>NC_058082.1:14740256-15444071 GCF_014858855.1 Bufo gargarizans | reverse complement strand
ATGGTAGGTTCGCAACAACCGAGTGCGCAACTCCTCAGGCACAAAACATCTGCCGTTGGGTCTCCCAGAGGGAGCACCAGATTGAGCCGCCAAAATCTGCTCACCCAGAGGAGAAGTCAGGCTGGTGCGAATAGCGGCCAGGATCTGATTCTGGGGTATGACCGTAGTCGGAATCGACTCCTCCCCGGACAGCTCGGAGTACTGCCGTGATAAGGCATCCGCTCTGATGTTCTTGGAGCCGGGTAGGTAGGAGACCACGTAATTAAAACGTGACAAGAACAGAGCCCATCTGGCCTGACGTGGTGTCAATCTCTTGGCCTCAGAGAGGTAGGTCAGATTCTTGTGGTCCGTCAGGATGAGAACCGGAACCACCGAGCCCTCGAGCAAGTGCCTCCATTCTTTAAGGGCCTGCACGATGGCCAATAACTCCCTGTCACCAATCTGATAGTTGCACTCCGCGGAAGACAGTTTCCGGGAGTAAAACCCACAAGGAAGCAGAGGACCCTCTGGTGTTCTACGCTGAGACAGGAGGGCGCCTACTCCCGTCTCAGACGCGTCCACCTCGAGGACAAAAGGCAACCCAGGGTTGGGATGCGACAGAATCGGAGCCGACACAAAGGCGGACTTTAGAGCCTCAAAAGCTCGGATGGCCTCGAGCGGCCAGACCTGAGGATTACTGCCCTTCCTGGTCAGATCCGTGAGAGGCTTGGCTAGCATGGAAAAGTCCCTGATGAACTTCCGATAATAATTGGCGAAGCCCAAAAAGCGCTGCAGGGCACGAAGCCCACTGGGCTGGGGCCACTGTAAGACAGCCGAAACCTACTCAGGATCCATGGAGAACCCCTCAGCGGAAATGATGTAACCTAAGAAGGTTACCTGGGATCGGTGAAATTCGCATTTCTCAAGCTTACCGAACAGCTTGTTCTCTCGTAAGCGTTGCAACACTCGTCTGACATCCAGAATGTGGGCCTCCATGGATGCAGAATATACCAAGATGTCATCCAAATAGACCACCACACACTGCTGCAACAGGTCACGGAAAACATCGTTGATGAATTCCTGGAAGACTGCGGGCGCATTGCACAACCCAAAGGGCATAACCAAGGATTCATAATGACCGGTCCTGGTGTTAAACGCGGTCTTCCACTCATCGCCCGCCTTGATCCTTACCAGGTTATATGCCGCCCTCAGGTCGAGTTTGGTAAAGACCGTGGCCCCTTTGAGGCGATCGAACAGCTCGGAAATCAAGGGTATCGGGTAAGCGTTCTTGATCGTGATGCGATTGAGACCCCTGTAATCGATGCAAGGCCTCAACTCGCCGCCCTTCTTTTTCACAAAGAAAAATCCAGCCCCTGCCGGGGACGAGGATTTGCGAATGTGTCCGCGTGAAAGCGCCTCCCTCACGTACTCCTCCATGGCCTCATTCTCCGCTACCGACAGTGGATAGACTTTGCCACGAGGAGGAACGGCACCGGATTGTAACTCTATGGCACAATCGTATGGGCGGTGCGGAGGTAGGGCAACCGCGCGCACCTTATCGAATACATCCCGGTACTCTTCGTATTCAGGAGGCAACAGAGAGTCCGAGGAAGTACACAGCAACTTGACAGGCCCATGGATGCAACTAGCCCCACACTGCGGTGACCACGAGAGGATCTCGACCGATCTCCAATCGAAAGTCGGATTATGCTTCTGGAGCCAGGGGTACCCCAAGACCACCGAGTAGTGTGGAGACGAAATAACCTGGAGACAGACCGACTCTCTGTGAACGGCACCAATGGCTATCCCCACTGGAAGGGTCTCATGAGTCACGTGTGGCGGCAGAAGGGGTCTGCCGTCTATCGCCTCAAGAGCCAGTGGGGAACCTCGAGGCTGCAGAGGAATGGAATTGGCGGCAACGAACACTCTATCAATGAACAAACCACCAGCACCAGAGTCCACCAACGCCTGGGTCGTCACCGAGCCCCCGACCCAGGAGAGGACAACCGTGATCAGTGGTTTGTCAACACGGGAAACCGGGGACGAGGAGACTCCACCCAAGATCTGCCCCCGACAGGACCTCAGGTGCGAGCGTTCTCCCGGACGGTTCGGACATGCCAACCGAAAATGCCCACCGAGACCACAGTACATGCATCGGCCCTCGCGTCTCCGGAGTACCCTCTCCCCCTCAGACAGGCGAGCAAACCCCCGCTGCATGGGTTCACCCCCAGACAAGTCATCCCCAGGAGGCGTGGGAGGAGAGGGAGGCACGGGTGGGACAGCAAACGTAGGCGCCAATCTGTTAGGAGACCTCCGCAGGCTCTCCTTAAAGGAAGGTCTCTCCCTGAGTCTGGTGTCAATCAAAATCAGGAAAGAAATAAGAGACTCGAGCTCCACTGGTAGGTCCTTAGCTGCAACCTCATCCTTCAAGGCATCCGAGAGACCATGAGAGAAAGCAGCGACCAGAGCCTCATTATTCCAGCCCACCTCTGCTGCCAGGGTACGAAACTCAATGGCGTATTCAGCTACGGATCGTGAACCCTGTCTGATGGACATAAGGAGCTTCGCAGCAGAGGCAGCACGAGCCGGCACATCGAATACCTTCCGAAGAGAAGCAACAAAACCGGAAAACTCGGCAACCACCGGATTGTTGTTCTCCCATAAAGGGCTGGCCCAGGCCAAGGCCTTGTCCGAGAGCAGCGAGATCAAGAAGCCCACCCTTGATCTCTCAGTAGGAAAGGCATGTGGCAGCAACTCGAAGTAAATGCCCACCTGGTTAAGGAAACCTCGGCACTGAGTTGGCTCTCCCCCAAAGCGCTGTGGAAGGGGGGCAGAACCGGTCATACCCTGAAACACCACAGGCGCAGCAACAGGTGTCAGGGTAGACTCTGGCGCAACAACCGGAGCGGCAGTAGGAGCGGGCCCAGGAGCGACAACCGACCCATCGGCAACGGAAGCTAAATGAGCCGTGCGTTCAAGCAGGGTTTGCAACGCCACAGCGAACCGACCCAACAGGTGATCCTGCTGATCAAGTCTGGCAACCAGCGTAGGTAGCGAGGGTGGCCCTGTACCGTCAGAATTCATGGCTTGGTCCTAATGTCAAGGAACCATGAACCAGACGTACAACAAGAGATAGGTGGAAAATAAGAAGGTTTTATTGAAGAGCAAGCCGTAAGCAAAGTCCGAACGGATGGCTAAACCGAAGCAGGGTCTTGCGGAGACAGAGGTCAGGAACCAGAAGGGTAGTCAGACGAAGCCAGGAACAGGAACCAACGGGGTAGTCAGACGAAGCCGGAATCGGGAACCAACGGGGTAGTCAGACGAAGCCGGAATCAGGAACCAACGGGGTAGTCAGACGAGGCCAGGATCAGGAACCAGAAGCAGCAGCAGTCTTGGAAGCATGTGAACACAGGAGGACCAAGCAAGGAACTGAAGCCACAGACCTCCTATATATATGAGCTGGGCATCCAGCTCCTCCCAGTGGGAAGGAGGAGCCGCAGGGTGGGAGGCTACAAGAAAACCCAGAAACCAAGATGGCCGCCAGCACATGTCAAACGAAGGGAACAGCAAGGAGGTAAGACCATGACACCCAGCTGCTCTGAGGCCTTGTGACACATGAATGTGTCATCACTTGGCCTAGGGAAAGCAGAGAGAAGGCCACAATGTTACTGCAGGTGATGGTGCCTTCTCAAACAGTTGATCGGCGGAGGTCCCGGGTGTCGGACTCCCACCGATCACATACTGGTGACCAGGGGCATAACTACCATAGCAGCAGACAATGCCACTGCTATTGGGCCCAGAGCAAGAGGGGGCATATTAGTTGGGATTATCTCCTCTTCTACTGCGGTGAAAACTTGGTCAGTACTCTATCCTCTAATGGAACAACTTTTAGCAAACGAGGCAGTGCAAAAATGGCCCAAGGGTCATTAAAAAGGGTTTAGGCAGAAACTCTTCTGTCCTGTGTGGGGGGCCTGGTTTGATCCTTGCTATGGGGCTTGCTATGGGGCACTTAATTCTCTATGTACACCACTGCTGATGACCTATCCTGAGGATAGATCCTAAGTAAAAAAAAAATATATAATTTACTTGAATTATTGTCACGGCTGAGGATGGGGAAAACCCTCATCCGTGCGATGCCGGAAGATGTTAATGGCTGCTCGGCCAGGACGACAGAATTAGGGAGCAGGTCACCTCCTAACGCATCCCTAATCCGACCCTAACTCCTAGCTGCATGAGCCGACCTTGAAGGTAGGAGGGCCCATGCTCAGGAACCTCGGATCCCTACTCACCCTCCGCCGATCCCTGAACTAGGAGCTGGGTAGACCACCTGTTCCTCCTGGATGCGGAGAAACAGGAGTCTAAAACTGGCCAAGCTGCAATGGGATGTAACCATAAACAGACTATGGATATGGCAGGAGAGTGAAAGACTTCCACCTCTACCTGCCACAGATACACTGACTGGATCCCTGGACACAAGTGCTGAAGTCCACACACAAACATAAAAGGACACAGCACACATAAACACACGGGGACCCAGAACCATAGCTGCAATAATAACAGACACCACATAGACATAAACTTAACATCACATAAACATATAGTATCAGAATTTATGACCACAAGGGTGGCCCTCACTGGCAGATTGTATATGGGACCAGGAGAGTGCCTCCAGCTTACTACAAGGCTGGAGTACCCATCAGAACTCAGGTCTCAACTGAGGTTAAATAGCCCATGTAGCCACACCCACGCAGACACACCCAGTGCTCACAGACTAGGAAGGGAATTAACCCTTCTCACACCAAGGAAGGGAAGACAGCAACTAAAAGGGGAATACACACAATAAACCCTGTGCACACCAGACAAGGAAAATGCACACATAAAGACAACCGCATGCATGGACAGCGAGCCGCCCAGCAACCAGCTCAGGCTGCTCCACTGCCCAACAACAACAAGTTGCCAGCGTCAACCACACGTGAGGCAAGATACTAGCCCTCACCTGTGGTTGACAACAATACCAGACCGCGGGCAAATGCATGCGGGTCCCAAGGAGTCACGACCATGACCATGGTCGTGACAATTATATGACAGGAGCAAATTGCCCATAGAGCTTCCACTGGACCCACAAGGAGGTGTCATCAATTAAGATGGGTCCCATCCCTCCTCTCCATTGTCCAGGGCTGGATACAGACAGTCAAGGAACCCTGTACTAGAAAAATATATGGGCCCATTTCTGGTTTAAGAGATTTTTTTAATTAAACAAGTGTCATTCATATAGTTGAGCTCTGTTTACATGGAGCAATCATCGGCACTGTACTGTATCTTCCAGAGCGATGAGTTCCACTATGTCTGTATCACATCTCTGTTTATGTGGGGACAATTGGTGATAAAAAATGTGATCAAGAAAAGTGACAATTGCTTGCTCTTACATTTCATAGGTTGACAGGTTACATAGGTCAATTGTCGGGAATTAAATGTTTATCTACCCTAACATTGGCCTGTTTGAAAGGGTGACAAAGCCATGAGGATCATTGGTTTAGCCCCCTATGTAAATTATTCTAGACAATAGAAAGCACCTTATGAGATGATGGTGGCACCGAAACAATAGGGCCCCTGTGCAGGATCCATAAATGGTACTCGTGTCCCTGCCAAATGTCAGTACAGAAACTAGAATGGGGAAAGTGAGCCATGTGCTGAAATATTAAGGACATAGAAGGGCAAGCAGGTGGGGTGAAGAAACTCCCTCCACATCATGAATGATGAGAACAAATGCTAAACATCCCCACTCTAAGTATCATAATAGTAGAAGGTGCAGCGAGTGTCATGTGATTCTGGTGTGTGTCATGTGGATGCGGTGTGTGTCTTGTGGATGCGTTATGTGTCATGTGTACAGTGTTTATTTTAGAAAATGGTCAGATATCATAGTCAAGTATCAGAATAATGCCAGTGTGATACCTGACTCTGACGCCTGACTCCTGATTTGAGATGTCGCGAACATAACATTTTCCGTTCTCGAACGGCGAACGCGAATTTCTACAAATGTTCATGAACGTGCGAACCGGGCGAACCGCCATTGACTTCTATAGGCAGGCGAATTTTAAAACCCACAGGTACTCTTTCTGTCCACAATAGTGATGGAAAAGTTGTTTCAAGGGGACTAACACCTGGACTGTGGCATGCCGGAGGGGGATCCATGGCAAAACTCCCATGGAAAATTACATAGTTGGCGAGAGTTGGATTTTAATCCATAAAGGGCATAAATCACCTAACAATTAGAGTTGAGCGAACACCTGGATGTTCGGGTTCGAGAAGTTCGGCCGAACATCCCGGAAATGTTCGGGTTCGGGATCCGAACCCGATCCGAACTTCGTCCCGAACCCGAACCCCATTGAAGTCAATGGGGACCCGAACTTTTCGGCACTAAAAAGGCTGTAAAACAGACCAGGAAAGAGCTAGAGGGCTGCAAAAGGCAGCAACATGTAGGTAAATCCCCTGCAAACAAATGTGGATAGGGAAATGAATTAAAATAAAAATTAAATAAATAAAAATTAACCAAAATCAATTGGAGAGAGGTCCCATAGCAGAGAATCTGGCTTCACGTCACCCACCACTGGAACAGTCCATTCTCAGATATTTAGGCCCCGGCACCCAGGCAGAGGAGAAAGGTCCCGTAACAGAGAATCTGTCTTCATGTCAGCAGAGAATCAGTCTGCATTTCATAGCAGAGAATCAGGCTTCACGTCAGCCACCACTGCAACAGTCCATTGGCATATATTTAGGCCCCGGCACCCAGGCAGAGGAGAGAGGTCCCGTAACAGAGAATCTGGCTTCATGTCATAGCAGAGAATCAGTCTGCATGTCATAGCAGAGAATCAGGCTTCACGTCAGCCACCACTGCAACAGTCCATTGGCATATATTTAGGCCCAGCACCCAGGCAGAGCAGAGAGGTCCCGTAACAGACAATCTGGCTTCATGTCAGCAGAGAATTAGTCTGCATGTCATAGCAGAGAATCAGGCTTCACGTCACCCACCACTGCAACAGTCCATTGTCAGATATTTAGGCCCAGCACCCAGGCAGAGGAGAGAGGTCCCGTAACAGAGAATCTGGCTTCATGTCAGCAGAGAATTAGTCTGCATGTCATAGCAGAGAATCAGGCTTCACGTAAGCCACCACTGCAACAGTCCATTGTCATATATTTAGGCCCAGCACCCAGGCAGAGGAGAGAGGTCCCGTAACAGAGAATCTGGCTTCATGTCAGCAGAGAATTAGTCTGCATGTCATAGCAGAGAATCAGGCTTCACGTCACCCACCACTGCAACAGTCCATTGGCATATATTTAGGCCCCGGCACCCAGACAGAGGAGGGAGGTCCCGTAACAGAGAATCTGTCTTCATGTCAGCAGAGAATCAGTCTGCATGTCATAGCAGAGAATCAGGCTTCACGTCACCCAACATTGGAACAGTCCATTGTCATATATTTAGGCCCCGGCACCCAGACAGAGGAGAGGTTCATTCAACTTTGGGTAGCCTCGCAATATAATGGTAAAATGAAAATAAAAATAGGATTGAATGAGGAAGTGCCCTGGAGTCCAATAATATATGGTTATGGGGAGGTAGTTAATGTCTAATCTGGACAAGGGACGGACAGGTCCTGTGGGATCCATGCCTGGTTCATTTTTATGAACGTCAGCTTGTCCACATTGGCTGTAGACAGACGGCTGCGTTTGTCTGTAATGACGCCCCCTGCCGTGCTGAATACACGTTCAGACAAAACACTGGCCGCCGGGCAGGCCAGCACCTCCAAGGCATAAAAGGCTAGCTCTGGCCACGTGGACAATTTAGAGACCCAGAAGTTGAATGGGGCCGAACCATCAGTCAGTACGTGGAGGGGTGTGCACACGTACTGTTCCACCATGTTAGTGAAATGTTGCCTCCTGCTAACACGTTGCATATCAGGTGGTGGTGCAGTTAGCTGTGGCGTGTTGACAAAACTTTTCCACATCTCTGCCATGCTAACCCTGCCCTCAAAGGAGCTGGCATTGACACAGCTGCCTTGGCGACCTCTTGCTCCTCCTCTGCCTTGGCCTTGGGCTTCCACTTGTTCCCCTGTGACATTTGGGAATGCTCTCAGTAGCGCGTCTACCAACGTGCGCTTGTACTCGCGCATCTTCCTATCACGCTCCAGTGCAGGAAGTAAGGTGGGCACATTGTCTTTGTAGCGTGGATCCAGCAGGGTGGCAACCCAGTAGTCCGCACAGGTTAAAATGTGGGCAACTCTGCTGTCGTTGCGCAGGCACTGCAGCATGTAGTCGCTCATGTGTGCCAGGCTGCCCAGGGGTAAGGACAAGCTGTCCTCTGTGGGAGGCGTATCGTCATCGTCCTGCCTTTCCCCCCAGCCACGCACCAGTGATGGACCCGAGCTGCGTTGGGTGCCACCCCGCTGTGACCATGCTTCCTCGTCCTCCTCGTCCTCCAGTAGTGGGCCCTGTCTGGCCACATTTGTACCTGGCCTCTGCTGTTGCCAAAAACCTCCCTCTGAGTCACTTCGAAGAGACTGGCCTGAAAGTGCTAAAAATGACCCCTCTTCCTCCTCCTCCTCCTCCTCCTCCTCCTCCTCCTGGGCCACCTCCTCTTGCATCATCGCCCTAAGTGTTTTCTCAAGGAGACATAGAAGTGGTATTGTAACGCTGATAACGGCGTCATCGCCACTGGCCATGTTGGTGGAGTACTCGAAACAGCGCAACAGGGCACACAGGTCTCGCATGGAGGCCCAGTCATTGGTGGTGAAGTGGTGCTGTTCTGTAGTGCGACTGACCCGTGCGTGCTGCAGCTGAAACTCCACTATGGCCTGCTGCTGCTCGCACAGTCTGTCCAGCATGTGCAAGGTGGAGTTCCACCTGGTGGGCACGTCGCATATGAGGCGGTGAGCGGGAAGGCCGAAGTTACGCTGTAGCGCAGACAGGCGAGCAGCAGCAGGATGTGAACGCCGGAAGCGCGAACAGACGGCCCGCACTTTATGCAGCAGCTCTGACATGTCGGGGTAGTTGTGAATGAACTTCTGCACCACCAAATTCAGCACATGCGCCAAGCAAGGGATGTGCGTCAAATTGGCTAGTCCCAGAGCTGCAACGAGATTTCGCCCATTATTGCACACCACCAGGCCGGGCTTGAGGCTCACCGGCAGCAACCACTCGTCGGTCTGTTGTTCTATACCCCGCCACAACTCCTGTGCGGTGTGGGGCCTGTCCCCCAAACATATGAGTTTCAGAATGGCTTGCTGACGTTTACCCCGGGCTGTGCTGAAGTTGGTGGTGAAGGTGTGTGGCTGACTGGATGAGCAGGTGGAAGAAGAGGAGGAGGAAGCCGAGAAGGAGGAGGTGGCAACAGGAGGCAAAGAATGTTGCCCTGCGATCCTTGGCGGCGGAAGGACGTGCGCCAAACAGCTCTCCGCCTGGGGCCCAGCTGCCACTACATTTACCCAGTGTGCAGTTAGGGAGATATAGCGTCCCTGGCCGTGCTTACTGGTCCACGTATCTGTGGTTAGGTGGACCTTGCTACAGATGGCGTTGCGCAGTGCACACTTGATTTTATCGGATACTTGGTTGTGCAGGGAAGGCACGGCTCTCTTGGAGAAGTAGTGGCGGCTGGGAACAACATACTGTGGGACAGCAAGCGACATGAGCTGTTTGAAGCTGTCTGTGTCCACCAGCCTAAATGACAGCATTTCATAGGCCAGTAGTTTAGAAATGCTGGCATTCAGGGCCAGGGATCGAGGGTGGCTAGGTGGGAATTTACGCTTTCTCTCAAATGTTTGTGAGATGGAGAGCTGAACGCTGGTGTGTGACATGGTTGAGACGCTTGGTGACGGAGGTGGTGGTGGTGGTGTTGGTGGTACATCCCCTGTTTGCTGGGCGGCAGGTGCCAACGTTCCTCCAGAGGCGGAGGAAGAGGCCGAGGCAGCAGCAGAAGAGGCCGAGGCGGCAGCAGCAGAAGAGGCCGAGGCGGCAGCAGCAGAAGAGGTAGCAGGGGGAGCCTGAGTGACTTCCTTGGTTTTAAGGTGTTTACTCCACTGCAGTTCATGCTTTGCATGCAGGTGCCTGGTCATGCAGGTTGTGCTCAGGTTCAGAACGTTAATGCCTCGCTTCAGGCTCTGATGGCACAGCGTGCAAACCACTCGGGTCTTGTCGTCAGCACATTGTTTGAAGAAGTGCCATGCCAGGGAACTCCTTGAAGCTGCCTTTGGGGTGCTCGGTCCCAGATGGCGGCGGTCAGTAGCAGGCGGAGTCTCTTGGCGGCGGGTGTTCTGCTTTTGCCCACTGCTCCCTCTTTTGCTACGCTGTTGGCTCGGTCTCACCACTGCCTCTTCCTCCGAACTGTGAAAGTCAGTGGCACGACCTTCATTCCATGTGGGGTCTAGGACCTCATCGTCCCCTGCATCGTCTTCCACCCAGTCTTGATCCCTGACCTCCTGTTCGGTCTGCACACTGCAGAAAGACGCAGCAGTTGGCACCTGTGTTTCGTCATCATCAGAGACATGCTGAGGTGGTATTCCCATGTCCTCATCATCAGGAAACATAAGTGGTTGTGCGTCAGTGCATTCTATGTCTTCCACCGCTGGGGAAGGGCTGGGTGGATGCCCTTGGGAAACCCTGCCAGCAGAGTCTTCAAACAGCATAAGAGACTGCTGCATAACTTGAGGCTGAGACAGTTTCCCTGGTATGCATGGGGGTGATGTGACAGACTGATGGGGTTGGTTTTCAGGCGCCATCTGTGCACTTTCTGCAGAAGACTGGGTGGGAGATAATGTGAACGTGCTGGATCCACTGTCGGCCACCCAATTGACTAATGCCTGTACCTGCTCAGGCATTACCATCCTTAGAACGGCATTGGGCCCCACCATATATCGCTGTAAATTCTGGCGGCTACTGGGACCTGAGGTAGTTGGTACACTAGGACGTGTGGATGTGGCAGAACGGCCACGTCCTCTCCCAGCACCAGAGGGTCCACTAACACCACCACGACCATGTCCACGTCCGCGTCCCTTACTAGATGTTTTCCTCATTGTTATCGTTCACCACAACAACAAAAATATTATTTGGCCCAATGTATTGTATTCAAATTCAGCGGGATATAAATTTGAGGCCTAGTATTTAGGCGCTGGGTGACAGGTATAGATTTACTGACAGAATTAGACTTGGAAATGCACAGTAGCGGGTGTGTGTGAAGTTATTCTGAATGACCCTATGTGCACCTTGAATATTATATACCCTTTTAGGGATAGATTTCAAATAGCTCTGATATAGCAGAAACCACTAAATTATGAAATTGCTAAATTGGGAATTGTATTTCAACCCTGAACAAAAAATGTGCTTTGACGGACACTAAATAACTTTCCCAGCCACAACAGGACAGCGTTAACGAGAGATTTAGCGGGATATAAATTTGAGGCCTAGTATTTAGGCGCTGGGTGACAGGTATAGATTTACTGACAGAATTAGACTGGGATATGGCCAAAAAATAACCACACTATTGCTGGTTAAATGCACTTTGTGTGACAGCTTGACCAACCACACTACTGAGGGTTAAATGCACTTGGTGACGGGCGCAGCTTGCCCCTGATGTAGTATATGGCCAAAAAATAAACAGACTATTGCTGGTTAAATGCACTTGGTGTGACAGCTTCACCCTGATGTAGGCTTTAGCCAAAAAACAACCACACCATTGAGGGTTAAATGCACTTGGTCGCAGCTTGTGCTGGCGCACCACAAGACACAAAATGGCCGCCGATCACCCCAGAAAAATGTGACTGACAAACGGTCTGGGCAGCCTAAAAACAGTGAGCAATTGAATTTCAGCAGCTCAATGATCCACAGCTGCAGATCGATCAGTTAATCAAGTCCTTTGGAGGAGTTAATCTGCCTAATCTCGCCCTACTGTCGCATCCGCAACCTCTCCCTACGCTAATCAGAGCAGAGTGACGGGCGGCGCTATGTGACTCTAGCTTAAATAGAGGCTGGGTCACATGGTGCTCTGGCCAATCACAGCCATGCCAATAGTAGGCATGGCTGTGATGGCCTCTTGGGGCAAGTAGTATGACGCTTGTTGATTGGCTGCTTTGCAGACTTTCAAAAAGCGCCAAGAAAGCGTCACAAAAGCGCCAAGAAAGCGACGAACACCGAACCCGAACCCGGACTTTTACGAAAATGTCCGGGTTCGGGTCCGTGTCACGGACACCCCAAAATTCGGTACGAACCCGAACTATACAGTTTGAGTTCGCTCATCCCTACTAACAATCCAATTTTTTTTTGAACGTGGTTTAAAACATCCAGTGTGTGTACACGATCAGGTATGATGTTGTATCGATCAGGTAGTGTAAGGGTTACACCCGCTTCACAGACATTGACAGACCAAACACCCCTTTTAATGCACCGCAAACCACCGCAAACTTCCCAATTGCACAAGGTTGGATACCAAGCTAGCCATGTCCCGTTGATGTCATTGAAGGTTTCTTCCTCCACCCAGCCACGTACAACACCAAGTGTCCCCAAAAGGTGAATTGAATAGATTTTTCAAACGGGGAGATGGTTAAAAAAACGCTGGCTCCCTCCCCTTTGTTTGAATCCACGGTCACTGCGTCTGCGCCGTGCAATCTACTGTCACACCCGATATAAGTGGTATTTTCTGTAGTACTATTCTCATCAGTTTAATCCCTGTTACGTCCCATATCAGGGTGGGATTGCCTTTTGTGAAAAAAAATTTAGGCCGGGCACCTTCGACTGCCTTCACAGTGACAGACCAAACTCTGATACACCAAACTGAATTGATTTTAGGAACCGGGAGATGGAAAAAGCAGCTTGGTCGGTCCTCTTACTCCCAAGTTGGGGCACGGCGCGTGCACGGAGCAATGTGCTGTGACCAGGGCCGGCCTTTGGGGTGGGCGGGCTGTGCGGCCGCACAGGGAGCATAGCAACAGGGGCGCCAGCGGCCGACAGCTCGCAGTGCAATATGCGGCAGGCGAGCGAGCTGGCGGCGGCGGCTGGGCACAGGGAGATGATTCCATTGTGGAAGCGCTCATCTCCAGTCATCTGTATCGCCGTCCTCAGGACAGAGATACAGATGCCTGCCTGTGCTGCGGTAGGGGAGGGAGAGGCGTGTCCCTTTCCCTTCCTCTGATAGGCTGCCGGCACTAGACCGGCAGCCTATCAGAGGCCGGCGCAGGCGGCGCAATGACGTCATCGCGCCGCCTGAGCCATACAGCGTGGGACACAGGCCAGAAGAGGCCTGCATCGCATCGCTGACATGGAGGTAAGTATGTGTTTTTTTTTGTTTTTTTTTATTATTATGTACAATACTATTACTGGCAAAGGGGGGGGGGCTGTTATTACTGGCAAAGGGGGGGCTGTTATTACTGGCAAAGGGGGGGGCTGTTATTACTGGCAAAGGGGGGGCTGTTATTACTGGCAAAGGGGGGGGCTGTTATTGCTGGCAAAGGGGGGGCTGTTATTACTGGCAAAGGGGGGGGGCTGTTATTACTGGCGGGGGCTGTTATTACTGCACAGAGGGGCTGTTATTACTGACACAGAGGGGCTCTTATTACTGGGGGCTGTTATTACTGGCACAGAGGGGCTCTTATTACTGGGGGCTGTTATTACTGGCACAGGGGGGCTGTTATTACTGGGGGCTGCTATTACTGGCACGGGGGGCTGCTATTACTGGCATAGGGGGCTATTATTACTGGCACAGGGGGGGGTGGCTGTTAATACTGGCACATGATTGGGGGCACTATAGGGGCATCTACTTAGGCCACAAAAAAGGGGTATTTTATATGGGCTCTCTGTACAGTACAATTTTATACTGGGACACATGGTGGGTACTATGGGGAAGGGGGAGAGGAGTACTATGGGGTCATCTACGGGGGGCACTAAGGGGTATTTTATACTTGCAAATTATGGGGGACACTGAGGGCATCTACTGGAGCATTTTATACTGGTACATTATGGGGGGCACTAGGAGGAAGGAGGATGTGGAGCACTATGTGGTCATTTACTAGGGGCACTATATAGGGGTATTTTATACTGGCACATTATGGGGGCACTATGGGGACATTAGCTCAAATGGGGGCATTACAAGGGGGTATTTTTTGCACTGTCACATTATAAGGAGAATTATTACTACTGGGGGGGGCATTATGGTGGGCTTTATTACTCCCCCATGGTATGACCCCCTAATAGCAGCACCAGCCTCTCCCTGCTCTGCTATCCCTCTGCCCCTTCTCCAAATACTTATTATGAAATCTTTCTCATTAGGATAAAACACCTCATGAGCTCCACCGAGCCCCCGGCCAAAGTGTGGAAGTGGCGTCCGAGATCCCCAAGGGCCAAGTAACTGTAAGTTTTCATGTGAAATATGTTTGTTATACACATATAGCCTACACTGTGCCACACAATATTTATTTAATTTTTTTTTTGGGGGGGGGGGGGCCACAAGGTTAGCTCGCACAGGGCGCCTGAACACCTAAGGCCGGCCCTGGCTGTGACACCCTATATGAGTGGTGTCTTAACTAGTACTATTCCTATCAGTTTAATCCCTGTTACGTCCCCTATCCGGGGACATGTGTCGAATTGATTAACCATTACGACATCCTGGAATAATTTAGTTCTGAGCTCTGTACTTGCTTTGTATTGGAATTGATGGGGATTTTTTAAATTGTCTGCATTATTTCTAATAAACTATTAAGAGACTTTATTATGATTTTTTATTTTATGTATTAAAAACCCACCCATACAACTTAAAAAAAGATAAATAATTTTTTTTTAGTTTTTTCTAGGGAAAAACATCCAGCCGTTCCGATCGCTTTTGGTCTGATCATAATGAAGCAACGGCCTTATCTGGGGTGTGGCTACATTGCCAACACACTCATAGAGGTGATGATCGCTGCATTGTGATACGCAAGCCCCTTCACCACAACAAGGTAACGATCACGAAGGGGAATTGACACTTGTTTGTGCCTTTTTTTGTTTTGTTTTTGCAGCCACAGTGCAGCACCAGAGGCCAGAAAAATTAGGGATGTACACATGCCTGAAAAACAATGTTACTGTTGCAGCCGCTGTTGTAGCAGCGGCCGGAAAAATTGATGTTTTCAAGGCAGAAAGGTGACTAAAACATTGCGGCTTGAACCCTAGTTGGTGGCGGAGAATTCACGAAAGTCATCCGGTATGCAGACATTAAATACAGCAGCGTGGGGACCATTTTGAGTCCAAGGCATGTCAGGACTTTTGTTAGTTAAACGTATCCCCCACTGTCAGTCCCTTCGGGATCCATGCCTCATTCATCTTAATGAAGGTGAGGTAATCAACACTTTTTTGACCGAGGCGACTTCTTTTGTCAGTGACAATGCCTCCTGCTGCACTGAAGGTCCTTTCTGACAGGACACTTGAAGCGGGGCAGGCCAGAACTGGGATAGTTCAGGCCACAGGTCAAGCCTGCACACCCAGTAGTCAAGGGGTTCATCACTCCTCAGAGTGTCGATATCTGCAGTTAGGTCGAATGCACACGGCCGTTTTTCACGGCCGTGAGCGGTCCGTGGAACCGCGGCCTGGATTTCTGCTGAGAGTAGCAGCGCACGGCGTCATTGGTTGCTATGACGCCGTGCGCTCCCTGCTGCCGCCACAGTACAGTAATACACTGGTATGATCGGTCGAGTCGTTCTCTATGGCTGGATCCCGAAGGGCTGTGGCAATGTGTAGGACTGAAAAAGCTCTGCATGTCCTCCATCAACAACACATCTGTAAAGTGTCCTGTCCTTGCCGCCATTGTCGTGGTAGGAGGAGGATTACTTTGACCTCTTCCCCAGTTAGATTCCCGTTGTGCTGTGACATCCCCCTTATAAGCTGTGTAAAGCATATTTTTTTGTTCCGGTAATTTGGTAACATTTCCGCCACTTTCTGCTTATACCGGGGGTCTAGTAGCGTGGCCACCCAGTACAGATCGTTCTCCTTCATCCTTTTTATACAAGGGTCCCTCAACAGACATGATAGCATGAAAGACCCCATTTGCACAAGGTTGGATGCCGAGCTACTCATTTCCCGTTCCTCCTCCTCACTCATGTCATTGACGGTCTGTTCTTCCCCCCAGCCACGTACAAGACCACGGGTCCCAGATAGGTGACAACAACGAGCACCCTGGGATGCCTGCTGTGGTTGGTCTTCCTCCTCCTCAAAGCCACATTCCTCCTCTGACTCCTCATACTCCTCTTGCAGCGTTGCCGCAGGTCTGGCAAGCGATGATGACAAGGCTGTTTCTGGTGGTGATGGTGACCACAACTTTTCCTCTTCACGCTCATCTACAGCCTGATCCGGCACTCTTCGCAGGGCACGCTCCAGGAAGAAAACAAATGGGATGAGGTCGCTGATGGTGCCTTCGGTGCGGCTGACTAGGTTTGTCACCTCCTCAAAAGGACGCATGAGCCTACAAGCATTGCGCATGAGCGTCCATTAACGTGGCAAAAAAATTCCCAGCTCTGCAGAGGCTGTCCTAGTACCCCGGTCATACAAATACTCGTTGACGGCTTTTTCTTGTTGGAGCAGGTGGTCAAACATTAGGAGTGTTGAATTCCAACGTGTCGGGCTGTTGCAAATCAAGCGCCTCACTGGCATGTTGTTTCGGCGATGAATGTCTGAAAAGTGCGCCATGGCCGTGTAGGAACGCCTGAAATGGCCACACACCTTCCTGGCCTGCTTGAGGACGTCCTGTAAGCCTGGGTACTTAGACACAAAGCGTTGTACGATTAGATTCAACACATGTGCCATGCACAGCACATGTGACAACTTGCCCAAATTCAATGCCGCCTACAAATTGCTTCCATTGTCACACACCACTTTGCCGATCTCCAGTTGGTGCGGGGTCAGCCACTGATCCACCTGTGCGTTCAGGGCGGACAGGAGTGATGGTCCGGTGTGGCTCTCTGCTTTAAGGCAAGTCAACCCCAAGACAGCGTGACACTGTCGTATCCGGGATGTGGAATAGCCCCTGGGGAGCTGGGGGGGTTCAGTTGATGTGCAGCCAGACGCCGCAGCAGAAGAGGACTCAGCTGAGGAGGTTATGGAAGAGGATGAAGTAGGAGGAGTAGAGGAGGTGGCAGTAGGCCTGCCTTCAAGTCGTGGCGGTGTCACCAACTCCGCTGCAGAGCCACGCATTCCATGCTTGGCAGCCGTCAGCAGGTTGACCCAATGCGCAGTGTAGGTGATATACGCGCTCAGGGGGCCCGACAGTCCATCTACCACCATGTCCTCAGGTACGTTCTGGCATTAGCATTGCTTCACACCGCCCATTGGGATTTCCGCTTATATCCATAGTGAGTCCCCTATATATCCGTTGTGCATACTGTTACCATCTTCTTCCTGACTGAGATATTGACTCTTACATCGAGTACTTGTTATCACTACGGTCGGTTTAGATATTTATGCACTGTGTCATGTGTGAGAAAGCTCACGGTTCACCGGGTATGGTCACTTGCACAATCTGTGCATAGTTTTACTGCGGTGACCTTGCTGCTTGGCCATCCTGGTTATCCCTGAGCTTTCATTATTATTATTCTCATGGATTGTACCTGTCTGTGTGTTATATCTCACAGACACATTGGTGTTTTTTGGCGTCAGTGACCCTGCGCTTCTCCGTATCTTTGTATGTCATTCTGTAGTTTCTCCATCTTTTATACTTTATAATAAACTTATACTTTTATACAGCATCTCCACTTGTTCGTTTTGGTTTACCTTGGATGTTTTACGAGTGGTAATTGTAGCTGTCTAGTTGACAGGTGGCCTTTTGTAGGTTAATAGGTGATATACCTGCCCTGACCGTGCTTTGCAGACCAGGTATCAGTGGTCAGATGGACCCTTGCCCCAACACTGTATGCCAGAGATGCCATGACTTCCTTTTCAATCACTGAGTAGAGGTTTGGGATTGCTTTTTTTGAAAAAAAAAAATTGTCCGGGTACCTTCCACTGTGGTGTCCCAATAGCGCCAATTTTTTTTTCAGAATGGTAATACAAACATACGGAAACGGATTGCACATGGAGTAACTTCAGTTTTTTTCGCAAACCCATTGAAGTGAATGGTTCCGCACACGGGTGTGGCAGGACAAGCACCCTTGGGTCAGTGAGTGCGGCCCAGGGTAAGTTTGCAATACAAATGGAGGTGGTGAGTGAAGAATGCAGTTTGCTTGGGTTGCCTTCTAGGACCCTTCTACAATATCGGAGGTTATAATGCTGGGTAGGTTGGCCAATGTTGGACTGTAATATTATGGCACTTTATGATATATGTTTAAGTTCTTATTATTAAGATGTTTGATAATTTATTTTATTAATAAAATCGGCTGCTACAGCCTTTCACCAAGAAGAAAGTCTCTTTGTCTTCTGTTAGATTGATAATTGGGGGGGTCGCGAAGCACCCGGATGGAATCTTCCATAATAATAAGTCATGATCATGACCTGGTTATATCACAGTGAAGAGCAGCTGAAGGACAATAAACAGCAGTGCTGAGCGGTGTAGCTGAGAATCCAGCACCTCTCCAGGGGTGAGATAAAAAACATTAGTAGAGCAGCCGCATCAGAAGTCTACCTGTGCCTCTATCTCCCAGCAGCAGATTCTTCTCCTCCCCTTCCTCTCTTCAGAGCCTTGTGTGTGCAGTAACTATAACTAGATTCCTCAGTGAGCTGATAGCAGTTAGCTGAAAGTGAATGATCATTGCAGGGGGCCGCCTCAACCCTCCAACCACTTGGGGCACCATAGAAGGGCACTGTAAGGGGCATTATTATTACTGGAGGCACTACAGATGAGCACTATTATTACTGGGGGCACTATAAGGCAGCATTATTATTAGGGACACCATAGTTACATAATAATACTGGGGCATTATTATTACTGGTACACTGTAGGGGGCATAATTATAAATGGAGCACTATAGGTGTCATTATCATTACAGGGACACTGTATGAGGCATTATTATTACTGGGGAACTATAGGTGGTATTATTACACAGCCTATGGGACATGTAAGACATTAACATAATGCACGGAATACAGTGCCACTGACACCAGCAAAACCTGGCACCCAGCTCCTGGACACTATATATATATATATATATATATATATATATATATGTCAGGGATATAAAGCAAATGCTTTATATAAAAGATAGGACCAAATAAACAATTTCAAAGGGAATTGATCCTAGAGGTGGACATATAAAACACCTCAAAAAAATATTGTTGTTAATATAATTATATTGTGTAATCAGCAAAATAAGGTACAAGCGTATATGCAAAAATATAAAAGATCTATTATACAATAACTCAAGATATAATCAAAGCTTAATTAATAGAAAAGTCAATAATATGCAATAATACACAGTGATATGCAGTACCCACAATTTGCCATTAAATGGCTCTAACATGACTACCAGCATTTTATATCACCTCTCAAACATAAAAATGTAATACATAAGTCTCAACGACAATTATGAGATAAACACTCAATAGTGATAAGGACAGATACGTACCCTTGCTCTGCTCTAACTATGACCAATCTCGGATATCGGGTAGTATTGCTATACAACTTATCAATTATCAAGCCTGATATGACTATGGAATGAATATCCAATCAGAGATTCCCTCTGATATCAATATTAGATCTTGTATTCAATAATATGCATCTTTACTGAATAGTGATAATATTAAGGTAATACATCTAACATTACACATCTGCAATAAAGTGGGGATTTTCCTAAAAATCAAGCCAATTAATTCAATCAATACTACACATAATACAGTTATACGTTACCCAAGAGTGCAGTTGATATGCAGAGTCTAAGGGAAGTCAGCTCTAAAGTCCGTTCTGATCATTGGGATTTTTCTCCTGGGGTCTCTCCTTTTTTTCTTTTTTTCTCTGTGTTCTGTGTTGCTCCCTGTTGTTGTCTTTTCTTCATGTGTGTGTGGTTTATGATCACAAACTTATCAGTTAGACACACCTTCCTAACTTGGAGTTTTCCAATCATTGTCGGTTAGGCGTGTACATATGATAATAACTGTGATGTCACTGTATCACCCAGAATGCATTCAATCTGTTGGTGCAATGTTACCTATTCATACCTAGGTGGCACTATTGCATAAGCTACTAGCACCATCACTATTAAGGGTTAATTGTCAAAGTCTGATTTCTTTTACATTCTTTACACATAATATATGTAATCCTAAATAAGAGCTAAGTGATTAATTTTGACACAAAAAACAATTATGCATATACTTTGTGGTACCATTTAGACTTTTCCCATACACTCTAATTTATGTACGATACGAATATAAGGGACCTTGTACACTCACAGACATGTGTGTCTCCTCTGTCCCTTCAATGGGTGATTGATTGTTAGTTAAAATAACATCATCTTCCCTAAACGAGGACTCATTAACACAGTCTGCACTTTAGGAGTGTATGGGTTCCTAGTGAAAAATATATAAAATAATAGATGCATTGATGTCCTTCATAATATTCAACAATATAAAATGATACATATGTCCTATTGATTATCTTATACTAAAAACGTAATACTCATTATACATATACATATATCACAGATTTTCAGCTTCATCAATAGACATTAAACTATAGGGGTAGTTAGTACCAGATGCGTCTAGAAAATATCTTTATCTCAGTCATAAATTTATAAGGAGATAAGAATGACTCTTCTCAGACTGGCACATCTGCAGAGAAGAAATTATATGACCTGTGTCATTTCCCATGAATCTCTTTCGGACTACTTTAAAATAGATACAAAATGGTGAATATAACACAATATGGCCTATTATATATCAATTCCACTATAATTAGGATACAGTACAGACCAAAAGTTTGGACACACCTTCTCATTCAAAGAGTTTTCTTTATTTTCATGACTATGAAAATTGTAGATTCACACTGAAGGCATCAAAACTATGAATTAACACATGTGGAATTACATACATAACAAAAAAGGGTGAAACAACTGAAAATATGTCATATTCTAGGTTCTTCAAAGTAGCCACCTTTTGCTTTGATTACTGCTTTGCACACTCTTTGCATTCTCTTGATGAGCTTCAAGAGGTAGTCACCTGAAATGGTCTTCCAACAGTCTTGAAGGAGTTCCCAGAGATGCTTAGCACTTGTTGGTAGGGATGAGCGAACTCGAACTGTATAGTTCGGGTTCGTACCGAATTTTGGGGTGTCCGTGACACGGACCCGAACCCGGACATTTTCGTAAAAGTCCGGGTTCGGGTTCGGTGTTCGTCGCTTTCTTGGCGCTTTTGTGACGCTTTCTTGGCGCTTTTTGAAAGGCTGCAAAGCAGCCAATCAACAAGCGTCATACTACTTGCCCCAAGAGGCCGTCACAGCCATGCCTACTATTGGCATGGCTGTGATTGGCCAGAGCACCATGTGACCCAGCCTCTATTTAAGCTGGAGTCACATAGCGCCGCCCGTCACTCTGCTCTGATTAGCGTAGGGAGAGGTTGCGGCTGCGACAGTAGGGCGAGATTAGGCAGATTAACTCCTCCAAAGGACTTGATTAATCGATCGATCTGCAGCTGTGCATCATTGAGCTGCTGAAATTCAAATGCTCACTGTTTTTAGGCTGCCCAGACCGTTTGTCAGTCACTTTTTTCTGGGGTGATCGGCGGCCATTTTGTGTCTTGTGCGGTGCTGCGACCAAGTGCATCCAAGCTGCGACCAAGTGCATTTAACCCTCAATGGTGTGGTTGTTTTTTGGCTAAAGCCTACATCAGGGTGAAGCTGTCACACCAAGTGCATTTAAGTCCAGCAATAGTCTGTTTATTTTTTGGCCATATACTACATCAGGGGCAAGCTGCGCCCGTCACCAAGTGCATTTAACCCTCAGTAGTGTGGTTGGTCAAGCTGTCACACCAAGTGCATTTAACCCTCAATGGTGTGGTTGTTTTTTGGCTAAAGCCTACATCAGGGTGAAGCTGTCACACCAAGTGCATTTAACCAGCAATAGTCTGTTCATTTTTTGGCCATATACTACATCATGGGCAAGCTGCGCCCGTCACCAAGTGCATTTAACCAGCAATAGTGTGGTTATTTTTTGGCCATATCCCAGTCTAATTCTGTCAGTAAACCTATACCTGTCACCCAGCGCCTAAATACTAGGCCTCAAATTTATATCCCGCTAAATCTGTCGTTACCGCTGTACTGTTGTGGCTGGGCATGTTATTTAGTGTCCGTCAAAGCACATTTTTTGTTCAGGGTTGAAATACAATTCCCAATTTAGCAATTTCATAATTTAGTGGTTTCTGCTATATCAGAGCTATTTGAAATCTATCCCTAAAAGGGTATATAATATTCAAGGTGCACATAGGGTCATTCAGAATAACTTCACACACACGCTACTGTGCATTTCCAAGTCTAATTCTGTCACTAAATCCATACCGGTCACCCAGCGCCTAAATACTAGGCCTCAAATTTATATCCCGCTGAATTTGAATACAATACATTGGGCCAAATAATATTTTTGTTGTTGTGGTGAACCATAACAATGAGGAAAACATCTAGTAAGGGACGCGGACGTGGACATGGTCGTGGTGGTGTTAGTGGACCCTCTGGTGCTGGGAGAGTACGTGGCCGTTCTGCCACATCCACACGTCCTAGTGTACCAACTACCTCAGGTCCCAGTAGCCGCCAGAATTTACAGCGATATATGGTGGGGCCCAATGCCGTTCTAAGGATGGTAAGGCCTGAGCAGGTACAGGCATTAGTCAATTGGGTGGCCGACAGTGGATCCAGCACGTTCACATTATCTCCCACCCAGTCTTCTGCAGAAAGCGCACAGATGGCGCCTGAAAACCAACCCCATCAGTCTGTCACATCACCCCCATGCATACCAGGGAAACTGTCTCAGCCTCAAGTTATGCAGCAGTCTCTTATGCTGTTTGAAGACTCCGCTGGCAGGGTTTCCCAAGGGCATCCACCTAGCCCTTCCCCAGCGGTGAAAGACATAGAATGCACTGACGCACAACCACTTATGTTTCCTGATGATGAGGACATGGGAATACCACCTCAGCATGTCTCTGATGATGACGAAACACAGGTGCCAACTGCTGCGTCTTTCTGCAGTGTGCAGACTGAACAGGAGGTCAGGGATCAAGACTGGGTGGAAGACGATGCAGGGGACGATGAGGTCCTAGACCCCACATGGAATGAAGGTCGTGCCACTGACTTTCACAGTTCGGAGGAAGAGGCAGTGGTGAGACCGAGCCAACGGCGTAGCAAAAGAGGGAGCAGTGGGCAAAAGCAGAACACCCGCCGCCAAGAGACTCCGCCTGCTACTGACCGCCGCCATCTGGGACCGAGCACCCCAAAGGCAGCTTCAAGGAGTTCCCTGGCATGGCACTTCTTCAAACAATGTGCTGACGACAAGACCCGAGTGGTTTGCACGCTGTGCCATCAGAGCCTGAAGCGAGGCATTAACGTTCTGAACCTGAGCACAACCTGCATGACCAGGCACCTGCATGCAAAGCATGAACTGCAGTGGAGTAAACACCTTAAAACCAATGAAGTCACTCAGGCTCCCCCTGCTACCTCTTCTGCTGCTGCCGCCTCGGCCTCTTCCTCTGCTTCTGGAGGAACGTTGGCACCTGCCGCCCAGCAAACAGGGGATGTACCACCAACACCACCACCACCTCCGTCACCAAGCGTCTCAACCATGTCACACGGCAGCGTTCAGCTCTCCATCTCACAAACATTTGAGAGAAAGCGTAAATTTCCACCTAGCCACCCTCGATCCCTGGCCCTGAATGCCAGCATTTCTAAACTACTGGCCTATGAAATGCTGTCATTTAGGCTGGTGGACACAGACAGCTTCAAACAGCTCATGTCGCTTGCTGTCCCACAGTATGTTGTTCCCAGCCGGCACTACTTCTCCAAGAGAGCCGTGCCTTCCCTGCACAACCAAGTATCCGATAAAATCAAGTGTGCACTGCGCACCGCCATCTGTAGCAAGGTCCACCTAACCACAGATACGTGGACCAGTAAGCACGGCCAGGGACGCTATATCTCCCTAACTGCACACTGGGTAATCGTAGTGGCAGCTGGGCCCCAGGCGGAGAGCTGTTTAGCGCACGTCCTTCCGCCGCCAAGGATCGCAGGGCAACATTCTTTGCCTCCTGTTGCCACCTCCTCCTTCTCGGCTTCCTCCTCCTCTTCTTCCACCTGCTCATCCAGTCAGCCACACACCTTCACCACCAACTTCAGCACAGCCCGGGGTAAACGTCAGCAGGCCATTCTAAAACTCATATGTTTGGGGGACAGGCCCCACACCGCACAGGAGTTGTGGCGGGGTATAGAACAACAGACCGACGAGTGGTTTCTGCCGGTGAGCCTCAAGCCCGGCCTGGTGGTGTGTGATAATGGGCGAAATTTCGTTGCAGCTCTGGGACTAGCCAATTTGACGCACATCCCTTGCTTGGCGCATGTGCTGAATTTGGTGGTGCAGAAATTCATTCACAACTACCCCGACATGTCAGAGCTGCTGCATAAAGTGCGGGCCGTCTGTTCGCGCTTCCGGCGTTCACATCCTGCTGCTGCTCGCCTGTCTGCGCTACAGCGTAACTTCGGCCTTCCCGCTCACCGCCTCATATGCAACGTGCCCACCAGGTGGAACTCCACCTTGCACATGCTGGACAGACTGTGCGAGCAGCAGCAGGCCATAGTGGAGTTTCAGCTGCAGCACGCACGGGTCAGTCGCACTACAGAACAGCACCACTTCACCACCAATGACTGGGCCTCCATGCGAGACCTGTGTGCCCTGTTGCGCTGTTTCGAGTACTCCACCAACATGGCCAGTGGCGATGACGCCGTTATCAGCGTTACAATACCACTTCTATGTCTCCTTAAGAAAACACTTAGGGCGATGATGGAAGAGGAGGTGGCCCAGGAGGAGGAGGAGGAGGAGGAGGAGGAGGAGGAGGAGGAAGAGGGGTCATTTTTAGCACTTTCAGGCCAGTCTCTTCGAAGTGACTCAGAGGGAGGTTTTTGGCAACAGCAGAGGCCAGGTACAAATGTGGCCAGCCAGGGCCCACTACTGGAGGACGAGGAGGACGAGGATGAGGAGGAGGTGGAGGAGGATGAGGATGAAGCATGGTCACAGCGGGGTGGCACCCAACGCAGCTCGGGTCCATCACTGGTGCGTGGCTGGGGGGAAAGGCAGGACAATGACGATACGCCTCCCACAGAGGACAGCTTGTCCTTACCCCTGGGCAGCCTGGCACACATGAGCGACTACATGCTGCAGTGCCTGCGCAACGACAGCAGAGTTGCCCACATTTTAACCTGTGCGGACTACTGGGTTGCCACCCTGCTGGATCCACGCTACAAAGACAATGTGCCCACCTTACTTCCTGCACTGGAGCGTGATAGGAAGATGCGCGAGTACAAGCGCACGTTGGAAGACGCGCTACTGAGAGCATTCCCAAATGTCACAGGGGAACAAGTGGAAGCCCAAGGCGAAGGCAGAGGTGGAGCAAGAGGTCGCCAAGGCAGCTGTGTCACGGCCAGCTCCTCTGAGGGCAGGGTTAGCATGGCAGAGATGTGGAAAACTTTTGTCAACACGCCACAGCTAACTGCACCACCACCTGATACGCAACGTGTTAGCAGGAGGCAACATTTCACTAACATGGTGGAACAGTACGTGTGCACACCCCTCCACGTACTGACTGATGGTTCAGCCCCATTCAACTTCTGGGTCTCTAAATTGTCCACGTGGCCAGAGCTAGCCTTTTATGCCTTGGAGGTGCTGGCCCGCCCGGCGGCCGGCGTTTTGTCTGAACGTGTTTTCAGCACGGCAGGGGGCGTCATTACAGACAAACGCAGCCGCCTGTCTACAGCCAATGTGGACAAGCTGACGTTCATAAAAATAATCCAGGCATGGATCCCACAGGACCTGTCCGTCCCTTGTCCAGATTAGACATTAACTACCTCCCCTTAACCATATATTATTGGACTCCAGGGCACTTCCTCATTCAATCCTATTTTTATTTTCATTTTACCATTATATTGCGAGGCTACCCAAAGTTGAATGAACCTCTCCTCTGTCTGGGTGCCGGGGCCTAAATATATGCCAATGGACTGTTCCAATGTTGGGTGACGTGAAGCCTGATTCTCTGCTATGACATGCAGACTAATTCTCTGCTGACATGAAGACAGATCCTCTGTTACGGGACCTCTCTCCTCTGCCTGTGTGCTGGGCCTAAATATATGCCAATGGACTGTTGCAGTGGTGGCTGACGTGAAGCCTCATTCTCTGCTATGACATGCAGACTAATTCTCTGCTGACATGAAGCCAGATTGTCTGTTACGGGACCTCTCTCCTCTGCCTGGGTGCTGGGCCTAAATTTATGAAAATGGACTCTTACAGTGGTGGCTGACGTGTAGCCTGATTCTCTGCTATGACATGCAGACTGATTCTCTGCTGACATGAAGCCAGATTCTCTGTTACGGGACCTCTCTCCTCTGCCTGTGTGCTGGGCCTAAATATATGTCAATGGACTGTTGCAGTGGTGGCTGAAGTGAAGCCTCATTCTCTGCTATGACATGCAGACTAATTCTCTGCTGACATGAAGCCAGATTGTCTGTTACGGGACCTCTCTCCTCTGCCTGGGTGCTGGGCCTAAATTTATGAAAATGGACTCTTACAGTGCTGGGTGACGTGAAGCCTGATTTTTTGCTATGACATGCAGACTGATTCTCTGCTGACATGAAGCCAGATCCTCTGTTACGGGACCTCTCTCCTCTGCCTGTGTGCTGGGCCTAAATATATGCCAATGGACTGTTGCAGTGGTGGCTGACGTGAAGCCTCATTCTCTGCTATGACATGCAGACTAATTCTCTGCTGACATGAAGCCAGATTGTCTGTTACGGGACCTCTCTCCTCTGCCTGGGTATTGGGCCTAAATTTATGAAAATTGACTGTTACAGTGGTGGGTGACGTGAAGCCTGATTCTCTGCTATGACATGAAGACTGATTCTCTGCTGACATGAAGCCAGATTGTCTGTTACGGGACCTCTCTCCTCAGCCTGGGTGCTAGGCCTAAATTTATGAAAATGGACTCTTACAGTGGTGGGTGACGTGAAGCCTGATTCTCTGCTATGATATGAAGACTGATTCTCTGCTGACATGAAGCCAGATTGTCTGTTACAGGGCCTCTCTCCTCTGCTTGTGTGCTGGGCCTAAATTTATGAAAATGGACTCTTACAGTGGTGGCTGACGTGAAGCCTGATTTTCTGCTATGACATGCAGACTGATTCTCTGCTGACATGAAGCCAGATTGTCTGTTACGGGACCTCTCTCCTCTGCCTGTGTGCTGGGCCTAAATATATGCCAATGGACTGTTGCAGTGGTGGCTGACGTGAAGCCTCATTCTCTGCTATGACATGCAGACTAATTCTCTGCTGACATGAAGCCAGATTGTCTGTTACGGGACCTCTCTCCTCTGCCTGGGTGCTGGGCCTAAATTTATGAAAATGGACTGTTGCAGTGGTGGGTGACGTGAAGCCTGATTCTCTGCTATGACATGAAGACTGATTCTCTGCTGACATGAAGCCAGATTGTCTGTTACGGGACCTCTCTCCTCTGCCTGGGTGCTGGGCCTAAATTTATGAAAATGGACTCTTACAGTGGTGGCTGACGTGAAGCCTGATTTTCTGCTATGACATGCAGACTGATTCTCTGCTGACATGAAGCCAGATCCTCTGTTACGGGACCTCTCTCCTCTGCCTGTGTGCTGGGCCTAAATATATGCCAATGGACTGTTGCAGTGGTGGCTGACGTGAAGCCTCATTCTCTGCTATGACATGCAGACTAATTCTCTGCTGACATGAAGACAGATCCTCTGTTACGGGACCTCTCTCCTCTGCCTGTGTGCTGGGCCTAAATATATGCCAATGGACTGTTGCAGTGGTGGCTGACGTGAAGCCTCATTCTCTGCTATGACATGCAGACTAATTCTCTGCTGACATGAAGCCAGATCCTCTGTTACGGGACCTCTCTCCTCTGCCTGTGTGCTGGGCCTAAATATATGCCAATGGACTGTTGCAGTGGTGGCTGACGTGAAGCCTCATTCTCTGCTATGACATGCAGACTAATTCTCTGCTGACATGAAGCCAGATTGTCTGTTACGGGACCTCTCTCCTCTGCCTGAGTGCTGGGCCTAAATTTATGAAAATGGACTGTTGCAGTGGTGGGTGACGTGAAGCCTGATTCTCTGCTATGACATGAAGACTGATTCTCTGCTGACATGAAGCCAGATTGTCTGTTACGGGACCTCTCTCCTCTGCCTGGGTGCTGGGCCTAAATTTATGAAAATGGATTCTTACAGTGGTGGCTGACGTGAAGCCTGATTCTTTGCTATGACATGAAGACTGATTCTCTGCTGACATGAAGCCAGATCCTCTGTTACGGGACCTCTCTCCTCTGCCTGTGTGCTGGGCCTAAATATCTCACAATGGACTGTTGCATTGGTGGCTGACGTGAAGCCTGATTCTCTGCTATGACATGCAGACTAATTCTCTGCTGACATGAAGCCAGATTGTCTGTTACGGGACCTCTCTCCTCTGCCTGGGTGCTGGGCCTAAATTTATGAAAATGGACTGTTGCAGTGGTGGGTGACGTGAAGCCTGATTCTCTGCTATCACATGAAGACTGATTCTCTGCTGACATGAAGCCAGATTGTCTGTTACGGGACCTCTCTCCTCTGCCTGGGTGCCGGGGCCTAAATATCTGAGAATGGACTGTTCCAGTGGTGGGTGATGGGAAGCCAGATTCTCTGCTATGGGACCTCTCTCCAATTGATTTTGGTTAATTTTTATTTATTTAATTTTTATTTTAATTCATTTCCCTATCCACATTTGTTTACAGGTGATTTACCTACATGTTGCTGCCTTTTGCAGGCCTCTAGCCCTTTCCTGGGCTGTTTTACAGCCGTTTTAGTGCCGAAAAGTTCGGGTCCCCATTGACTTCAATGGGGTTTGGGACGAAGTTCGGATCGGGTTCGGGCCGAACTTCTCGAACCCGAACATCCAGGTGTTCGCTCAACTCTACTTGTTGGCCCTTTTGCCTTCACTCTGCGGTCCAGCTCACCCCAAAACATCTCGATTGGGTTCAGGTCCGGTGATTGTGGAGGCCAGGTCATCTGGCGCAGCACCCCATCACTCTCCTTCATGGTCAAATAGCCCTTACACAGCCTGGAGGTGTGTTTGGGGTCATTGTTCTGTTAAAAATAAACGATGGTCCAACTAAACGCAAACCAGATGGAATAGCATGCCGCTGCAAGATGCTGTGGTAGCCATGCTGGTTCAGTATTCCTTCAATTGTGAATAAATCCCCAACAGTGTCACCAGCAAAGCAACCTCACACCATCACACCTCCTCCTCCATGCTTCACGGTGGGAACCAGGCATGTAGAGTCCATCCGTTCACCTTTTCTGCTTCGCACAAAGACACGGTGGTTGGAACCAAAGATCTCAAATTTGGACTCATCAGACCAAAGCACAGATTTCCACTGGTCTAATGTCCATTCCTTATCTTCTTTAGCCCAAACAAGTATCTTCTGCTTGTTGCCTGTCCTTAGCAGTGTTTTTCTAACAGATATTCTACCATGAAGGCTTGATTTACACAGTCTCCTCTTAACAGTTGTTCTAGAGATGTGTCTGCTGCTAGAACTCTGTGTGGCATTGACCTGGTCTCTAATCTGAACTGCTGTTAACCTGCGATTTCTGAGGCTGGTGACTCGGATGAACTTATCCTCCGCAGCAGAGGTGACTCTTGGTCTTCCTTTACTGGGGATGTCCACATGTGAGCCAGTTTCTTTGTAGCGCTTGATGGTTTTTGTGACTGCACTTGGGGACACTTTCAAAGTTTTCCCAATTTTTCGGACTGATTGACCTTCATTTCTTAAAGTAATGATAGCTCGTTTTTCTTTACTTAGCTGCTTTTTTCTTGCCATAATACAAATTCTAACAGTCTATTCAGTAGGACTATCAGCTGTGTGTCCACCTGACTTCACCACAACGCAACTGATGGTCCCAACCCCATTTATAAGGCAAGAAATCCCACTTATTAAACCTGACAGGGCACACATGTGAAGTGAAAACCATTTCTGGTGACTACCTCTTGAAGCTCATCAAGAGAATGCCAAGAGTGTGCAAAGCAGTAATCAAAGCAAAAGGTGGCTACTTTGAAGAACCTAGAATATGACATATTTTCAGTTGTTTCACACTTTTTTGTTATGTATATAATTCCACATGTGTTAATTCACAGTTTTGATGCCTTCAGTGTGAATCTACAATTTTCATAGTCATGAAAATAAAGAAAACTCTTTGAATGAGAAGGTGAGTCCAAACTTTTGGTCTGTACTGTATTTCAATATAAATTTTATACACCTATGAAAAATACCCCTTCATTACAATCTAATGCATTAAAATGAAATTGGGCTTTTCTTACGGGTTCCTTTATGAATATAAGTTTTTGATTAAATTGTTTGTTACTCTCTCAAATAGTGTTGAGCACGAATATTCGAATTGCTAATTTTTTTTTCGAATATCGCGATTTCGAGATTTCGCGAATATTTAGAATATAGTGCTATATATTCGCGAAATCGAATATTTATATTTTTTTTATTTTTTTTTATGCTCCAGTCAGTGCCCGTTGCCGCTTCTGCCGGCTTCCGTGCTCATGGAGCGACCCCATCACCATGGGAACGTCTCCATATACTGGAATGTACTGTCGGATTTGAGAATTACGTTGAAATCGCAATTCGATTAATTTAAGTTATAATAATCGAATTGCGATTTCAACTTAAGCACTGCTATATTCCATATTCGTTAATTCTAGCCTAATATGGAATATAGCAGTGCTAAGTTGAAATCGCCATGCGATTATTTAGAGTTATATTAATCACATTGCGATTTCAACTTGGACCTGGTTTACTATGGTTGGCATCAATGGCTTGGTAGAATTTGCGAATATGACGAATGTATTCGTCATATTTAGAGTTGAGCGAACACCTGGATGTTCGGGTTCGAGAAGTTCGGCCGAACTTCCCGGAAATGTTCGGGTTCGGGATCCGAACCCGATCCGAACTTCGTCCCGAACCCCATTGAAGTCAATGGGGACCCGAACTTTTCGGTACAAAAAAGGCTGTAAAACAGCCCAGGAAAGGGCTAGAGGGCTGAAAAAGGCAGCAACATGTAGGTAAATCCCCTGCAAACAAATGTGGATAGGGAAATGAATTAAAATAAAAATTAAATAAATAAAAATTAACCAAAATCAATTGGAGAGAGGTCCCAGAGCAGAGAATCTGGCTTCACGTCACCCACCACTGGAACAGTCCATTCTCAGATATTTAGGCCCCGGCACCCAGGCAGAGGAGAGAGGTCCCGTAACAGAGAATCTGTCTTCATGTCAGCAGAGAATCAGTCTGCATGTCATAGCAGAGAATCAGGCTTCACGTCAGCCACCACTGCAACAGTCCATTGTCATAAATTTAGGCCCAGCACCCAGGCAGAGGAGAGAGGTCCCGTAACAGAGAATCTGGCTTCATGTCAGCAGAGAATCAGTCTGCATGTCATAGCAGAGAATCAGGCTTCACGTCAGCCACCACTGCAACAGTCCATTGTCATAAATTTAGGCCCAGCACCCAGGCAGAGGAGAGAGGTCCCGTAACAGACAATCTGGCTTCATGTCAGCAGAGAATCAGTCTTCATATCATAGCAGAGAATCAGGCTTCACGTCACCCACCACTGTAAGAGTCCATTTTCATAAATTTAGGCCCAGCACCCAGGCAGAGGAGAGAGGTCCCGTAACAGACAATCTGGCTTCATGTCAGCAGAGAATCAGTCTGCATGTCATAGCAGAGAATCAGGCTTCACGTCAGCCACCAATGCAACAGTCCATTGTCAGATATTTAGGCCCAGCACCCAGGCAGAGGAGAGAGGTCCCGTAACAGACAATCTGGCTTCATGTCAGCAGAGAGTCAGTCTTCATATCATAGCAGAGAATCAGGCTTCACGTCAGCCACCAATGCAACAGTCCATTGTCAGATATTTAGGCCCAGCACCCAGGCAGAGGAGAGAGGTCCCGTAACAGACAATCAGGCTTCACGTCAGCCACCAGTGCAACAGTCCATTGGCATATATTTAGGCCCAGCACCCAGGCAGAGGAGAGAGGTCCCGTAACAGAGAATCTGGCTTCATGTCAGCAGAGAATCAGTCTGCATGTCATAGCAGAGAATCAGGCTTCACGTCAGCCACCACTGCAACAGTCCATTGTCATAAATTTAGGCCCAGCACCCAGGCAGAGGAGAGAGGTCCCGTAACAGACAATCTGGCTTCATGTCAGCAGAGAATCAGTCTGCATGTCATAGCAGAGAATGAGGCTTCACGTCAGCCACCAATGCAACAGTCCATTGTCAGATATTTAGGCCCAGCACCCAGGCAGAGGAGAGAGGTCCCGTAACAGACAATCAGGCTTCACGTCAGCCACCAGTGCAACAGTCCATTGTCATAAATTTAGGCCCAGCACCCAGGCAGAGGAGAGAGGTCCCGTAACAGACAATCTGGCTTCATGTCAGCAGAGAATCTGTCTGCATGTCATAGCAGAGAATCAGGCTTCACGTCAGCCACCACTGCAACAGTCCATTGTCAGATATTTAGGCCCAGCACCCAGGCAGAGGAGAGAGGTCCCGTAACAGACAATCAGGCTTCATGTCAGCAGAGAATCAGTCTGCATGTCATAGCAGAGAATGAGGCTTCACGTCAGCCACCAATGCAACAGTCCATTGTCAGATATTTAGGCCCAGCACCCAGGCAGAGGAGAGAGGTCCCGTAACAGACAATCTGGCTTCATGTCAGCAGAGAATCAGTCTGCATGTCATAGCAGAGAATGAGGCTTCACGTCAGCCACCAATGCAACAGTCCATTGTCAGATATTTAGGCCCAGCACCCAGGCAGAGGAGAGAGGTCCCGTAACAGACAATCTGGCTTCATGTCAGCAGAGAATCAGTCTTCATATCATAGCAGAGAATCAGGCTTCACGTCACCCACCACTGTAAGAGTCCATTTTCATAAATTTAGGCCCAGCACCCAGGCAGAGGAGAGAGGTCCCGTAACAGACAATCTGGCTTCATGTCAGCAGAGAATCAGTCTGCATGTCATAGCAGAGAATGAGGCTTCACGTCAGCATGTCATAGCAGAGAATCAGGCTTCACGTCAGCCACCACTGCAACAGTCCATTGTCATAAATTTAGGCCCAGCACCCAGGCAGAGGAGAGAGGTCCCGTAACAGAGAATCTGGCTTCATGTCAGCAGAGAATCAGTCTGCATGTCATAGCAGAGAATCAGGCTTCACGTCAGCCACCACTGCAACAGTCCATTGTCATAAATTTAGGCCCAGCACCCAGGCAGAGGAGAGAGGTCCCGTAACAGACAATCTGGCTTCATGTCAGCAGAGAATCAGTCTTCATATCATAGCAGAGAATCAGGCTTCACGTCACCCACCACTGTAAGAGTCCATTTTCATAAATTTAGGCCCAGCACCCAGGCAGAGGAGAGAGGTCCCGTAACAGACAATCTGGCTTCATGTCAGCAGAGAATCAGTCTGCATGTCATAGCAGAGAATCAGGCTTCACGTCAGCCACCAATGCAACAGTCCATTGTCAGATATTTAGGCCCAGCACACAGGCAGAGGAGAGAGGTCCCGTAACAGACAATCTGGCTTCATGTCAGCAGAGAATCAGTCTTCATATCATAGCAGAGAATCAGGCTTCACGTCAGCCACCAATGCAACAGTCCATTGTCAGATATTTAGGCCCAGCACCCAGGCAGAGGAGAGAGGTCCCGTAACAGACAATCAGGCTTCACGTCAGCCACCAGTGCAACAGTCCATTGGCATATATTTAGGCCCAGCACCCAGGCAGAGGAGAGAGGTCCCGTAACAGAGAATCTGGCTTCATGTCAGCAGAGAGTCAGTCTGCATGTCATAGCAGAGAATCAGGCTTCACGTCAGCCACCACTGCAACAGTCCATTGTCATAAATTTAGGCCCAGCACCCAGGCAGAGGAGAGAGGTCCCGTAACAGACAATCTGGCTTCATGTCAGCAGAGAATCAGTCTGCATGTCATAGCAGAGAATCAGGCTTCACGTCAGCCACCACTGCAACAGTCCATTGTCATAAATTTAGGCCCAGCACCCAGGCAGAGGAGAGAGGTCCCGTAACAGAGAATCAGGCTTCATGTCAGCAGAGAATCAGTCTGCATGTCATAGCAGAGAATCAGGCTTCACGTCAGCCACCACTGCAACAGTCCATTGTCATAAATTTAGGCCCAGCACCCAGGCAGAGGAGAGAGGTCCCGTAACAGACAATCTGGCTTCATGTCAGCAGAGAATCAGTCTGCATGTCATAGCAGAGAATCAGGCTTCACGTCAGCCACCACTGCAACAGTCCATTGTCATAAATTTAGGCCCAGCACCCAGGCAGAGGAGAGAGGTCCCGTAACAGACAATCTGGCTTCATGTCAGCAGAGAATCAGTCTGCATGTCATAGCAGAGAATCAGGCTTCACGTCAGCCACCACTGCAACAGTCCATTGTCATAAATTTAGGCCCAGCACCCAGGCAGAGGAGAGAGGTCCCGTAACAGAGAATCAGGCTTCACGTCAGCCACCACTGCAACAGTCCATTGGCATATATTTAGGCCCAGCACCCAGGCAGAGGAGAGAGGTCCCGTAACAGAGAATCTGGCTTCATGTCAGCAGAGAATCAGTCTGCATGTCATAGCAGAGAATCAGGCTTCACGTCAGCCACCACTGCAACAGTCCATTGTCATAAATTTAGGCCCAGCACCCATGCAGAGGAGAGAGGTCCCGTAACAGAGAATCTGGCTTCATGTCAGTAGAGAATTAGTCTGCATGTCATAGCAGAGAATCAGGCTTCACGTCACCCAACATTGGAACAGTCCATTGGCATATATTTAGGCCCCGGCACCCAGACAGAGGAGAGGTTCATTCAAATTTGGGTAGCCTCGCAATATAATGGTAAAATGAAAATAAAAATAGGATTGAATGAGGAAGTGCCCTGGAGTACAATAATATATGGTTAAGGGGAGGTAGTTAATGTCTAATCTGGACAAGGGACGGACAGGTCCTGTGGGATCCATGCCTGGTTCATTTTTATGAACGTCAGCTTGTCCTCATTGGCTGTAGACAGGCGGCTGCGTTTGTCTGTAATGACGCCCCCTGCCGTGCTGAATACACGTTCAGACAAAACGCTGGCCGCCGGGCAGGCCAGCACCTCCAAGGCATAAAAGGCTAGCTCTGGCCACGTGGACAATTTAGAGACCCAGTAGTTGAATGGGGCCGAACCATCAGTCAGTACGTGGAGGGGTGTGCACACGTACTGTTCCACCATGTTAGTGAAATGTTGCCTCCTGCTAACACGTTGCGTATCAGGTGGTGGTGCAGTTAGCTGTGGCGTGTTGACAAAAGTTTTCCACATCTCTGCCAGTGCTAACCCTGCCCTCAGAGGAGCTGGCCGTGACACAGCTGCCTTGGCGACCTCTTGCTCCTCCTCTGCCTTGGCCTTGGGCTTCCACTTGTTCCCCTGTGACATTTGGGAATTCTCTCAGTAGCGCATCTACCAACGTGCGCTTGTACTCGCGCATCTTCCTATCACGCTCCAGTGCAGGAAGTAAGGTGGGCACATTGTCTTTGTAGCGTGGATCCAGCAGGGTGGCAACCCAGTAGTCCGCACACGTTAAAATGTGGGCAACTCTGCTGTCGTTGCGCAGGCACTGCAGCATGTAGTCGCTCATGTGTGCCAGGCTGCCCAGAGGTAAGGACAAGCTGTCCTCTGTGGGAGGCGTATCGTCATCGTCCTGCCTTTCCCCCCAGCCACGCACCAGTGATGGACCCGAGCTGCGTTGGGTGCCACCCCGCTGTGACCATGCTTCATCCTCATCCTCCTCCACCTCCTCCTCATCCTCGTCCTCCTCGTCCTCCAGTAGTGGGCCCTGTCTGGCCACATTTGTACCTGGCCTCTGCTGTTGCCAAAAACCTCCCTCTGAGTCACTTCGAAGAGACTGGCCTGAAAGTGCTAAAAATGACCCCTCTTCCTCCTTCCTCCTCCTCCTCCTCCTGGGCCACCTCCTCTTGCATCATCGCCCTAAGTGTTTTCTCAAGGAGACATAGAAGTGGTATTGTAACGCTGATAACGGCGTCATCGCCACTGGCCATGTTGGTGGAGTACTCGAAACAGCGCAACAGGGCACACAGGTCTCGCATGGAGGCCCAGTCATTGGTGGTGAAGTGGTGCTGTTCTGTAGTGCGACTGACCCGTGCGTGCTGCAGCTGAAACTCCACTATGGCCTGCTGCTGCTCGCACAGTCTGTCCAGCATGTGCAAGGTGGAGTTCCACCTGGTGGGCACGTCGCATATGAGGCAGGTGAGCGGGAAGGCCGAAGTTACGCTGTAGCGCAGACAGGCGAGCAGCAGCAGGATGTGAACGCCAAAAGCGCGAACAGACGGCCCGCACTTTATGCAGCAGCTCTGACATGTCGGTGTAGTTGTGAATGAACTTCTGCACCACCAAATTCAGCACATGCGCCAAGCAAGGGATGTGCGTCAAACTGGCTAGTCCCAGAGCTGCAACGAGATTTCGCCCATTATCACACACCACCAGGCCGGGCTTGAGGCTCACCGGCAGCAACCACTCGTCGGTCTGTTGTTCTATACCCCGCCACAACTCCTGTGCGGTGTGGGGCCTGTCCCCCAAACATATGAGTTTCAGAATGGCCTGCTGACGTTTACCCCGGGCTGTGCTGAAGTTGGTGGTGAAGGTGTGTGGCTGACTAGATGAGCAGGTGGAAGAAGAGGAGGAGGAAGTGGAGTAGGAGGAGGTGGCAACAGGAGGCAAAGAATGTTGCCCTGTGATCCTTGGCGGCGGAAGGACGTGCGCCAAACAGCTCTCCGCCTGGGGCCCAGCTGCCACTACATTTACCCAGTGTGCAGTTAGGGAGATATAGCGTCCCTGGCCGTGCTTACTGGTCCACGTATCTGTGGTTAGGTGGACCTTGCCACAGATGGCGTTGCGCAGTGCACACTTGATTTTATCGGATACTTGGTTGTGCAGGGAAGGCACGGCTCTCTTGGAGAAGTAGTGCCGGCTGGGAACAACATACTGTGGGACAGCAAGCGACATGAGCTGTTTGAAGCTGTCTGTGTCCACCAGCCTAAATGACAGCATTTCATAGGCCAGTATTTTAGAAATGCTGGCATTCAGGGCCAGGGATCGAGGGTGGCTAGGTGGGAATTTACGCTTTCTCTCAAATGTTTGTGAGATGGAGAGCTGAACGCTGGCGTGTGACATGGTTGAGACGCTTGGTGACGGAGGTGGTGGTGGTGGTGTTGGTGGTACATCCCCTGTTTGCTGGGCGGCAGGTGCCAACGTTCCTCCAGAGGCAGAGGAAGAGGCCGAGGCGGCAGCAGCAGAAGAGGCCGAGGCGGCAGCAGCAGAAGAGGTAGCAGGGGGAGCCTGAGTGACTTCCTTGGTTTTAAGGTGTTTACTCCACTGCAGTTCATGCTTTGCATGCAGGTGCCTGGTCATGCAGGTTGTGCTAAGGTTCAGAACGTTAATGCCTCGCTTCAGGCTCTGATGGCACAGCGTGCAAACCACTCGGGTCTTGTCGTCAGCACATTGTTTGAAGAAGTGCCATGCCAGGGAACTCCTTGAAGCTGCTTTTGGGGTGCTCGGTCCAAGATGGTGGCGGTCAGTAGCAGGCGGAGACTCTTGGCGGCGGGTGTTCTGCTTTTGCCCACTGCTCCCTCTTTTGCTACGCTGTTGGCTTGGTCTCACCACTGCCTCTTCCTCCGAACTGTGAAAGTCAGTGGCACGACCTTCATTCCATGTGGGGTCTAGGACCTCATCGTCCCCTGCATCGTCTTCCACCCAGTCTTGATCCCTGACCTCCTGTTCAGTCTGCACACTGCAGAAAGACGCAGCAGTTGGCACCTGTGTTTCGTCATCATCAGAGACGTGCTGAGGTGGTATTCCCATGTCCTCATCATCAGGAAACATAAGTGGTTGTGCGTCAGTGCATTCTATGTCTTTCACCGCTGGGGAAGGGCTAGGTGGATGCCCTTGGGAAACCCTGCCAGCGGAGTCTTCAAACAGCATAAGAGACTGCTGCATAACTTGAGGCTCAGACAGTTTCCCTGGTATGCATGGGGGTGATGTGACAGACTGATGGGGTTGGTTTTCAGGCGCCATCTGTGCGCTTTCTGCAGAAGACTGGGTGGGAGATAATGTGAACGTGCTGGATCCACTGTCGGCCACCCAATTGACTAATGCCTGTACCTGCTCAGGCCTTACCATCCTTAGAACGGCATTGGGCCCCACCATATATCGCTGTAAATTCTGGCGGCTACTGGGACCTGAGGTAGTTGGTACACTAGGACGTGTGGATGTGGCAGAACGGCCACGTCCTCTCCCAGCACCAGAGGGTCCACTAACAGCACCACGACCATGTCCACGCCCTTACTAGATGTTTTCCTCATTGTTATCGTTCACCACAACAACAAAAATATTATTTGGCCCAATGCATTGTATTCAAATTCAGCTGAATATAAATTTGAGGCCTAGTATTTAGGCGCTGGGTGACCGGTATGGATTTACTGACAGAATTAAAATTGGAAATGCACAGTAGCGGGTGTGTGAAGTTATTCTGAATGACCCTATGTGCACCTTGAATATTATATACCCTTTTATGGATAGATTTCAATAATGCTGATACAGCAGAAACCACTAAATTATGAAATTGCTAAATTGTGAATTGTATTTCAACCCAGAACAAAAAATGTGCTTTGACGGACACTAAATAACTTGCCCAGCCACAACAGTACAGCGGTAACGACAGATTTAGCGGGATATAAATTTGAGGCCTAGTATTTAGGCGCTGGGTGACCTGTATTGATTTACTGACAGAATTAGACTGGGATATGGCCAAAAAATAACCACACTATTGCTGGTTAAATGCACTTGGTGTGACAGCTTGACCAACCACACTACTGAGGGTTAAATGCACTTGGTGACGGGCGCAGCTTGCCCCTGATGTAGTATATGGCCAAAAAATAAACAGACTATTGCTGGTTAAATGCACTTGGTGTCACAGCTTGACCAACCACACCATTGAGGGTTAAATGCACTTGGTGACAGGCGCAGCTTGCCCCTGATGTAGTATATGGCCAAAAAATAAACAGACTATTGCTGGTTAAATGCACTTGGTGTGACAGCTTCACCCTGATGTAGGCTTTAGCCAAAAAACAACCACACCATTGAGGGTTAAATGCACTTGGTCGCAGCTTGTGCTGGCGCACCACAAGACACAAAATGGCCGCCGATCACCCCAGAAAAAAGTGACTGACAAACGGTCTGGGCAGCCTAAAAACAGTGAGCAATTGAGTATCAGCAGCTCAATGACCCACAGCTGCAGATCGATCAATAATCAAGTCCTTTGGAGAAGTTAATCTGCCTAATCTCGCCCTACTGTCGCAGCCGCAACCTCTCCCTACGCTAATCAGAGCAGAGTGACGGGTGGCGCTATGTGACTTCAGCTTAAATAGAGGCTGGGTCACATGGTGCTCTGGCCAATCACAGCCATGCCAATAGTAGGCATGGCTGTGATGGCCTCTTGGGGCAAAAAAGCGCCAAGAAAGCGTCACAAAAGCGCCAAGAAAGCGACGAACACCGAACCCGAACCCGGACTTTTACGAAAATGTCCGGGTTCGGGTCCGTGTCACGGACACCCCAAAATTCGGTACGAACCCGAACTATACAGTTCGAGTTCGCTCATCCCTAGTCATATTCCACAAAACGAAGATAACGAATGTATTTGTCTATTCCACAAAACAAAGATATTCTCCATCTTCGTTTTAGCTACCTATTCATCAACTTCGCGAATTCTAGCAATCATATAGGAAAGTTTACTATAGAGACAGCTAAGTTTAATTCGCTATGCGATTATATTACTTTTTTTTTTAAATAAATGGAATAATTATAATACCTGATAATTATTATAATTATTCTATTTATAATACAAAAAGCAAAGTAATATAATCGCATAGCGAATTAAACTTAGCTGTCTCTATAGTAAACTTTCCTATTTGATTGCTAGAATTAGCGAAGTTGATGAATATGGAGCTAAAACGAAGATGGAGAATATCTTTGTTTTGTGGAATAGACAAATACATTCGTTATCTTCGTTTTGTGGAATATGACGAATACATTCGTCATATTTGCAAATTCTACCAAGCCATTGAAGCCAAACATAGTAAACCAGGTCCAAGTTGAAATCGCAATTCGATTATTATAACTTGAATTTATCGAATTGCGATTTTAACGTAATTCTCAAATCCGACAGTACATTCTAGTATATGGAGATGTTCCCATGGTGATGGGGACGCTCCATGAGCACGGAAGTCGGCAGAATCGCAATTTGATTATTATAACTTGAATTAATCGAATTGCGATTTCAACTTGGACCTGGTTTAGTTGAGACCCAGCAGCAGCATCAAGTTGAAATCGCAATGCGAGTAATATAACTCGAAGTAATCGCATGGCGATTTCAACTTATTACTGCTATATTCCATATTCGTTAATTCTAGCCTAATATGGAATATAGCAGTGGTAAGTTGAAATCGCAATTCGATTATAACTTGAATTAATCGAATTGCGATTTCAACTTTTTACGTATATTCTTAATATTGCTCTAACTTCGTCTTTTAGAATATTCGTAATATTCTAAAAGACGAAGTTATAGCAATATAACGAATATTCTAAAAGACGAAGTTAGAGCAATATTACGAATAGTCTAAAAGACGAAGTTAGAGCAATATTCCGAAATTTCGTAAAATACACATAGATTGTAATTTAGCTAATATACTGCTATAGTAATTTTTTTAATAGTGTACATCTTTAACAAAACTTAAGTTCAGAAGAGGCCAAAAAAAATTTGAGAAAAAAAAAAAAGATTATAGCACTATATTAGCTAAATTACAATCTATATGTGTATTTTACAAAATTTCGTAATATTGCTCTAACTTCGTCTTTTAGAATATTCGTAATATTCTAAAAGACGAAGTTAGAGCAATATTATGAAATTTCGTAAAATACACATATTAGCCTAGCCATAGTTAATTAGTCATAGGGACGTTGCCTTATACTATTAAAAGAAAAATCGCAATACGCGATTAATTAAATCGCATATTATTCGCGAAATCGAATATGGCACCTCACGCTCATCCCTACTACTCATCAATGACTTATTGAGTTGGTCAATAACTTTGAATGCAAGGTGGTGGTAACGATAGTATCCTCCACAACTAAATATAAGCTCGATAGATGTTGCTTCTGATTTTCCATCTCTGCATAAATAGTCATCATATTCCTTTTTAGCGAACCGATCTTAAGTTCCAATTTCTTAATAGAGATGAAATTAGCAGCTGATACACCTGTGGCAATGACAGCGTTTACTACGCCAAAGATTATGGCAGCTGCAATCGTAGAAATGAACCGCTTTGGTTGTTGACTTGTGAAAAACTGTTCCCCCGTCAGGGTCTTTCTTGTCTGTTCCAGGATTTGTGTAATGCGTTCTTGGGAATAGCTGACGTGTATTTGATACAACATCTTTATCTCTGGAGACTGAATCTCGGAAACGTTGAACTGTCTTTCAACGGAGATGCGTGGATCCAAACTGACGTAGATCCTCTGGGATAGAATCCTCTTATTCATCAAGATGAATCCCATGGTATTCTGCAGCAAGATCCCAGATGAAGGACCTGGTACAGCGATCTTCTCAGCGTGGAACTCCTTCCCCAAGATTAGGACCATATAGATAACAGCAACAATCCTTGATGAGATCTTGTGCCTATAATATATTGTATGACAAATATAAGCACATACATCTTTCCACTTTTCTTTTTATCAACACTACGATAAAATAAGTCATACTACCATACATCTTCAATTTGGCATAGTTTTCTTTCTTGAACAGAGCAAGTTCTCTGTTCAGAAGTGAGTCAAGAGATAGTTAGTTACAGAGGAAAAATACATGAGGATAGGTTAGTACACTCGTTTGTTTAACCACTTCAGCCCCGCTAGGTGAAACCCCCTTCATGACCAGAGCACTTTTTACACTTCGGCACTACACTCCTTTCACCGTTTATCGCTCGGTCATGCAACTTACCATACAAATGAATTTTACCTCCTTTTCTTCTCACTAATAGAGCTTTCATTTGGTGGTATTTCATTGCTGCTGGCATTTTTACTTTTTTTGTTATTAATCAAAATGTAACGATTTTTTTGCAAAAAAATGACATTTTTCACTTTCAGCTGTAAAATTTTGCAAAAAAAAACGACATCCATATATAAATTTTTCGCCAAATTTATTGTTCTACATGTCTTTGATAAAAAAAAATGTTTGGGCAAAAAAAAATGGTTTGGGTAAAAGTTATAGCATTTACAAACTATGGTACAAAAATGTGAATTTCCGCTTTTTGAAACAGCTCTGACTTTCTGAGCACCTGTCATGATTCCTGAGGTTCTACAATGCCCAAACAGTAGAAAACCCCCACAAATGACCCCATTTCGGAAAGTAGACACCCTAAGGTATTCGCTGATGGGCATAGTGAGTTCATAGAACTTTTTATTTTCTGTCACAAGTTAGCGGAAAATGATGATGATTTTATTTTTTTAATTTTTTCTTACAAAGTCTCATATTCCACTAACTTGCAACAAAAAATAAAAAATTCTAGGAACTCGCCATGCCCCTCACGGAATACCTTGGGGTGTCTTCTTTCCAAAATGGGGTCACTTGTGGGGTAGTTATACTGCCCTGGCAATTTAGGGGCCCAAATGTGTGAGAAGAACTTTGCAATCAAAATGTGTAAAAAATGACCGGTGAAATCCAAAAGGTGCACTTTGGAATATGTGCCCCTTTGCCCACCTTGGCAGCAAAAAAGTGTGACACATCTGGTATCGCCGTACTCAGGAGAAGTTGGGGAATGTGTTTTGGGGTGTCATTTTACATATACCCATGCTGGGTGAGAAAAATATCTTGGTCAAATGCCAACTTTGTATAAAAAAATGGGAAAAGTTGTCTTTTGCCAAGATATTTCTCTCATCCAGCATGGGTATATGTAAAATGACACCCCAAAACACATTCCCCAACTTCTCCTGAGTATGGCGATACCAGATGTGTCGCACTTTTTTGCTGCCAAGGTGGGCAAAGGGGCACATATTCCAAAGTGCACCTTTCATATTTTGCAGGCCATTTTTTACACATTTTGATTGCAAGGTACTTCTCACACATTTGGGCCCCTAAATTGCCAGGGCAGTATAACTACGCCACAAGTGACCCCATTTTGGAAAGAAGACACCCCAAGGTATTCCGTGAGGGGCACTGCGAGTTCCTAGAATTTTTTATTTTTTGTCACAAGTTAGCGGAAAATGATGATTTTTTTTTTTTTCTCTTTTTTCCTTACAAAGTCTCATATTCCACTAACTTGCGACAAAAAATAAAAAATTCTAGGAACTCGCCATGCCCCTCACGGAATACCTTGGGGTGTCTTCTTTCCAAAATGGGGTCACTTGTGGCGTAGTTATACTGCCCTGGCAATTTAGGGGCCCATATGTGTGAGAAGTACTTTGCAATCAAAATCTGTAAAAAATGACCGGTGAAATCCGAAAGGTGCACTTTGGAATATGTGCCCCTTTGCCCACCTTGGCATAAAAAAAGTGTCACACATCTGGTATTGCCGTACTCAGGAGAAGTTGGGGAATGTGTTTTGGGGTGTCATTTTACATATACCCATGCTGGGTGAGAGAAATATCTTGGCAAAAGACAACTTTTCCCATTTTTTTATACAAAGTTGGCATTTGACCAAGATATTTTTCTCACCCAGCATGGGTATATGTAAAATGACACCCCGAAACACATTCCCCAACTTCTCCTGAGTACGGCGATACCAGATGTGTGACACTTTTTTGCAGCCTAGATGCGCAAAGGGGCCCAAATTCCTTTTAGGAGGGCATTTTTAGACATTTGGATCCCAGACTTCTTCTCACGCTTAAGGGCCCCTAAAAAGCCAGGGCAGTATAAATACCCCACATGTGACCCCACTTTGGAAAGAAGACACCCCAAGGTATCCAATGAGGGGCCTGGCAAGTTCATAGAATTTTTTTTTTTTTTTGCATAAGTTAGCAGAAATTGATTTTATTTTTTTTTCTCACAAAGTCTCACTTTCCGCTAACTTAGGACAAAAATTTAAATCTTTCATGGACTCAATATGCCCCTCAGCAAATACCTTGGGGTGTCTTCTTTCCAAAATGGGGTCAGTTGTGGGGTGTTTGTACTGCCCTGGCATTTGAGGGTCTCCGCAATCATTACATGTATGGCCAGCATTAGGAGTTTCTGCTATTCTCCTTATATTGAGCATACAGGTAATGAGATTTTTTTTTCCGTTCAGCCTCTGGGCTGAAAGAAAAAAATGAACGGCACAGATTTCTTCATTCGCATCGATCAATGTGGATGAAAAAATCTCTGCCAAAAAAAAAAAATGGAGGGGAAAGGCGTCTGCCAGGACATAGGAGCTCCGCCCTACATCCATACCCACTTAGCTCGTATGCCCTGGCAAACCAGATTTCTCCATTCACATCAATCGATGTGGATGAATAAATCATTGCCGGGATTTTTTTATTTATATATATATATATATATATATATATATATATACAAAGTGCTTGCCAAAGCATAGGAACGCCGCCTCCTCCTCAGCTCGTATGCCTCGGCAAACGTATCTGTCACTGCAGAGGAGAAAATCCCGTCTTGCAGCGCCGCATACACCGACTTGTGTGTAATCTGACAGCAGCGCAATGCTTCTGTCAGAATGCACATCGGTGCTGCAGCTAATCGATCGGTTGGTCCACCTGGAAGGTAAAAAGACAAAAAAAAAAAAAAAAAACAGGCCACAACGCAATAATTTTATTAACTTTGGAACAGAACATGTAACTTTAACTTTTGGAACTAAACATTAACCTGTTTGCTTACCTGTTCTTTTTGTTTTTTTTTTGTTTTTTTACCTTTATAGAACAAACCTCTCCTTCCCCATGAGACAATGTGCAAAGCGCAAATCGCCCAAAGATGTGGCGAAGTGCGTTATGCACTTTGTCCCATGTGAAAGGAGACGTTTGCAGCAGCAGTGAGTGAATGGGCCCTAATAGCCCTGTGTGCCTGTCCTGGTGAGATGATCCCTATGCTAATAGTGTACCTGTGAGTGGTACTTCCGGAAACACTCTCCAAAGCATAGGGCAGGGTGGTCCGGACAGTCAGGACAGAAATAGCGGGTGTCACGCCTTATTCCACTCCTGCTACAGACACGACATCTTTTTCGGGGTGACGGTTGGGTTGAGGTACCAGGAACGACATTGGGGAAATGTCGCTCGTGTAGACGGCTAACTACACTGGTGGTTGGGGCCACGGAACCTCCTGGATACAGGAGGTTCTCGATGATCTCTTCCTGAAATTTGAGGAAGGATCCAGTTCTCCCAGCCTTACTGTAGAGAACAAAACTATTGTACAGAGCCAATTGAATTAAATATACAGACACCTTCTTATACCAGCGTCTGGTGCGTCGGGAAACTAAATACGGAGACAACATCTGGTCATTGAAGTCGACCCCCCCCATGTGGAGGTTATAGTCGTGGACTGAGAGGGGCTTTTCAATGACACGGGTTGCTCGCTCAATTTGTATTGTTGTGTCTGCGTGAATGGAGGAGAGCATGTAAACGTCACGCTTGTCTCTCCATTTCACCGCGAGCAGTTCTTCGTTACACAGTGCGGCCCTCTCCCCCCTTGCAAGACGGGTGGTAACGAGCCGTTGGGGGAAGCCCGCGCGACTAGTTCGCGCGGTACCACAGGCGCCAATCCGTTCTAGAAACAAATGCCTAAAGAGGGCCACACTTGTGTAAAAATTGTCCACATAAAGATGGTACCCCTTGCCGAATAAGGGTGACACCAAGTCCCAAACTGTCTTCCCACTGCTCCCCAGGTAGTCAGGGCAACCGACCGGCTCCAGGGTCTGATCTTTTCCCTCATAGACCCGAAATTTGTGGGTATAGCCTGTGGCCCTTTCACAGAGCTTATACAATTTGACCCCATACCGGGCGCGCTTGCTTGGGATGTATTGTTTGAAGCCAAGGCGCCCGGTAAAATGTATCAGGGACTCGTCTATGCAGATGTTTTGCTCTGGGGTATAAATATCTGCAAATTTCTGGTTGAAATGGTCTATGAGGGGCCGAATTTTGTGGAGCCGGTCAAAAGCAGGGTGGCCCCTGGGACGGGAGGCGGTGTTGTCACTAAAGTGCAGGAACCGCAGGATGGCCTCAAAACGTGCCCTGGACATGGCAGCAGAGAACATGGGCATGTGATGAATCGGGTTCGTGGACCAATATGACCGCAATTCATGCTTTTTTGTCAGGCCCATGTTGAGGAGGAGGCCCAGAAAAGTTTTAAGTTCGGAAACTTGGACTGGTTTCCACCGGAAAGGCTGGGCATAAAAGCTTCCCGGGTTAGCGGTGATAAATTGTGTGGCATACCTGTTTGTTTCGGCCACAACTATGTCTAAAAGCTCCGCAGTCAAGAACAGCTCAAAAAATCCCAGGGCCGAACCGATCTGAGCCGTCTCAACCCGAACTCCAGACTGGGCAGTGAAAGGGAAAACTACAGGTGCGGCTGAAGTTGGGGACTGCCAATCAGGGTTTGCCAGCACCTCTGGGATTCTAGGGGCTCTACGGGCACGTCTTTGCGGTGGCTGCGACGGGGTCACTACTGCACGTGCCACCGTACCAGCTTCAACTGCCCTTCTGGTGCTCGCTACTTCACCAGGTTGTACGGCAGTGCTGGTACTAGGTCCAGGGAGGGCTGGGCTGCTGGTGTATGCCTCACCACGTAATCCGACAGCACCAGCCCCACTCTGCTGCTCTTGAAGCGGATCCTGCGCAACCTGCGGTCTAGCGACACGGGGCCGGGTACGCCTGGTGGTATCAGGGACCTCAGCCTCCTCGTCCGAACTTTGGGTCAGAGAGCCACTGCTTTCTACAGGTTCGTATTCTGACCCGCTGGATTCATCAGATGAGGGTTCCCACTCCTCATCCGACTGGGTCAGAAGCCTGTAGGCCTCTTCAGAGGAATACCCCCTGTTAGACATGTGGGCAACTAAATTTAGGGGTATTCCCTGAGACTACCCAAGAAAAAAAAAGCAAGCCTGTCTTACAAAGGGGAGGCTAGCGAAGTACCGGAGGCCGCTGCGGTTGATAAAAAATATCAAAACTGATTTTTTTATCGCCGCAGTGCGTGTAAAGTGAATGTGCAGTGATCAAAAAAAAATTTTTTTTTTGTCACTGCGGTGGGGCGGGTGTGGGTGAACGCACGTGTGGGCGACCGATCAGGCCTGATCGGGCAAACACTGCGTTTTGGGTGGAGGGCGAACTAAAGTGACACTAGTACTATTATAGATCTGACCGTGATCAGTTTTGATCACTTCCAGATACTATAAAAGTACAAATGCTGATTAGCGATACGCTAATCAGCGAATAACGGACTGCGGTGCGGTGGGCTGGGCGCTAACTGATCGCTAACTACCTAACCAAGGGACCTAAACTATACCTAAAACCTAACGGTCAATAACAGTGAAAAAAAAAAGTGACAGTTTGCACTGATCACTTTTTTCTTTTCACTTGTGATTGACAGGGGTGATCAAAGGGGTGATCAAAGGGTTAATTGGGGTTCAGGGGGGTGATCAGGGGCTATAGTGTAGTGTTTGGTGTACTCACTGTGAAGCCTGCTCCTCTGCTGGATCCAACCAACGAAAAGAACCAGCAGAGGAGCAGGCAGCCATATAACAGATCATATTTACAAATATGATCTGCTATATGGCTCTGTGATTGGCTTTTTTAAAAATCAGCAACCTGCCAGCCACGATCATTGGCTGGCAGGTTGCTGACGAAATGGTCCTGAACGAAATGCCGGCGCGAACTGCGCGGGCGCATACTCGCGTCATCTCGCGTCTCGCGAGATGACGCGTATATGCGTGACTGTGCGCAGCGCTGCCACCTCCGGAACGCACATGTGCGTTAGGCGGTCCGGAGGTGGTTAAATGACACCGATCCTGGATTTCCGTCTTTAGCTGGAATCTTGATATCTCTTTACTCCTCATCATCTGGTAATGCTTCCATTTTGCGAAGTTGTGACCTAGGATGACAAACACGTACTTGATTATTATGCACCCATTTCTCTATAACTTAATCCCCCTTAGGAACTTTGACCTTGTAGACCACAGGTGACAATTTGTCAACGACAACATAGGGTCCCTTCCAGGAAGGCAAGAACTTCCTTTCCTTCATCTGATCCCGGGCAAAGTTATAGAGATAAACCTGATCGGAAATCTGGTACTCCTTTTGAGTAGTCTTCAGGTCATAGTTGGTTTTGGCGCTTACTGTTGCTTTCTCTATATTCTTCTGGGCAAACGCAAAAGGATGCTGAAGATGCTTGCGCAGATTCTCCATATATTGATGAGCTGTTGAAGCATTTATTAAATTGTGGTCTGTTGTCCGGTAGAGTAAATGCTGGGGTAATACCATATTCCTGTCTCTGATCATTTCAAAGGGAGAGAGTTTGGTTGCCGCGCTTGGGGTGGCTCTGATGGCCATGAGAACCAAAGGCAACTTTACATCCCAGTCTTTACCGGATTCATTGACAAATTTCTTTAGAATGTTGACAGTTGTTTGGTTGTAGCTCTCCACTTCACCGCTAGAGGCTGGCCGATAAGCTATATGTAGCTTTCTTTTTACCCCCAGTATCTCCCACATTTTCGTCATCACCTCACTAGTGAAATGACTTTCACGATCAGACTCGATGTGTTGGGGGAAGACAAAACCTGGAAAATACGTGGTTAATGAGTAGAGACGCGCACACACTTGAACTGCATGTTCTGCAAGGCAAACATTCCACCCATTTTGTTAATAAACAAGTCACAGTTAACATATATCTGTTGCCTTTTGATAAAGTTGTTACTGGTCCAGTAAAGTCAATCTGGATGTCTGACCATGGCATGGACATCCCACTTTTCATCAGCGGTGCCCTATGAGTGGGTGCTTGTGGCTGGAATTGAGAACAGATTAAACATCCTTGACAATATGTGTGAACGTCTTGCAACATATGAGGCCAATATTTGTAATCCCATAATAATTAATACGTTAACTTCTCACCTCGATGACCACCTCGATGACATCAAACCTCGGAATGCCGCGGGTACCACCTATTATTAGATACCATTATTCAAGGTTCTTATCAACAATCCATCCTGTAACGAGAAATGGGACTTACCTTTGATCAAAATCCATAACTCTTCTTTGCCTACACAGTCTTCCACAGATATGGGACAATTCTGTGGATCTTCAATGTGTTTGTAAAAGACACCAATGACTGGATCCCTCTTGATGAAATCCTCACTAGGTGAATCTTGGCTCCATTGCACCACATTGGCTTCGGCCTCCTTTTGGGCCTGTATTTTTGTTGTTGCCTCCACTTGAACAGCTCCTTGTTTGGCAAGGGAATCTGCAAAATCATTTCCTTCCTTATCCACACCTAGATATTTAGAGCCTTTTACCTTTTTCCAGTAAATGGTGAGACCATCTCGTCGATCCTACAAAACATTTTACCATGCTTGACAGGCTTGTTGTTGCTTCTTACCATGTTAGAGCTTTTTCATCCAGGGAAGTACTCCACAAAGCTGTTGCAAACATAATTAGAATCTGTAATTATAACAAACTCTTTAATACCAGATCTGATAGCCATTTGTACGGCTTTATACACAGTGGTAAGCTCTGTGACCTGGCTTTTTTTGGGACCAATTTTGTACCCTACGGACACATCTGGGAATTGTAGGGATTTGCTCTGGTTGGCAGGGTAAGCGGACACAATACAGAGGCAAATCCACGGTTGAAAAGCAAAAGTCAGTGTTTATTCACACAAAAAGGCAGAAAAGAAACACAATACTAGGCAGGGTCCTGGTGTTAACTCACACCGCAGGAATCCTCATGTTAATTCACACAGCAAAAGTTCACAAAAAACAACACATCACCTGGTATCCACAGCAGGCTTTAGGGCGCCTGGCTTCCAGCTGGCAGCTCTCATGTCGGTATGGAAAGAACAGCAGTCTACATATACACATGGTAAGGATTTGCAATACTCTTCTTCATAAGACTTGTACGGAGATAAATATTGTTTTTCCAGGAAATCTTTTCCTGTTGATTCATCTTTATGTCCTGCATTGGTACAATCGTGAAGTTCAGCTAATCCTTGAGCAACTGGATTCTTATTATTTTGTTTGTATCTGATTTCCAATATCCATCCCATTAAGGACATCGTCCAGGCGGTTATCCTGCTGTTTGACAGATTCCCATCCTTGATTATATCACTTTGCAAATATTGCAGTGGTTGATGTGCAGTTTCAACAATGATCTTTTCTCCTTGGATAAAACTCCTGAAATAATGCAAAGCCCACACCGTTGACAGTAATTCTTTTTCACAGTCATTGAATTTTACCTCAACCGGTGATAAGGACTTGCTGGCATAGGCGATGATCTTATTCAGGTTGTTTTGTTTCTGGAAGAGGACTGCACTTACGCTTTTGTCGGTGAAGCCTGTTTCAATGAAGAAAGGTTTCCCACCTTCTGGGTAAGCAAGGCATGGGGCTTGGGTGAGTCTGGCTTTAAACTCCTTCACAGCTTGCTCGTGATGTTCACTCCATTCCCATTTCACCCCTTTCATCAGCAACTGCAAAAGAGGTTTTGTAATCTCGGCATAGTTGTCTATGAACTTACGTGAATAGGTTATCATACCCAGAAAGGATCTCAACTTCTTGAGATTTGTAGGTGACTCCGTATTGGTCACTGCTTCCACCTTCTTTTTCTGTGGGTTGATTCCATCAGCAGTGATTTTGTGACCTAGGAAATTGACTTTGGTACGACACCATTGAGCCTTCTGCAAAGAAAGTTTCACACCAGCTTTCCTCAGTTGGGTTAGTACATGCCTCAGTTCCACAATGTGTTCCTCAAAAGTCGTGCTTTTGATCAGGACGTCATCCACATAGGAAAAGGTACCTCGTTCAGTGGCATCAGGCATCGCCTTATGCATGAACACAGCAAACTCATGGCCTGCATTAATGTACCGAAAGGCAATCGGGTCCAGGCATATTGCTGCTTCCCAAATGTGAAGGCCAATTTGTATTAATCCTTCTCGTCCACCTTAATTGTCCAATATCCTTGCGCACAATCAAGAGCAGTGAAAATGTTGGACCCCTGTATTTGTGCTAAACACTGGTCAATATATGGCATGGGCCATCCAGACATATATATCCATTTATTTCACTGCCTTAGGTCTGAACAGAGGCAAAATTGACCATTTGGTTTGAGAATCCCAAGTATAGTATGGTTGAACGAGCTGTGCACCGGACGGATGATTCACCACCTCTCCAAGTTCTTGACGATTTCCGATAGCGACTCGTAAGCTGCCAGCAGAAGTTAGTACTGTTTGACATATACAGGGGGTGCATTGGGATCCGTCTGGATTCTTTCAACGTGCAGGTCATTTTCCCCACAGTCCTTAGCAAACATGTCCTGGAATTCTGCGAAGAGCCCCTTTAGCTCTTGACGCTCTGACTCATCGGAGCATGCATCAGCTATAGAGATTTGCTCTTCCACCCGTTCCTGAAATTCTGGAAAGATTTCAGGTTGACTTAACTAGTAAGCTTCTACAAGCTCACCAGTTAAATCGTTTTGAGTGTCGCGTACATTCTCTTTTCCCTGTTGGCATGACATACTCCTTCTCATCGATCTCATGGTTGAAAACCAAAGATGTTTCTTCAATGTGGCATGTACCTTCTTCAGGACTGAAGGGATAAACAGAGTGAAAATTGAATAACCGCTCAGGTGTTGAGGAAAAATGTTGTTCCACTACTTGTTCTGTCAAGTATTCATCCGTAATAAGTCCAATGACGTCATACTGGAATCTGAAAGTGTAATACTCCGAATCCATACCTAGACCAATTATTGTACCTTTTTGTAAGGATATGCTATGGGGAGCCATATTATGAATTACCATATGCAATGGATTCTGATGGATGTTTACCCTAGGAGTGGGCTCTATCTTCAGGCCGAGTTGCTGTATCCGGTTAGACAAACAGATCAAAGCATCTGCATTCTTCAATTTTTGCCCCTTCTTTACTTGAATGGGAAGAAGAAATGGCTTGCACCCTTCAGGGATTTTAACCTCATCAGCAACCATGATACTTACGGCATAGGGCATCTGTTGTCCCCATCTCAAGGCTTTATCTTCATCCTGGAACCCCTCCGGGTCTCCAGGTAATCAGGACCATAGAGTTTTGTTGACCAGATCAATCTGCATGGCAAATCGGTGTAGAAGGTCATTACCTATGTACATCTGGTACTGTGGTTCATTCAACACAATGAATAAATGTTCAATAGTCTTACCTCCTATGGAAATAGACAATAGACATCTTGCAATTACATTATGACTCCATCCAGATCATGAATCCTTTGGTCCTGCTGAGAGGAACCTTTAATCACTTTAGGGCTGGCGACCTGTTTTACGAGACCTAGGCTTATATAGCTGGCTTTGGATTTTAGATCCAACTTGGCATATTTCACCCGGTCTATATTATTCACCTGTATGGGAATCAATAAGTTATCATTAACCTTCTCAATCCTTACCATGGATTGAGTATGCTTGGTCAGGTCCGCAACTTCGTAATTTCCCCATACAAGAAAAATAGTTAATACATCCCATCCAAGGTTACCTTTTCAAGTATGTCCTTCTGGATGGTTATGGTATGAGCGGTACCATTGATGGCTTTCTCAGGCTTACCATTTTTCAGGATTGTGACATCCGGTGTCCAGTCGTTCCTAAAACGAACTTCAACAGAGTTAAGCCTTTCTACAATCACATCACAACTATGTTGGGGTTGTGCATTGCAAGAGTACTCATAGGCAATATGTGCCTTTACCTGAGTCCAGATTGCTTTATTGATGAAGTCTACTATGGAACTTAATCTTTTCAGGAGGTTGATTCCTATGATCAGCTGATCATAGGGAAGATCCACAATGAGTGTGGGATGTCTAATTACTTTCTTGCCTATTTTTAATTTTAACCATGCTGTACCTCTTACCTGCAAAGCGTCTCCGCCTACACTTATCAAAGAGTCATCAAACGATTTCAATCTTGGTCTCTTTTCTGTCAAATCCATAACCTGTTGGAAATAACTATATGACAATATAGTGGCTTGTGATCCCGTGTCAAGTAAACCCCTAATCAGCCCCAATAAGCTCTTCTTGGAGATAAGAATTAACAAAATATCGGCCTTCAACCTGAAACAAATCACATAAGAAATTAGGATGTTCACTCATCTGACGCTTTTTGAGGATTTGATCCTTTTACAGCGATGCGACTTCGAGAGAAACCCGGATATTCTTACTGCATGCAGCAGCTCCCACTTTTGCGGAAAACTGGAATATTTCACAGCTCACAGACAGCAGCTCAAAGATTGTTGCTGAGATGATGGGATCACTCATTGAAGAAGACATATTAGTGCATGAATTTACATGGTTAGACTGCAAGATAGACAATACGTTAGACACCTCCTATTTGGCCTCAATTTTAGGGTTCGTAACACTGCAAGGCAATATAGGATAAGGAATCACATTCGATTCTTCTACGACCAGCTCGGTAGCCTCGCAATGGCCAATGTTTTTTGATGGACACCTGGGACATCTTATTAACTATTTCAGTTAATTTAGCCACTTGATCTGCCAACTGATCAAACCGATCATTTGATTTGTGCACATTTTGGTTTTGTGGTGTACCCTTACTAGAGGTGGGTGACTGACTTCTAGTTGAAGTAGAGGGTTTAGGCCTACCTTCCTTCTGTTGTCTCTGCCTGATATTCCAGCGCCTGTATCCCGGGGGACCCCTATTGTAATATTAGGGACGCTAGATAGACATTTTATCACCATTATTATCCCCCTCTGACCCGTTGGGGCTACGAGGCTATGTTTGCTTGGGTCCTACCTGTTGTCGCTGGGTTTGTTGGAAAGGTCCGGTAGATGGAGGGTACTTGTGTGGCTGCGTTTCAAATCCCAGGTTAGAGTTTATTTTATCTTCCGCTACGTTTTGTCCTGGGGACCTTTTGTATCTCCTCTCACCTGTAGCATGGCACTCACTGATGTTATACAGTGAAGTGGCAGCCATCACCAATCTGTCCAAGGAAGCTTTAAGATCAAGATCTCTAGCTAGGCTACATTTAATTTGCATAGGCATTGTATCATAAAACAGTTGTATGAATTCACCAGATTCCCAATTTGGGGACCTATACGCTAACCCATAGGCATTTTTAAAGATAGAGAGGAATTCCCAGGGATTATGATTGGGTCTACATGTGAGTTTATAAATATCACGTTTTGCAGCAGTAATAGTCCGGTAAGGGCCGAATTCTAATTTCACCTCAAGCAAAACATCCTGCCAATCCCGGATCCCCCTGTCTCTAAAGGAAATAAAGTAGTGGCGATACTTATTTTCAAATTCCCATTGTAGGAACCTGATCCTGTTCGCATCAGAATATAATTTCAAAGAATCCATGGTGGATTGGTACAGCAATTTCAGCAGAACCTTTCTTAGAGAATTTAGGTACAGTGGCATTTAGAAATTTGATGATACTCGAGGAACTCTGATCCCCTTATGAACACTGAGCATTTTTATTTCTAGAGACCACCTCAGCATATGACGGTCGCCTGGAACTCTCATCCCCCTTCTGGGAAAACTCATGCCTGCACGGTAGGGAATAAGCCACATGCTTTTCCACATCACTGTCATAATCACTCATACTCCGATCACTTCCATCATACCCACTTAGCACAGATGACTTAACCCGAACATTCCTCTCTAGGGGAAGGTGTGGGGGATACTTCTGTGGTCTTTTGTGTTGCTATTGTGTCCTATTAAGGTGGTTACAGCTTGAAACGCCTGACTGAATTGGGTTAATGCCTCCTGTGTAAGCATGCCATCACCCTCGGGTGGCTTAGGGTCTCGGATGGATTCCACTTTAAGAACACGTGATGACATATCTGTATTTTGGGGTGTGAGAGCTGGAGAATCCCAAAATCTCTGATAATCAGACAGATCACTTTCAACATTGACTATAGTATGGCTTGGTCCGTCTGTTTGCTGAAGTCTGCAAAAACGGAGGTTCAGCTCATCTGCCTCCCTTTTTAGTTGATGATAGGCAACATGGCTGAGATTGAGCTCACACTTTAAGTCCTCGATAGATGCTTTTGCAGATTCTAACTCTGTTTCTATATGGGATATATAGGCCTGCATGTCTGTTATATGCATATTTCTACTCTTTAAGAGGGTACTGACTTCTAATATTGCATACAGGACTGGTGGCAACATCTTTAAGAGGTGTTGGTCTTTACTGGCGTTACTTTTAAGCACATCAAAATAGGATTAGATGTCTCCTGACTGTACCAAGTGATGTCCATACATCCACACATTCTCTCTTGGCTTCTGCCTGCAGCTCACTTAACCATGCAGTTACATCCTGATCCAAACACAACCGTGAATTTACATATTCAACAATGTTAGTGGATTAACTGTTCTGGGCTAGATGGACTACCTACTGTAGCTTCACCAGAACCCGCTTCACTACTGGCTGCGCTCATTTTCGCTACCAATAATTAGTACACAGATATATGAACAATCTGGTTAGCCAAGAAAATTATGGAACGTTTACTATTTGCACAAATAATTAATACATTAACAATCTCAGCAGTGCCTCCAATTTATGTCGGGGATATAAAGCAAATGCTTTATATAAAAGGAACAATTTCAAAGGAAATTATCCTAGAGGTGGACATATAAAACACCTCAAAAAGAGATTGTCATTAATTTTTTTATTTTGTGTAATCAGTAAAATAAGGTACAAGAGTATATGCAAAAATATAAATGATTTATTATACAATTACTCAAGATATAATCAAAGTTTAATGAATATAAAAGTCAATAATATGCAATAATACACAGTGCTATGCAGTACCCAAAAATCACCACTAGATGGCTCTAACACGACTACCAGCGTTCCATATAACCTCTCAAACATAAAAATGTAATACAAGAGTCTCAACGAAAATTATGACATATACACTCAATAGTGATAAGGACAGATAAGAATCATTGCTCTACTCAAACTATGATGACCAATCTCGGATATTGGGTAGTATTGCTATACAACTTATCAATTATCAAGCCTGATATGACTATGAAATGGATATTCCAGTCAGAGATTCCCTCTGATATTAATATTAGATCTTTTATTCAGTAATATCCATCTATACTGAATAGTGATAATATTGAGGTAGTACATCTAACATTACACATCCGCAATAAAGAAGAGATTTTCCTAAATATCAAGCAAATTAATTCAATCAATACTACACATAATACTAAAGTTATACATTACCCGAGAGTGCAGTTGATATACAGAGTCTACGGTAAGTCAGCTCTAAAGTCCGTTGTGATCGTTGGGATTTTTCTCCTGGGGGTCTCTCCTTTTTTTCTTTGTTTCTCTGAGTTCTGTGTTATCTATTACTCCCTGTTGTTGTCTTTATTTAATGTGTGTGTGGTTTTTGATCACAAACGTATCAGTTAGACACACCTTCCTAACTTTGAGTTTTCCAATCATTGTCGGTTAGGTGTGCACATATGATAATGACTGTGATGTCACTGTATCACCCAGAATGCATTTCATCTGTTGGTGCAATGTTACTTATTCATACCTAGGTGGCACTATTGCATACGCTACTAGCACCACATCACTATTCAGGGTTAATTGTCTTAGGTCTGATTTCTTTTACATTTTATACACATAATAAATGTAATCCTAAATCAGAGCTAAGGGATTAATTTTGACACAAAAAACTATTATGCATATACTTTGTGGTACCATTTAGACTTTTCCCATACTCTCAAATTTATGTACGATACGAATATAATGTACTTTGTACTCTCACAGACATGTCTCCTCTGTCCCTTCAATGGGTGATTGATTGTTAGTTAAAATAACACCATCTTCCCTGAACAAGGACTTATCTCATCATGCTTTAGGAGTGTATGGGTTCCTAGTGAAAAACACATAAAAGATAATAGATGCATTTACGTCCTTTATAATATTCAACAATATAATATTTGTCCTATTAATTATCTTATACTAAAAACATAATGCTCATTATACATATACATATATCACAGATTTTCTGCTTCATCAATAGACATAAAACTATACGGGTAGTTAGCACCAGATGCGTCTAGAAAATATCCTTATCTCAGTCATAAATTTATAAGGAATAAGAATGACTTTTCTCCGACTGGCACATCTGCAGAGAAGAAATTAGATGGCCTGTGTCCTTTCCATAAACCTCTTTTGACCTACTTTAAAGTACATAGGAAATGGTGAATATAACACAATATGGCCTATTATATATCAATTCCACTATAATTAGGGTATTTTGATTTAAATTTTATACACCTATGAAAAGGCACACCATATACCGTATATGTAGGTTGTAAAAGTGCGGGGAATTAGCTCCAGCAAAGACACTCAGTCCAGGTTTCTTCAACCAAACAAACGCTAGTAGTTTATTTTAGGGATGAGCGAACTCGAACTGTATAGTTCGGGTTCGTACCGAATTTTGGGGTGTCCGTGACATGGACCCGAACCCGGACATTTTCGTAAAAGTCCGGGATCGGGTTCGGTGTTCGTCGCTTTCTTGGCGCTTTTGTGACGCTTTCTTGGCGCTTTTTGAAAGGCTGCAAAGCAGCCAATCAACAAGCGTCATACTACTTGCCCCAAGAGGCCGTCACAGCCATGCCTACTATTGGCATGGCTGTGATTGGCCAGAGCACCATGTGACCCAGCCTCTATTTAAGCTGGAGTCACATAGCGCCGCCCGTCACTCTGCTCTGATTAGCGTAGGGAGAGGTTGCGGCTGCGACAGTAGGGCGAGATTAGGCAGATTAACTCCTCCAAAGGACTTGATTATTGATCGATCTGCAGCTGTGGGTCATTGAGCTGCTGATACTCAATTGCTCACTGTTTTTAGGCTGCCCAGACCGTTTGTCAGTCACTTTTTTCTGGGGTGATCGGCGGTCATTTTGTGTCTTGTGGTGCGCCAGCACAAGCTGCCACCAAGTGCATTTAACCCTCAATGGTGTGGTTGTTTTTGGCTAAAGCCTACATCAGGGTGAAGCTGTCACACCAAGTGCATTTAACCAGCAATAGTCTGTTTATTTTTTGGCCATATACTACATCAGGGGCAAGCTGCGCCCGTCACCAAGTGCATTTAACCCTCAATGGTGTGGTTGTTTTTTAGCTAAAGCCTACATCAGGGTGAAGCTGTCACACCAAGTGCATTTAACCAGCAATAGTCTGTTCATTTTTTGGCCATATACTACATCAGGGGCAAGCTGCGCCTGTCACCAAGTGCATTTAACCCTCAGTAGTGTGGTTGGTCAAGCTGTCACACCAAGTAAATTTAACCAGCAATAGTGTGGTTATTTTTTGGCCATTTCCCAGTCTAATTTTGTCACTAAATCTATACCTGTCACCCAGCGCCTAAATACTAGGCCTCAAATTTATATCCCGCTAAATCTGTCGTTACCGCTGTCCTGTTGTGGATGGGCAAGTTATTTAGTGTCCGTCAAAGCACATTTTTTGTTCTGGGTTGAAATACAATTCCCAATTTAGCAATTTCATAATTTAGTGGTTTCTGCTATATCAGAGCTATTTGAAATCTATCCCTAAAAGGGTATATAATATTCAAGGTGCACATAGGGTCATTCAGAATAACTTCACACACACGCTACTGTGCATTTCCAAGTCTAATTCTGTTAGTAAATCCATACCGGTCACCCAGCGCCTAAATACTAGGCCTCAAATTTATATCCCGCTGAATTTGAATACAATACATTGGGCCAAATAATATTTTTGTTGTTGTGGTGAACCATAACAATGAGGAAAACATCTAGTAAGGGACGCGGACGTGGACATGGTCGTGGTGGTGTTAGTGGACCCTCTGGTGCTGGGAGAGGACGTGGCCGTTCTGCCACATCCACACGTCCTAGTGTACCAACTACCTCAGGTCCCAGTAGCCGCCAGAATTTACAGCGATATATGGTGGGGCCCAATGCCGTTCTAAGGATGGTAAGGCCTGAGCAGGTACAGGCATTAGTCAATTGGGTGGCCGACAGTGGATCCAGCACGTTCACATTATCTCCCACCCAGTCTTATGCAGAAAGCGCACAGATGGCGCCTGAAAACCAACCCCATCAGTCTGTCACATCACCCCCATGCATACCAGGGAAACTGTCTCAGCCTCAAGTTATGCAGCAGTCTCTTATGCTGTTTGAAGACTCCGCTGGCAGGATTTCCCAAGGGCATCCACCTAGCCCTTCCCCAGCGGTGGAAGACATAGAATGCACTGACGCACAACCACTTATGTTTCCTAAAGATGAGGACATGGGAATACCACCTCAGCACGTCTCTGATGATGACGAAACACAGGTGCCAACTGCTGCGTCTTTCTGCAGTGTGCAGACTGAACAGGAGGTCAGGGATCAAGACTGGGTGGAAGACGATGCAGGGGACGATGAGGTCCTAGACCCCACATGGAATGAAGGTCGTGCCGCTGACTTTCACAGTTCGGAGGAAGCGGCAGTAGTGAGACCGAGCCAACAGCGTAGCAAAAGAGGGAGCAGTGGGCAAAAGCAGAACACCCGCCGCCAAGAGACTCCGCCTGCTACTGACCGCCGCCATCTGGGACCGAGCACCCCAAAGGCAGCTTCAAGGAGTTCCCTGGCATGGCACTTCTTCAAACAATGTGCTGACGACAAGACCCGAGTGGTTTGCACGCTGTGCCATCAGAGCCTGAAGCGAGGCATTAACGTTCTGAACCTGAGCACAACCTGCATGACCAGGCACCTGCATGCAAAGCATGAACTGCAGTGGAGTAAACACCTTAAAACCAAGGAAGTCACTCAGGCTCACCCTGCTACCTCTTCTGCTGCTGCCGCCTCGGCCTCTTCCTCTGCCTCTGGAGGAACGTTGGCACCTGCCGCCCAGCAAACAGGGGATGTACCACCAACACCACCACCACCACCTCCGTCACCAAGCGTCTCAACCATGTCACACGGCAGCGTTCAGCTCTCCATCTCACAAACATTTGAGAGAAAGCGTAAATTCCCACCTAGCCACCCTCGATCCCTGGCCCTGAATGCCAGCATTTCTAAACTACTGGCCTATGAAATGCTGTCATTTAGGCTGGTGGACACAGACAGCTTCAAACAGCTCATGTCGCTTGCTGTCCCACAGTATGTTGTTCCCAGCCGCCACTACTTCTCCAAGAGAGCCGTGCCTTCCCTGCACAACCAAGTATCCGATAAAATCAAGTGTGCACTGTGCAACGCCATCTGTAGCACGGTCCACCTAACCACAGATACGTGGACCAGTAAGCACGGCCAGGGACGCTATATCTCCCTAACTGCACACTGGGTAAATGTAGTGGCAGCTGGGCCCCAGGCGGAGAGCTGTTTAGCGCACGTCCTTCCGCCGCCAAGGATCGCAGGGCAACATTCTTTGCCTCCTGTTGAAACCTCCTCCTTCTCGGCTTCCTCCTCCTCTTCTTCCACCTGCTCATCCAGTCAGCCACACACCTTCACCACCAACTTCAGCACAGCCCGGGGTAAACGTCAGCAGGCCATTCTGAAACTCATATGTTTGGGGGACAAGCCCCACACCGCACAGGAGTTGTGGCGGGGTATAGAACAACAGACCGACGAGTGGTTGCTGCCGGTGAGCCTCAAGCCCGGCCTGGTGGTGTGCGATAATGGGCGAAATCTCGTTGCAGCTCTGGGACTAGCCGGTTTGACGCACATCCCTTGCTTGGCGCATGTGCTGAATTTGGTGGTGCAGAAGTTCATTCACAACTACCCCGACATGTCAGAGCTGCTGCATAAAGTGCGGGCCGTCTGTTCGCGCTTTCGGCGTTCACATCCTGCTGCTGCTCGCCTGTCTGCGCTACAGCGTAACTTCGGCCTTCCCGCTCACCGCCTCATATGCGACGTGCCCACCAGGTGGAACTCCACCTTGCACATGCTGGACAGACTGTGCGAGCAGCAGCAGGCCATAGTGGAGTTTCAGCTGCAGCACGCACGGGTCAGTCGCACTACAGAACAGCACCACTTCACCACCAATGACTGGGCCTCCATGCGAGACCTGTGTGCCCTGTTGCGCTGTTTCGAGTACTCCACCAACATGGCCAGTGGCGATGACGCCGTTATCAGCGTTACAATACCACTTCTATGTCTCCTTGAGAAAACACTTAGGGCGATGATGGAAGAGGAGGTGGCCCAGGAGGAGGAGGAGGAGGAGGAGGGAGAGGGGTCATTTTTAGCACTTTCAGGCCAGTCTCTTCGAAGTGACTCAGAGGGAGGTTTTTGGCAACAGCAGAGGCCAGGTACAAATGTGGCCAGCCAGGGCCCACTACTGGAGGACGAGGAGAATGAGGATGAGGAGGAGGTGGAGGAGGATGAGGATGAAGCATGGTCACAGCGGGGTGGCACCCAAAGCACCTCGGGTCCATCACTGGTGCGTGGCTGGGGGGAAAGGCAGGACGATGACGATACGCCTCCCACAGAGGACAGCTTGTCCTTACCCCTGGGCAGCCTGGCACACATGAGCGACTACATGCTGCAGTGTCTGCGCAACGACAGCAGAGTTGCCCACATTTTAACGTGTGCGGACTACTGGGTTGCCACCCTGCTGGATCCACGCTACAAAGACAATGTGCCCACCTTACTTCCTGCACTGGAGCGTGATAGGAAGATGCGCGAGTACAAGCGCGCGTTAGTAGACGCGCTACTGAAAGAATTCCCAAATGTCACAGGGGAACAAGTGGAAGCCCAAGGCCAAGGCAGAGGAGGAGCAAGAGGTCGCCAAGGCAGCTGTGTCACGGCCAGCTCCTCTGAGGGCAGGGTTAGCATGGCAGAGATGTGGAAAAGTTTTGTCAACACGCCACAGCTAACTGCACCACCACCTGATACGCAACGTGTTAGCAGGAGGCAACATTTCACTAACATGGTGGAACAGTACGTGTGCACACCCCTCCACGTACTGACTGATGGTTCGGCGCCATTCAACTACTGGGTCTCTAAATTGTCCACGTGGCCAGAGCTAGCCTTTTATGCCTTGGAGGTGCTGGCCTGCCCGGCGGCCAGCGTTTTGTCTGAACGTGTATTCAGCACGGCAGGGGGCGTCATTACAGACAAACGCAGCCGCCTGTCTACAGCCAATGTGGACAAGCTGACGTTCATAAAAATGAACCAGGCATGGATCCCACAGGACCTGTCCGTCCCTTGTCCAGATTAGACATTAACTACCTCCCCTTAACCATATATTATTGGACTCCAGGGCACTTCCTCATTCAATCCTATTTTTATTTTCATTTTACCATTATATTGCGAGGCTACCCAAATTTGAATGAACCTCTCCTCTGTCTGGGTGCCGGGGCCTAAATTTATGACAATGGACAGTTCCAGTGTTGGATGACATGAAGCCTGATTCTCTGCTATGACATGCAGACTAATTCTCTGCTGACATGAAGCCAGATCCTCTGTTACGGGACCTCTCTCCTCTGCCTGTGTGCTAGGCCTAAATATATGCCAATGGACTGTTGCACTGGTGGCTGACGTGAAGCCTGATTGTCTGTTACGGGACCTCTCTCCTCTGCCTGGGTGCTGGGCCTAAATATCTGACAATGGCAGGGATCTCAACTCTCCCGGAGGTTCAGGGAGTCTCCCGCTATTAGATAGCGGCTCCCTGACACCCGCATGTGAGACAATATCTCCCGGAAAGGTTTATCTCAGTCAGATAGCAGAGCAGAGAGATAAGAGAAGGGACAGGACAGAGTTTAGATTACAGGTTGAATTAACCCTTTAGGGTCAAATTGGCTTCTCAAGGAGATATATATGTTAAAGGGATCCCTTCTGTCTCATTCAGTACTATATAACTATTGAGAGAGATGCATTATTTTTTTTTAAATACATTTACACATTTAAGGCTACTTTCACACTTGCGTTCGGGGCTCCGCTTGTGAGTTCCGTTTCAAGGCTCTCACAAGCGGCCCCGAACGGATCCGTCCAGCCCTAATGCATTCTGAGTGGATGCGGATCCGCTCAGAATGCATCAGTCTGGCACCGTTCGTCCTCCGCTCCGCTCAGCAGGCGGACACCTGAATGCTGACTTACAATGTAAGTCAATGGGGACGGATCCGTTTGAAGTTGACACCATATGGCTCAATTTTCAAGCGGATCCGTCCCCCATTGACTTTGAATGTAAAGTCAAAACGGATCCGTTTGCACTATCATGAAAAAAAAAAATATATATTATTTTTTTTGTTCATGGTAATGCAAACGGATCCGTTCTGAACGGATCTAAGCGTTTGCATTATAGGTGCGGATCCGTCTGTGCAGATACCAGATGGATCCGCACCGAACGCAAGTGTGAAAGTAGCCTAACCCTCCATTTTAATTATATTATTTACCCCAGTGTTAACTTCACACCCCCTGGATGCTTTAATCATATATATATATAAATATGATAATTTGGGGCAGGGTAATGAGCCCGGTCCTCCACACCATAGAGCAAAGTGTGCAGATACTTCATATGTTTGGAAAATGTAATAAAAAGTTTGTGAAAAAAAAAAAAATGAAAACCTCCCTGAAATGAGAAGTGCACCTCCCTGAAATGAGAAGTGCACCTCCCTGAAATGAGTTTTTGCAGGTTGGGATGTCTGCAATGGACTGTTGCATTGGTGGCTGACGTGAAGCCTGATTCTCTGCTATGATATGAAGACTGATTCTCTGCTGACATGAAGCCAGATTGTCTGTTACGGGACCTCTCTCCTCTGCCTGGGTGCTGGGCCTAAATTTATGAAAATGGACTCTTACAGTGGTGGGTGACGTGAAGCCTGATTCTCTGCTATGATATGAAGACTGACTCTCTGCTGACATGAAGCCAGATTCTCTGTTACGGGACCTCTCTCCTCTGCCTGGGTGCTGGGCCTAAATTTATGAAAATGGACTGTTACAGTGGTGGCTGACGTGAAGCCTCATTCTCTGCTATGACATGCAGACTGATTCTCTGCTGACATGAAGCCAGATTCTCTGCTACGGGACCTCTCTCCTCTGCCTGGGTGCCGGGGCCTAAATATATGCCAATGGACTGTTGCAGTGGTGGCTGACGTGAAGCCTCATTCTCTGCTATGACATGCAGACTAATTCTCTGCTGACATGAAGCCAGATCCTCTGTTACGGGACCTCTCTCCTCTGCCTGTGTGCTGGGCCTAAATATATGCCAATGGACTGTTGCAGTGGTGGCTGACGTGAAGCCTGATTCTCTGCTATGACATGCAGACTGATTCTCTGCTGACATGAAGCCAGATTCTCTGCTACGGGACCTCTCTCCTCTGCCTGGGTGCCGGGGCCTAAATATCTGAGAATGGACTGTTCCAGTGGTGGGTAACGTGAAGCCAGATTTTATTTCAAGACACGGAGGCTCATATTTGCTTAACTCTTTCTTTACTGGAATTTAGCAGCAAAGACAATTGAAGAAAAAATCATAAGAGTAACCATGGTAACAAGTCCACTCCCCCACAACCCCTATATAAGGAGCCTCTCTGGCTGGACACTTCCTCTTTTTTTGCTGCTCCAGCTCAGATAAGTGGTTAAAATTTTTATACTGATTGGCTTCTTAGTTTTTCTCCTTATATGTTTTGAGGGTTGTATATTGAGATTTCTTATTAGATATTTATTTCTGCCCCAGTTCCTTCTTGGGGTGGTTTGGTTTTTTCACCTTTTTTATATTCTGTGCCATATTCACTTCTATCTTTTGTTTATTCTGTTTCCCACTTGTAAGGGTTAATGGTTCCTTTTTATTGTTTTCCCCGTTCACGCCTGCGGACGCCCGGCTAGTTTCCCGCTGTTCCGGTGTCCCGTTTTCACTAGCGTAACTAGTGGTCTCTCGGCCATTTTGTCTGGTCCCCTTCTTTCCCCCCCATTCCTTCTTCCTTACCTGTACCTTCCCGCTTCGTTTTCCCGGGCTTCGGCGTCTCGGATCTCGTCTGACGAGATTCTCGGGCGCCATCTTAGATTTTTACTTCAGGCGCCGAGATCTCGCGCTGCTTAGCGAGATTCTCGGGCGCCATCTTTCTCCTCCCTGTCTCCTCATTGGAGCCTCAGGGTGAAGGGGAGGTGTCTTATCCCTGCGCTCATCGTCAGATCTGTGTAGTGGTGCGCTCTGTCTAGTTGTGCGATTCTTCTTTACAGTCGTCTTCAGTCCCAGTGCTTTTTCCATCTGTTGGGGTGACCTACTCCTCAGGTATTTCTATCATGTCTATGGTCCCTGTGTCCCCGGCCAGCTCTGTTCAGGTGAGACGCCCTAGTCAGATTTCACCTTCCCCCCCTCAGAGGGTTAATGATGTCCCAGTTCAGGAGATGCAGGCTGCTAACCTGCAACAGTCTATATCTGATGCTATAGTAGCTGCTATGGGATCTGTTTCGGTGTCCCTATCTGAAACTATATCCCAGGCTATAAGGGCTCAAACTAATCCTGTAATGCCTCCTCCTGCCTCCAGAACACATGTGAATGTGGGCTCTGGCCCATCCAATGAATGCGCGCTCAGACCGCGTAAAAGAGCTAATCCGCGCCCGGCAGAAAGGGCACGATCATGGAAAACCGCCCGGTCTTTACCGGAGCTGGTTTCTGATTCAGACGCAGAGTCTGTTGAGGAGGCTTATGATGATTACCCCCACCATTCTGGGGAGGATGATTTGATAGATGTGGCAGTTGATCCTGCTATTGAGGAGGACCCGTCTAAATTAACGGGGACCGATGTAGACCCTCTAGAGTCCGGCAAGGACACCATTCTGGATCCCATGGGTGACCCCCTGTTTAATCCGGACCAGTTACACCATCCTAGATCCTCTGAATGGCTTCCCGCCACTCACGTGGCGCAGTATCTGGAAGCAAGGATCCGTACTCCCCTCTCCAAAGAAGCTCGCAGCAAGCTTCGGGCGGAATGCCCACGACCCCTGATTCCCCACAGGATTTGTGAAACGCCTAGCGTAGACCCTAAGGTGGTTCAATTTTTGGCTAAAACAGGGTTCAACCCGCGTAAGGGGTTGGATTCAGCATTGAAGGCTTGTCAAGACAAGTTGCTAGATATGACCGGGCCACTGGCCAAAATTTTTTACTTAGCCGAGTCGGCTAAAGCAGCGGGCACACAGGTGGACCCTGAAGACCTCAGTGGTTGGGCCCAAAGGGCTATTTGTTTGGCAGGCAATGTCAATACCTCAATTGCTATTGAAAGGAGGAAGGCAATTCTAATGAAAATTGAACCTAAATTAGCAAATCTATCCCTGTCAGAATCCGGGAAAGAGGCGCAAGGCCTCCTATTTGGAGATCCCTTCATAAAGGAGTTGGGGAAGTATGTTGGCGCCTTTACGGCTCTCGATAAGGCGCAGAACTCCATGCGCCGCGTCTTTCAGACGCGTTTTTCCTCCAGGGCCGGCAATCCTAGGGGCCGATTGTCCGGCCGCTCCAACTTTCAGCCCAGAGGTACGGGCCGTGGCTCCTTTAATTACCGACAGTCGCTGCAGGACTCCAGGTACCAACCTACCTTCTTTCCGTCCCGCGGAGGTCCTTCCCGTTCCAGAAGTTTCCGAGGCACTCCTGGGTCACGACGCCCATATGGTAAGTCTTCCTTGTGTGTCGTATCCGATGTCCCAGCAGGTTGGGGGAAGACTCCGTCACTTTTCCCATGTGTGGTCAAGGATCACCTCAGACCAGTGGGTCCTTTCTACGGTCCGGGGTTTTACCATCGAGCTGGTTTCCACCCCAAAGGACCTTCCCACTATTGCATGGGGTCCGATCTCGGACCAAACACTCTTAAATACAGAACTGTCATCCCTTCTATTCAAAGGAGCCATAGAATTATCTCCCGATCCTCTCTCAGGGGTACTAAGCAGTATATTCCTAGTACAGAAGAAGGGTGGCCAGTACCGGCCTGTCATAAATCTCAAACATTTGAATGTCTTCGTTCGGTACAGACATTTCAAAATGGAGGGCATCCATCTTCTCAGGGATTTGCTACTTCCAGGAGACTGGTTCGTCAAACTGGATTTGAAGGATGCATACCTAACGGTCCCAATAGCTCCTCCGTCTCGAAATCTCCTTCAGTTCTTATGGAAAGGCCAAACATGGCAGTTTACGTGCCTTCCGTTTGGCCTATCATCCGCCCCGTGGTGTTTTACGAAGATCATGAAACCAGTAGTGGCTTGGCTCAGGGCGAGAGGGGTGCGTCTAATTATTTATTTGGACGACATCCTGATCATGGCCCAGAATCCTCCCATTCTGTTATATCATTTAGAAATGGCCAAATCCCTTCTTCAGGGGTTGGGATTCCTTCTCAATCTAGAGAAGTCCTGTCTGGTACCAGCCACCACCATAGAGTTTCTAGGTTTTACCATAAATTCTTTGGACCAATCACTCAGTCTGCCCTTAGCCAAGGTCAAATCGATCCGCAAGGAGATTCGTCATGCTCTTTTGCTCCCACAGTTATCGCTCCGGCACCTGGCTCGCCTGATCGGTCTTCTCACTTCCTCCATTCAGGCGATATTCCCAGCTCCCCTTCATTATCGTGCTCTACAGAGACTGAAAATTGCTCACCTGAGAGCAGGGGCTTCATACTCAGACACGCTGGTCTTAGATACGGAGACCAGAGACGAATTAGTGTGGTGGATTCACAATTTGTCGGTATGGAATGGCCGGGCTATATTCGGCCCACATCCGGATCTGGTTATCGAGTCCGATGCCAGTCTGATGGGGTGGGGAGCACACTGTCAGGGAATATCCACGGGTGGAGCGTGGTCTCAAGAAGAGGCTCATCTGCACATCAATGCCCTCGAGCTCTTGGCAGGGTCTTTCGCGATCCGCAGCTTTGCACAGGGTTCTGTTCGGGCGTGTATTCGCCTACGTATGGACAATGTATCGGCTGTCCGGTACGTGAACTGCCTAGGGGGGACTCGATCCAGGGTTTTGTCTTATCTGGCCAAAGACTTCTGGGAGTTTTGTCTTTCCAGGGGAATTTCGGTGGTAGCGGAATACATTCCAGGTCTCCACAACACGTTGGCCGACTGGAGTTCTCGTTGCATTTCGGACTCCAGCGATTGGAAGTTGGATACGAGGGTCTTCCGAGATATTTTATCTCTTTGGGGCCCATGTTGCATCGATTTGTTCGCATCACGCCTGAACGCACAACTGCCCAGGTACTTCAGTTGGCGTCCGGACCCACAAGCAGAGGCCGTAGACGCTTTCCTCCAGAACTGGGGGGGCTCCCTCCACTATGCTTTTCCCCCATTCGCTCTCATCCCTCGTGTACTCGCTCAGGTTCGTCGCCAGCAGGCACAGTTGGTACTGTTAGTTCCCTTCTGGCAAACACAATCGTGGTTTCCTCAGTTACTGAACCTTCTCACGGAGGAACCTCGGATTCTGCCGTCTTTCCCGCAGCTTTTGCTCGACCCTTATGGTCGCCATCACCCGCTTTTGCTAGACGGATCTCTACAGGTCCTAGCCTGTCGGGTCTCAGGGGTCCCTGGGACCCTTCAGAATTTTCAGCGGCAACCAGACAGCTTTTGGAGTCAGCTTGGGCTCCAGGCACTAGACGGGCCTATCAGGCGGCTTGGAACGTATGGGTTCGTTGGTGCGATCCACGGGACTTGGATTCCCTGCAAGCCCCTGTAGGCGCTATTCTTCAGTTTCTCACTTCTCTCTTTGAGGCGGGTAAAGCATACCTTAATACATACATTTAAGGTATACATACCTTAAATGTATACCGCTCAGCTATTTCTGCTAGACATTCCGGGTTTGATGGTTGCCCCGCCGGTCAACACCCTTTGATTTGTAGGCTGTTACGTGGGTCTCGTTTGTCGCGTCCTCCTAGACCGCGTTTTTCTACCACTTGGGATGTCGCGACTGTTCTCCGATTTCTGGAAGCTTGGCCCCTCAATTCTTTGTTGTCTCTTCGACAACTCTCAGCCAAGTTGGTGACCCTTCTTTGTTTGGTGTCTTGTAAACGCGTTTCGGACGTCCGGGCTTTGGACATTGACGCGCGTTATTTTACACCGCAAGGGGTTATGTTCAATATTTCTCGTCGCACTAAGACTGGCATTAAGTCGGTCACTTATCCGTCTTTTCCTTCTTCTCTGCAACTGTGTCCCGTGGCTTGTTTACGGGAGTACGAGTCTCGCACGTTATCTTTTCGCTCGCGGGATTCCCCGCAATTGTTCATATCTTTTCGTCGCCCTTTTTCCCCGGTTACCAGCGTTACGCTTTCCCGGTGGGTTAAGTGGATCCTTTCTCTTTCCGGTATTGATACCTCCATTTTCACCGCGCATTCGGTGCGGGGTGCGGCGGCTACCTCAATGTCGCTGGCAGGGGCCCGTTTGGAGGATGTCATGAAGTTGGCGGATTGGTCCCGAGTCTCTACCTTTCGGGAATTCTATTTTAGACCGGATCCGCACGTTTTTACCTCCGTGATTGCTCAGCTTTAAACTTGCAAATATGAGCCTCCGTGTCTTGAAATAAAATTAGGGATTTTACTAAGTCATGACGTAAAGTCATGATTTTATGAAAGACACGGAGGCGAGTATTTCCCGCCCGTTGCATTGCTTCTCCCTCCCTGCTGGGTTGTAGTGTTGTGTACTGTATGATATGATTTATCTGCCTGTTTTCATGCACGGAGAATAGTTAGGCTGGTGTGGTTGTTCGTACAACAACTCAGTTGGGTAGTTTACTACCATGATATTTGTTTTCTCTCTTCCCTACAGGTTGATGCACATTGTTCGTCTATCATCTGATACTTACCTTCCAGAGGTTCCGTTTGACTGTTCCGCGGCTGAGGTTCCGGCTGTCGTTATCCGTTCCAGGGTTCAGGTTTTCGCCGTTTGAAGACTGCAAAGAAAGAGGAAGTGTCCAGCCAGAGAGGCTCCTTATATAGGGGTTGTGGGGGAGTGGACTTGTTACCATGGTTACTCTTATGATTTTTTCTTCAATTGTCTTTGCTGCTAAATTCCAGTAAAGAAAGAGTTAAGCAAATACTCGCCTCCGTGTCTTTCATAAAATCATGACTTTACGTCATGACTTAGTAAAATCCCTAATTCTCTGCTATGGGACCTCTCTCCAATTGATTTTGGTTAATTTTTATTTATTTAATTTTTATTTTTATTCATTTCCCTATCCACATTTGTTTGCAGGGGATTTACCTACATGTTGCTGCCTTTTGCAGCCCTCTAGCCCTTTCCTGGGCTGTTTTACAGCCTTTTTAGTACCAAAAAGTTCGGGTCCCCATTGACTTCAATGGGGTACGGGTTCGGGACGAAGTTCGGATCGGGTTCGGATCTCGAACCCGAACATTTCCGGGAAGTTCGGCCGAACTTCTCGAACCCGAACATGCAGGTGTTCGCTCAACTCTAGTTCTGGGAGCATAATCTGGGGCTCTAAATGCGGACTGGGGGCTTGAGGAATGGAAGAACCTTGTCCTACCTCAAAAGAACTGAGTTTCTCCCCTAGTTCCTGCACCATCTGAATCAGGTTAGAGACATGGTCAGTCAGGGTCACCAGAGGATTCATAATACAGTGGTTATTGGGCCTGTTAATCTTTAACGGTCACATACACACACACACAGGGGGGAGGATAGTGAACACTGTGCTCCACCCTCACACCTGGCCCTGCCTACTTGCTTCACGAATCCTGATGACATGGGACAACTGGACGGCAGTTCCTTACTTAGGATATGTGCTAGGAGGACAGACAAGACAAATAACGGATAGTAAACGGACCGGGTAAATATCAAGAGGGCAGCGTAGTACAGACGGATAAGCAAAGAATAGTCAGGAGAAGCCGGGGTCAAATACCAGGAGAGTAGTGAAGTATAACAGGAGTCCGCAAAAAATAGTCAAGTGGAACCCGAGGTCAGAATACCAGGAGGGATGAGCAGTACAGGAGGAGCAGGCAGAGGATCATCAGGGTACAGGATCAGGTAAGCGTACAGGAATTAAACAGTCGCCAGGAACCTAAATTAACAGGCAACCTATGGCCAGCAGGCTGCCTGTTAAATACTGGCTAGCTGGGGTCATGTGACGTGGCCAGCGCCACATGACCCGCTTAAGGAAGAACAGCTGAGCACCGAGTGCCCAGATCGGTGCTCAGACCTGGGGAAACTGAGGACGCCGGCCGCGCAGAGGAGACGTGCGCGGCCGGTCCGTCCCGCCCCCTATCACCAAGGAGTAACGGGATGCCGGCGGTGCTGAGGAGAGCGAGCGCCCCGGCATCTCGTGACAGGCATGCTGACAAAGCTTTTACACATTTCGGCCATGCTAACCCTGCCTTCTGAGGTACTGCGTAGACGACCTCTTCCTCCTCCTCAGCCTTCGCCTTGTGCTTCCACTGTGCCTCCGCTGTCAGGTGGGAATGCCACCAGCAGCGTTTCTACCAGCATACGCTTGTATTTGCACATCTTACGATCACTCTACAGTGACGGAATTAAGGACGGTACGTTGTCCTTGCAATGGGGACCCAGCAGCGTGGCCACCCAGTAATCAGCACAAATTAGAATGTGGGCAACTCGGTGGTCGTTGCGGCGACACTGCAGGATGTAATCGCTCATGTGTGCCAGGCTGCCCAGAGGCAACGAAAAGCTGTCCTCTAGGGGAAGGGGTATCATCTGTGTCCTCTGTATCCCCCCAGCCAAGCACCAGTGTTGGCCATGAGCTGGTCTGGGTGCCACCCTGCTGTGAACATGTTTCCTCCTCCTCCATCTCCTCCTCCTCATCCTCCACCTCGTCATCCTCCAGAACTGTGCCCTGGCTGGACAATTGTGCACCTTGGGTTTGTGGGTGCAGGAATTGATTGACAGGCCGGAAACACTACGAAATGATCCCTCTTCCTCCTCCTCCTGTGCCACATCCTCTTCCATCATCGCCAGCAGCGTTTTTCAAGGAGGCATAGAAATGGGATAGTAACGCTAAGAAAGACGTTATGGGCACTGGCCATGTTGGTGGAGTACTCGAAACAGCGCAACAAGGAACACAGATCTCGCATGGAGGCCCAGTCATTGGTGGTGAAGTGGTGCTGTTCCGCAGTGCGACTGACCCGTGCGTGCTGCAGCTGAAACTCCACTATGGCCTGCTGCTGCTCGCACAGTCTCTCCAGCATGTGCAAGGTGGAGTTCCACCTTGTGGGAACGTCGCATATGAGGCGGTGAGCGGGGAGGCCGAATTTACGCTGCAGCGCTAACAGGCGAGCAGCAGCAGAGTGAGAACGCCGAAAGCGCACACAGACGCACCACACTTTATGCAGCAGATCTGACATATCGGGGTAATTTTTAAGTAATCTCTGCACCACCAAATTCAGCACATGCGCCAGGCAAGGGATGTGCGTCAAACCGGCAAGTCCTAGAGCTGCTATGAGATTTCGCCCATTATCGCACACCACCAGGCCGGGCTTGAGGCTGACTGGCACCAACCACTCAACAGTCTGTTGTTCAAGGCCCGTCCATAGCTTCGGCACGGTGTGGGGTTTGTCCCCCAAACAAATAGGTTTTAAAACTGCCTGCTGTCGTTTACCCCTGGCTGTGCTGAAGTTGGAGGTGAAGGTGTTACGCTGACCGGATGAGGAGCAGGTAGAAGATGAGGAAGCAGAGTAGGAGGAGGAAGCAACAGGAGGCAAACTGAAGCGCCCTTCAATCCTCGGTGGTGAAAGGAAATTTTCCAAACTGCTATCTGCCTCAGGCCCAGCCGCCACTGCATTTACCCAGTGTGCTGTTATGGAGATATAATGTCCCTGACCGTGCTTACTGGTCCACGTATCCGTAGTGAGGTGCACCTTGCCACAGATGGCGTTGCGCAGTGCACACCTGATTTTGTCCCCTACTTGGTTTTGCAGGGAAGGGATGGCTCGCCTGGAAAAGTAGTGGCGGCTGGGCACGACGTACTGTGGGACAGCCACCGCCATAAGGCCGTTAAAACTCTGTCTTCACCAGACGGAATGACAGCATTTCAAAGGCCAGTAATTTAGAAATGCTGGCATTCAGGGCTAGGGATCGCGGGTGGGTAGGGGGGTACTTCCTCTTCCGCTCCAGTGTTTGGGAGATGGAGAGCTGAACGCTTCCGTGGGACATTGTGGAGATGCTTGGTGACCCAGGTGGTGGTGTTGCTGGCAGATCCTCTGTTTGCGGGGTGGCAGGTTGCACTGTCACTCCAGAGGTGGATGAAGAGGCCGTGACTGCAGCAGAAGAGGAAGCAGGAGGAGCCAGAGACCTTTCTTGGTTTTTGAGGTGTCTACTCCACTGCAGCTCGTGCTTTGCACTTAAATGCCTGGTCATGCAGGTTGCGCTCAGGTTGAGAATATTTATGCCTCGCTTCAGGCTCTGATCGCACAGTGTGCAAACCACTCGTGTCTTGTCGTCAGCACATTGTTTGAAGAACTGCCACGCCAGGGAACTCCTTGGAGCTGGCTTTGGTGTGCTCGGTCCCTTGCCGGTGGGCAGTAGCAGGCGTACTGTCTAGGGGACGGCCGCTCCGCTTTTGCACCCTGCTCCCTCTTCTGCTGTGCTGGTGGCTCTGTGCGACCACCGCCTCTAACTCCGAACTACACAGGTCACTCGCATGACCTTAATTCCATGTGGGGTCGAGGACCTCATCGTCCTCCACATCATCTTCCACCCAGTCTTCACCCCTGCCCTCCTTGTCGGTCTGCACAATTTCGAAAGCCACAGAAGTTGGCACCAGTGTTTCGTCATCATCCGAGATGTGCTGCGATGGTCCTCCCATGTACTCATCTTGAAAGATAAGTGGTTAAGCATCAATGCACTCAATCTCCTCCACTTCTGGGGCAGGGATAGGTGGATGGCCCTGGGAAACCCTGCTAACAGAGTCATCAAAAAGCAGAAGAGACTGCTGCATGACTTGGGGCTCAGACTGCTTGGCTGATTTGCAAGGGGGTGAGGTGAAAGACTGATGGACATGGGCTGCAGGTGCCAACTCTGAGCTTTTAGCCGGAGACTGGGTGGGAGATAATGTGAAGGAACTGTAGGCACTGTCAGCAACTCAATCTACTATCTGTACTTGTTCAGGCCTCACCATTCGTAGAGCCGCATTCGGCCCGACCAAATACCGCTGCAGGTTCTGTCACCTACTCGCACCTGAGGAAGGGGTTTGACTTGTGCGTGTAGCTGGCACAGATCGACCACGTCCTCTCCCTGCAACAGGAGCTCCACCAGCAGCACCACGACATGGGCCACGTCCCTTATTTGATGCTCTCCTCATATTTCTCAAATTTAGGATCTTGTCCTCAATGGGTGTTAAATTAATAACAGAATAGAACCACAGTATGTAAAGTGTGTATCTCACACGTACAGATCCAGAGTAGGCTGCAATTAAAGATTTTTGCCCAAAATTGGTGTTTTATTAATAACAGAATATAACCAGAGTATCTAAAGGGTGTATCTCACAATGACATATGCAGCAAAGGCTGCAAAATTTATTTTTTTGTCCAAAATGGGCGGGTTTTTTTACTAACAGAATTTGACAGCTGTATATACAGTCATGTGAAAAAATTAGGACACCCTTTGAAAGCATGTGGTTTTTTGTAACATTTTTAATAAAAGGTTATTTCATCTCCGTTTCAACAATACAGAGAGATTAAAGTAATCCAACTAAACAAAGAAAACTGAAGAAAAGTCTTTTCAAGATCTTCTGTAAATGTCATTCTACAAAAATGCCTATTCTAACTGAGGAAAAAGATAGGACACCCTCACATGTATTCCCTCTTAAATTGGCTCAGATCTCACACAGGTATATCACACCAGGTGCACATAATTAGTAGATCGTTACTCTGCATGTTGAATGAGGCTTGCCCTATTTAAACCTCAGACATTTAGTTTGGTGTGCTCCTGACTGTTGAAGTGAGAGTGAGCACCATGGTGAGAGCAAAAGAGCTGTCAGAGGACTTCAGAAAAAAGATTGTAGCAGCCTATGAGTCTGGGAAGGGATTTAAAAAGATCTCAAAAGATTTTGAAATCAGCCATTCCACTGTCCGGAAGATAGTCTACAAGTGGAGGGCTTTCAAAACAACTGCCAACATGCCCAGGACTGGTCGCCCCAGCAAGTTCACCCCAAGAGCAGACCGCAAGATGCTAAAAGAGGTCTCCAAAAACCCTAAAGTGTCATCTCGAGAACTACAGCAGGCTCTGGCTACTGTTGATGTAGAAGTACATGCCTCTACAATCAGAAAGAGACTGTACAAGTTTAACTTGCATGGGAGGTGTGCAAGGAGGAAACCTTTGCTTTCCAAGAGAAACATCGAGGCCAGACTGACATTTGCCAAAGATAAAGTTGACAAAGACCAGGACTTCTGGAATAATGTTCTTTGGACAGATGAGTCCAAAATTGAATTATTTGGACACAACAGCAGAGGACATGTTTGGCGTAAACCAAACACAGCATTCCAAGAAAAGAACCTCATACCAACTGTGAAGCATGGAGGTGGAAGTGTCATGGTTTGGGGCTGCTTTGCTGCAGCAGGACCTGGTCAGCTCACCATCATAGAATCCACGATGAATTCTACTGTGTATCAGAAGGTGCTTGAAGAACATGTGAGACCATCAGTTAGAAAATTAAAGCTGAAGCGGAACTGGACCATGCAACATGACAATGACCCAAAACATACTAGTAAATCAACCAAAGATTGGCTGAAAAAGAAGAAATGGAGAGTCCTGGAATGGCCAAGTCAAAGTCCAGATTTGAATCCCATTGAGATGCTGTGGGGTGACTTGAAAAGGGCTGTACGTGCAAGAAACCCCTCAAACATCTCACAGCTGAAAAAGTTCTGCATTGAGGAGTGGGGTAAAATTTCCTCAGACCGATGTCGAAGACTGGTAGATGGCTACAAGAACCGTCTCACTGCAGTTATTTCAGCCAAAGGAGGTAACACTCGCTATTAGGGGCAAGGGTGTCCTATCTTTTTCCTCAGTTAGAATAGGCATTTTTGCAGAATGACATTTACAGAAGATCTTGAAAAGACTTTTCTTCAGTTTTCTTTGTTTAGTCGGATTACTTTAATCTCTCTGTATTGTTGAAACGGAGATGAAATAACCTTTTATTAAAAATGTTACAAAAAACCACATGCTTTCAAAGGGTGTCCTAATTTTTTCACATGACTGTAACACTTGAATTTCACACGTGCAGATGCAGCAAGGGCTGTAAAATAGTGTATTTAGCCAAGAAAGGGTGTTTTTTAAAACCCAGAAAATTATGGCTGTATTTCTAGCTTAAATTGCAGACTGACTAATCCTGCAAAGGCACCAGATATTGGATATTGCCAAAAAAGGGTGTTTTTTTTAAAACCAGATTATTACTGCAGTATTTCAAGCTTGGATTTGACTGTCACAAAAGCACAGATGCAGGGCTGGTGCACTGAGCTTGTATAAAATGTCCGCCACCGCCTCCCACCTTACTAACAGACGGATAAAAGTTGTTTTTCTCACTGGGCTCAGGGCAGTGTAAAAGGATTGTGCCCTGCACCCACACAACACAATGTATGCAGATCGCCGAGTTCAATTGGAGTTCTGATAACAGATTCTCTCCTATTCTCTCCCTCACAGCAGCAGCATCCTCTGCCTACACTAAGCACAGCAGCAGCATCCTCTCCCTACACTGGTAACAGCAGAGTGACGGGCGGCGCTACGTGACTCCAGCTTATATAGAGCCCGGGTCACATGCTGCACTGGCCAATCACAGCCATGCCATTAGTAGGCGTGGCTGTGATGGCTTCTAAGGGCACAGAGTTAAACGCTTGTTGATTGGCTGCTCTGAAGCCTTTAAAAAGCACTAAGAAATCGCCGAACACCGAACCCAAACTTTTACTGAAATGTTTGGGTTCGGGTCCGGGGCCCAAAAATCCTAACATTCGATACAATCCCGAACTTTACAGTTTGCGTTCGCTGAACCCTAGTGCTCAGTGGTTGCAAAATGCACATACGCAGATGGTGCATTTGTGCAAAAATGGTAGTATAAAAATTCACTACAGTAAAAATTGGCAAAATTTTTTACTTATATTGATATATATATAAATATAGAACTCAATATATATTTAAATAAAGCCCTAACTACCAGTACTTATTTTTTAACAAAAATATTTAAATTGGCAAAAAAATCTGCTCAAATAGTCCCCAGGTGCTGATCAGGCAGCAAAAGTGGTGCAGAGCTGGAAAATGGTAAAAAAATATAATGAAAAGACCCAAAAAAGTGCGCCGACCAAATGGCGTCAGTAAAAAAAGGACGGGGGAACGGGGGGGGGTGGGGGGGGGGTGGAGGGAGGTTGAGCGGAAAGGGACAGCGACAAGGACGGGGGTGGCTTAAGGATCTGAAACAGCTGCAAATGAAAAAAAAAATCAGTGCAGCAATTCCAGATGTTCTTCTTCTTTTGTTCTTTTGTTCTTCTTGCAGCAGAAAAAGGGTAAATCGCAGTGGTGGTGCACCACAAGTACCAGCAAGCCAACAGCAGCACAGAAAGGCACAGAACCTCTCTGCATGCAGTCACCAGCTAGAATGGCTGCATGCAGGGAAGTTCTGCCTCTTCCAGTGCAGCTAATAGCGCTGCCATTGGCTGGAGCGTTGTTCCAGCCAATAGCAGCGCTGGCAGGGGACCCAAAACACTAGTGTCCCCTGCCGGACCTAGGAGGAGACAAGTGCCGACTTGTTCACATGACACCCCCCCTCCAGCTCCGTATCACAGCCGGAGATGCCATGCGCATGTCTGCGTTATCCAGCCAATAGCAGCGATCGGGCTGCAGGGGGGCGGAAATACCTCCATGTGCCCTTAGGAAACATGGCTGCCTGCCATACAGAGCAGCCATTGTACCCCGGTCACTGAGCGATTTCTCTCACAGACCGGGTGTACACAGTGCCGTAGCTCTACGGCACTGGGATTTCAGACCCCGCTTCCAGCGCCCTACATGTACGGCACTGGTATCCTAAGGGTTAATGTCATATAATGTATCTATGCGGATGTCCTATTGTTATGGCGGACCCGGTTCCTCTACCAATTATGGGTTTATTGTTTTGACAACCTGTAAAATAATACAGCCCAGATATACGTAATCTCCCTTATGTAGTATATATATATATATATAGTGATAAAGGGAGGTAGTTAATTTGGCAAGGGAGATATGTTCCATACCGGGTACTAAGAGGTTAATCTGGCTACTGCTCCACCCACAGGTGCAGGCAAATAAAAGCTCCCCTAGTGGTGAGAACAAAAACATCACTGCGAAGCACGGGTCAATGGTGTCAAGGAACCATGAACCAGACGTACAACAAGAGATACGTGGAAATAAGAAGGCTTTATTGCAAATCAAGCTGTAAGCAAAAGTCCAAACGGATGGCTAAACCGGAGCAGGGTCTTGCGAAGCCAGAGGTCAGGAACCAGAAGGGTAGTCAGACGAAGCCAGGATCAGGAACCAGAAGGGTAGTCAGACGAAGCCAGGATCAGGAACCAGAAGGGTAGTCAGACGAAGCCAGGATCAGGAACCAGCGGGGTAGTCAGACGAGGCCAGGATCAGGAACCAGAAGCAGCAGCAGTCTTAGAAGCATGTGCACACAGGAGGACCAAGCAAGGAACTGAAGCCACAGACCTCCTATATATATGAGCTAGGCATCCAGCTCCTCCCAGTGGGAAGGAGAAGCCGCAGGGTGGGAGGCTACAAGAAACCCAGAAACCAAGATGGCCGCCAGCACATGTCAAACGAAGGAGAACAGCAAGAAGGTAAGACCATGACAGTACCTCCCCCTCAAGGGCCCCTCCTCCGCGGAGTAAGGAACGGTTTCTGAGGGAAGCGTGCGTGGAAGGCTCGGAGCAAGGCAGGAGCATGGACATCTGCGGAGGGAACCCAGGAACGCTCCTCTGGACCATAACCACGCCAATGGACCAAAAACTGCAACCGACCGCGGACCAGGCGTGAGTCCAGGATATTGCTCACCTCATACTCCTCACGATTGCCCACTTGGACCGGACGAGGCCGAGGAACCGAGGAAGTGAAACGATTACACACCAATGGCTTCAACAGGGAGACATGAAACACGTTGGAGATCCGCATGCCAGGAGGAAGCGCAAGGGCATAGGCTACCGGGTTTACCCTGCGAAGCACTCGGAAGGGACCAACAAAGCGAGGCGCCAGCTTGGGAGTGGGCACTCGAAGGTTGATGTTGCGGGTGGACAACCATACACGGTCTCCGACCTGGTAGGAAGGAGCGGGCGCTCGTCTGCGATCAGCCTGGAGTCTCTGGCGCTGCGCAGAGACCTCAAGGGACCTCTGGATCTGTACCCAAGAAGCACGTAGGACGGAAAGGTGATCCTCCACAGCCGGAATATCCTGGGGAGAGAATACCTCCGGTAACACGGCAGGTTGGAACCCATAATTGGCCATGAAGGGAGACGTCCCAGAGCAAGAGTTCACCGCCGTGTTCCTGGCAAACTCAGCCCAAGGCAGGAGGTCAACCCAATTGTCTTGGTGATCGGAGACATAGCAACGAAGGAATTGCTCCAAGGCCTGATTGGATCGTTCTGCGGCCCCATTGGACTGAGGGTGGTAGGCCGAGGAGAAAGAGAGATGAATCCCCAACTGGGAGCAAAAGGCGCGCCAGAACCTGGACACAAACTGACTCCCCCGATCCGACACAATCTCCTTGGGCAAACCGTGCAACCGGAAGACCTCCCTGGCGAAAATCGTGGCCAACTCTTGTGCAGAGGGTAACTTCTTGAGAGGAACACAGTGGCACATTTTGGAAAACCGATCCACAATCATGAGAATGACCGTATGGCCTCGGGATGCAGGGAGGTCCACAATGAAATCCATCCCCAGGTGTGACCATGGGCGCTCCCCGGTGGCTATGGGTTGCAAAAGGCCCAACGGAAGGTGCCGAGGGGACTTACTCTGGGCACAAACGGAGCATGCCGCTACATTGCGGCGATGTCGGAACGTAGAGAAGGCCACCAGAACAGACGTGAAACAGCCCAGGACAGCTGATTCTTTCCAGGATGCCCCGCGGCCTTGGAGTTATGGTAGGTTCGCAACAACCGACCCATCGGCAACGGAAGCGAAATGAGCCGTGCGTTCAAGCAGGGTTTGCAACGCCACAGCGAACCGACCCAACAGGTGATCCTGCTGATCAAGTCTGGCAACCAGCGTAGGTAGCGAGGATGGCCCTGTACCGTCAGAATTCATGGCTTGGTCCTAATGTCAAGGAACCATGAACCAGACGTACAACAAGAGATACGTGGAAATAAGAAGGCTTTATTGCAAATCAAGCTGTAAGCAAAAGTCCAAACGGATGGCTAAACCGGAGCAGGGTCTTGCGAAGCCAGAGGTCAGGAACCAGAAGGGTAGTCAGACGAAGCCAGGATCAGGAACCAGAAGGGTAGTCAGACGAAGCCAGGATCAGGAACCAGAAGGGTAGTCAGACGAAGCCAGGATCAGGAACCAGCGGGGTAGTCAGACGAGGCCAGGATCAGGAACCAGAAGCAGCAGCAGTCTTAGAAGCATGTGCACACAGGAGGACCAAGCAAGGAACTGAAGCCACAGACCTCCTATATATATGAGCTAGGCATCCAGCTCCTCCCAGTGGGAAGGAGAAGCCGCAGGGTGGGAGGCTACAAGAAACCCAGAAACCAAGATGGCCGCCAGCACATGTCAAACAAAGGAGAACAGCAAGAAGGTAAGACCATGACAAATGGCCATGGGTCCCTTAAAGTAAATGTTTTTCGTGATGCCAGTTGCAGTGAAGCAACAAGGGCACAGGGCCCCTTTTTAGTGATACTGTGGATGGTACCCAGGTGTAGGAATGCCAGAGTGGTGTAGGGTGGCCTAAATGTCCCTTAATGTTGGTGCACGTGTCACGGTGCTCCTACCTGGATACGCTGGACCCCATGCGCTGTTGTCCGAAGCAGACAAGGGAGTAGTTGAAGGGTGGGGTGCAGGGGCATAGCGTTGGGGGGGCCAGGGGGGCCGTTGCCCCGGGCGCCACACTGCAGGGGGGCGCGGCTGTCCGCTGGGCTGGCACAAGTAAAATCGAGCCTGACGCTGTGTGTGTTTTTTTTTTTCACACAGCGCCCGGCCGCAGAGCAGAGAGAGGAGGTGAGGCGGGGCACACACGGCAGTTAGTTCCCGATAGGCTCCGCCCACCTTCCAGGCGGGAAAGGCAGTGCAGAGCCAGTAGCCGGAGCATGAAGATGCAGAAGTCCAGACTCACTGTAGACAGTCCAGACTCCAGGCCAGGCAGGCCAGACAGTAATTCAAGCTACCCAGAGTGAGTGACAGTCTAAATCAGTGACTGTCCCAGAGTGCAGAGTCCCACCCTGTGTAATTAGGTGACATAGTAATAAGAGTGGAGAGGCGGCCATTATATTAATAACATTAGACGGGCCATTATATTAATAACAAAGTGGGGGACATTATGTTAATAATAAAGTGGGGGACATTATATTAATAATAAATAGGGGGCCAATACATTAGTATTAATATAATGGCCCCCTCTTTATTATTAATATAATGCCCCCCTCTTTATTATTAATGTAATGGCCCCCCCTTTTTATTAATATAATAGCCCCCTTTTTATTAATATAACGACCCCTCTTTAATAACAAAGAGGGGGCCATTATATTAACAAAGAGGGGGCTATTATATTAATAATAAAGAGGGGGCTATTATATTAATAATAAAGAGGGGGCCATTAGAATATACAGGGGGAATAATATTATGAGGAATGGGGGACTATCTGTCTGGCTCTAGCACAGTATTGGGGGGCAGCAGGATGACAGTGTTGAGACACCAGGAAGGAGAGGATTAGAGTAAAGTGAGGAATAGGGATGAGTGAACTCGAACTGTATAGTTCGGGTTCGTACCGAATTTTGGGGTGTCCGTGACACGGACCCGAACCCGGACATTTTCGTAAAAGTCCGGGTTCGGGTTCGGTGTTCGTCACTTTCTTGGCGCTTTTTGAAAGGCTGCAAAGCAGCCAATCAACAAGCGTCATACTACTTGCCCCAAGAGGCCGTCACAGCCATGCCTACTATTGGCATGGCTGTGATTGGCCAGAGCACCATGTGACCCAGCCTCTATTTAAGCTGGAGTCACATAGCGCCGCCCGTCACTCTGCTCTGATTAGCGTAGGGAGAGGTTGCGGCTGCGACAGTAGGCCGAGATTAGGCAGATTAACTCCTCCAAAAGACTTGATTATTGATTGATCTGCAGCTGTGGGTCATTGAACTGCTGCTATTCAATTGCTCACTGTTTTTAGGCTGCCCAGAGCGTTTTTCAGTCACTTTTTTCTGGGGTGATCGGCGGCCATTTTGTGTCTTGTGGTGTGCCAGCACAAGCTGCCAACAAGTGCATTTAACCCTTAATGGTGTGGTTGTTTTTTGGCTAAATCCTACATCAGGGTGAAGCTGTCACACCAAGTGCATTTAACCATCAATAGTGTGGTTATTTTTTGGCCATATCCCAGTCTAATTCTGTCAGTAAACGTATACCTGTCACCCAGCGCCTAAATACTAGGCCTCAAATGTATATCCAGCTAAATCTGTCGTTACTGCTGTGGCTGGTCAAGTTATTTAGTGTCCGTCAAAGCACATTTTTTGTTCTGGGTTGAAATACAATTCCCAATTTAGCAATTTCCTAATTTAGTAGTTTCTGCTGTATCAGGCCTACTTTAAATTTATCCCTAAAAGGGTATATCAGATTCAATGTGCGGATAGGGTCATTCTGAATAACTTTACACACACGCTACTGTGCATTTCCAAGTCTAATTCTGTCAGTAAACCTATACCTGTCACCCAGCGCCTAAATAATAGTCCTCAAATTTATAGTCAGCTAAATCTGTGGTTACTGCTGTGCCTGTATTAGTGTAATACGGTACCTAAATAGATAGCCAGATAGTGTTAGGTGTCTGTAAAAAAAGGCCTGAATTTGAATTCAATACATTGTGCCAAATAATATTTTTGTTGTTGTGGTGAACGATAACAATGAGGAAAACATCTAGTAAGGGACGCGGACGCGGACATGGTCGTGGTGGTGTTAGTGGACCCTCTGGTGCTGGGAGAGGACGTGGCCGTTCTGCCACATCCACACGTCCTAGTGTACCAACTACCTCAGGTCCCAGTAGCCGCCATAATTTACAGCGATATTTGGTGGGGCCCAATGCCATTCTAAGGATGGTAAGGCCTGAGCAGGTACAGGCTTTAGTCAATTGGGTGGCCGACAGTGGATCCAGCACGTTCACATTATCTCCCACCCAGTCTTCTGCAGAAAGCGCACAGATGGCGCCTGAAAACCAACCCCATCAGTCTGTCACATCACCCCCATGCATACCAGGGAAACTGTCTGAGCCGCAAGTTATGCAGCAGTCTCTTATGCTGTTTGAAGACTCCGCTGGCAGGGTTTCCCAAGGGCATCCACCTAGCCCTTCCCCAGCGGTGGAAGACATAGACTGCACTGACGCACAACCACTTATGTTTCCTGATGATGAGGACATGGGAATACCACCTCAGCATGTCTCTGATGATGACGAAACACAGGTGCCAACTGCTGCGTCTTTCTGCAGTGTGCAGACTGAACAGGAGGTCAGGGATCAAGACTGGGTGGAAGACGATGCAGGGGACGATGAGGTCCTAGACCCCACATGGAATGAAGGTCGTGCCACTGACTTTCACAGTTCGGAGGAAGAGGCAGTGGTGAGACCGAGCCAACAGCGTAGCAAAAGAGGGAGCAGTGGGCAAAAGCAGAACACCCGCCGCCAAGAGACTCCGCCTGCTACTGACCGCCGCCATCTTGGACCGAGCACCCCAAAGGCAGCTTCAAGGAGTTCCCTGGCATGGCACTTCTTCAAACAATGTGCTGACGACAAGACCCGAGTGGTTTGCACGCTGTGCCATCAGAGCCTGAAGCGAGGCATTAACGTTCTGAACCTGAGCACAACCTGCATGACCAGGCACCTGCATGCAAAGCATGAACTGCAGTGGAGTAAACACCTTAAAACCAAGGAAGTCACTCAGGCTCCCCCTGCTGCCTCTTCTGCTGCTGCCGCCTCGGCCTCTTCTGCTGCTGCCGCCTCGACCTCTTCCTCCGCCTCTGGAGGAACGTTGGCACCTGCCGCCCAGCAAACAGGGGATGTACCACCAACACCACCACCACCTCCGTCACCAAGCATCTCAACCATGTCACACGGCAGCGTTCAGCTCTCCATCTCACAAACATTTGAGAGAAAGCGTAAATTCCCACCTAGCCACCCTCGATCCCTGGCCCTGAATGCCAGCATTTCTAAACTACTGGCCTATGAAATGCTGTCATTTAGGCTGGTGGACACAGACAGCTTCAAACAGCTCATGTCGCTTGCTGTCCCACAGTATGTTGTTCCCAGCCGGCACTACTTCTCCAAGAGAGCCGTGCCTTCCCTGCACAACCAAGTATCCGATAAAATCAAGTGTGCACTGCGCAACGCCATCTGTGGCAAGGTCCACCTAACCACAGATACGTGGACCAGTAAGCACGGCCAGGGACGCTATATCTCCCTAACTGCACACTGGGTAAATGTAGTGGCAGCTGGGCCCCAGGCGGAGAGCTGTTTGGCGCACGTCCTTCCGCCGCCAAGGATCGCAGGGCAACATTCTTTGCCTCCTGTTGCCACCTCCTCCTACTCGACTTCCTCCTCCTCTTCTTCCACCTGCTCATCCAGTCAGCCACACACCTTCACCACCAACTTCAGCACAGCCCGGGGTAAACGTCAGCAGGCCATTCTGAAACTCATATGTTTGGGGGACAGACCCCACACCGCACAGGAGTTGTGGCGGGGTATAGAACAACAGACCGACGAGTGGTTGCTGCCGGTGAGCCTCAAGCCCGGCCTGGTGGTGTGTGATAATGGGCGAAATCTCGTTGCAGCTCTGGGACTAGCCGGTTTGACGCACATCCCTTGCTTGGCGCATGTGCTGAATTTGGTGGTGCAGAAGTTCATACACAACTACCCCGACATGTCAGAGCTGCTGCATAAAGTGCGGGCCGTCTGTTCGCGCTTCCGGCGTTCACATCCTGCCTGCTGCTCGCCTGTCTGCGCTACAGCGTAACTTCGGCCTTCCCGCTCACCGCCTCATATGCGACGTGCCCACCAGGTGGAACTCCACCTTGCACATGCTGGACAGACTGTGCGAGCAGCAGCAGGCCATAGTGGAGTTTCAGCTGCAGCACGCACGGGTCAGTCGCACTACGGAACAGCACCACTTCACCACCAATGACTGGGCCTCCATGCGAGACCTGTGTGCCCTGTTGCGCTGTTTCGAGTACTCCACCATCATGGCCAGTGGCGATGACGCCGTTATCAGCGTTACAATACCACTTCTATGTCTCCTTGAGAAAACACTTAGGGCGATGATGGAAGAGGAGGTGGCCCAGGAGGAGGAGGAGGAAGAGGGGTCATTTTTAGCACTTTCAGGCCAGTCTCTTCGAAGTGACTCAGAGGGAGGTTTTTTGCAACAGCAGAGGCCAGGTACAAATGTGGCCAGCCAGGGCCCACTACTGGAGGACGAGGAGGACGAGGATGAGGAGGAGGTGGAGGAGGATGAGGATGAAGCATGGTCACAGCGGGGTGGCACCCAACGCAGCTCGGGTCCATCACTGGTGCGTTGCTGGGGGGAAAGGCAGGACGATGACGATACGCCTCCCACAGAGGACAGCTTGTCCTTACCCCTGGGCAGCCTGGCACACATGAGCGACTACATGCTGCAGTGCCTGCGCAACGACAGCAGAGTTGCCCACATTTTAACGTGTGCGGACTACTGGGTTGCCACCCTGCTGGATCCACGCTACAAAGACAATGTGCCCACCTTACTTCCTTCACTGGAGCATGATAGGAAGATGTGCGAGTACAAGCGCACGTTGGTAGAAGCGCTACTGAGAGCATTCCCAAATGTCACAGGGGAACAAGTGGAAGCCCAAGGCCAAGGCAGAGGAGGAGCAAGAGGTCGCCAAGGCAGCTGTGTCACGGCCAGCTCCTCTGAGGGCAGGGTTAGCATGGTAGAGATGTGGAAAACTTTTGTCAAAACGCCACAGCTAACTGCACCACCACCTGATACGCAACGTGTTAGCAGGAGGCAACATTTCACTAACATGGTGGAACAGTACGTGTGCACACCCCTCCACGTACTGACTGATGGTTCGGCCCCATTCAACTTCTGGGTCTCCAATTTGTCCACGTGGCCAGAGCTAGCCTTTTATGCCTTGGAGGTGCTGGCCTGCCCGGCGGCCAGCGTTTTGTCTGAACGTGTATTCAGCACGGCAGGGGGCGTCATTACAGACAAACGCAGCCGCCTGTCTACAGCCAATGTGGACAAGCTGACGTTCATAAAAATGAACCAGGCATGGATCCCACAGGACCTGTCCATCCCTTGTGCAGATTAGACATTAACTACCTCCCCTTAACTATATATTATTGTACTCCAGGGCACTTCCTCATTCAATCCTATTTTTATTTTCATTTTACCATTATATTGCGAGGCTACCCAAAGTTGAATGAACTTCTCCTCTGTCTGGGTGCCGGGGCCTAAATATATGCCAATGGACTGTTCCAATGTTGGGTGACGTGAAGCCTGATTCTCTGCTATGACATGCAGACTGATTCTCTGCTGACATGAAGCCAGATTCTCTGTTACGGGACCTCTCTCCTCTGCCTGGGTGCCGTGGCCTAAATATATGACAATGGACTGTTACAGTGGTGGCTGACGTGAAGCCTCATTCTCTGCTATGACATGCAGACTGATTCTCTGCTGACATGAAGCCAGATTCTCTGTTACGGGACCTCTCTCCTCTGCCTGGGTGCTGGGCCTAAATATATGCCAATGGACTGTTACAGTGGTGGGTGACGTGAAGCCTCATTCTCTGCTATGACATGCAGACTGATTCTCTGCTGACATGAAGCCAGATTCTCTGTTACGGGACCTCTCTCCTCTGCCTGGGTGCTGGGCCTAAATATATGCCAATGGACTGTTACAGTGGTGGGTGACGTGAAGCCTGATTCTCTGCTATGACATGCAGACTGATTCTCTGCTGACATGAAGCCAGATTCTCTGTTACGGGACCTCTCTCCTCTGCCTGGGTGCCGGGGCCTAAATATATGACAATGGACTGTTACAGTGGTGGCTGACGTGAAGCCTGATTCTCTGCTATGACATGCAGACTAATTCTCTGCTGACATGAAGACAGATTCTCTGTTACGGGACCTCTCTCCTCTGCCTGGGTGCTGGGCCTAAATATATGCCAATGGACTGTTACAGTGGTGGGTGACGTGAAGCCTCATTCTCTGCTATGACATGCAGACTGATTCTCTGCTGACATGAAGCCAGATTCTCTGTTACGGGACCTCTCTCCTCTGCCTGGGTGCTGGGCCTAAATATATGCCAATGGACTGTTACAGTGGTGGGTGACGTGAAGCCTGATTCTCTGCTATGACATGCAGACTGATTCTCTGCTGACATGAAGCCAGATTCTCTGTTACGGGACCTCTCTCCTCTGTCTGGGTGCCGGGGCCTAAATATATGCCAATGGACTGTTCCAATGTTGGGTGACGTGAAGCCTGATTCTCTGCTATGACATGCAGACTGATGACTTAGGGAGGTAAGACCTTTCCAGACCCTTCACACCACCCACCATCCCCATTAACACACGTAGACCGTAATTGTTGGTGTAAAGGCCATAGCAGCCGTTTATTAAACAGCCAAAATACTCCACCATCATTTTAAATTATACATTAATAAATATCAACCAATAAATACAAACATGTAAATACACTGTAATAATAACATTCACTTATTGGAAGGATCCTAGAAGGCAACCCTAGCAAGCTGCGATCTTCACTCCACACATCTCCATCCTTACCCTCGGCCGCACTCGCCGACCCAAGGGCACCAAATCCTCCAGAACCATATATTCCTCCACCCCTGTAGGCCTTCCAGCCCAACAGGAGCCCCCAGCTTTCAGCTTACCGAACCACATAGATGCACGTTCCAACGTGTCATGCACCTACTAAACATAGTATTGCCTTCCAGGACCCCCCTGTTAACCAGCCACAGACGCACATCGGGGACACCTCACCTATGGGCGTCCCGCCACACCCTGAATGCTGTTTCCAAACCATCCTGCAGCCCTAGTGCCCACAAATCAATGCCAATCTCATTCAAATGCACCCCGTCCGACCGAAGGAACTGAGGCGACGCCACCTCCAACTCCCTATGTCGAACCACAAAACCACCTTGCCTTCGCACAAAACGCCCCACCTCCTTATTCAACTTCGCCCTAGCCTTGTTGATCCGCTCCACCGACCTCGCAAAACGCCACGAACTCCTGGCTACCACCTCCGACCACACTACCAACAAATCCGGGAATTCCTCCATTAGACGTAACAAATCCAGCTTGATGTCCCTGATCACATCCCTCGAGCGGCGAACGCCCAAGTCATTCCCGCCCACGTGCAAAACCACAATATCCGGGCACCTATCCAATGAGACAAAAGCATGAAATTCAGGCAACACGCGGCCCCACAACATACCCCGCACACCAATCCACCGGACCTGCAACTCATCCGGCTGGAAACCCAACTGCCGACCACTTCTCCTCACATCCGCTCTCAACGCTCCCCAGTACACATAAGAATGGCCAAAAATCCACGCCAAACAAGAACGCGAACCTGCAAAAAAATGAAGGAAAACGGTTACCCCACATGAAGAAAACAAACATTACAACCCAGCTCACTCCCTCCACCAACCTCACAACAAATGAGGCCGAATATATGAACGAAAACACGCAGACTCCCACCGGCCAATCCGCATAATAGCATCCTCACCCAAACCCCATCTAGCAGCCTCCGTCGCCGCACCAATGCGAAAAGAATGAGACGCAAACTCACTCGCCACCAAACCCGCCGCTGTCAAACATTTACGAAAAACTGCCACAAACTGATAACGGGACAAGGCCGAGCCATCCCGATGTACCAGCAATCCCGCTCCTCCAAGCGGTCGACGGGCCACATACTCCTCCACACAGCGAACCGGGCACACCACTGATCCAGACAAAGGTCTCAACAAAATGCACACCCCCTTACCCACCTGATCCGTCTTGGACCTGCGTAACACACACCGCAAACCCTCTGCACCAAAGCTCACATCCTCCCGTAATAAACCTCCTCCACGCACCCGACTGACCGCTACCAGCTCTGAAACCCGGAATGCCCCAAAGCAAGCCAAGGAAAAAGCTGCCCGAAACAAACACACCTCATACCCTGACTCGCACACACTCCCCACCTTATCCCATAACAACTGCAGAACCTGAAAAGACACCGGACTCCGTGAATCCTTCTTCACCACACTGCGACGGTACCCTTTCAAGGCTTGCCTCACCAAAAAACTCTGAGACACATCCGCCAAACCCCGCATCCGTAACCAAAAAGCCACCGCTGCAACCCTCTTAGTAGCAACAGAAAAAGACAGACCATCGCTAAACGACCGACCTACGAAATAAACTAGCAATGAATGAAAGTCTCCAACCCCCTTACAGCCCCCTATCTGCTCAATCAAACGCTCCCAGTGCGACCACACAGCAGAATAAGCCAACCACGTACCGCTACTCACGGACCGCCGAACCAGATCTAAGGAGACCCCAAGGCCACGCTTCAGAGCCACTGAGGACACAGCAGACCCGACACCTCCGCTCCCGGCACCAAACTGCGAAAACGATCCCACTGGAAACGAGAAAGAGCGTCAGCAATAGAATTATCAACCCCAGGTACATGAACCGCCACAAAACACGCATTTAACCTCAAACCGTTCAAAACCAAATGACGAAGCAACCGCACCACCGGGGGCGAACTCGCTGACTGACTATTCACCGCCTGCACCACCCCCAAATTGTCACAACAGAAACCGCACCCTCTTATTTCTCAACAAATCCCCCCACAACTCCGTAGCCAAAACAATAGGGAACAACTCCAATAAGGCCAAATTCCCCAGCAAACCAGCCACCCTCCATTCCACCGGCCACGCACCCGCGCTCCATTGCCCCTGACAAAAAGCCCCGTAACCACATGACCCAGACGCATCCGTAAACAACTCCAAATCAACATTACAAATGAGCGCCTCCATCCACACCGACCGACCGTTATAGTCCCTCAAAAAACGCTCCCACACTTCCAAATCCGCACGCACCTCGGCAGACAACCGCACAAAATGAAACGGGGCCTTCACTCCCGCCGTGGCCATAGCCAAACGTCTACAGAAAACCCTACCCATAGGCAAAATCCTACAGGCAAAATTTAACTTCCCCAAAACAGACTGCACCCGTCTAAGCTGCACCTTCTTCGCCATCCGCAACAAGCCCACCTCACCACGCAAATCCTCCACCTTATCCAAAGGCAACCGACACTCCATGGCTACACTATCAATCTCAATCCCCAAAAACTTCATTGTTGAAGACTTCAGTCTTCTCCCGTGCCAAAGGTACCCCAAAACTAGCGGACACTCGCTCCATGGTGTGCAACAACACAGAACACACCCTGGACCCAGCCGGCCCTAAAAACAAAAAATCATCTAGGTAGTCTAAAACAGAACTCCAACCCGCCTCCTGCCGCACAACCCATTCCAGAAAGGAACTAAACGTTTCAAACAGTGAACATGAGATAGCACATCCCATAGGCAAACAACAATCCACAAAAAACTGCCCCTCCCATTTAAAACCCAACAAACGAAAACTATCCGGATGAATTGGCAACAAGCGAAAAGCAGCCTCAATATCCGTCTTAGCTAACAACGCACCCCGCCCAAAAAGACGGACCCACCTCACCGCCTCATCAAATGACGTGTACGAAACCGAGCATAACTCATCATCAATGCCGTCGTTGACAGAACACCCCGCCTGGTAAGACAAATTATGAATTAACCGAAATTTGTTAGGCTCCTTCTTCGGGACCAGCCCCAAAGGAGAAACCCACAAATCCGGCAACGGACACTCGCCAAAGGGGCCTACCACCCTCCCAGCTGCCACTTCCTTCGCAATCTTTTCCGAAACCACCTCCGGCCGCATCAACGCCGATGACAAATTAAGCCCCGCTATTCCCGATCCAACTGCCGAACACGGAATCCTAAAACCATCCCTAAACCCAGCCAGCAATAAAGCCGCCGCTTCCCTATTTGGATATTTCTCTAGAAACGGCTCCATCACGTCCACCCTCACCGGGGTCACCCCTCTTCTGCGCAACCTCAAAACCCCTTCCCCTTCCCCGCTTGAAACACCGCGTAAAGCTATGGGCACCTCCACAGCCTGAGCACTCATGCTTGAAGCGACAATCGGACAGGTATTTACAGTGACCCTCGTTGAACTGCCAACAACAACCTTTTCTGACCCCCCCAGCAGACTCTGACGCCGAGGGACCCCCGGCCACGAAAGGGCTGACTCACACCCTTTGGGGCCGTCATCAAACGCATCCACAGACCTATATCCTTATGGTCCCAACGAATACTAGGCCTGACCGCCTTCCTCTGGCGAAACTGCTCATCATACCTGAGCCACGCCACCCCACCATACGTCCGGTACGCCTCCCCAATGGCATCCATGTAGCAAAACAGAGCCGAACAGTGTTCCGGCGCCTTTTCGCCCACCACACTAGCTAGAATAGCAAACGCCTGCAGCCAATTCTGAAAAGTACGCGGGATCAACCTGTACCTCCGCTTCTCCTCCTCCTCCTTCTTACTCTCGTCCGGCTTCACCCTGTCCAATTGAAACTTATCCAACGGAAGCAGCGAGAAAATCTCCACATACTCATCCTTCCAAATCTTCTCCCTGACCTCCACCTTCAGATGGGCCCCCAACGGCCCTTCAAAGCACACGTAGACTTCACCCTTGGCTGCGTCCGCTAACCTGATCTCATCTCCAGCACCCTGACCCCCACTACCTCCAGCGACTGCAACCGCCTGCCGCACCCCCCCCGACTGCTGAAGGGCCCCCCACAGCAGCCGCACAACGCCGCTCCGCGTCCCCAACCGCAGGCGCAGCAGCCCATACTGCGGCCGGAGACGACTCTGCCCCAGACTTCCATTGAGATAACAAAGTCCACATACCCGCCAATAAATCTCGTGCTAAACTGTCACCCCCCGCCTGACCCCCCCCCACCCCCCCAACTGGGTCCGGACCCGACATCCTCTCACCTGGCTGTCCCTGGGGCGTCCTCCCAGCAGCCGCCGACTGCACCGTTGCACCTCTCTGCGAAGACTCCATCGCCGACCTGGACGTAGCAGGACATGCGCTGACAGCATCGTCCCTCTGGTCCCCGATCTCCCAAGCCTCCTGGCTGATTTCACCATCCTCCAGCGCTTGATCCTCAACGAAACCCCCACCAACATCCCATTGGCGAGGTTGCACCGGAATATCATCCCTGTCGACAGACCCACCTCCCGGCGGCCGTGGACCATAGGCATCATTCGCTTCAGTCCCACCAAAACCCAGCTCCACAGAAGACCCTCTGTGAGCCGCATCCGACCTCCTCACATTCCTGCATTCCACCGGCTGCACTGAGGGCGGAGCCAAGCCCATTCCCCCAGCCAGCGCACTCCGCTGAACATCTCTGCCCGGCACCGCAAGGGCACCAGCAGGTGGCGACATCCTAGGTCCACTACGCCGCTGCGCACCTGACCCCCGCCGCCGGCACGCAGACCGAGACCGCAGGGCCGCCCTCCGACTCCCAGACGGATCTCCCGCCGCAGCACCAACGCCAGATGACCGAGCCGCCTCCAGCTCCGGACTCTGCGCTGCCTCCCTACACCTCCTGCGATCAGCCGCCGCTGCCCGATCCTCACCTGGGGTAAGTGAGACCGCGTCACAGAGGCCACCGACACCGCCAGCCACTCGAGACCTGAGGCCCCGTCCGCCTGCCCGCGCCTCACACAGCTCCACCTCACCGCGCCGCACACTCCTAGCCGACCTAGCTGCATCCTGACCTCGTCCCCTCCGAACCTCCGACGCATTTGCGCAACGCTGCGCCGAACTCCTACCGCTGCGCCGGCACACAGGAACATCAGCCGCCCCCCCAGGGGCAAAGGAAGGGTTAACAGGGGGACTCCCAAGCCTGCGCCTTAACCGGGGAGTCACATCCGGACTCAAACGCTCCGGAGGGACAGATCTCCTAGCCCTCGCTCTTCCTGCCACCGCCACCGGAGGAACAGCCGGGGCTCCCCCCGCCGCCTGCAGACTACTCACCAGCCAGTCGGAGCCATGCTGCTCCGCTGCTGCGCGCACCGCCGCCAACTAACTCCTTCGAGCGCCGACATGCCTTATCACTGCACCTACGCCTACAGCAACCAATCTACACCGCAACTGCTCCCAACTTCTCCGGAACTATGATGGCCTCTGGTGCCGCCCCCCTTACCACCCTGCATATAAACAGCCCGCGAAACTGCAGCACCGCCCCCCCTGCATGTCCCCAGCAACACTCCACCCACCCTACTAGATTAACCCCATCCTGGTCTTCCGCTTCCCCCCTCAGTCAGTTCTCTCTGCGCTACGTCTGCGCCCCGCTCCGTTGTCCCGATTCTCTGCTGACATGAAGCCAGATTCTCTGTTACGGGACCTCTCTCCTCTGCCTGGGTGCTGGGCCTAAATATCTGAGAATGGCCTGTTCCAGTGGTGGCTGACGTGAAGCCTGATTCTCTGCTATGGGACCTCTCTCCAATTGATATTGGTTAACTTTTATTTATTTTATTTTTATTTTTATTCATTTCCCTATCCACATTTGTTTGCAGGGGATTTACCTACATGTTGCTGCCTTTTGCAGCCTTCTAGCTCTTTCCTGGGCTGTTTTACAGCCTTTTCAGTGCCGAAAAGTTCGGGTCCCCATTGACTTCAATGGGGTTCGGGTTCGGGACGAAGTTCGGATCGGGTTCAGATCCCGAACCCGAACATTTCCGGGAAGTTCGGCCGAACTTCTCGAACCCGAACATCCAGGTGTTCGCTCAACTCTAGTGAGGAACCTAAAAAAAATTTGGTGAAACTCTGCAGACAAGAGAAGCGGCTGAAAGAAGGTATCATGGCGGTCTTATTTCTGAATGAAGACGTTGAGGAAGGTCTACATCACAGGAGACGTCACTGGATGTAACAGGTATGGTGCGGTATTCTACTGTAATAATAATGTCCATGCACATATCTGTTTCACGGTAGGGTTGGGGGGGATATAGAATTTGGCCCACCATGCCGCATCCTGGCCCCAGACTTCAGGTCACACTGTGTGTGTTCTGAATTCTGGGGGCTCACACCCATCTACTACATTATCTGTACTCAGAGAGTTATCACTGTGTTATCTGTGGTGTTACATAGGACTGCAGGTGACATCCACTACATTATCTGTACTCAGAGTTATCACTGTGTTATCTGTGGTGTTACATAGGACTGCTAGTGATCTACTACAGTATCTGTTAAAAGGGGCGTGCCCGGGGTGGGGGGGGGTGCAATTTTTGGCTTGCCCCGGGTGCTGGCAACCCACGCTACGGCACTGGTGGGGTGAAGAATAAATTTAGTCCAGACTTTGTGATGAAGTTGAAAAGCAGCTTTACTTGGTATAAACATTTCTCCAGACAGTTTAAAGACTTTATCTTGGTTCCCAGCAGGCTTTAGCATGAACAAAACTGTGGCAGGCAAACTCCTCTCTGGCTCTGCTGTACTGTCAGAGTAGCTGTATAACTTAGCTTCCTGTGGATGCTGCAACTTCTCTCTGTAGTCTGTCTCTAAACTGGTCCAGGGAACTTTACTCCTGGATTCAGAGGCTTCCAGCTTCTGCCTCCATATCCAGCTGAGCTAAAGGTGCTCTAGCTGGCCTGGGCAAGGCATGTCCAGCAGGAACGTGCACCTGTTGCACACCTTCCCTTGGCAGAGGGTAAGCTAGACCTTCCCCTAGCAGAGGGTAAGTTACACTAACTCTTACTGGTCCCCACCCTTCCTGCAAGCAGTGGGACACGCACACCGCACCCCAGAGGGGGTGTTAGAATGGAAGGAAAGCTCCCTTCTCTCTCCCTGTAGCTCTGCTGTTGAACCAGGCATATTACAATTGAACATAACAGTTACATGAAAAGAGATATGAACATTATATAGGACCTGGAAATAAATGCATAGATGACATATAATACCCCACACTGTTACGACCTACATACTGTATATATACATAGTGTCCTGGAGCTGGGTGCCAGGCTTTGCTGGTGTCAGTGTCACTGTATTCCGTGCATTACGGTTATGTCTTACATGTCCCATAGGCTGTGTAGTAATACCACCTATAGTGCCCCAGTAATAATAATGCCCCATACAGTGTCCTTGTAATGATAACGACACCTATAGTGCTCCATTTATAATGATGCCCCCTACAGTGTACCAGTAATATAAAATGCTTCAGTATTAATTATGTCCCTATGGTGTCCCTAATAATAATGCTGCCTATAGTGCCCCCAGTAATAATAGTGCCCCTTACAGTGCCCTCCTATGGTGCCCAAGTGGTTGGAGGGTTGAGGCGGCCCCCTGCAATGATCATTCACTCTCAGCTAACTGCTATCAGCTCACTGAGGGATCTGGTTATAGTTGCTGCACACAGAAGGCTCTGAAGAGAGGAAGGGGAGGAGAAGAAGCTGCTGCTGGGAGATAGAGGCACAGGCAGCCTTCTGATGCGGCTGCTCTACTACTGTTTTCTATCTCACCCCTGGAGAGGTGCTGGATTCCCAGCTACACCGCTCAGCACTGCTGTTTATTGTCCTTCAGCTGCTCTTCACTGTGAGATAACCAGGTCATGACTTATTAGGATAGAAAATTCCGTCCAGCTTCTACCCGACTGTGGCAGGCGCAGCGCTATGAAGTGCCTTTTACGCTGTGGCATTAGAAGAATTCTGATATCTCTGACTTTTAGTCTAACCAGACTGTCTATTACTCTGTAATTCCTCTAGCGCCGTTCTATGGAAGCAGTAGGTTTAAAGATCACAACAAATGCTGGAAATAACTTCTTTATTAACTTCAACTTTTCTTCATATATAACACTGCCGCCTCTGCAGCAGATAGTCCATGTACAAAACACGTGTTGAATAAAGTATCACAAAATGGCGGTATGCATAAGATGGTGGTTACACTCTTCAATCTTGTCATTCAACATAAAATGGTGGCTATATTTCTCTCTTGAGTGTCTGTTGTTGTGGAAATTTTATTATGCGGACATTTTATCTTAGGATGTGTGTGTGTGTGTTTTATAGATTGTCATCCGTCTTCCTGGGTCGGATTTGGCCAAAGAACGCTCTAGCAGAGGGCACTTGGGTTGAATCAGGACCAGCGGTAAAACTGTCAGTATGAAAACCTTCTCATGGGCTTGGAGACGTGTTCTCAGTGTGTAGGGGGTGTTTGCCTGTTTGTGAGCACTAAGTGCAAGCACTGGGCTTCTTCCCTTCAAATGTCTATACACATTAGAGAAGTGAAGTCTGCATAGCGAGAGATACATATTTTACCTCTGCTGCGGCTTCGCTATCCCTTTCTGGATACATATCTGCCTTGTCGGTATACTCGTACCGTATACTGACAATAGCCGTAGCAATGTCTCGCAGATAATCTCAAACCTAAAAGAACCAGTAGAATGATCTTCACTAGATACTGGTCACTTTGAGCAGTATTGAATGGGGTCCATGCTGACAGTGATGGGGGGTGGGCGGCCACCTGGCTGATCAGACAATGGACATTACTCATCCTTCCTTGTGTGCATTGCACTGTTCGGCCATGTTGATGCCCTGCCCTGTCCTTTGACATGTACCTGAACTTTCTCATCTTCCTGTATCCTTGTTACATGAAGTAAGTGGTCGGGTGACGGGGCAGCCCCTTTCTATTGTTACTGTGACTAAATAAAAGGTGAGCAGACTGTGGAGGAGGGGGAGTTGCTCAGAAGAACTCAAGATGGTAACACCTTTGTCTGACTGCAGTTGAGGGATTTACCTTTCCTTACACAAAGTTTGATGCGAGCAGATTTCAACTACAAATGTTTTTATATCACTGTACTGTCACTTTAAGTTATTTAAGCACTTTATGTCCTCTCTGAGAGGTATATCTGAGGTCTAACTAATCGTTCACTTGCAGTATGCGGTTAGCAGTAACTATTTCCAGATTGGTTGAGTATGATTGGTTGGTTGTATGCAATTTGGATTGCAATATGGAATTTGAATTTGGATTGTGAACTTTGTAGCTTGCAACTGAATTTGGTGGAACTGTAAGTAAACACACATATAACTGGTTCAGTATACAGTTCTAATCACTATATTAACAGTAGGAACATTATATATGTCATGCACTAGGGAGTGGGGAAGAGGAAGTGCACCCACTAGCTGCCACCCACGCCTCTGTCCCTGCCTACTTACACTACCCGTCCTAAGCGATGGGGCATAACTGGGCGACAGTCCCTAACCTTTATAAGTGCAGAGAGAGGCAGAGTGGACAGAGACAGAATATAGCCAGGCAGAGGCGGTAGGAGGGAACCCTGCAGATGGATCCGAAGTCCCGCAAAAGTGTCAGGAGCAATACTGATAAGCAATAACGTAGGCGAACAGGGGTAACAAGGATGGTAAGGATTGCGTTCCACCCCTCCTGATGAATGCGGCGTCGCCATGACTGACTCGGCGTGCATCATCGGGCAGGAGCGCTCGATAGTGAGTATCAGCTGCTATATTCAGTTATGTCATGCCTTGAAGCTACATGGGGGATATAAATAGGAGACTATGGCCACAGTTATACTTACCTCCTGACGAAGCTGAGGCGAAACGCACGTCAAGGTTTTTCAGCCTGACCTGTGCCTGCTGTGTCTGCCCTCCATCATGTCTTATGGTATGTTGTTACTTTCCATCTGATACCTATAGATGAGTTCTGCTTACAGCCTGCATTGAAGGTCTGGTGTATGGGGTCTCATATATTTTGAGATTCCCATATGGAATATATATTTTTTGTCTATGCTTCCATTTGTGTAGCATTGGGATCTGGTGCTTGAGACTCATCTAGTGGTTATGCACTAAGGTGATGATCACAACTATTATTTTTTAGTTGTTAGTATTTTATACCACGGTGAATCACCTTACTGTATATAATATACATACACCTGACATGTGTTCCATCTCTTGGCGGGTTACAGAGACACTGGCCGGGGGACTGCGGCATCCGGGGTTTTTCTGCTGACTCTTCAAACCTTTTTTTGTTATCTTAAATATTAAATATTCTGATAATCATGATTTGTTTATTATAATGAAATAAAATATATATTTTTAATACCTTGGGCATTTATTTGTTGTTTGTTAGACAACACTTTAGTTTTATACGGTTGTTCTCCCGTTTGCCCTATACTATGGCATTATAGTGAGGCTTTTTTCTTGTTTTGGTTCTATGGTAACCAACACGCCGAGGGTCAAACCAGGATGTCACGTCAGTACACAAGGAACAGCAAGGACGGGTCAGAGTACAAGCCGAGGGTTAAACCTGGAGGTCACGTCAGTACACAAGGAATAGCAAGGACGGGTCAGAGTACAAGCCGAGGGTCAAACCTGGAGGTCACGTCAGTACACAAGGAATAGCAAGGACGGGTCAGTGTACAAGCCGAGGGTCAAACCTGGAGGTCACGTCAGTACACAAGGAATAGCAAGGACGGGTCAGAGTACAAGCCGAGGGTCAAACTTGGAGGTCACGTCAGTACACAAGGAACAGCAAGGACAGGTCAGAGTACAAGCCGAGGGTCAAACCTGGAGGTCACGTCAGTACACAAGGAATAGCATGGATGGGTCAAAGCACAAGCTGAGGGTCAAACCTGGAGGTCACGTCAGTACACAAGGAATAGCAAGGACGGGTCAGTGTACAAGCCGAGGGTCAAACCAGAATGTCACGTCAGTACACAAGGAATAGCAAGGACGGGTCAGAGTACAAGCCGAGGGTCAAACCTGGAGGTCACGTCAGTACACAAGGAATAGCAAGGACGGGTCAGAGCACAAGCTGAGGGTCAAACCAGGATGTCACGTCAGTACACAAGGAATAGCAAGGACGGGTCAGAGTACAAGCCGAGGGTCAAACCTGGAGGTCACGTCAGTACACAAGGAACAGCAAGGACGGGTCAGAGTACAAGCCGAGGGTCAAACCTGGAGGTCACGTCAGTACACAAGGAATAGCATGGAAGGGTCAAAGCACAAGCTGAGGGTCAAACCTGGAGGTCACGTCAGTACACAAGGAATAGCAAGGACGGGTCAGTGTACAAGCCGAGGGTCAAACCAGAATGTCACGTCAGTACACAAGGAATAGCAAGGACGGGTCAGAGTACAAGCCGAGGGTCAAACCTGGAGGTCACGTCAGTACACAAGGAATAGCAAGGACGGGTCAGAGCACAAGCTGAGGGTCAAACCAGGATGTCACGTCAGTACACAAGGAATAGCAAGGACGGGTCAGAGTACAAGCCGAGGGTCAAACCTGGAGGTCACGTCAGTACACAAGGAATAGCAAGGACGGGTCAGAGCACAAGCCAAGGGTCAAACCTGGAGGTCACGTCAGTACACAAGGAACAGCAAGGACGGGTCAGTGTACAAGCCGAGGGTCAAACCTGAATGTCACGTCAGTACACAAGGAATAGCAAGGACGGGTCAGAGCACAAGCCAAGGGTCAAACCTGGAGGTCACGTCAGTACACAAGGAACAGCAAGGACGGGTCAGTGTACAAGCCGAGGGTCAAACCTGGAGGTCACGTCAGTACACAAGGAACAGCAAGGACGGGTCAGAGTACAAGCCGAGGGTCAAACCTGGAGGTCACGTCAGTACACAAGGAATAGCAAGGACGGGTCAGAGCACAAGCCAAGGGTCAAACCTGGAGGTCACGTCAGTACACAAGGAACAGCAAGGACGGGTCAGTGTACAAGCCGAGGGTCAAACCTGGAGGTCACGTCAGTACACAAGGAATAGCATGGACGGGTCAGAGTACAAGCCGAGGGTCAAACCTGGAGGTCACGTCAGTACACAAGGAATAGCAAGGACGGGTCAGAGTACAAGCCGAGGGTCAAACCTGGAGGTCACGTCAGTACACAAGGAATAGCAAGGACGGGTCAGTGTACAAGCTGAGGGTCAAACCAGGATGTCACGTCAGTACACAAGGAACAGCAAGGACGGGTCAGAGTACAAGCCGAGGGTCAAACCTGGAGGTCACGTCAGTACACAAGGAATAGCAAGGACGGGTCAGAGTACAAGCCGAGGGTCAAACCTGGAGGTCACGTCAGTACACAAGGAATAGCAAGGACGGGTCAGAGTACAAGCCGAGGGTCAAACCTGGAGGTCACGTCAGTACACAAGGAATAGCAAGGACGGGTCAGTGTACAAGCCAAGGGTCAAACCTGGAGGTCACGTCAGTACACAAGGAATAGCAAGGACGGGTCAGTGTACAAGCCGAGGGTCAAACCTGGAGGTCACGTCAGTACACAAGGAATAGCAAGGACGGGTCAGTGTACAAGCCAAGGGTCAAACCTGGAGGTCACGTCAGTACACAAGGAATAGCAAGGACGGGTCAGAGCACAAGCCGAGGGTCAAACCAGGAGGTCACGTCAGTACACAAGGAATAGCAAGGACGGGTCAGAGCACAAGCCGAGGGTCAAACTTTGAGTTCACGTCAGTACACAAAGGCAGAAAAGGTCGGGTCAGGAACAAAAGCCAAGGGTCAAAATCCAGAGTAGCAGAAGCACTGAGTAGTAGCAATTAGGCACAGGACCAAAATCGCAGGAAACTTATGGCCAGCAGGCTGCCTGTATAAATAGTGAAAGGCTAAGGTCACATGACCCGCTCAGACACAGAAGCCGAGCTCCGAGTGGCCAGCTCGGTGCTCAGCCTGATACTGTTGCCAGGGGAACGGAGAATGCCGACCGCACAGATAGCAGGAGCGCGGTCTGGTCCGCTCCGCCCCCTGTTACCTGGGAGACGTGGACGTCGCGTGCGTCATCGCTCAGGGAGAAAAGCAGGACGACGGCGGCGCTGCACAGGAAGATCGCGTCGCCTGCGCCCTGTGACAATATAACTGTTCTAAATACCTATTTTGGCCTCTCTGCTTCCACAAAACACAGCTCTTAGTGGAGTGAATGTCTGTTCAGCTTCTCTTCTCTGGTGTAATGATTCTAGCAGCTCCAGGCTGTGTGTGAGGCTGGCTGTGATTGGTCAAGACTCCTGCCCAGCAACAACAGTTTACCTCTATGCTTTCTGTTGTTTCTGCTGTGTCATTGAGCTTACCTCACATTATATAATTAATCTTAAAGGCATATTATCTTTTCTGCTTCTGTGAACACAATATATAACAGTTATATGACATTCAAACATGAAGTCACAGTAAATAACTCTGCTTTTGTCTTTAACACACAAACATAGGAACTGTATTAAGGTTATTGGCAGGTCTAGCTATATACACATATAAGCTACCTAGGACAGGTCTTAGCTGGCCAGCTACACTGATCCCCAATTACCAATCTAACAGAACACACAAAGACTTTCTTCTTGGTGTAAGGCCTAGCAGCTGATTTTATTAATAAAATAAATTATCAAACATATTAATAATAAGAAATTAAACATACCTCATTAAGTGCCATAACATTACAGTCCAACATTGGCCAACCTACCCAGCATTATAACCTCCAATATTGTGGAAGGGTCCTAGAAGGCAACCCAAGCAAACTGCATTCTTCACTCACCACCTTCACTTACATTGCAACCTTACCCTTAGCCGCATTCACTGATCCAAGGGTGTTTGTCCTGCCACACCCTAAGGGATCTCTCCAAACCCTCCTGAAGTCCCAAGGCCCACGAATCTATTCCTAAATCATTAAGTTGCACCCCGTCGGCATGCAAGAATTGAGGCGCCACCGCCTCCAACTCTCTATGATGCACCACAAAACCCCCTTGACGGAGCACAAAACGCCCCACCTCCTTATTCAACTTGGCCCAAGCCTTATTAAGATGGTCTACTGACCGCACAAACCTCCACGACCGCTAAGCAAACATCTCAGACCAAATACTTAACAGATCCGGAAACTCTGTCCACAATCGCACCAAATCCAATTTTATATTGCGTATGACATCCCTGGAACGGCGAACCCCCAAATCATTCCCACAAGCGTGCCACACCAAAATATCGGGGGGCCGATCCAGGGAAGCATACACGTAAAGTTCAGGGAGCACTCGACCCCACAAAAGACCCCGTAAACCAATCCACCGAACCTGCAAAACATCATGCTCAAAACCTAATGCCGTCCATTCCATCGCACATCAGCTCGCAACGCTCCCTGGTATATGTAGGAATGTCCGAAAATCCACACTAAACATGGGGAAGACCCTGTAAGCGAACAAAAACAAAAAAAATACTTTTGGATTCATAAGGGCCCTTTCACACGAGAGAGTTTTCCGCGTGGGTGCAATGCGTGACGTGATTGCATAGCACCCGCACTGAATCCTGACCCATTCATTTCACTGTGGGACTGTGCACATGAGCATTTTTTTTTCACGCATTAGTTCTGAGTTACATGAAAAGCGCAGCAGGTTCTATAATTTGCGTTTTTCACACAACCCTGGCCCCATAGAAGTGAAAAACAGAATGCAAACATCTTGAAGTTCTGGATCTATTTTGACCTACATACAAAACACTGCAAACCGTCCCCACCAGCACACATGTCCCCCCGCAGCAAGCCCCCTCCACGAGCACGACTACTCGCTCCCAGCTCCAAAACCCGAAACGCTCTGAAAAGGCAGCTTTAAACAGGCACACTTCGTACCAAGATGCACACACAACTTCTGTCTGCTCCCACAGCATCTGCAATACAGAAAAAGAAAACGGCGACGAGTGTCCCTTCTTATCGCACTACGTCAATATCTCTTCAACGCTAACGCACCAGAAAACATTTGGACACATCTGCCAAACCACGAAGACGCAACCAAACAGCCACGGCCGCTACCTTCTTAGCAGCAACCGAAAAAGACACACACGAGCTGAAAGACAACCCCACAAAATAAACCAACAACATCTGGAAATCTTCAACAGAACCACATCCCCCTAACTGATCCATCAACCGTTCCCAGTAAGACCGCACAGAAGAATAAGCCGACCACATACTGCTACTCACGGGCTGACAAATTAAATCTGAGGAGACCCCAAGGCCACGCTCCAGAGCCACTGAGGACAAGGCTGCCCCTGAACATCCGCTCCCGGCACCAAACTGCAAAACGATCCCCCAGGAAACAAGAAAGAGAATCCACAACTGAATTATCCACACCAGTAACATACAAAACAAGCATTCAACCTCAAACCCTGAAGAACCAAATGACGTAGCAAGCACAACACCAGAAGAGAACTCGCTGACTGCCCATTAATCTCGTGAACTACCCCCCGGGATCCACTGCCCTTGAAAAAACATACCATAACCACAAGCACCAGAAGCATCCGTATAAAGCTCCAAATCCACACTAGAAATTGGCGCCTCCATACAAACCGAGTGACCATCGAAATCATGCAAAAACTGCTCCCAAATTTCGAAATCCACACGCACCGCGGCCGATAATCTCAAGAAGTGAAAAGGAGCAACCACCCCCACCGTTGCCATGACCAATCGACAACAGAACACAAGCCCCATTGGTAGAATACGGCAATTGAAACTGAGTTTCCCTAACACCGAAAGTACCCGTTGAAGCTGAACTTTCTTAACCCTGTGCAGAGAAGCCACCTCCAAACGCAAGACGGCCGCCTTATCCTCAGGCAACCGACACTCCATTGCCACACTATCAATAACTATCCCCAAAAACTTAACAGACATGGCAGGCCCCTCGGTCTTTTCTGGAGCCAGAAGAACTCCGAACTTCGCGGCCACCCGCTCCATGGTGTGTAGCAACACCAAACACACCCGGGACCCTGCTGGCCAAATTAGCAAAATCAGCCGATACCGCCACTTCTCTTCCTTCTCCTCCTTCTTACTCTCATCTGGCTTCACCCTATCCAGATTAAACTTGTCTAACTGAAGCAACAAAAATATCTCAACATATTCGTCCTTCCAAATTTTTACCCTAACCTCAGGCTTTAAATGAGCTTCCAAGGTCCACTAAAAGCACACATACACCCTTTTGCCGCATCCACAAGCCTAACATCCTCGACAGAGGCCCCCTTATCACCACCACTAGTCACCACCCCTGTAGCCGGTAAACCTGACACCTTCACTACCCCCACTGCAGGTTTACTCTCCCCACCAAGTGTACCAGCTCGCTCCTCAACCCCTATCCCCGTCGTAGAGGCCCAAACTGCCACTGGAGATGCTGCCGTACCCGATCCCACACGTGACAAACCCTCTGACCCCAATACGCCCCGCTGCCCCCGCAAATACTCCCCCAAAAAACACCTACCTGACTCATTGTCCTCTCACCTAGCCATCCCTGGGAGGTACTTCCAGCAGCCGCAGACTGCAGCACAGATCCTCCCGGAGACACGACAGCTGATGTCCCAACAGTAGAAGGACAGGCGCAGACAGCATTCCTCTCATCCAGCCTGTCCGCAGCATTTCAGGACTCCTGGCTCCATTCTCCCTGCTCCATGGACCGGACCACTGAAGGCCTGCCCCAGTGCTCCAAAGGGGAAGGGGGGTTCACCACTTCAGAGGCCCATGGTTCCTAGCCACCACAAGATGGCCGCCGACCATGTGCTCTTCCTCGGCCGCAAGCAGGAGACCCCGCAAACTCCACAGGCTCCACAACCACAAGGCCATGAGCCGCCATGCCAGCATTAACACTGTCCCTCGCCACAGGCAGCCTCACTGTGGGCGGGGCTACTGACGCTCCTACAGTCGGCGCATCCATGTACAGCTCATGGCCCTCTTCAGCAGACTGCCGAGCAGCCATCAAGCTCCAGGCCCCCTCCCTCAGATGGAGAGGCCTCACCAACAGCCTGAGGACTCCGCAGCTGATCTCCCCCAGCAGCCACAACCACCGGTAAGGCTCCAGTTGCAGCTCAATCCCGTGAGGAGAACTCTGCCATCTTTTTTGACCCCCTCAACCAACTAGGAGAACAAGGGCGGGGGTCCCCCCTTTCTTCTACTGTGGCTTCCCGTTGCAATACTGGATTCCTCCTGCTGCGGCAACGCCAAACCCGTGGGGTCACTTCTGTACTCAAGCGCTCTCCGACTGATGGGAGATGAGGTTGACACAGCAGGCCCCTCTAAAGCCAACTCCAAATTACGTTGCAGCCATTCTGGACCATGCTGCTCTGCTGCTATCCTAACAGCCGCCATGAGCTCATCTAGGGACGCCATGATACCAACATTCATCACAGGTACCCTCCAGCAACTGAATGACCACTCCCCAGCTTATATACAGTCGCCAAACCCCTAACTGCTCCACCCCTTATCCCAATCAAACCATCCCTTCCTCACTTCAATACCTTAACCCTTTTCTGCCTACCAATTTTCCCCTAAGTCAAGCCGCACTTCCCTAAAACTGCGCTCCATTGCTCTACTTCAGAGGTGGGGTCAGAGTCACCAATATACAGGACTACAACCACTGCCATCTGCCATTTATAGTCAATCTCTCTTCCCATAATCCTTTTCTCTGTAGTACTTACTTATGTTGAGGAGCCAAAGCTTTGTACAATGTGAACGTCCAGCTTCATGAATCAAATCCAAGAACACCAGTGAAGACTGACACACAAGGAGTGGGAGATAATGCATAATGAGGACAGGACATGTGAACCGCAGGATGACAACTATTATGAGGCAAGTAATTAGTGGTGGCTCCTGAGGTAAAGTGACTCTAGATTGATAGGTCTCACTGTCGAAGCATGAGGCATCATGGGGGAAAAAAAAATGATTTTCAGAAATTATTGTATAATAGACACCACAGCTGCTGCAGAACCTCTTCTTCAAAAGGATGGGGGAGTTTAATTCAAGTCAACTAATCAGTGACATATATTATAACTTCATCCCTCGTAAAGAGGTTCTGCAGCAGCCGGGGATGAATATTTTTCCACCACCACTGCTATGTATTCTGTAAGAAGTCACTGGGCAGTCAGTACCACAAGGGGTTAACCAGGACACGTCCGCCGTGCTCCCTATGTGTCTCCTCTGCTCCTCTGAGTCCCAGCAGTTTAGAACCTGGTTATAAAACTCCCTCATCCCCTGGACTGGGGCGTCTGTTACTCAGGGGTCAGTACAGGAGACGCAAGGTAAGAGATGCCTCACCAGGAGGAGACATGGATGGACGGAGCTCAGCACAAGCTCTGCTGCTCTGGGACAGTGCGGGCACAATACACCAGGATCAGGGTGATAATCAGATGAAATGTGATATAAGGACATGTATACCGTATGTAGGAAAATGTACCCGTATCTGCCTGTATATCTGCCGAGTGTGAATGTACCTATAACTGCCTGTATATCTACTGAGTGTGAATGTACCTGTATCTGTCTGTAAATCTGCCGAGTGTGAATATATACCCGTATCTGCCTGTAAATCTGCCGGGTGTGAATGTACCCGTATCTGCCTGTAAATCTGCCGGGTGTGAATGTACCCGTATCTGCCTGTAAATCTGCAGAGTGTGAATGTACTCGTATCTGTCTGTAAATCTGCCGAGTGTGAATGTACCCGTATCTGCCTGTATATCTGCGGAGTGTGAATGTACCTATAACCGCCTGTATATTTTGCTGAGTGTGAATGTACCTGTATCTGTCTGTAAATCTGCCGAGTATGAATATATGCCCGTATCTGCCTGTAAATCTGCAGAGTGTGAATGTACTCGTATCTGTCTGTAAATCTGCCGAGTGTGAATGTACCCGTATCTGCCTGTAAATCTGCCGAGTGTGAATGTACCCGTATCTACCTGTAAATCTGCCGGGTGTGAATGTACCGTATCTGCCTGTAAATGTGCAGAGTGTGAATGTACCGTATCTGCCTGTAAATGTGCAGAGTGTGAATGTACCCGTATCTGCCTGTAAATCTGCCGTGTGTGAATGTACCCGTATCTGCCTGTAAATCTGCAGAGTGTGAATGTACTCGTATCTGTCTGTAAATCTGCCGAGTGTGAATGTACCCGTATCTGCCTGTAAATCTGCCGAGTGTGAATGTACCCGTATCTGCCTGTAAATCTGCCGGGTGTGAATGTACCCGTATCTGCCTGTAAATCTGCAGAGTGTGAATGTACCCGTATCTGTCTGTAAATCTGCCGAGTGTGAATGTACCCGTATCTGCCTGTAAATCTGCCGAGTGTGAATGTACCCGTATCTACCTGTAAATCTGCCGGGTGTGAATGTACCCGTATCTGCCTGTAAATGTGCAGAGTGTGAATGTACCGTATCTGCCTGTAAATGTGCCGTGTGTGAATGTACTCGTATCTGCCTGTAAATCTGCCGTGTGTGAATGTACTCGTATCTGCCTGTAAATCTGCAGAGTGTGAATGTACCCGTATCTGCCTGTAAATCTGCAGAGTGTGAATGTACCGTATCTGCCTGTAAATCTGCCGAGTGTGAATGTACCCGTATCTGCCTGTAAATGTGCAGAGTGTGAATGTACCGTATCTGCCTGTAAATCTGCCGAGTGTGAATGTACCCGTATCTGCCTGTAAATGTGCAGAGTGTGAATGTACCGTATCTGCCTGTAAATCTGCCAAGTGTGAATTTTCCCGAATCTGCCTGTAAAGGGATGAAGAACATTTGGGTAAGACAAAGATCAAAAGTAATTTAACTGTCATCTATCAAGAAGATCTCCCGCATTTTCGGCATGGTTGTAGTAGCAAGTCTATCATAGACAGCATGAACAAAAAGATGTACATAGGTTCATGAAGTTCCTGGTCCACCCTGATGATGTCGAGAATTGAGGTGTTTCCTATAACAGCAATGACGTACATTGAGATGAGAGGAAAACCAATCCAGAAGTTGTAGTCCTCTAGACTTGGGATGCCGTTGAGGATGAAATAACTGGTGTCACTGCAGTTATGGCTGTTGGCCCACATGACCAGACTTATGGAAGATGCATCTTATGCAATGTCAGGAGAGAGATTACAGCGCTCTAGCTTTGTGACATCGGGGAGCAAGTAGGAGATTCAGAGGATGCGGGGTGGTGCTGGGCTCCTTTACGCTGGACTCATCTCAGGGACAGGACTCATCTCAGGTTAATTTGCATATGTATCAAATCGTTTTTTTAGGCACAATAAAAGCACACAGAGCTATGGGGACTGGGTATTGCGGATGTGCTAGCGGCCATCTAGCAGCCCATGTCCTCAGTTCTATTGCCAAATTCCAGGTGACAGGTGCCCTTTAATTCCCCATTAAAAGTGCATTGTCTGACCCAGGAAGAAGTACAGCGGCGTCCTAAAAAAATTAAAATAGACAAATCACCAGACCCAGATGGCATACACCCTTGTATCTTAAGATAATTAAGTAATGTCATAGCCAGACCCTTATTTCTGATATTTGCGGACTCTATACTGACAGGGAATGTCCCACAGGATTGGCGCATGGCAAATGTGGTGCCAATATTCTAAAAGGGTCCAAAAACTGAGCCCGGAAACTATAGGCCGGTAAGTGTAACATCTGTCATGGGTAAACTGTTTGAAGGTTTTCTAAGAGATGCTATCTTGGAGTAGCTCAATGAAAACAAGCAAATACCGCCATATCAGCATGGCTTCGTGAGGGATCGGTCATGTAAAACTAATTTAATCGGTTTCTATGAGGAGGTAAGTTCTAGACTTGACAGCGGCGAATCAATGGATGTCGTGTATCTGGACTTCTCCAAAGCATCTGACACTGTACCACATAAAAGGTAAGTATATAAAATGAGAATGCTCAGACTGGGAGAAAACGTCTGTATGTGGGTAAGTAACTGGCTGAGGGATAGAAACCAGAGGGTGGTTATTAATGGTAAATACTCAGATTGGGTCACTGTCACTAGTGGGGTACCTCAGGGGTCAGTACTGGAGGGGTCACTGTCACTAGTGGGGTACCTCAGGGGTCAGTACTGGAGGGGTCACTGTCACTAGTGGAGTACCACAGGGGTCAGTACTGGAGGGGTCACTGTCACTAGTGGATTACCTCAGGGGTCAGTACTGGAGGGGTCACTGTCACTAGTGGGGTACCTCAGGGGTCAGTACTGGAGGGGTCACTGTCACTAGTGGGGTACCTCAGGGGTCAGTACTGGAGGGGTCACTGTCACTAGTGGGGTACCTCAGGGGTCAGTACTGGAGGGGTCACTGTCACTAGTGGGGTACCTCAGGGGTCAGTACTGGAGGGGTCACTGTCACTATAGGAGTACCTCAGGGGTCAGTACTGGAGGGGTCACTGTTACTACTGGGGTACCTCAGGGGTGAGTACTGGAGGGGTCACTGTCAATAGTGGGGTACCTCAGGGGTCAGTACTGGAGGGTTCACTGTTACTAGTGGGGTACCTCAGGGGTCAGTACTGGAGGGGTCACTGTTACTAGTGGGGTACCTCAGGGGTCAGTACTGGAGGGTTCACTGTTACTAGTGGGGTACCTCAGGGGTCAGTACTGGAGGGGTCACTGTTACTAGTGGGGTACCTCAGGGGTCAGTGCTGGAGGGGTCACTGTTACTAGTGGGGTACCTCAGGGGTCAGTATTGGGCCCTATTCTCTTAATGTATTTATCAATGATCTTGTAGAAGGTTTGTATAGTAAAGTATCAATTTTTGCAGATGACACTAAACTGTGTAAAGGACAGAATATTGTATATTTATATATTACAGAGGACAGTGCACTGTATATATACAACAGAAGACAGTATAGTGTGTATATATATATATACAGTATATCTACTACAAAGGACAGTACATGTTTTACCTTAACATGTATAGCTTGGAAGAAAGACGGGACAGAGGGGAGATGAGCGAGACTGCTAAATACATAAAGGGAATCAACAAGGGAAAAGAGGAGAGAAGATTTACAAGAAGAAAAACTGCTACAAGAGGACATAGTGTTAAATTAGAGGGGCAAAGGGTTAACAGTAATATCAGGAAGTATTACTGTACTGAGAGAGTAGTGGATGCATGGAATAGCCTTCCTGCAGAAGTGGCAGCTGCAAATACAGTGAAGGAGGTTAAGCATGCATGGGATAGGCATAAGGCCATCCTTCATATAAGATAGGGCCAGGGGCTATTCATAGTATTCAGTGTATTGGGCAGACTAGATGGGCCAAATGGTTCTTATCTGCCGACACATTCTAGGTTTCTATACAGAGGACAGTATATTGTATATATACAAGAAAGGACAGTGTACTTATATATACTACAGAGGACAGTATACTATATATACTACAGAGGACAGTGTACTGTATATATATACTACAGAGGACAGTATACTGCATATATACTACAGAGGACATTATACTGCATATATACTACAGAGGACAGTGTACTGTATATATATACTACAGAGGACAGTATACTGTATATATACTACAGAGGACAGTATACTGTATATATAAACTACAGAGGACAGTATACTGTATATATACACTACAGAGGACAGTATACTGTATATATACTACAGAGGACAGTATACTGTATATATACTGCAGAGGACAGTGTACTGTATATATATACTACAGAGGACAGTATACTGTATATATACTACAGAGGACAGTGTACTGTATATATATACTACAGAGGAAAGTATACTGTGTATATATATATATATATATATATACTACAGAGGACAGTGTACTGTATATATATACTACAGAGGACAGTATACTGCATATATACTACAGAGGACATTATACTGCATATATATATATATATATAGTACAGAGGACAGTATACTCTATATATACTACAGAGGACAGCATACTGTATATATACTACAGAGGATGGTATACTGTATGTATATACTATAGAGGACAGTGTACTGTATATATACTACAGAGGACAGTGTACTGTATATATATACTACAGAGGACAGTATACTGTATATATACTACAGAGGACAGTGTACTGTATATATATACTACAGAGGACAGTATACTGTATATATACACTACATAGGAGAGTATACTGTATATATATACTACAGAGGACAGTATACTGTATATACACTACAGAGGACAGTATACTGTATATATATACTACAGAGTACAGTATACTGTGTATACACTACAGAGGACAGTATACTGTGTATACACTACAGAGGACAGTATACTGTATATATATACTACAGAGGACAGTATACTGTATATACACTCACCTAAAGAATTATTCGGAACACCTGTTCTATTTCTCATTAATGCGATTATCTAGTCAACCAATCACATGGCAGTTGCTTCGATGCATGTCGGGTTGTGGTCCTGGTCAAGACAATCTCCTGAACTCCAAACTGAATGTCAGAATTGGAAAGAAAGGTGATTTAAGCAATTTTGAGCGTGGCATGGTTGTTGGTGCCAGACGGGCCGGTCTGAGTATTTCACAATCTTCTCAGTTACTGGGATTTTCACGCACAACCATTTCTAGGGTTTACAAAGAATGGTGTGAAAAGGGAAAAACCTCCAGTATGCGGCCGTCCTGTGGGCGAAAATGCCTTGTTGATGCTAGAGGTCAGAGGAGAATGGGCCGACTGATTCAAGCTGATAGAAGAGCAACGCTGACTGAAATAACCACTCGTTACACCCGAGGTCTGCAGCAAAGCATTTGTGAAGCCACAACACACACAACCTTGAGGCGGATGGGCTACAACAGCAGAAGACCCCACCGGGTACCACTCATCTCCACTACAAATAGGAAAAAGAGGCTACAATTTGCACGAGCTCACCAAAATTGGACTGTTGAAGACTTGAAAAATGTTGCCTGGTCTGATGAGTCTCGATATCTGTTGAGACATTCAAATGGTAGAGTCCGAATTTGGTGTAAACAGAATGAGAACATGTATCCATCATGCCTTGTTACCACTGTGCAGGCTGGTGGTGGTGGTGTAATGGTGTGGGGGATGTTTTCTGGGCACACTTTAGGCCCCTTAGTGCCAATTGGCCATCGTTTAAATGCCACGGGCTACCTGAGCATTGTTTCTGACCATGTCCATCCCTTCATGACCACCATGTACCCATCCTCTGATGGCTACTTCCAGCAGGATAATGCACCATGTCACAAAGCTCCAATCACTTCAAATTGGTTTCTTGAACATGACAATGAGTTCACTGTACTAAAATGGCCCCACAGTCACCAGATCTCAACCCAATAGAGCATCTTTGGGATGTGGTGGAACGGGAGCTTCGTGCCCTGGATGTGCATCCCTCAAATCTCCATCAACTGCAAGATGCTATCCTATCAATATGGGCCAACATTTCTAAAGATGCTATCAGCACCTTGTGGGATCAATGTCACGTAGAATTAAGGCAGTTCTGAAGGCAAAAGGGGGTCCAACACCATATTAGTATGGTGTTCCTAATAATTCTTTAGGTGAGTGTATATATACTACAGAGAACAGTATAATATAAATATATATATATATATATATATATATATATTACAGATTACAGCATGCTGTATGTATATACTACAGAGGACAGTGTAATATATATATACAGTGGGATGCGAAAGTTTGGGCAACCTTGTTAATCGTCATGATTTTCCTGTATAAATCGTTGGTTGTTACGATAAAAAATGTCAGTTAAATCTATCATATAGGAGACACACACAGTGATATCTGAGAAGTGAAATGAAGTTTATTGGATTTACAGAAAGTGCTATAATTGTTTACACACAATCAGGCCGGTGCTACATGTGGTCTCTGCTGTTGTTGTCATTTTATTGATTCCAAAACCTTTAGAACTAATTATTGGAACTCAGATTGGCTTGGTAAGCTCAGTGACCCCTGACCTACATACACAGGTGAATCCAATTATGAGAAAGAGTATTTAAGGGGGTCAATTGTAAGTTTCCCTCCTCTTTTAATTTTCTCTGAAGAGTAGCAACATGGGGGTCTCAAAACAACTCTCAAATGACCTGAAGACACAGATTGTCCACCATCATGGTTTAGGGGAAGGATACAGAAAGCCGTCTCAGAGATTTCCGCTGTCTGTTTCTACACTTAGGAACATATTAAGGAAATGGAAGACCACAGGCTCAGTTCAAGTTAAGGCTCAAAGTGGCAGACCAAGAAAAATCTCGGATAGACAGAAGCGACGAATGGTGAGAACAGTCAGAGTCAACCCACAGACCAGCACCAAAGACCTGCAACATCATCTGGCTGCAGATCGTTCAACCATTCAGCGCACTTTACACAAGGAGATGCTGTAAGCGAGAGGGATGCAGAGGAAGCCTTTTCTCCGCCCACAGCATAAAAACTGCCGCTTGAGGTGGGCTAAAGCACATTTGGACAAGCCAGCTGCATTTGGGAATAAGGTGCTGTGGACTGATGAAACTAAAATTGAGTTATTTGGCCATAACAAGGGGCGTTATGCATGGAGGAAAAAGAACACAGCATTCCAAGAAAAACACCTGCTACCTGCAGTAACATATGGTGGTGGTTACATCATGCTGTGGGGCTGTGTGGCCAGTGCAGGGACTGGGAATCTGGTCAAAGTTGAGGGACGCATGGATTCCACTCAGTATCAGCAGATTCTGGAGACCAATGTCCAGGAATCAGTGACAAAGCTGAAGCTGCGCCGGGGCTGGATCTTTCAACAAGACAACGACCCTAAACACTGCGCAAAATCCACTAAGGCATTTATGCAGAGGAACAAGTACAACGTTCTGGAATGGCCATCTCAGTCCCCAGACCTGAATATAATTGAAAATCTGTGGTGTGACTTACAGAGAGCTGTCCATGCTCGGAAGCCATCAAACCTGAATGAACTAAAGATGTTTTGTAAAGAGGAATGGTCCAAAATACCTTCAACCAGAATCCAGACTCTCATTGGAACCTACAGGAAGCGTTTAGAGGCTGTAATTTCTGCCAAAGGAGGATCTACTAAATATTGATTTCATTTCTTTTTTGTAGTGCCCAAATTTATGCACCTGCCTAATTGTGTGTAAACAATTATAGCACTTTCTGTAAATCCAATAAACTTCATTTCACTTCTCAGATATCACTGTGTGCGTCTCCTATATGATAGATTTAACTGACATTTTTTATCGTAACAACCAACGATTTATACAGGAAAATCATGACGATTAACAAGGTTGCCCACTGTATTTTGCATCCCACTGTATATATATATATATATATATATATACACACAATAGAGAACAGTATACTGTATATATACAACAGAGGACAGTGTACTGTATATATACTACAGAGGATAGTATATTGTATATATATACTACAGAAGACAGTATACTGTGTATATACTACAACAGAGGACAGTTTACTGTATATATACTACAGACAACAGTATACTGTATATATACTACAGAGGACAGTATAATGTATATATATATACAGGGAGTGCAGAATTGTTGTATTTTTGAGGATTAATTTTATTATTGAACAACAACCATGTTCTCAATGAACCCCAAAAACTCATTAATATCAAAGCTGAATATTTTTGGAAGTAGTTTTTAGTTTGTTTTTAGTTTTAGCTATTTTAGGGGGATATCTGTGTGTGCAGGTGACTATTACTGTATATAATTATTAGGCAACTTAACAAAAAACAAATATATACCCATTTCAATTATTTATTTTTACCAGTGAAACCAATATAACATCTCAACATTCACAAATATACATTTCTGACATTCAAAAACAAAACAAAAACAAATCAGTGACCAATATAGCCACCTTTCTTTTCAAGGACACTCAAAAGCCGGCCATCCATGGATTCTGTCAGTGTTTTGATCTGTTCACCATCAACATTGCGTGCAGCAGCAACCACAGCCTCCCAGACACTGTTCAGAGAGGTGGACTGTTTTCCCTCCTTGTAAATCTCACATTTGATGATGGACCACAGGTTCTCAATGGGGTTCAGATCAGGTGAACAAGGAGGCCATGTCATTAGATTTTCTTCTTTTATACCCTTTCTTGCCAGCCACGTTGGGGAGTACTTGGACGCGTGTGATGGAGCATTGTCCTGCATGAAAATCATGTTTTTCTTACCTTGCAGACTTCTTCCTGTACCACTGCTTGAAGAAGGTGTCTTCCAGAAACTGGCAGTAGGACTGGGAGTTGAGCTTGACTCCATCCTCAACCCAAAAAGGCCCCACAAGCTCATCTTTGATGATACCAGCCCAAACCAGTACTCCACCTCCACCTTGCTGGCGTCTGAGTCGGAGTGGAGCTTTCTGCCCTTTACCAATCCAGCCATCTGGCCCATCAAGACTCACTCTCATTTCATCAGTCAAGAAAACCTTAGAAAAATCAGTCTTGAGATATTTCTTGGCCCAGTCTTGACGTTTCAGCTTGTGTGTCTTGTTCAGTGGTGGTCGTCTTTCAGCCTTTCTTACCTTGGCCATGTCTCTGAGTATTGCACACCTTGTGCTTTTTGGCATTCCAGTGATGTTGCAGCTCTGAAATATGGCCAAACTGGTGGCAAGTGGCATCTTGGCAGCTGCACGCTTGACTTTTCTCAGTTCATGGGCAGTTATTTTGCGCCTTGGTTTTTCCACACGCTTCTTGCGACCCTGTTGACTATTTTGAATGAAACGCTTGATTGTTCGATGATCACGCTTCAGAAGCTTTGCAATTTTAAGAGTGCTGCATCCCTCTGCAAGATATCTCACTATTTTTGCCTTTTCTAAGCCTGTCAAGTCCTTCTTTTGACCCATTTTGCCAAAGGAAAGGAAGTTGCCTAATAATTATGCACACCTGATATAGGGTGTTGATGTCATTAGACCACACCCCTTCTCATTACAGAGATGCACATCACCTAATATGCTTAATTGGTAGTAGGCTTTCGAGCTTATACAGCTTGGAGTAAGACAACATGCAGAAAGAGGATGATGTGGTCAAAATACTCATTTGCCTAATAATTCTGCACATAGTGTATATATATATATATATATATATATATATATATACTACAGAGAACAGCATACTGTATGTATATACTACAGAGGGCAATGTACTGTATATATACTACAGAGGACAGTATATTGTATATATTCTGCAGAGTATGTTATATTGTATATATATACTACAGAGGACAGCATACTGTATATATACTACAGAAGACAGTATACTCTATATATATACTACAGAGGACATTATATTGTATATACACTGCAGATAGAAACCTAGAATGTGTCGGCAGATAAGAACCATTGGCCCATCTAGTCTGCCCAATACACTGAATACTATGAATAGCCCCTGGCCCTATCTTATATGAAGGATGGCCTTATGCCTATATACTACAAACAATGGTATACTGTACATATACTACAGAGGACAGTATACTGTATATATACTAGAGAGGACAGTATACTGTATATATACTACAGAGGACAGTATACTGTATATATACTAGAGAGGACAGTATACTGTATATATACTACAGAGGACAGTATACTGTATATATACTACAGAGGACATTATATTGTATATACAAAACAGAGGACAGTATACTGTGTATAAATATATATATATCCTTCAGAGGACAGCATATTCTGCATATATACTACAGAGGACAGTATACTGTGTTACTGTGCATATAATATAGAGGACAGTACACTGTATATACACTACAGAGTACAGTACACTGTATATATACTACAGAGGACAGTATACTACACTGTATATATACTAAAGAGGACAGTATACTGTATGTATATATTACATAGGACATTATACTGTATACATACTACAGAGGACAGTACACTGTATATATACTACAGAGGACAGTATACTGTGTATATATATATATATATATATATATATATATACTACAGAGGACATTTTACTCTATATATACTACAGAGGACAGTATACTGTATATATATACTACAGAGGACAGTATACTGTATATATACTACAGAAGACAGTATACTGTACATATGTACTACAGAGGACAGTATACTCTATATAAACTACAGAGGACAGTATACTGTATAAATATATATATATATATATATATATATATATTGTACAGAGGACAGTATACTCTATATATACTACAGAGGACAGTATACTCTATATATACTACAGAGGACAGCATACTGTATATATACTACAGAGGATGGTATACTGTATGTATATACTATAGAGGACAGTGTACTGTATATATACTACAGAGGACAGTATACTGTATATATACTACAGAGGACAGTATACTCTATATATACTATAGAGGACAGTATACTCTATATATACTACAGAGGACAGCATACTGTATATATACTACAGAGGACAGTATACTGTATATATATACTACATAGGACAGTATACTGTATATATATACTACAGAGGACATTATACTGTATATACACTACAGAGGACAATATACTGTATATATACTACAGAGGACAGCATACTGTATATGTACTACAGAGGACAGTATACCACACTGTATATATACTAAAGAGGACAGTATACTGTATGTATATATTACATAGGACATTATACTGTATACATACTACAGAGGACAGTACACTGTATATATACTACAGAGGACAGTATACTGTGTATATATATATATATATATATACTACAGAGGACATTTTACTCTATATATACTACAGAGGACAGTATACTGTATATATATACTACAGAGGACAGTATACTGTATATATACTACAGAAGACAGTATACTGTACATATGTACTACAGAGGACAGTATACTGTATATACACTACAGAGGACAGTATACTGTATATATATACTACAGAGGACAGTATACTGTATATATACTACAGAAGACAGTATACTGTACATATGTACTACAGAGGACAGTATACTCGATATAAACTACAGAGGACAGTATACTGTATAAATATATATATATATATATAGTACAGAGGACAGTATACTCTATATATACTACAGAGGACAGTATACTCTATATATACTACAGAGGACAGCATACTGTATATATACTACAGAGGATGGTATACTGTATGTATATACTATAGAGGACAGTGTACTGTATATATACTACAGAGGACAGTGTACTGTATATATATACTACAGAGGACAGTATACTGTATATATACTACAGAGGACAGTGTACTGTATATATATACTACAGAGGACAGTATACTGTATATATACACTACATAGGAGAGTATACTGTATATATATACTACAGAGGACAGTATACTGTATATACACTACAGAGGACAGTATACTGTATATATATACTACAGAGTACAGTATACTGTGTATACACTACAGAGGACAGTATACTGTGTATATACTACAGAGGACAGCATACTGTATATATACTACAGAGGACAGTATACTGTATATATACACTACATAGGACAGTATACTGTATATATATACTACAGAGGACAGTATACTGTATATACACTACAGAGGACAATATACTGTATATATACTACAGCGGACTGCATACTGTATATATACTACAGAGGATGGTATACTGTATGTATTTACTATAGAGGACAGTGTACTGTATATATACTACAGAGGACAGTATACTGTATATATACTACAGAGGACGGTATACTGTATATACACTACAGAGGACAGTATCCTGTTTATATACTACAGAGGACAGCATACTGTATATATATTACAGAGGACAGTATACTGTATATATACTACAGAGGACAGTATACTGTATATATACTACAGAGGACAGTATACTGTATAAATATATATATATATATATAGTACAGAGGACAGTATACTCTATATATACTACAGAGGACAGTATACTCTATATATACTACAGAGGACAGCATACTGTATATATACTACAGAGGATGGTATACTGTATGTATATACTATAGAGGACAGTGTACTGTATATATACTACAGAGGACAGTATACTGTATATATACTACAGAGGACAGTGTACTGTATATATACTACAGAGGACAGTATACTCTATATATACTACAGAGGACAGTATACTCTATATATACTACAGAGGACAGCATACTGTATATATACTACAGAGGACAGTATACTGTATATATATACTACATAGGACAGTATACTGTATATATATACTACAGAGGACAGTATACTGTATATACACTACAGAGGACAATATACTGTATATATACTACAGAGGACAGCATACTGTATATATACTACAGAGGACAGTATACTGTATATATACACTACATAGGACAGTATACTGTATATATATACTACAGAGGACAGTATACTGTATATACACTACAGAGGACAATATACTGTATATATACTACAGCGGACTGCATACTGTATATATACTACAGAGGATGGTATACTGTATGTATTTACTATAGAGGACAGTGTACTGTATATATACTACAGAGGACAGTGTACTGTATATACACTACAGAGGACAGTATACTGTACATATACTACAGAGGACAGAATACTGTATATATACTACAGCGGACTGCATACTGTATATATACTACAGAGGACAGTGTACTGTATATATACTACAGAGGACAGTATACTGTATATACACTACAGAGGACAATATACTGTATATATACTACAGAGGACAGCATACTGTATATATACTACAGAGGACAGTATACTGTATATATACACTACATAGGACAGTATACTGTATATATATACTACAGAGGACAGTATACTGTATATACACTACAGAGGACAATATACTGTATATATACTACAGCGGACTGCATACTGTATATATACTACAGAGGATGGTATACTGTATGTATTTACTATAGAGGACAGTGTACTGTATATATACTACAGAGGACAGTATACTGTATATATACTACAGAGGACGGTATACTGTATATACACTACAGAGGACAGTATCCTGTTTATATACTACAGAGGACAGCATACTGTATATATATTACAGAGGACAGTATACTGTATATATACTACAGAGGACAGTATACTGTATATATACTACAGAGGACAGTATACTGTATATATACTACAGAGGATGGTATACTTTATAGATATACTACAGTATACTAAAACAGGTTCAGAAAATGGTAAATGAGATGTGCGTGCCGGCCCGTCCCATTTCTTGCCTATGTCACGCCCAGAATGTTAGACCTTGAGTGAGCGAGAGAAGTTGTACTTGAATCTGCTCTTCAAATATGCTTAAATAAGGAGTATTTCAGAATGCTAAATAACCCCCTATGTTATCAAGCAGCAAACCCTTTTTGTGTTGCTGGATTCACACCCTGCACTATTAGTGGTCAATAGGAAATATGTGGCATATAAACTCCACACATAAATCAGGGTTCATAGTTCCTTGTAACCCAAAAAGGTCTGAGGGGGTCTCCATAGTTCTGGGTCCATAGTCCATAGGAAGGAGTCTGGCCCTCTGACTTCTCCAGCAGCCCCAGTGACGGTTCAGTCCGTCACACTATGTTATTTATAAACTATGAACGGCATGAGCTGCCACTGCCCATCCTGGCAATAACACATGCTGCCAAGGCAGTCTAGTGCATGACACAATTGTTCATGGCTTTCTGCTGCTCGTACAGACGCTCGAGCATGTGCAATGTTGAATTCCAGTAGCTGCAGACTATTCTGACTCTAGGAGAGCTTTCCTGACCAACTGAGAATGGCTGAAAAGAAGGGCAGTCTCCTGGACATTGCCAGCACCTTGCGTAAGCCAGTGCAGCTTTATAAAAGGTCATGCAGGGAGCTGTGATGTTGCAGCCATTTTTCGCTGACCGCCTTGCCCAGTTGGAGTTGGCGAAGAGACAGCCAGCTGGATGTTTGCTGCTTGATGTACCTTAGCAACTGCTTGCTTGTGTGGCTACTCTCACTCAAGCCGTTCAGCTTCAACACCACAAGGCAATGCGTGACTGGACACGTGATAGGAAGGAGGGGTAGTGGATACCATGCTGTGCTCTGCTTCTGTTGGGGATGAGAGGGTTCCATGGCGGATGAGGTGGAGGAGGCACATGAGTGTCTGCTGTGGGAGCCAGCCAGATGATATGGTGGGAGCCGTCAAAAGGACCCGGCTATGTTGCTGGAGTGCTGCCTCTCCACTTCAGCAAAAGAAAATTGACCCAGTGGGCCGTAAAAGACATGTACTGTCCCTTCCAATAACAGCTGATCCAAGTTTTAGCTTGATGTACACAGAGAATTGCAAGGAGTGGCTCTCATTCTCCGCCACATGACAGTACAAGGCACTACTACAATGGTACTGCAGCGACTGCACCGCCAGCAACATGGCCAGGTAGAGGTTTAGCTTGTAGACCAGCTTTTTGCTGGTGGAGAAAATGTTTTTCATGGCCAAACATTCCATTATAGATATCTCACGATGGATCCGAGGAGGAGTCTTAGCAGGAAAAGATGAAGGTGATGATGACAAAGATACTTTACTGCTTGGGAATGCAAGTTGGTTGCCACAAAGAGGACCAGGAGAAGGAGACGGACTTGTTCTGATTGGGACTGCTGGCTACTTCTATATTTCCACAGGATCTGTTGATGCCGCCTCATGTGCTGCAATAGACCTCTAGTACCTATAATTGTGTTTGAACATCCACAGCACATTTTAATCCTGCAGATCTTGCACATGTCTGTGATTTTGTATGCCAGCCTTGTGGAGAAAAACCATCATACAGAGGTTTCTTGCACAGAGCTACATGCAGCCAAGCTTGGCTGAGCTCTGGCACATTTCGGGTCTAACCCACCCACAGTGTCAGCAGCATCAACAGATCCCGAAGCAAATGACTCTTTATTGCTGCCACTACCGCCACCTTCCTTCTCCACTAATGTTGCTTCCTTCTCAGCACTTCGATCTGGTTCCCACGTCCTGTCCAGCACACAATCATTATCGGAGTCCTCTCTTGCCCTCCTGCCTCTTTTATCCCTGTCTATGACTCTAAAAAGGGTGTGCGGTGGGCTGGTTGGGAAGCGCATCACTAGGGATCCCCTTTAAGATGGTAAAAGTGTTTGTTGTGACGTCAGTTGCATTGAAGCAACAAAGGCACAGGGCCCATTTTAGTGATGGTGGTTGGTACCCAGGGTAGGAATGCCAGAATGGTGTAGGGTGGCCTAATATCCCTTAGTGGTGTTGCACTTGTCACGGTGCTCCTACCTGGATACGCTGGAACCCCAGGCGTGGCCATCTGCTGCAGGAAAGGGGGTAGTTGAATGAAGGAGATGATGAAAGAAATGGAGTCCAGACTTGGTAAAACATTGAACAACAGCTTTACCTAAATAAACTTTCATCAGGAAACAATCTTCCAACTTTGTCTTGGTCACCAGCAGGCATAAATTCTCTGGCAGGCAAACACACTCTGTTCTGCTACATCTGTTACTCTCTGGCTCTGCTATGCTGTCGGGATTAAATAGGAACTTTTCCTTTGCTGTATGCTGCAACTTTCTGGAGTCTGGTCTGTCTTTAGTTGTTTCCAAGGAACTTTCCTCCTGGCTTTTGAGGCTCAAGTCTTTTGCCCCTATGTCCGGCAGAGCGAAAGGTGCTCTGCCGGCTTAGGCAGGGCTCGCCCAGCAGGGACGAACTCCTGCTCTACAACCTCCCTTGGCAGGGGATAGGCTAAACACTGACCTTCACTAACTAAACTCATCCCTCTCCTAGAGAGAGCTAGAATGGAAAGAAGGTTCCATTCTATGTAAACTAGCTCTGTCATTACAGCCGCCATCTGCTGGTGAACCAGGTACATTACACATAAACAGTTACAAAATAAGGAAATGGGAATACACATTTTGCAGGACCTGAAAATAAGTGCATAGATGATATTGAATGAACCCTAGGAGATAGTAGAGAGGTGTAAAATGTGATAATGCACCTCTGGGGCATTACAGGTGTGGTCTGGGAAAAGGGGAGTATAAATGCCTAGAAAAACATTCATATATCTATAGTAAAATCTCTGGTGACCTATTCAGTCCCCCATCACTCCAGCAATGTGTCGCTCCAGTGGTCCCTGTTGGTCTTTGTCACTTGCCCTGTAGTTATGATATCATCTACACCCAGCCAATCACAGGCCTCAGTGGTCACATGCTATCATCATCATTGAGGCCACTGATTGGCTGCAGCAGTCGCATGCATGTACAAGCACGACATTGCTAAAGGAAAGTACACAAAGACTGAGACCACCAGAGTGGAGCCACTAGAGCGAAGGGAGATTTTTGTTTTTTGATTTTTACTTTATCAACCTTCCTGCACTTAAACATTTTTAAAAAATCCCAGACAATTTCTATAAATGGCAGAAATGTCTTCTTCTAATGAAGACCATTATGGTCTCACAACTTGATGTTACATTGGGATTAGGCCAAGGACCATGTAGACATCTCATTAGACAGAACTGAGGGACAATATCAGGGGGCCATTGTCTTATATACTGGTGGATCCTCAATGTATTGGGATCCAGTACGTGACTAAAACTGGTCAATAGCTTAGTAGACATCTCCCCAACCCTGTTATTTAGACAAATGTGAACATGGAGGAGAATTGGGTGAAGCAACGACTGGATTAACCTATAAAATATATCTGACCTTTCTCTTTCACCAAACCAGATTCTCAATGTGGTCTGGAGTTGAACAATGATAAGAAAAGTCCACAATCCCTGTAGAGCTGGGACATCTGGTTACCTGATCCCCATTGTGGTCACCATCCACAGAGATCATCATAATATAGTCAGGCTTCTTAATTCTCCAAATAAATAATCTGTTTCTGATTTCTCTTCTCATCTCCAGATATGTGTAATGGACCATGGAGGTTCCTACAAATGCTTCAGTGATATTTCTCCTGGAAGGTATTCCAGAACTGGGTCATGATCAGACCCTCATCGCCTTTCCGCTGTGTCTTCTATACATAATTGCGTTCTTTGGTAACTGCACTATTCTGGTCATCATTAAGAAAGAAGAGAGCCTCCACCAGCCCATGTACATACTGCTCGCCATGTTGGCCTTGACTGACTTTGGGGTGTCCTTGACTACAGTCCCAACAGTTCTTGGGATTTTCTGCTTTAATTACAATCAAATCCCTTTGGACATGTGCCTCACCCAGATGTACTTTCTTCATGCTTTGGCAGCCATGGAATCTGGGGTCTTAGTGGCCATGGCCATAGACAGATTGATTGCTATAATGGACCCTCTAAGATACACATCCATCTTAACCCATTCTATCATTGGTAAAATTGGACTGGTCATATTATTGAGGAGCCTCTGTGTGGTCTTCCCAGTTCCTTTCCTTACCAAGAGGTTTCCATTTTGTAAGAGCCATGTCCTATCTCATTCTTACTGTCTCCACCAGGATATTATCAGACTGGCTTGTGCCGATACAACAGTAAACAGCCTCTATGGCCTGGTGGCCGTCCTCATGACCAAGGGCATTGATTCCATGTTCATAATTATCTCCTACATAATGATCCTGAACGTTGTCCTAAGCATCAAGGCAAATGAAGCTCAGATCAAAGCCTTCAACACATGTGTCTGCCATCTCTGTGCCGTGATGTTGTTTTACATCCCACTCATCGGGCTGTCAGTCGTCCACAGGTTTGGGAAGAATGCCTCCCATCTTATCCCCATATTGATGGCTGATATTTACCTTCTGGTTCCTCCTGTGATTAATCCAATAATCTATAGCGTGAAAACCAAACCCATCCGCCAGAAAATTATCAAGGTCTTCAGGTTCTCCATGATAATGGAAAAGCCTTCTGGCCATGGTGTCACTTCTATCAAGATCTGAAATGTTCCCTTATATAAAAACGTATTACATAGTGTATATACTGTGTTTATTATATGTGGCTGGTGGCTCCACAATTCCTAAGATGTGGCATGTGAGATGACTAGCTTTGATAAAAATGATCTCAAAAACTCTGTCTGGAGATGTTTACGCTATATGTATCTGTGTGCTGCCATTTAGATGGGATCTGCTGCATATAAAGGGTTTTGCTAACATTTTTGGACAATTTTCAGGTCCAAAATTCTGTATCCCTTAACATGGTGTATCTGGCTACAGGCACCACTAGGAGGCGCTTATGGTAAGTAAGCTTCTGTGCCCCTAAAGGTGGCTCCAGGTAGGCAGTGGTGTATGCCAGAGCCAGAGAGAGCAAGGAGGAGCTCTAGGGATGTTGGGGAGAGTAGGAGGAGGCTGCAGAGGGGAATCCAAAAATGAACATAATTTGAGCCTAAATATTCCTAAGTATTACAGAATTCATTCTCCTGCTTTTTAGACCAGTTCCTGGTAATATAAGGTTGGACCAAAGAACTGGTGATTACTGAGACCTTCATTATGACATCATCACATCTCATGTGCAGTGTGAGGTCAGAAGAGAAAGAGCAGCTCAGCATGGAGGTCTCAGGATTTCATCCTTCCCTCTGGAGGAGCCACCACACCAAGGACAGTCCATTGGCTTCCATGAGAACTCTATAATACTTAATTTAGCTTGTGGAGGTGCTGCAGGAGAAGTGAAAATGTGCTGCGATGTTCCTGCACAGATTAAAAGCAACGGAGCGGGGGCGCAGCCATAGCGCAGGGCGAGCTGACTTAGGGGGAAGACTGCAGGCTAGGAGAGGGTTAAATTGCTGGGTATGTTTAGGGGCTGGGTTGGAGTTAGGTGGGGAGGAGTTGGTTTTACGGCGGGAAGTTAAAAGACGGGGAGGTGGAGCTTTGGGTCAGTTGCAGCCGTTTCAGAGTGGAATTTAGTCGACATGGCCTCCTTGGACGAGTTGCTGGCGGCGGTGAGGGACGCGGTGCAGGTACATGGGGTGGATTTCATGCAGCAATCTATTCAGGCTGCCCTTCTCCCTCCCGCCCCTCCAGTTGCTGTAGCTCGCGCGGTCAGGGCCAGGAGATCTGTCCCCCCTGAGCGCTTGAGCCCAGAAGCTACCCCCCGGGTCCGCCGACGCATTGGAAGCCCCGTCAGGGACCCTCCGCTGCGGTCTGTGGTGTCCTTGGCCTCCCGGGTCCCCAGACGCAGCGGGAGGAATTCAGCATCGCGTGGCGGGCCGGCGGGAGAGGGTCAGGCTTCCCCTAGACCCGTCTCCCTTGCAGCACGGGGCGGGGACCGTTCCCGGGCGGCGACGGCCCCGCGAGATGCTCCGCGTCGGGGTCGTGCCAGGAGGACATCACCTGTGGAGAGAAGGAGTGGGGCGGCCGGGTCGTCTTCCGGCTCGGGCCTACCTGTTCGTGAAGAGCTGGAGTGTCTGGCGCTGCGGCTGGGGGATTCGGGCCGGCAGCTTCAGTGTGAGGAGGATCGGAGCGCAGCGGCGGGACGTGATGTAGGTGCGTCGCGCCCTCGTGTGGTGGGTCGGCGACATGGCGGCCAGATGAACGACAGGGAGGAGGTTGTGGCCGTGTACCCGGAACGGGGGCATGGTGTGGCGGCTGGCTGTCGGACGGCAGCTGAGTCGGTGTCTAGTGGAGCAGGAGGGATTTTGGAACCGCGGCCAGAGTGTGAGGCCCGCCCGGCTGGGGTGCGGACTGTTACCCTCTCCTCACGTCGGTGTCCTGAGGGGGAGGCGGCGCTTCTGGAGGACGGGGAGTTGGAGTCTGGAGAGGATGTCGCGGCAGGCGGAAGGGACAACGCGATTCTGGAGGAGGCCGTGCCATGTGGACCTAGCTCGCCGGTGCGGACATCTAGGAGGGAAGAGGCGGCTGCCGGAGGATCTGTCCGGGGACGGCCAGGTGAGGTGACGACGTGTCATATGCCGACTGGGGGTGCTGTTCAGGGTAGTGGGGGGGGTTCTGATGTGTTGGCCCGGGAAGTTCTGTCGGGGATGTTGTCCTTGCTGTCACGGTTGGGGTCAGGAGCGCCTTCATCTCCGGCGGCGGTTTGGGCGCCTGGGCAGGCAGGCGGGACCTTGGAGCAGGGGACGGTGCAAGGTGCGGTGGGTGTTGGTGATAGCGGGGTTACAGGTGGTGTGCAGGCTTCTGGGTCTGGGACCGGAGGTAGGAGCGAGGTGGGGGATGGCGTTCGACTGTCGGATGCGGCTAAAGGGGAAATTTATGTGTGCTTTGAAGGGCCACTGGGGTCTCATTTAAAGCAAGAAGTCAGGGAGAAGATATGGAGGGATGAATATGTGGAAATATTTTCCTTGCTTCCTTTGGAAAAATTTAATTTAGATCGTGGGAGGCCTGATGACAGTAAAAAGGAGGATGAGGAAAGGAGGCGGTACAGGTTGATCCCACGTACTTTTCAGAATTGGCTTCAGGCATTTGCGATTTTGGCCAGCGTGGTTGGGGAAAAAACGCCTGAACATTGCTCAGCTCTGTTCTGTTATATGGATGCAGTAGGGGAGGCGCATCGGACGTATGGGGGCGTGGCGTGGCTCAGGTATGATGAGCAGTTCCGGCAACGGAAGGCGGTCAGGCCTAACATACGGTGGGACCATAAAGACATAGGTTTATGGATGAGATTGATGGCGGCTCCTAGGGGTGGCCCTCAGCCCTTTCGGGGATCGGCCGGGGGTTCCTCGGCTTCTGAATCGCAGGGAGGAGGTAGGAAGGGCTGTTGTTGGCAATACAATGAGGGACATTGCAGGTTCTTGTCCGATTGCCGGTACAAGCACGAGTGTTCCGGTTGCGGTGGCTCCCATAGTTTGTCGCGCTGCTTCAAACGGGGGAAGGGTAAGGGACCCGAGGCTGTGCAGAAGAGGGGTGACTCCGGTGAGGGTGGAAGAGATGGAGCCCTATTTAAAGAGTTATCCAAATAGGGAGGTTGGGCGTTTTTTGTTGGCGGGGTTTACTGACGGTTTTGTGATCCCGTGTAGTTCGGTTGTGCCGTGTTTGTCGGTGCGGAATTTGTCCTCGGCGTTGCGTCATCCGGATGTGGTGAGGGATAAGATTGAGAAGGAGGTTGCGGCAGGCAGAGTGGTAGGCCCCTTTAGTGAGCGCCCCTTGCCTGACTTGTGGGTGTCCCCGTTGGGATTGGTGCCTAAGAAGGAACCCAATAAGTTTAGACTGATTCATCATTTGTCATATCCGGAAGGGGGGTCGGTGAATGATGGAATAGCGGATGAGTTGTGTTCTGTGTCTTACACGTCCTTTGATGCGGCGGTGCGATGGGTTAGGCGTTTTGGGCAGGGGGCCCTGCTTGCTAAGACGGACATTGAGGCTGCTTTTCGGTTGTTGCCCATTCACCCGGATAGTTTGCATTTGCTAGGATTTCAATGGGAAGGTTGTTATTATGTTGATTGTTGTTTGCCTATGGGCTGTGCAATTTCTTGTTCACTGTTTGAGTCGTTTAGTTCTTTTCTGGAGTGGGTGGTGAAGCAGGAGTCGGGATGGAACTCGGTGCTACATTATTTGGACGATTTCTTGTTCTTAGGTCCGGCCGGATCCAAGGTGTGTCCTGTGTTGTTGCACACGATGGAGCGTGTGGCGGCGAGGTTTGGTGTTCCTTTAGCGGGTGAAAAAACGGAAGGGCCTTCCACGGTCATTACGTTTCTGGGGATTGAAATTGACAGCATGGCCATGGAGTGTCGGTTACCGGACGATAAGGTGTCTGATCTGTTGGAGGAGGTCGTTTTTCTGCGAAAAGCTAGGAAGGTTCAGCTTAAGCGGGTTCAGTCTGTATTGGGAAAATTGAATTTCGCTTGTCGGATTTTGCCGATGGGGAGGGTTTTTTGTCGGCGTTTAGCGTTATCAACGGCGGGGGTGGTGGCCCCTTTTCATTATTTACGTTTACCTGTCGCGGTAAAAGAGGATTTGGCGGTGTGGGAGAGTTTTTTGGGGGAGTATAATGGGCGGTCAATATGGATGGAGGAAGCGATCAGTAGTGTGGATCTGGAGTTGTTTTCTGATGCTGCGGGTTCGTGTGGATATGGTGTTTTTTGCCAGGGGCAATGGAGCGCGGGTGCGTGGCCGGTGGAGTGGGAGCGTGCTGGTTTCCTTAGCAACTTGGTTTTGTTGGAGCTTTTTCCCATAGTTTTGGCTACGGAGTTGTGGGGGGATTGGCTCAGGAATCGGCGGGTTCGTTTTTATTGTGACAACATGGGGGTAGTGCAGGCGATTAATAGCCAGACAGCTAATTCTCCGCCGGTGTTGAATTTACTCAGGCATTTGGTGTTGCGGGGGCTGCGTTTGAATGCATGTTTTGTTGCGGTGCATGTGCCAGGTGTAGATAACTCACTCGCGGATTCCCTTTCTCGTTTTCAGTGGGATCGTTTCCGCAGCCTGGCGCCAGGCGCCGAAGTTCAGGGCTTACCTTGTCCCCAGTGGCTCTGGAGCGTGGCCTTGGGGTGTCGGCGGGTCTGATTGGTCAGTCACTCAGTAGAGGTACGTGGTCGGCCTATTCGTCAGTATGGTTGTTGTGGGAGGAGCTGATAGAGCGTGTTGGGGGGTATAGTTCGGTTGAGGAACTTCGGACTTTATTGGTTTTTTGGGTAGGTTCATGTTATGCGGATGGTTTGTCTTTTTCTGTGGCGTCTAGGAGGGTGGCGGCTGTTGCCTTCTGGTTGCGTTTGCGGGGTATTGCGGATGTGTCTCGGTGTTTTATGGTTTGGCAGGCGCTGAAAGGTTATAGGCGGGGAACGATTCGTAGGGATGGCAGACGGCCGGTTTCTTTTGAGGTGTTACGAGTCCTGTGGGAGAAAGCAGGTGTGGTTTGTGTGTCTGGATTTGAAGCGCTGTTGTTTAGGACGGCGTTTTCGTTGGCCTTTTTCGGAGCCTTTCGGATTTCAGAATTGGTTTCTGCCAGTCGTGCGGGGGATGGCGGTTTGTTGAGGGAGGATGTTTGGTTGGGGGATGGCGGTTTACGGTGCGTGATCCGCAGGTCAAAAACGGATCAGTTAGGTAAGGGTGCAGTTTTGTGGCTTAGGCCTTTGGCTGGGTCGGTGCTTTGTCCTGTGCGTTGTGTTGAGGAGTATTTGGAGGTGCGGCCTGATGGTAGGGGTTCTTTGTTGGTTCACCAGGACGGTTCGCGGTTGTCGCGTTTTCAATTTATTGCTGTATTTAGAAAATGTCTGGGTGCAGCTGGTCTCCCTATCAATGAGTATGCGTCTCATTCTTTCCGGATAGGGGCCGCAACGGAGGCGGCTAAGTGGGGGCTCGGGGAAGAGGTTATTAAACGTATTGGGCGTTGGGAGTCGGATTGTTTTCACTCTTATATTCGGCCTCATCTGTTGTGATGGTTGGTGGGTGGTGTTTGTTAGCGGATTCGGTGTATTTTGAAGTGTTGTCATAATTATTTTATCTTGTTTTAGGGGCAGCGCCGTGTCTCGCATGGATCTTCGGGCATTCCTACGTCTACTGGGGGGCCTTACGCGCAGATGTTAGAAGGAATGGACGCCAGTTGGGTTTCCCGGTGGAGGAATTGCTAGTTCGTTGGATCGGTTTGAGGGGGCTACTGTGGGGGCGGGTTCTGCCTGAAATTCACATGAATGCCACTTTAGATCGGCCTCCTGATATATTGGTGCTTCACGTTGGAGGCAATGATTTGGGGGTGCGGCGTTCCCGGGATGTTATTCGGGATGTAAAATTGGATGTGCTACGCCTATTGTCGGAGTTTCCGGATTTGTTGTTGGTCTGGTCGGAGGTGGTTGCGCGGCGTTGCTGGCGTTTTGCTAGGTCGGTGGAGCGGATTAACAAAGCCCGGGCTAAATTGAATAAGGAGGTGGGGCGTTTTGTGCGCAGGCAAGGTGGGATTGTGGTTCGTCATCGGGAATTGGAGGCGGCGTCGCCTCAATTCTTAAGGGATGATGGTGTACACCTGAATGATGTGGGCATAGATATGTGGGCTTTGGGTATCCAGGAGGGTTTGGAGACGGCCTTTAGGGTGTGGCGTGACGCCCACAGGTGAGGTGTCACCGGTGGTTGTCTGTGGCTGAAGGAAATAGGATCCTGGGGAGCAATTCAATGGTTAAGAGGTGCAGGACATGTTGGAGCCTGCATCTCAGATGGTTTGTTAATGCCGAGGATGGGTCCCCTGTTGGGCTACAAGGCCTACAGGGGGGGATACTAGTATACTTCAAGGAGTTGGTGCCCTTGGGTCGGTGAGTGCGGCCAAGGGTAAGTCTTGAAGTGAGGCGGTGAAGGAGGATACGGCTCGTGAGGGTTGCCCTCCAGGATCCTTGTTATGTGTGGAAATGCCGGATGTTATTATGGTTATTGTTATTATTGTTATTATTATTATTAATGATTATATGGTGTACGATGTGGTTTTTGTTATGTGTGGAATAATAAAGTTGGCCACCATGGTCATTCTACCAAGCAAGGAAGTGTTGGAGTGGTTATTTTAAAGGGGTAGCAGGGTAGGTTGTGTAGCCGGAGGAGATTCTTCCATCCTATTAAGTCATACAGCAGATCAATGGAAATCTCATCAGGACAAGTCACTTCTAATAGAAGCTAATCCTGTACACCTATGTGATGCAGTGTAAACAGGCGCAAGAGGGCAGACTAAAAGTGCACTATTAGAAGAAAGAGATAGAAGATTGTTCACCTGTGAAGAACTAGTAGAAGGTGAAAGAGATGACAGATGAGAAATTAACTAATGTGCGATTGAGATCGGATCCCTGAGAAAAAGAGGATGACGAGATCTTTGACAATAAACCAGAAATCAACAATCTATATTAGTAGAGGTAGTGTCATCATCTATAAAGAATATCTATGGACTTTGCTCCATTCAGCGTTCCCTCCACCCTGACATATCTCCCTGTCCCCCAGCATGATGCTGCCACCACCATGCTTCACTGTAGCAATGGTGTTGGGCAGGTGATGAGCGGCACCTGGTTTTCTCCTCCAGACATGATGCTGCTATCACCATGCTTCACTGTAGGGATGGTATTGGGCAGGTGATGAGCGGCGCCTGGTTTCCTCCTCCAGACATGATGCTGCTATCACCATGCTTCACTGTAGGGATGGCATTGGGCAGGTGATAAGCAGAACCTGATTTCCTCCAGACATGATGCTACCACCACCATGCTTCACTGTAGGGATAGTGTTGGGCAGGTGATGAGCAGCACCTGGCTTTCTCCAGACATGATGCTGCCACCGCCATGCTTCACTGTAAGGGTCAGGATTAGGGATGAGCGAACTCGAACTGTATAGTTCGGGTTCGTACCGAATTTTGGGGTGTCCGTGACACGGACCCGAACCCGGACATTTTCGTAAAAGTCCGGGTTCGGGTTCGGTGTTCGTCGCTTTCTTCGCGCTTTTGTGACGCTTTCTTGGCGCTTTTTGAAAGGCTGCAAAGCAGCCAATCAACAAGCGTCATACTACTTGCCCCAAGAGGCCATCACAGCCATGCCTACTATTGGCATGGCTGTGATTGGCCAGAGCACCATGTGACCCAGCCTCTATTTAAGCTGGAGTCACATAGCGCCGCCCGTCACTCTGCTCTGATTAGCGTAGGGAGAGGTTGCGGCTGCGACAGTAGGGCGAGATTAGGCAGATTAACTCCTCCAAAGGACTTGATTAACTGATCGATCTGCAGCTGTGGATCATTGAGCTGCTGATCCTCAATTGCTCACTGTTTTTAGGCTGCCCAGACCGTTTGTCAGTCACATTTTTCTGGGGTGATCGGCGGCCATTTTGTGTCTTGTGGTGCGCCAGCACAAGCTGCGACCAAGTGCATTTAACCCTCAATGGTGTGGTTGTTTTTTGGCTAAAGCCTACATCAGGGTGAAGCTGTCACACCAAGTGCATTTAACCAGCAATAGTCTGTTTATTTTTTGGCCATATCCCAGTCTAATTCTGGCACTAAATCCATACCGGTCACCCAGCGCCTAAATACTAGGCCTCAAATTTATATCCCGCTAAATCTGTCCTTAGTGCTGTAGCTGGGCGAGTTATTTAGTGTCCGTTCAAGCACATTTCTTGTTCTGGGTTGAAATACAATTCCCAATTTAGCAATTTCATAATTTAGTGGTTTCTGCTATATCAGAGCTATTTGAAATCTATCCCTAAAAGGGTATATAATATTCAAGGTGCACATTGGGTCATTCAGAATAACTTCACACACACCCGCTACTGTGTATTTCCAAGTCTAATTCTGGCACTAAACCCATACCTGTCACCCAGCGCCTAAATACTAGGCCTCAAATTTATATCCAGCTAAATCTGTCCCTAGTGCTGTAGCTGGGCGAGTTATTTAGTGTCCGTTCAAGCACATTTCTTGTTCTGGGTTGAAATACAATTCCCAATTTAGCAATTTCATAATTTAGTGGTTTCTGCTATATCAGAGCTATTTGAAATCTATCCCTAAAAGGGTATATAATATTCAAGGTGCACATTGGGTCATTCAGAATAACTTCACACACACCCGCTACTGTGTATTTCCAAGTCTAATTCTGGCACTAAACCCATACCTGTCACCCAGCGCCTAAATACTAGGCCTCAAATTTATATCCCGCTAAATCTGTCCTTAGTGCTGTAGCTGGGCGAGTTATTTAGTGTCCGTTCAAGCACATTTCTTGTTCTGGGTTGAAATACAATTCCCAATTTAGCAATTTCATAATTTAGTGGTTTCTGCTATATCAGAGCTATTTGAAATCTATCCCTAAAAGGGTATATAATATTCAAGGTGCACATAGGGTCATTCAGAATAACTTCACACACCCGCTACTGTGCATTTCCAAATCTAATTCTGGCACTAAACCCATACCGGTCACCCAGCGCCTAAATACTAGGCCTCAAATTTATATCCCGCTAAATCTCTCGTTACCGCTGTCCTGTTGTGGCTGGGAAAGTTATTTAGTGTCCGTCAAAGCACATTTTTTGTTCTGGGTTGAAATACAATTCCCAATTTAGCAATTTCATAATTTAGTCGTTTCTGCTATATCAGAGCTATTTGAAATCTATCCCTAAAAGGGTAGATCATATTGAAGGTGCACATAGGGTCATTCAGAATAACTTCACACACACGCTTCTGTGCATTTCCAAGTCTAATTCTGTCACTAAATCCATACCGGTCACCCAGCGCCTAAATACTAGGCCTCAAATTTATATCCCGCTGAATTTGAATACAATACATTGGGCCAAATAATATATTTGTTGTTGTGGTGAACCATAACAATGAGAAAAACATCTAGTAAGGGACGCGGACGTGGACATGGTCGTGGTGGTGTTAGTGGACCCTCTGGTGCTGGGAGAGGACGTGGCCGTTCTGCCACATCCACACGTCCTAGTGTACCAACTACCTCAGGTCCCAGTAGCCGCCAGAATTTACAGCGATATATGGTGGGGCCCAATGCCGTTCTAAGGATGGTAAGGCCTGAGCAGGTACAGGCATTAGTCAATTGGGTGGCCGACAGTGGATCCAGCACGTTCACATTATCTCCCACCCAGTCTTCTGCAGAAAGCGCACAGATGGCGCCTGAAAACCAACCCCATCAGTCTGTCACATCACCCCCATGCATACCAGGGAAACTGTCTCAGCCTCAAGTTATGCAGCAGTCTCTTATGCTGTTTGAAGACTCCGCTGGCAGGGTTTCCCAAGGGCATCCACCTAGCCCTTCCCCAGCGGTGAAAGACATAGAATGCACTGACGCACAACCACTTATGTTTCCTGATGATGAGGACATGGGAATACCACCTCAGCACGTCTCTGATGATGACGAAACACAGGTGCCAACTGCTGCGTCTTTCTGCAGTGTGCAGACTGAACAGGAGGTCAGGGATCAAGACTGGGTGGAAGACGATGCAGGGGACGATGAGGTCCTAGACCCCACATGGAATGAAGGTCGTGCCACTGACTTTCACAGTTCGGAGGAAGAGGCAGTGGTGAGACCGAGCCAACAGCGTAGCAAAAGAGGGAGCAGTGGGCAAAAGCAGAACACCCGCCGCCAAGAGACTCCGCCTGCTACTGACCGCCGCCATCTGGGACCGAGCACCCCAAAGGCAGCTTCAAGGAGTTCCCTGGCATGGCACTTCTTCAAACAATGTGCTGACGACAAGACCCGAGTGGTTTGCACGCTGTGCCATCAGAGCCTGAAGCGAGGCATTAACGTTCTGAACCTGAGCACAACCTGCATGACCAGGCACCTGCATGCAAAGCATGAACTGCAGTGGAGTAAACACCTTAAAACCAAGGAAGTCACTCAGGCTCCCCCTGCTACCTCTTCTGCTGCTGCCGCCTCGGCCTATTCTGCTGCTGCCGCCTCGGCCTCTTCCTCCGCCTCTGGAGGAACGTTGGCACCTGCCGCCCAGCAAACAGGGGATGTACCACCAACACCACCACCACCACCTCCGTCACCAAGCGTCTCAACCATGTCACACGCCAGCGTTCAGCTCTCCATCTCACAAACATTTGATAGAAAGCGTAAATTCCCACCTAGCCACCCTCGATCCCTGGCCCTGAATGCCAGCATTTCTAAACTACTGGCCTATGAAATGCTGTCATTTAGGCTGGTGGACACAGACAGCTTCAAACAGCTCATGTCGCTTGCTGTCCCACAGTATGTTGTTCCCAGCCGGCACTACTTCTCCAAGAGAGCCGTGCCTTCCCTGCACAACCAAGTATCCCATAAAATCAAGTGTGCACTGCGCAACGCCATCTGTGGCAAGGTCCACCTAACCACAGATACGTGGACCAGTAAGCACGGCCAGGGACGCTATATCTCCCTAACTGCACACTGGGTAAATGTAGTGGCAGCTGGGCCCCAGGCGGAGAGCTGTTTGGCGCACGTCCTTCCGCCGCCAAGGATCGCAGGGCAACATTCTTTGCCTCCTGTTGCCACCTCCTCCTTCTCGGCTTCCTCCTCCTCTTCTTCCACCTGCTCATCCAGTCAGCCACACACCTTCACCACCAACTTCAGCACAGCCCGGGGTAAACGTCAGCAGGCCATTCTGAAACTCATATGTTTGGGGGACAGGCCCCACACCGCACAGGAGTTGTGGCGGGGTATAGAACAACAGACCGACGAGTGGTTGCTGCCGGTGAGCCTCAAGCCCGGCCTGGTGGTGTGTGATAATGGGCGAAATCTCGTTGCAGCTCTGGGACTAGCCAATTTGACGCACATCCCTTGCTTGGCGCATGTGCTGAATTTGGTGGTGCAGAAGTTCATTCACAACTACCCCGACATGTCAGAGCTGCTGCATAAAGTGCGGGCCGTCTGTTCGCGCTTCCGGCGTTCACATCCTGCTGCTGCTCGCCTGTCTGCGCTACAGCGTAACTTCGGCCTTCCCGCTCACCGCCTCATATGCGACGTGCCCACCAGGTGGAACTCCACCTTGCACATGCTGGACAGACTGTGCGAGCAGCAGCAGGCCATAGTGGAGTTTCAGCTGCAGCACGCACGGGTCAGTCGCACTACGGAACAGCACCACTTCACCACCAATGACTGGGCCTTCATGCGAGACCTGTGTGCCCTGTTGCGCTGTTTCGAGTACTCCACCAACATGGCCAGTGGCGATGACACCGTTATCAGCGTTACAATACCACTTCTATGTCTCCTTGAGAAAACACTTAGGGCGATGGTGCAAGAGGAGGTGGCCCAGGAGGAGGAGGAGGAGGAGGAGGAAGAGGGGTCATTTTTAGCACTTTCAGGCCAGTCTCTTCGAAGTGACTCAGAGGGAGGTTTTTGGCAACAGCAGAGGCCAGGTACAAATGTGGCCAGCCAGGGCCCACTACTGGAGGACGAGGAGGACGAGGATGAGGAGGAGGTGGAGGAGGATGAGGATGAAGCATGGTCACAGCGGGGTGGCACCCAACGCAGCTCGGGTCCATCACTGGTGCGTGGCTGGGGGGAAAGGCAGGACGATGACGATACGCCTCCCACAGAGGACAGCTTGTCCTTATCCCTGGGCAGCCTGGCACACATGAGCGACTACATGCTGCAGTGCCTGCGCAACGACAGCAGAGTTGCCCACATTTTAACGTGTGCGGACTACTGGGTTGCCACCCTGCTGGATCCACGCTACAAAGACAATGTGCCCACCTTACTTCCTGCACTGGAGCGTGATAGGAAGATGCGCGAGTACAAGCGCACGTTGGTAGACGCGCTACTGAGAGCATTCCCAAATGTCACAGGGGAACAAGTGGAAGCCCAAGGCCAAGGCAGAGGAGGAGCAAGAGGTCGCCAAGGCAGCTGTGTCACGGCCAGCTCCTCTGAGGGCAGGGTTAGCATGGCAGAGATGTGGAAAACTTTTGTCAACACGCCACAGCTAACTGCACCACCACCTGATACGCAACGTGTTAGCAGGAGGCAACATTTCACTAACATGGTGGAACAGTACGTGTGCACACCCCTCCACGTACTGACTGATGGTTCGGCCCCATTCAACTTCTGGGTCTCTAAATTGTCCACGTGGCCAGAGCTAGCCTTTTATGCCTTGGAGGTGCTGGCCTGCCCGGCAGCCAGCGTTTTGTCTGAACGTGTATTCAGCACGGCAGGGGGCGTCATTACAGACAAACGCAGCCGCCTGTCTACAGCCAATGTGGACAAGCTGACGTTCATAAAAATGAACCAGGCATGGATACCACAGGACCTGTCCGTCCCTTGTCCAGATTAGACATTAACTACCTCCCCATAACCATATATTATTGGACTCCAGGGCACTTCCTCATTCAATCCTATTTTTATTTTCATTTTACCATTATATTGCGAGGCTACCCAAAGTTGAATGAACCTCTCCTCTGCCTGTGTGCTAGGCCTAAATATATGCCAATGGACTGTTGCAGTGGTGGCTGACATGAAGCCTGATTCTCTGCTATGACATGCAGACTAATTCTCTGCTGACATGAAGCCAGATTGTCTGTTACGGGACCTCTCTCCTCTGCCTGGGTGCTGGGCCTAAATTTATGCCAATGGACTGTTGCAGTGGTGGGTGACGTGAAGCCTCATTCTCTGCTATGACATGCAGACTGATTCTCTGCTGACATGAAGCCAGATTGTCTGTTACGGGACCTCTCTGCTCTGCCTGTGTGCTAGGCCTAAATATATGCCAATGGACTGTTGCAGTGGTGGCTGACATGAAGCCTGATTCTCTGCTATGACATGCAGACTAATTCTCTGCTGACATGAAGCCAGATTGTCTGTTACGGGACCTCTCTCCTCTGCCTGGGTGCTGGGGCTAAATTTATGACAATGGACTGTTGCAGTGGTGGCTGACGTGAAGCCTCATTCTCTGCTATGACATGCAGACTGATTCTCTGCTGACATGAAGCCAGATTGTCTGTTACGGGACCTCTCTGCTCTGCCTGTGTGCTAGGCCTTAATATATGCCAATGGACTGTTGCAGTGGTGGCTGACATGAAGCCTGATTCTCTGCTATGACATGCAGACTAATTCTCTGCTGACATGAAGCCAGATTGTCTGTTACGGGACCTCTCTCCTCTGCCTGGGTGCTGGGCCTAAATTTATGACAATGGACTGTTGCAGTGGTGGCTGACGTGAAGCCTCATTCTCTGCTATGACATGCAGACTGATTCTCTGCTGACATGAAGCCAGATTGTCTGTTACGGGACCTCTCTGCTCTGCCTGTGTGCTAGGCCTAAATATATGCCAATGGACTGTTGCAGTGGTGGCTGACATGAAGCCTGATTCTCTGCTATGACATGCAGACTAATTCTCTGCTGACATGAAGCCAGATCCTCTTTTACGGGACCTCTCTCCTCTGCCTGGGTGCTGGGCCTAAATTTATGACAATGGACTGTTGCAGTGGTGGCTGACGTGAAGCCTCATTCTCTGCTATGACATGCAGACTGATTCTCTTCTGACATGAAGCCAGATCCTCTGTTACGGGACCTCTCTCCTCTGCCTGGGTGCTGGGCCTAAATTTATGACAATGGACTGTTGCAGTGGTGGCTGACGTGAAGCCTGATTCTCTGCTATGACATGCAGACTGATTCTCTGCTGTCATGAAGCCAGATTGTCTGTTACGGGACCTCTCTGCTCTGCCTGTGTGCTAGGCCTAAATATATGCCAATGGACTGTTGCAGTGGTGGCTGACATGAAGCCTGATTCTCTGCTATGACATGCAGACTAATTCTCTGCTGACATGAAGCCAGATCCTCTTTTACGGGACCTCTCTCCTCTGCCTGGGTGCTGGGCCTAAATTTATGACAATGGACTGTTGCAGTGGTGGCTGACGTGAAGCCTCATTCTCTGCTATGACATGCAGACTGATTCTCTTCTGACATGAAGCCAGATCCTCTGTTACGGGACCTCTCTCCTCTGCCTGGGTGCTGGGCCTAAATTTATGACAATGGACTGTTGCAGTGGTGGCTGACGTGAAGCCTGATTCTCTGCTATGACATGCAGACTGATTCTCTGCTGTCATGAAGCCAGATTGTCTGTTACGGGACCTCTCTGCTCTGCCTGTGTGCTAGGCCTAAATATATGCCAATGGACTGTTGCAGTGGTGGCTGACATGAAGCCTGATTCTCTGCTATGACATGCAGACTAATTCTCTGCTGACATGAAGCCAGATCCTCTTTTACGGGACCTCTCTCCTCTGCCTGGGTGCTGGGCCTAAATTTATGACAATGGACTGTTGCAGTGGTGGCTGACGTGAAGCCTCATTCTCTGCTATGACATGCAGACTGATTCTCTTCTGACATGAAGCCAGATCCTCTGTTACGGGACCTCTCTCCTCTGCCTGGGTGCTGGGCCTAAATTTATGACAATGGACTGTTGCAGTGGTGGCTGACCTGAAGCCTGATTCTCTGCTATGACATGCAGACTGATTCTCTGCTGTCATGAAGCCAGATTGTCTGTTACGGGACCTCTCTGCTCTGCCTGTGTGCTAGGCCTAAATATATGCCAATGGACTGTTGCAGTGGTGGGTGACGTGAAGCCTGATTCTCTGCTATGATATGAAGACTGATTCTCTGCTGACATGAAGCCAGATTGTCTGTTACGGGACCTTTCTCCTCTGCCTGGGTTCTGGGCCTAAATTTATGAAAATTGACTCTTACAGTGGTGGGTGACGTGAAGCCTGATTCTCTGCTATGATATGAAGACTGATTCTCTGCTGACATGAAGCCAGATTCTCTGTTACGGGACCTCTCTCCTCTGCCTGGGTGCTGGGCCTAAATTTATGACAATGGACTGTTGCAGTGGTGGCTGACGTGAAGCCTGATTCTCTGCTATGACATGCAGACTGATTCTCTGCTGACATGAAGCCAGATTCTCTGTTACGGGACCTCTCTCCTCTGCCTGTGTGTGTGCTGGGCCTAAATATATGCCAATGGACTGTTGCAGTGGTGGCTGACGTGAAGCCTCATTCTCTGCTATGACATGCAGACTAATTCTCTGCTGACATGAAGACAGATTCTCTGTTACGGGACCTCCCTCCTCTGCCTGGGTGCTGGGCCTAAATATATGCCAATGGACTGTTGCAGTGGTGGCTGACGTGAAGCCTCATTCTCTGCTATGACATGCAGACTAATTCTCTGCTGACATGAAGACAGATTCTCTGTTACGGGACCTCCCTCCTCTGCCTGGGTGCTGGGCCTAAATATATGCCAATGGACTGTTGCAGTGGTGGCTGACGTGAAGCCTCATTCTCTGCTATGACATGCAGACTGATTCTCTGCTGACATGAAGCCAGATTCTCTGTTACGGGACCTCTCTCCTCTGCCTGTGTGTGTGCTGGGCCTAAATATATGCCAATGGACTGTTGCAGTGGTGGCTGACGTGAAGCCTCATTCTCTGCTATGACATGCAGACTAATTCTCTGCTGACATGAAGACAGATTCTCTGTTACGGGACCTCCCTCCTCTGCCTGGGTGCTGGGCCTAAATATATGCCAATGGACTGTTGCAGTGGTGGCTGACGTGAAGCCTCATTCTCTGCTATGACATGCAGACTAATTCTCTGCTGACATGAAGACAGATTCTCTGTTACGGGACCTCTCTCCTCTGCCTGGGTGCCGGGGCCTAAATATCTGAGAATGGACTGTTCCAGTGGTGGGTGACGGGAAGCCAGATTCTCTGCTATGGGACCTCTCTCCAATTGATTTTGGTTAATTTTTATTTATTTAATTTTTATTTTAATTCATTTCCCTATCCACATTTGTTTGCAGGGGATTTACCTACATGTTGCTGCCTTTTGCAGCCCTCTAGCTCTTTCCTGGGCTGTTTTACAGCCTTTTTAGTGCCGAAAAGTTCGGGTCCCCATTGACTTCAATGGGGTTCGGGTTCGGGACGAAGTTCGGATCGGGTTCGGATCCCGAACCCGAACATTTCCGGGATGTTCGGCCGAACTTCTCGAACCCGAACATCCAGGTGTTCGCTCAACTCTAGTCAGGATCTTTGAACCGCTTCCTGAGCAACCTTTTGGTTTTTGGTCACCCCTTTTACCAAGACCCTTTTCCCCCGATTACTCAGTTTGGGAATAGTGTTGATCACGAATATTCGAATTACGAATTTTTATCGCGAATATAGGTACTTCGAAAATTCGCGAATATTTCGAATATAGTTATATATATTCGTAATTTTGAATATCAAATTTATTTTTCCCTTTTTTTTTATTTTTTTATTTTAAATCAGTAGACATGATCCCTCCCTGCTTCTAGCTTGTGGGCCAATAAGAAGGCTGCAATATATTTGACTTTAGGAGTAGTAGTGTTTGCGAATTTTGCTCTATATTCGTTTTTTTTCGAATATTCGCTTTATTGCTATATATTCTTGTTTAAAATATTACGAATATTCGAAAAAACAAAGTTATAGCAATATAGCGATTATTCGAAAATATAGAGCAATTTAGCTAATATAGTGCTATAATCTTTTTTTTTATAGTTGTAATTTTTTTCCAATCTGGACTTCAGATGAGAAAAAAATTACAACTATTAGACAAAGAATATTATAGCACTATATTAGCTAAATTGCTCTATATTCATTTTTTTTCGAATATTCGCTATATTGCTATATATTCTTGTTTTAGAATATTACGAATATTCGAAAAAGCTAAGTTATAGCAATATAGTGAATATTCGAAAAAAAAAATCGAATATAGAGCAATTTAGCTAATATAGTGCAATAATCTTCTTTGTCTAATAAGTTGTAAGTTGAAAAATTTGCAATAAAAAATTCGAATTACGAAAATTCGAATTACGAAAATTCGCATATTACACAATCATTACCTTGCCGATTTTTCGAGTAAAAAAAATCATAGAATATAACGAATATTCGAATTTGCGAATATTCAACAAATATTCTACAAAATATTTGCGAAATATCGCGAATTCGAATATGACCCCTGCTGCTCATCACTATTTGGGAGGCGGCCAGCTCTAGGAAGACTCCAAGTTGTTCCAAGATTCTTCCCAGAGGCGGACATATCACCTGTGCAGCTAGTTCAGCTGCAAAGGGGCGCAGAGAGGGAGGGGGCCCTTCCCAGTGTCATCTGAGGTGTTTATTTATTTATTATTATTTTCCCTCCCTTCCTCTGCCAGGGTAACCCAAGTTACTTTGGAGTGGAGGACCTGATTAAGACTTACTGTGAATCCATGAAAGCAACCCTACAAGCCTGGTACTCCCTGCAAAACACCCCCTTAAATTCACCACTACTGTCACCTACCCTAACTGTAGCTGATGTTTGTCACTTGGCCCCACAAGCCCTAAGGGATAGCCTCCCCATTGAAATTAGTAGGTCTTCAGTGAGATTGGTGGACTTCTACAGGGATGGCCAATTACCCTCCATGAAGGTTATGAGGGATCTCCTAAAAGTTTCTGGTTCAAGCTTTTTAGGTCTCCATTTTCTGCAGGCCTACATATCTCAAAATGCCCATCTACATACCCTGCTACAGCCCATAACCTGGTTTGAGCACATAATCACACAGAATCCCCCGCCTCAAAAGATGATTTCACAGTGGTACAAAAGATTGAGGACTCCCCCGTTCACCTTAACACCGTCTTTTATTAGGTTGTGGGAAAAGGATTTGGATAATTGCCTAGCCCCGGTTGATACCATTACTATTTTTAACTCCTCACATAAAGCCTCGAGATGTGTCAAAATCCAGGAGAATAATTATAAAATTATCACAAGGTGGTATAAAACCCCTGACAAAACATGTTTGTATTCAGCTACGGCCTCTGACAACTGCTGGAGATGCCTGAATCAGAGAGGCACTGTCACCACCAGACATCTGAGAAGCTCTGACAGACGTCTAGAACCTCCTCCTTGAGGTTCCTTTGTTTTGCTTTCATTTTCTCATCTCGTTAGCCTCTCTCAGCTGTCATGTAGTTGCACTGATTGCATCCCTTTAAATCCTTTTCCCATAGTGCATCACTTTGCGGTTTATACAACTTCCTGGAGTGTGTGCATGCTGTTCCTACTTCTCAGTCTTCTACAAGATAAGTTTTGTTCATTTATTTCTGTTTGCTGGATCCCAGGTGACCCTGACTCCCTCCGTATCTAGTGTAGGGAGCCGGTGGTCGTGTCCCCTCACTATTATAGGGTGTTCAGGTGTTATACAGTCGAGGTACGAGGATATGCGATCATCTACCATTGGGATTTTCGCATAGGCTGAGCAGTCAGGGAGAGAGCCAGGTCTGATGCAGGGCTCTCCCTTTTTGTTCCTTAGTTTTGGATCCAGTCAGTCGTATATTCATTTTGTGTTTTCTAGTTTCCTGCACACCTTCCGTGACAGGCACCTTCTTTCATATATGGTGGTCATGTCCATTATTGTTAGCATGGTGGGGAAAAGTTTTCCAAACATGCCATGAGATATGCGGTTCTGATATTAATGCATCTCCTGAAGTGGCTCTCCTAAACCTTTTTCCACGAGACCCTTCACCACCTAACCTGCCGCTCTTTAAGCACCTAATAAATGCAGCTAAATTACTGATCCCTCTAATGTGGCTATCCTCCGACGTTCCCCCAATGGAACAATGGTTACAGAGGATTGATCAGATCTATAGATTAGAAGAACTATCTTCCTGGGAACTTAGATCACACCACAAATTTCTGAAGTCTTGGGACAGATGGATCTCATATAGAAGTTATCAGAAGGTCTTAGCCAATTAATTTTGTCTCAGATAATACACTTATGTGAACCAGTCACACACATTTGGATTTTTCGATCCTACTCTCTCCACGTTACTTAATATCCACAAGCAGATAAGACCCCCCTCCCCCCTTCGATATCTTTCTTCTTAACCTGTCTCGGATGTGAAGTACCACGATACACAGGGACCCCTTGTAGTGATAATAATAGGTGACTACCTTTCAAAGTAAATCACCGCTTACTTATTACGTGATCTGTATCTTGGATATATTTGCCTTATTTACATTGCAATGTCTGACCTGTAGTTTATACTATGTTGTTTTTTATTATGTAGGAGTGTGGAGGCTTGTCTTCCCTCCAACACTCGTATACTGTATTTTACTGCTTTGCTCAATAAAGTATGCTTTGAAAAAATAAACAAAAAAAAAAGACTTACTGTGAATCTGCTGCCCGTTCTGCCTATACACTATAGCTGAAGGACCTGCGATGATATCATAGTCATGTGATCTTTTCAACACTGGAAGTGGAGGTAGGACCTGTGATGAGGTCACCATTATGTGACCAGTGCAGAAAGAGGCAGCGCTCAGCAGTGGAGAACTGTGATGCCATTGAATGAATGTAAGTGCCAGAGAAATGCTGGGAGATGTGGTTCTCTCCATTATACCTCCTCCCTGCTTAGTGGGAGGGAAATATGTTATTTAACTGGGACTGTATGTTAGAAGGGTTGAAGGGAGGGGTGTCAGTTACATGGGACTCGATATTCTAGAGGACTGGAGGGTAAGAAGTAATGCTATTTACATTGGACTATGTGTTGGAGGGGATAAAGGAGTGGATTTAAGTTATTTACATGGGACTGTATGTTATAGAAGACTGTAAGAAAGAAAGGTTATTTACATGGGACTGTATCATATAGAAGGCTGGTGTGAGAGGACTAGTGTTATTTACATGGGACTGCATGGTGTAGAAGACTGGAGGGAGAGGAGTGATGTTATTTACATGGGACTGTATTATATAGAAGACTTGATGGAGAGGAGAAGGCATTATATTTATGGGGGCACTACAAAGAAGATTATAATTCCAGCTGGTATGTCAGGAGGCATTGTAATTACAGGGGGCACTGCAGGGAACATTATAAATACTGTGGGCAGTGGTGTGGGGCATTACTACTAAGGACTCCATAGGAGTGCCTTATAGATTAGTCTTATTTCTATGGGGGGGATTCCACCCAGCAGTGAGCCCGGTGACAACACCAGCACTAATGGACAGGCTTTAGCGCTGCCCTAGCCTGTAAATCCGCCCATCAGTGCCGGTGACGTCACCGGGAACACTGCTAGGGCTGTAAACAAAACAACCCTTGCCCTACACTTTACAGCGCAGGCCAAGGGAGAGCATCGGAGTATGAAATGTCAGAGGGGCTGAGTGGGGGGAGAAGGGGATATGTCCGGGTTCAGCTCTGAACCTGGACAACTGCTTTAAAGGGCATCTGTCAGCAGTTTTGAACCTATGACACTGGCTGACCTGTTTTATGTGCACTTAGCAACTGAAGACATCTGTGTTGGTCCCATGTTCATATGTGCCTGCAGTGCTGAGAATAATTATCTTTTAATATATGCAAACGAGCCTCTAGGCGCAACGGGGGAGCTGCCATTACACCTAGAGGCTCAGATTTTTTTGCAACTGCCGATTCCTGTCTACTTTGACAGGGCCTGGCAGTGAAAATGTCATCACAACTGGCCATGTTAAAGTGCAGAGGGCGCGGCAGTTACAGAGAGAGCGGAGACTCTAGGAGTAAAAGGTAACTCCCCATTTTCATATAATGAAACATAATTTTCTCAGCAATGCGGGCACAGATGAACATGGGACCAACACAGATGCCCTCAGCTGCCGAGCGCACATGGAACAGGTCAGCCCTTTAATTGTGCAAGCGTATGAGGGAGTCCTGAGGGATAACTGAAGGTCTTGCGAGCATTTTACTGTCAGCTATGGACTTCATTGGGAAAGAAAGCCGGCACTAAAGTGCCTAGGGCAGCATAAAATCTAAATATGGACCTGGCCCCACAGCAGCTGCACAATGTAGTGTCATACATCACTCTGCAACTGTGATGGGCACATATCTGGGCATAACTACTGTGAGGGGCACATATCTGGCCATATCTACTGTGAGGGGCACATATCTGGACATAATTACTGTGAGGGGCACATATCTGGTCATAACTACTGTGAGGGGCACATATTTGGACATAACTACTGTGAGGGGCACATATCTGGACATAACTACTGTGAGGGGCACATATCTGGACATAACTACTGTGAGGGGGCACATATCTGGGTATAACTACTGTGAGGAGGCACATATCTGGACACTACTGTGAGGGGGCACATATCTGGGTATAACTACTGTGAGGGGCACATATCTGGACATAACTACTGTGAGGGGGCACATATCTGGATATAACTACTGTGAGGGGGCACATATCTGGATATAACTACTGTGAGGGAGCACATATCTGGGCATCACTACTGTGAGGGGGCACATATCTGGGCATAACTACTGTGAGGGGGCATATATCTGGTCATAACTACTGTGAGGGGCATATATCTGGACATAACTACTGTGAGGGGCACATATCTGGTCATAACTACTGTGAGGGGCAAATATCTGGACATAACTACTGTGAGAGGCACATATCTGGGTATAATTACTGTGGGAGGCACATATCTGGACATTACTGTGAGGGGCACATATCTGGATATAACTACTGTGAGGGGGCACATATCTGGATATAACTACTGTGAGGGAGCACATATCTGGGCATCACTACTGTGAGGGGGCACATATCTGGGCATAACTACTGTGAGGGGGCATATATCTGGTCATAACTACTGTGAGGGGCATATATCTGGACATAACTACTGTGAGGGGCACATATCTGGTCATAACTACTGTGAGGGGCAAATATCTGGACATAACTACTGTGAGAGGCACATATCTGGGTATAATTACTGTGGGAGGCACATATCTGGACATTACTGTGAGGGGCACATATCTGGGTATAACTACTGTGAAGGGGGCACATATCTGGACATAACTACTGTTGGAGCATAACATCTAAATATGGACCAGGCTCCACAGCATATGCACAATGTAGTGTCAGACATCACTCTGCTACTGTGAGGGGCACATATCTGGGCATAACTACTGTTGAAAGCACACATCTGGACATAACTACTGTGAGGGGCACATATCTGGGTATAACTATTATGAAAGGGGCACATATCTGGGCATAACTAATATGAGGGGCACATATCTGGACATAACTACTGTGAAGGGGGCACATATCTGGGCATAACTACTGTGAGGGGCACATATCTGGATATAATTACTGTGGGAGGCACATATCTGGTTATAACTACTGTGAGGGGGCACATATCTGGACATAACTACTGTGAGGGGCACATATCTGGGTATAATTACTGTGGGAGGCACATATCTGGACATTACTGTGAGGGGCACATATCTGGGTATAACTACTGTGAAGGGGGCACATATCTGGACATAACTACTGTTGGAGCATAACATCTAAATATGGACCTGGCTCCACAGCATATGCACAATGTAGTGTCAGACATCACTCTGCTACTGTGAGGGGCACATATCTGGGCATAACTACTGTTGGAAGCACACATCTGGACATAACTACTGTGAAGGGCACATATCTGGGTATAACTATTATGAAAGGGGCACATATATGGGCATAACTAATATGAGGGGCACATATCTGGACATAACTACTGTGAAGGGGGCACATATCTGGGCATAACTACTGTGAGGGGCACATATCTGGATATACTTACTGTGGGAGGCACATATCTGGTTATAACTACTGTGAGGGGGCACATATCTGGACATAACTACTGTGAGGGGCACATATCTGGGTATAACTACTGTAAGGGGGCACATATCTGGGTATAACTACTGTGAAGGGGGCACATATCTTGGCATAGCCTCTGTGAAGGGGCACATATTTGGGCATAACTACTGTGAATGGGGCACATATCTGGGCATAACTACTGTTGAAAGCACACATCTGGACATAACTACTGTGAGGGGCACATATCTGGGTATAACTATTATGAAAGGGGCACATATCTGGGCATAACTAATATGAGGGGCACATATCTGGACATAACTACTGTGAAGGGGGCACATATCTGGGCATAACTACTGTGAGGGGCACATATCTGGATATAATTACTGTGGGAGGCACATATCTGGTTATAACTACTGTGAGGGGGCACATATCTGGACATAACTACTGTGAGGGGCACATATCTGGGTATAATTACTGTGGGAGGCACATATCTGGACATTACTGTGAGGGGCACATATCTGGATATAACTACTGTGAGGGGGCACATATCTGGATATAACTACTGTGAGGGAGCACATATCTGGGCATCACTACTGTGAGGGGGCACATATCTGGGCATAACTACTGTGAGGGGGCATATATCTGGTCATAACTACTGTGAGGGGCATATATCTGGACATAACTACTGTGAGGGGCACATATCTGGTCATAACTACTGTGAGGGGCAAATATCTGGACATAACTACTGTGAGAGGCACATATCTGGGTATAATTACTGTGGGAGGCACATATCTGGACATTACTGTGAGGGGCACATATCTGGGTATAACTACTGTGAAGGGGGCACATATCTGGACATAACTACTGTTGGAGCATAACATCTAAATATGGACCAGGCTCCACAGCATATGCACAATGTAGTGTCAGACATCACTCTGCTACTGTGAGGGGCACATATCTGGGCATAACTACTGTTGAAAGCACACATCTGGACATAACTACTGTGAGGGGCACATATCTGGGTATAACTATTATGAAAGGGGCACATATCTGGGCATAACTAATATGAGGGGCACATATCTGGACATAACTACTGTGAAGGGGGCACATATCTGGGCATAACTACTGTGAGGGGCACATATCTGGATATAATTACTGTGGGAGGCACATATCTGGTTATAACTACTGTGAGGGGGCACATATCTGGACATAACTACTGTGAGGGGCACATATCTGGGTATAATTACTGTGGGAGGCACATATCTGGACATTACTGTGAGGGGCACATATCTGGGTATAACTACTGTGAAGGGGGCACATATCTGGACATAACTACTGTTGGAGCATAACATCTAAATATGGACCTGGCTCCACAGCATATGCACAATGTAGTGTCAGACATCACTCTGCTACTGTGAGGGGCACATATCTGGGCATAACTACTGTTGGAAGCACACATCTGGACATAACTACTGTGAAGGGCACATATCTGGGTATAACTATTATGAAAGGGGCACATATATGGGCATAACTAATATGAGGGGCACATATCTGGACATAACTACTGTGAAGGGGGCACATATCTGGGCATAACTACTGTGAGGGGCACATATCTGGATATACTTACTGTGGGAGGCACATATCTGGTTATAACTACTGTGAGGGGGCACATATCTGGACATAACTACTGTGAGGGGCACATATCTGGGTATAACTACTGTAAGGGGGCACATATCTGGGTATAACTACTGTGAAGGGGGCACATATCTTGGCATAGCCTCTGTGAAGGGGCACATATTTGGGCATAACTACTGTGAATGGGGCACATATCTGGGCATAACTACTGTTGAAAGCACACATCTGGACATAACTACTGTGAGGGGCACATATCTGGGTATAACTATTATGAAAGGGGCACATATCTGGGCATAACTAATATGAGGGGCACATATCTGGACATAACTACTGTGAAGGGGGCACATATCTGGGCATAACTACTGTGAGGGGCACATATCTGGATATAATTACTGTGGGAGGCACATATCTGGTTATAACTACTGTGAGGGGGCACATATCTGGACATAACTACTGTGAGGGGCACATATCTGGGTATAATTACTGTGGGAGGCACATATCTGGACATTACTGTGAGGGGCACATATCTGGGTATAACTACTGTGAAGGGGGCACATATCTGGACATAACTACTGTTGGAGCATAACATCTAAATATGGACCTGGCTCCACAGCATATGCACAATGTAGTGTCAGACATCACTCTGCTACTGTGAGGGGCACATATCTGGGCACAACTACTGTTGGAAGCACACATCTGGACATAACTACTGTGAGGGGCACATATCTGGGTATAACTATTATGAAAGGGGCACATATCTGGGCATAACTAATATGAGGGGCACATATCTGGACATAACTACTGTGAAGGGGGCACATATCTGGGCATAACTACTGTGAGGGGCACATATCTGGATATAATTACTGTGGGAGGCACATATCTGGTTATAACTACTGTGAGGGGGCACATATCTGGACATAACTACTGTGAGGGGCACATATCTGGGTATAACTACTGTAAGGGGGCACATATCTGGGTATAACTACTGTGAAGGGGGCACATATCTTGGCATAGCCTCTGTGAAGGGGCACATATTTGGGCATAACTACTGTGAATGGGGCACATATCTGGGCATAACTACTGTGAATGGGGCACATATCTGGGCATAACTACTGTGAATGGGGCACATACCTGGGCATAGCTACTGTATGCACATATCTGGGCATAACTGCTGTGAAGAGGGCACATGTCTTGGCATAAGTGCTGTGAAGGGGCACATATCTGGGCATAATTGCTGTGCAGTGAGCATCTCTGGGCGTAACTGCTGTGAAGGGGGCACAGTGTGGGCATTACTACTATGTGCAGGTACAAAGGGGGAATAATTACTATGTGGGGGCATTAAAGGGACTGGGTGTGTATAGTTATGCTTTGGGCAGAGTTAGAGGCGTGGCCTAGTATGAAAAAATATATATACATATTGTAAACATATTGACTAGAGTTGAGCGAACACCTGGATGTTCGGGTTCGAGAAGTTCGGCCGAACATCCCGGAAATGTTCGGGTTCGGGATCCGAACCCGATCCGAACTTCGTCCCGAACCCGAACCCCATTGAAGTCAATGGGGACCCGAACTTTTCGGCACTAAAAAGGCTGTAAAACAGCCCAGGAAAGAGCTAGAGGGCTGCAAAAGGCAGCAACATGTAGGTAAATCCCCTGCAAACAAATGTGGATAGGGAAATGAATTAAAATAAAAATTAAATAAATAAAAATTAACCAAAATCAATTGGAGAGAGGTTCCATAGCAGAGAATCTGGCTTCCCGTCACCCACCACTGGAACAGTCCATTCTCAGATATTTAGGCCCCGGCACCCAGGCAGAGGAGAGAGGTCCCGTAACAGAGAATCTGTCTTCATGTCAGCAGAGAATTAGTCTGCATGTCATAGCAGAGAATGAGGCTTCACGTCAGCCACCACTGCAACAGTCCATTGGCATATATTTAGGCCCAGCACACACACAGGCAGAGGAGAGAGGTCCCGTAACAGAGAATCTGGCTTCATGTCAGCAGAGAATCAGTCTGCATGTCATAGCAGAGAATGAGGCTTCACGTCAGCCACCACTGCAACAGTCCATTGGCATATATTTAGGCCCAGCACACACACAGGCAGAGGAGAGAGGTCCCGTAACAGAGGATCTGGCTTCATGTCAGCAGAGAATCAGTCTGCATGTCATAGCAGAGAATCAGGCTTCACGTCAGCCACCACTGCAACAGTCCATTGTCATAAATTTAGGCCCAGCACCCAGGCAGAGGAGAGAGGTCCCGTAACAGACAATCTGGCTTCATGTCAGCAGAGAATTAGTCTGCATGTCATAGCAGAGAATGAGGCTTCACGTCAGCCACCACTGCAACAGTCCATTGGCATATATTTAGGCCTAGCACACAGGCAGAGCAGAGAGGTCCCGTAACAGACGATCTGGCTTCATGTCAGCAGAGAATCAGTCTGCATGTCATAGCAGAGAATGAGGCTTCACGTCAGCCACCACTGCAACAGTCCATTGGCATATATTTAGGCCCAGCACCCAGGCAGAGGAGAGAGGTCCCGTAACAGACAATCTGGCTTCATGTCAGCAGAGAATTAGTCTGCATGTCATAGCAGAGAATGAGGCTTCACGTCAGCCACCACTGCAACAGTCCATTGGCATATATTTAGGCCCAGCACCCAGGCAGAGCAGAGAGGTCCCGTAACAGAGAATCTGGCTTCATGTCAGCAGAGAATCAGTCTGCATGTCATAGCAGAGAATCAGGCTTCACGTCACCCACCACTGCAACAGTCCATTGTCATAAATTTAGGCCCAGCACTAGTGTTGAGCGGCATGTCCCATATTCGAATTCGCGAAATTTTGTGAATATTCGAAAGAATATTCGTAAAATATTCGCGATTATTCAAATTCGTTATTATTTCGCATATGCGATAATTCGAATTTTCGCATCGCATAATACATATGCTATGCAAAATTCACATGTGCGCTAATGAAATCGCCTTACGAAGATTCGCAACTCAATTCAATCACTAATGTATGAATGCAATGCCCTTTGCCTCTGTTCTGGGACAAGTGTAGATATTCGCATGTGCGCTAATAAAATCGCCTTACGAAGATTCGCACCTCAATCACTTTCTAGGGAATGTGAGACTTTTGGGAATCAATCGAGATACAGTGGGGGGTGATGACAGTAGTTGACAGAGTACAGATCAATGTAATCTGTAAGGTGGAAAGTAAAATAAAAAATACGAATATTCGTAAATCGAATTTTACGAAGTTCTACGTATTCGCGAATATGGTGCTATACTATATGAATGCACAGGCCTTTGCCTCTCTGTTCTGGGGACAAGTGTAGATATTTGCATTTGCGTTAATAAAATCGCCTTACGAAGATTCGCAGCTCAATTCAATCACTAATGTATGAATGCAAAGCCCTTTGCCTCTGTTCTGGGACAAATGTAGATATTCGCATGTGCGCTAATAAAATCGCCTTACGAAGATTCGCAACTCAATTCACTAATGTATGAATGCAAAGCCCTTTGCCTCTGTTCTGGGACGTGCCGATATTCGCATGTGCGCTAATAAAATCGCCTTACGAAGATTCGCGCCTCAATCACTTTCTAGGCAATGTGAGTAAGATCTGAGCTGTTGGACCTTTGGGAAACAATCAATTATATGTGTACTGTAATTTTGGGGGGGGGGGAAAAAACAAAAAACGAATATTCGTTTTTACGAATATATAGCACTATATTCGAAATATTCGCGAAATCGCGAAGTTGCGATATTCGCGAAAAAAATTTGCTTTTCGAATATTCGCGCTCAACACTACCCAGCACCAAGGCAGAGGAGAGAGGTCCCGTAACAGACAATCTGGCTTCATGTCAGCAGAGAATCAGTCTGCATGTCATAGCAGAGAATGAGGCTTCACGTCAGCCACCACTGCAACAGTCCATTGGCATATATTTAGGCCCAGCACCCAGGCAGAGGAGAGAGGTCCCGTAACAGACAATCTGGCTTCATGTCAGCAGAGAATTAGTCTGCATGTCATAGCAGAGAATGAGGCTTCACGTCAGCCACCACTGCAACAGTCCATTGGCATATATTTAGGCCCAGCACCCAGGCAGAGGAGGGAGGTCCCGTAACAGAGAATCTGTCTTCATGTCAGCAGAGAATCAGTCTGCATGTCATAGCAGAGAATGAGGCTTCACGTCAGCCACCACTGCAACAGTCCATTGGCATATATTTAGGCCCAGCACCCAGGCAGAGGAGGGAGGTCCCGTAACAGAGAATCTGTCTTCATGTCAGCAGAGAATTAGTCTGCATGTCATAGCAGAGAATGAGGCTTCACGTCAGCCACCACTGCAACAGTCCATTGGCATATATTTAGGCCCAGCACACACACAGGCAGAGGAGAGAGGTCCCGTAACAGAGAATCTGGCTTCATGTCAGCAGAGAATCAGTCTGCATGTCATAGCAGAGAATGAGGCTTCACGTCAGCCACCACTGCAACAGTCCATTGGCATATATTTAGGCCCAGCACACACACAGGCAGAGGAGAGAGGTCCCGTAACAGAGAATCTGGCTTCATGTCAGCAGAGAATCAGTCTGCATGTCATAGCAGAGAATGAGGCTTCACGTCAGCCACCACTGCAACAGTCCATTGGCATATATTTAGGCCCAGCACACACACAGGCAGAGGAGAGAGGTCCCGTAACAGAGAATCTGGCTTCATGTCAGCAGAGAATCAGTCTGCATGTCATAGCAGAGAATGAGGCTTCACGTCAGCCACCACTGCAACAGTCCATTGGCATATATTTAGGCCTAGCACACAGGCAGAGCAGAGAGGTCCCGTAACAGACAATCTGGCTTCATGTCAGCAGAGAATCAGTCTGCATGTCATAGCAGAGAATGAGGCTTCACGTCACCCACCACTGCAACAGTCCATTGGCATATATTTAGGCCTAGCACACAGGCAGAGCAGAGAGGTCCCGTAACAGACAATCTGGCTTCATGTCAGCAGAGAATCAGTCTGCATGTCATAGCAGAGAATGAGGCTTCACGTCAGCCACCACTGCAACAGTCCATTGGCATATATTTAGGCCTAGCACACAGGCAGAGCAGAGAGGTCCCGTAACAGACGATCTGGCTTCATGTCAGCAGAGAATCAGTCTGCATGTCATAGCAGAAAATCAGGATTCACGTCACCCAGGACTGTAAGAGTCCGTTTTCATAAATTTAGGCCCAGCACCCAGGCAGAGCAGAGAGGTCCCTTAACAGACAATCTGGCTTCATGTCAGCAGAGAATCAGTCTTCATATCATAGCAGAGAATCAGGCTTCACGTCAGCCACCACTGCAACAGTCCATTGGCATATATTTAGGCCTAGCACACAGGCAGAGGAGAGAGGTCCCGTAACAGACAATCTGGCTTCATGTCAGCAGAGAATCAGTCTTCATATCATAGCAGAGAATGAGGCTTCACGTCAGCCACCACTGCAACAGTCCATTGTCATAAATTTAGGCCCAGCACCCAGGCAGAGGAGAGAGGTCCCGTAACAGACAATCTGGCTTCATGTCAGCAGAGAATTAGTCTGCATGTCATAGCAGAGAATCAGGCTTCATGTCAGCCACCACTGCAACAGTCCATTGGCATATATTTAGGCCTAGCACACAGGCAGAGGAGAGGTTCATTCAACTTTGGGTAGCCTCGCAATATAATGGTAAAATGAAAATAAAAATAGGATTGAATGAGGAAGTGCCCTGGAGTCCAATAATATATGGTTATGGGGAGGTAGTTAATGTCTAATCTGGACAAGGGACGGACAGGTCCTGTGGGATCCATGCCTGGTTCATTTTTATGAACGTCAGCTTGTCCACATTGGCTGTAGACAGGCGGCTGCGTTTGTCTGTAATGACGCCCCCTGCCGTGCTGAATACACGTTCAGACAAAACGCTGGCCGCCGGGCAGGCCAGCACCTCCAAGGCATAAAAGGCTAGCTCTGGCCACGTGGACAATTTAGAGACCCAGAAGTTGAATGGGGCCGAACCATCAGTCAGTACGTGGAGGGGTGTGCACACGTACTGTTCCACCATGTTAGTGAAATGTTGCCTCCTGCTAACACGTTGCGTATCAGGTGGTGGTGCAGTTAGCTGTGGCGTGTTGACAAAAGTTTTCCACATCTCTGCCATGCTAACCCTGCCCTCAGAGGAGCTGGCCGTGACACAGCTGCCTTGGCGACCTCTTGCTCCTCCTCTGCCTTGGCCTTGGGCTTCCACTTGTTCCCCTGTGACATTTGGGAATGCTCTCAGTAGCGCGTCTACCAACGTGCGCTTGTACTCGCGCATCTTCCTATCACGCTCCAGTGCAGGAAGTAAGGTGGGCACATTGTCTTTGTAGCGTGGATCCAGCAGGGTGGCAACCCAGTAGTCCGCACAGGTTAAAATGTGGGCAACTCTGCTGTCGTTGCGCAGGCACTGCAGCATGTAGTCGCTCATGTGTGCCAGGCTGCCCAGGGGTAAGGACAAGCTGTCCTCTGTGGGAGGCGTATCGTCATCGTCCTGCCTTTCCCCCCAGCCACGCACCAGTGATGGACCCGAGCTGCGTTGGGTGCCACCCCGCTGTGACCATGCTTCATCCTCATCCTCCTCCACCTCCTCCTCATCCTCGTCCTCCTCGTCCTCCAGTAGTGGGCCCTGGCTGGCCACATTTGTACCTGGCCTCTGCTGTTGCCAAAAACCTCCCTCTGAGTCACTTCGAAGAGACTGGCCTGAAAGTGCTAAAAATGACCCCTCTTCCTCCTCCTCCTCCTCCTCCTCCTGGGCCACCTCCTCTTCCATCATCGCCCTAAGTGTTTTCTCAAGGAGACATAGAAGTGGTATTGTAACGCTGATAACGGTGTCATCGCCACTGGCCATGTTGGTGGAGTACTCGAAACAGCGCAACAGGGCACACAGGTCTCGCATGGAGGCCCAGTCATTGGTGGTGAAGTGGTGCTGTTCTGTAGTGCGACTGACCCGTGCGTGCTGCAGCTGAAACTCCACTATGGCCTGCTGCTGCTCGCACAGTCTGTCCAGCATGTGCAAGGTGGAGTTCCACCTGGTGGGCACGTCGCATATGAGGCGGTGAGCGGGAAGGCCGAAGTTACGCTGTAGCGCAGACAGGCGAGCAGCAGCAGGATGTGAACGCCGGAAGCGCGAACAGACGGCCCGCACTTTATGCAGCAGCTCTGACATGTCGGGGTAGTTGTGAATGAACTTCTGCACCACCAAATTCAGCACATGCGCCAAGCAAGGGATGTGCGTCAAATTGGCTAGTCCCAGAGCTGCAACGAGATTTCGCCCATTATCACACACCACCAGGCCGGGCTTGAGGCTCACCGGCAGCAACCACTCGTCGGTCTGTTGTTCTATACCCCGCCACAACTCCTGTGCGGTGTGGGGCCTGTCCCCCAAACATATGAGTTTCAGAATGGCCTGCTGACGTTTACCCCGGGCTGTGCTGAAGTTGGTGGTGAAGGTGTGTGGCTGACTGGATGAGCAGGTGGAAGAAGAGGAGGAGGAAGCCGAGAAGGAGGAGGTGGCAACAGGAGGCAAAGAATGTTGCCCTGCGATCCTTGGCGGCGGAAGGACGTGCGCCAAACAGCTCTCCGCCTGGGGCCCAGCTGCCACTACATTTACCCAGTGTGCAGTTAGGGAGATATAGCGTCCCTGGCCGTGCTTACTGGTCCACGTATCTGTGGTTAGGTGGACCTTGCCACAGATGGCGTTGCGCAGTGCACACTTGATTTTATCGGATACTTGGTTGTGCAGGGAAGGCACGGCTCTCTTGGAGAAGTAGTGCCGGCTGGGAACAACATACTGTGGGACAGCAAGCGACATGAGCTGTTTGAAGCTGTCTGTGTCCACCAGCCTAAATGACAGCATTTCATAGGCCAGTAGTTTAGAAATGCTGGCATTCAGGGCCAGGGATCGAGGGTGGCTAGGTGGGAATTTACGCTTTCTATCAAATGTTTGTGAGATGGAGAGCTGAACGCTGGCGTGTGACATGGTTGAGACGCTTGGTGACGGAGGTGGTGGTGGTGGTGTTGGTGGTACATCCCCTGTTTGCTGGGCGGCAGGTGCCAATGTTCCTCCAGAGGCGGAGGAAGAGGCCGAGGCGGCAGCAGCAGAATAGGCCGAGGCGGCAGCAGCAGAAGAGGTAGCAGGGGGAGCCTGAGTGACTTCCTTGGTTTTAAGGTGTTTACTCCACTGCAGTTCATGCTTTGCATGCAGGTGCCTGGTCATGCAGGTTGTGCTCAGGTTCAGAACGTTAATGCCTCGCTTCAGGCTCTGATGGCACAGCGTGCAAACCACTCGGGTCTTGTCGTCAGCACATTGTTTGAAGAAGTGCCATGCCAGGGAACTCCTTGAAGCTGCCTTTGGGGTGCTCGGTCCCAGATGGCGGCGGTCAGTAGCAGGCGGAGTCTCTTGGCGGCGGGTGTTCTGCTTTTGCCCACTGCTCCCTCTTTTGCTACGCTGTTGGCTCGGTCTCACCACTGCCTCTTCCTCCGAACTGTGAAAGTCAGTGGCACGACCTTCATTCCATGTGGGGTCTAGGACCTCATCGTCCCCTGCATCGTCTTCCACCCAGTCTTGATCCCTGACCTCCTGTTCAGTCTGCACACTGCAGAAAGACGCAGCAGTTGGCACCTGTGTTTCGTCATCATCAGAGACATGCTGAGGTGGTATTCCCATGTCCTCATCATCAGGAAACATAAGTGGTTGTGCGTCAGTGCATTCTATGTCTTTCACCGCTGGGGAAGGGCTAGGTGGATGCCCTTGGGAAACCCTGCCAGCGGAGTCTTCAAACAGCATAAGAGACTGCTGCATAACTTGAGGCTGAGACAGTTTCCCTGGTATGCATGGGGGTGATGTGACAGACTGATGGGGTTGGTTTTCAGGCGCCATCTGTGCGCTTTCTGCAGAAGACTGGGTGGGAGATAATGTGAACGTGCTGGATCCACTGTCGGCCACCCAATTGACTAATGCCTGTACCTGCTCAGGCCTTACCATCCTTAGAACGGCATTGGGCCCCACCATATATCGCTGTAAATTCTGGCGGCTACTGGGACCTGAGGTAGTTGGTACACTAGGACGTGTGGATGTGGCAGAACGGCCACGTCCTCTCCCAGCACCAGAGGGTCCACTAACACCACCACGACCATGTCCACGTCCGCGTCCCTTACTAGATGTTTTTCTCATTGTTATGGTTCACCACAACAACAAATATATTATTTGGCCCAATGTATTGTATTCAAATTCAGCGGGATATAAATTTGAGGCCTAGTATTTAGGCGCTGGGTGACCGGTATGGATTTAGTGACAGAATTAGACTTGGAAATGCACAGAAGCGTGTGTGTGAAGTTATTCTGAATGACCCAATGTGCACCTTGAATATTATATACCCTTTTAGGGATAGATTTCAAATAGCTCTGATATAGCAGAAACCACTAAATTATGAAATTGCTAAATTGGGAATTGTATTTCAACCCAGAACAAGAAATGTGCTTGAACGGACACTAAATAACTCGCCCAGCTACAGCACTAAGGACAGATTTAGCGGGATATAAATTTGAGGCCTAGTATTTAGGCGCTGGGTGACAGGTATGGGTTTAGTGCCAGAATTAGACTTGGAAATACACAGTAGCGGGTGTGTGTGAAGTTATTCTGAATGACCCAATGTGCACCTTGAATATTATATACCCTTTTAGGGATAGATTTCAAATAGCTCTGATATAGCAGAAACCACTAAATTATGAAATTGCTAAATTGGGAATTGTATTTCAACCCAGAACAAGAAATGTGCTTGAACGGACACTAAATAACTCGCCCAGCTACAGCACTAAGGACAGATTTAGCGGGATATAAATTTGAGGCCTAGTATTTAGGCGCTGGGTGACAGGTATGGGTTTAGTGCCAGAATTAGACTTGGAAATACACAGTAGCGGGTGTGTGTGAAGTTATTCTGAATGACCCAATGTGCACCTTGAATATTATATACCCTTTTAGGGATAGATTTCAAATAGCTCTGATATAGCAGAAACCACTAAATTATGAAATTGCTAAATTGGGAATTGTATTTCAACCCAGAACAAGAAATGTGCTTGAACGGACACTAAATAACTCGCCCAGCTACAGCACTAAGGACAGATTTAGCGGGATATAAATTTGAGGCCTAGTATTTAGGCGCTGGGTGACAGGTATGGGTTTAGTGACAGAATTAGACTTGGAAATACACAGTAGCGGGTGTGTGTGAAGTTATTCTGAATGACCCAATGTGCACCTTGAATATTATATACCCTTTTAGGGATAGATTTCAAATAGCTCTGATATAGCAGAAACCACTAAATTATGAAATTGCTAAATTGGGAATTGTATTTCAACCCAGAACAAGAAATGTGCTTGAACGGACACTAAATAACTCGCCCAGCTACAGCACTAGGGACAGATTTAGCGGGATATAAATTTGAGGCCTAGTATTTAGGCGCTGGGTGACCGGTATGGATTTAGTGACAGAATTAGACTGGGATATGGCCAAAAAATAAACAGACTATTGCTGGTTAAATGCACTTGGTGTGACAGCTTCACCCTGATGTAGGCTTTAGCCAAAAAACAACCACACCATTGAGGGTTAAATGCACTTGGTGACAGGCGCAGCTTGCCCCTGATTTAGTATATGGCCAAAAAATGAACAGACTATTGCTGGTTAAATGCACTTGGTGTGACAGCTTCACCCTGATGTAGGCTTTAGCCAAAAAACAACCACACCATTGAGGGTTAAATGCACTTGGTGACAGGCGCAGCTTGCCCCTGATTTTGTATATGGCCAAAAAATGAACAGACTATTGCTGGTTAAATGCACTTGGTGTGACAGCTTCACCCTGATGTAGGCTTTAGCCAAAAAACAACCACACCATTGAGGGTTAAATGCACTTGGTCGCAGCTTGTGCTGGCGCACCACAAGACACAAAATGGCCGCCGATCACCCCAGAAAAATGTGACTGACAAACGGTCTGGGCAGCCTAAAAACAGTGAGCAATTGAGGATCAGCAGCTCAATGATCCACAGCTGCAGATCGATCAGTTAATCAAGTCCTTTGGAGGAGTTAATCTGCCTAATCTCGCCCTACTGTCGCAGCCGCAACCTCTCCCTACGCTAATCAGAGCAGAGTGACGGGCGGCGCTATGTGACTCCAGCTTAAATAGAGGCTGGGTCACATGGTGCTCTGGCCAATCACAGCCATGCCAATAGTAGGCATGGCTGTGACTGCCTCTTGGGGCAAGTAGTATGACGCTTGTTGATTGGCTGCTTTGCAGCCTTTCAAAAAGCGCCAAGAAAGCGTCACAAAAGCGCGAAGAAAGCGACGAACACCGAACCCGAACCCGGACTTTTACGAAAATGTCCGGGTTCGGGTCCGTGTCACGGACACCCCAAAATTCGGTACGAACCCGAACTATACAGTTCGAGTTCGCTCATCCCTAATATTGACCCATATTAACAAGATGTTTTTTATTTGCACGTATGCGTTTATATTTGTATGTGTGGTTTGGCGGGGGGAAGGGGATAGGTACATTCCTTGCACAGGGGTCCTCTGCTGTCTGTGTCCGCCCCTGATTCTTCCATATAAGATTTATGGAGACCACTGCGCTCTTGGGAATTTTCAGTGCAGCAGAAATGTTTTTGTCCCCTTCTCCAGATCTGAGCCTCCACACAGTCCTGTCTCTGAGCTCTACAGGCAGCTCTTTCCTCCTCATGGCTTGGTTTTTGTTTTGATCTGCATTGTCAGCTGTGAGATCTTATACAGGCAGGGCTGTGTCTTTCCAAGTCATGTCCAGTCCACAGAATTTACCACAGGTGACTCCAATAAAGGTGTAGAACATCTCAGATATGAGCCACAGAAATGGGAGGCCCCAGAGATAAATGTCAAGTGTCATAGCAAAGGGGCTGAATACTTCTATACATATTAAAGGGGCTGAAGACTTACTGTATGTCCTGAGTAAAGCCTCATTCACATGTCAGTGATTTCCTTCAGTGATTGTAAGACAAAACCAGTATTAGAGCCTCCACAGACATGAGGTATAACGGAAATATCTGCTCCTGTTCTGTATTTAGAGCTGCACCTGGTTTTGGCTCAAAATCACTGACCGAAATCACTGACCGAACACTGACTGTGTGCATGAGGCATATAAGGGCTGAAGACTTCTGTCCACGTGAAAGGTTTTGAAGACTTCTGTTCTGAGTAAAGGGGCTGAAGACTACAGATGTCCCGAACTATTCGCCGGCGAACATAGCTTGTTCGCGTTCGCCGCTGCGGGGGAAACATATGCGATGTTCGGTCCGCCTCCAATATGTCATCATTGAGCAAACTTTGACCCTGTACCTCCCAGTCAGCAGACACATTCCAGCCAATCAGCAGCAGACCCTCCCTCCCCGACCCTCCCACCGCCTATCAAAAAGCAAGGACAGCAGCCATCTTAGATTCATTCGGAAGCTGCAGTGTCACAAAGTTGTAATCGCAATGCGAATAATGCAGGTTATATTATTCGCATTGCGAATTCAACTTAGATCTGAGTTCCTAATGGTTGTATTGCTAGAATTGACAACGAATATAACGCTATATTCTCAATCTTCGTTATATTCTAGCAATACGACCATTAGGAACCCAGCTGCTCTAAGTTGAAATCGCAATGGGATTAATTCAAGTTCTATAAATCGCATTGCGATTTCAACTTACCACACTCTGGGTCAACTACGTAATTTTCCATGGGAGTTTTGCCATGGACCCCCCTCCGGCATGCCACAGTCCAGGTGTTAGTCCCCTTGAAACAACTTTTCCATCAATATTGTGGCCACAAAAAGTCCCTGTGGGTTTTCAAATTCGCCTGCCCATTGATGTCTATTGCGGTTTGCCCGGTTCGCACGTTCGCGAACATTCGGAAAATTTTATGTTCGCGACATCACTACTGAAGACTTATGCCTTGGGTAAAGGGGCTTAAGACTAATGTCCTGTGTAAAAGGGGCCGATGACTTATGTCCCGAGTAAAGAAGCTGAAGACGTATGTCCTGAGTAAAGGGGCTGAAGACGTATATCCTGAGTAAAGGGGCTGAAGACTTATGTCCTGAGTAAAGGGGCTGAAGACTTATGTCCTGAGTAAAGGGGCTGAAGACGTATGTCCTGAGTAAAGGGGCTGAAGACTTATGTCCTGAGTAAAGGGGCTGAAGACTTATGTCCTGAGTAAAGGGGCTGAAGACTTATGTCCTGAGTAAAGGGGCTGAAGACTTATGTCCTGAGTAAAGGGGCTGAAGACGTATGTCCTGAGTAAAGGGGCTGAAGACGTAGGTCCTGAGTAAAGGGGCTGAAGACTTATGTCCTGAGTAAAGGGGCTGAAGACTTATGTCCTGAGTAAAGGGGCCGAAGACTTATGTCCCGAGTAAAGAGGCTGAAGACTTATGTCCTGAGTAAAGGGGCTGAAGACTTATGTCCTGAGTAAAGGGGCCGAAGACTGATGTCCCGAGTAAAGAGGCTGAAGACTTATGTCCTGAGTAAAGGGGCTGAAGACTTATGTCCTGAGTAAAGGGGCCGAAGACTTATGTCCTGTGTAAAAGGGGCTGAAGACTTATGTCCTGAGTAAAGGGGCTGAAGACTTATGTCCTGTGTAAAGGGGCTGAAGACTTATGTCCTGAGTAAAGGGGCTGAAGACTTATGTCCTGAGTAAAGGGGCTGAAGACGTATGTCCTGAGTAAAGGGGCTGAAGACTTATGTCCTGAGTAAAGGGGCTGAAGACGTATGTCCCGAGTAAAGGGGCTGAAGACTTATGTACTGAGTAAAGGGGCTGAAGACGTATGTCCCGAGTAAAGGGGCTGAAGACTTATGTCCTGAGTAAAGGGGCTGAAGACTTATGTCCTGAGTAAAGGGGCTGAAGACTTATGTCCTGAGTAAAGGGGCTGAAGACTTATGTCCTGAGTAAAGGGGCTGAAGACGTATGTCCTGAGTAAAGGGGCTGAAGACGTAGGTCCTGAGTAAAGGGGCTGAAGACTTATGTCCTGAGTAAAGGGGCTGAAGACTTATGTCCTGAGTAAAGGGGCCGAAGACTTATGTCCCGAGTAAAGAGGCTGAAGACTTATGTCCCGAGTAAAGGGGCTGAAGACTTATGTCCTGAGTAAAGGGGCCGAAGACTGATGTCCCGAGTAAAGAGGCTGAAGACTTATGTCCTGAGTAAAGGGGCTGAAGACTTATGTCCTGAGTAAAGGGGCCGAAGACTTATGTCCTGTGTAAAAGGGGCTGAAGACTTATGTCCTGAGTAAAGGGGCTGAAGACTTATGTCCTGAGTAAAGGGGCTGAAGACTTATGTCCTGAGTAAAGGGGCTGAAGACGTATGTCCTGAGTAAAGGGGCTGAAGACTTATGTCCTGAGTAAAGGGGCTGAAGACGTATGTCCTGAGTAAAGGGGCTGAAGACTTATGTCCCGAGTAAAGAGGCTGAAGACTTATGTCCTGAGTAAAGGGGCTGAAGACGTATGTCCTGAGTAAAGGGGCCGAAGACTTATGTCCCGAGTAAAGAGGCTGAAGACTTATGTCCTGAGTAAAGGGGCCGAAGACTTATGTCCTGTGTAAAAGGGGCTGAAGACTTATGTCCTGAGTAAAGGGGCTGAAGACTTATGTCCTGAGTAAAGGGGCTGAAGACTTATGTCCTGAGTAAAGGGGCTGAAGACTTATGTCCTGAGTAAAGAAGCTGAAGACGTATGTCCTGAGTAAAGGGGCTGAAGACTTATGTCCTGAGTAAAGGGGCTGAAGACTTATGTCCTGAGTAAATGGGCTGAAGACTTATGTCCTGAGTAAAGGGGCTGAAGACTTATGTCCTGAGTAAAGAGGCTGAAGACTTATGTCCTGAGTAAAGGGGCTGAAGACGTATGTCCTGAGTAAAGGGGCTGAAGACTTATGTCCTGAGTAAAGGGGCTGAAGACGTATGTCCTGAGTAAAGGGGCTGAAGACTTATGTCCTGAGTAAAGGGGCTGAAGACTTATGTCCTGAGTAAAGGGGCTGAAGACTTATGTCCTGAGTAAAGGGGCCGAAGACTTATGTCCCGAGTAAAGAGGCTGAAGACTTATGTCCTGAGTAAAGGGGCTGAAGACTTATGTCCTGAGTAAAGGGGCCGAAGACTGATGTCCCGAGTAAAGAGGCTGAAGACTTATGTCCTGAGTAAAGGGGCCGAAGACTTATGTCCTGTGTAAAAGGGGCTGAAGACTTATGTCCTGAGTAAAGGGGCTGAAGACTTATGTCCCGAGTAAAGGGGCTGAAGACGTATGTCCTGAGTAAAGGGGCTGAAGACTTATGTCCCGAGTAAAGAGGCTGAAGACTTATGTCCTGAGTAAAGGGGCTGAAGACGTATGTCCTGAGTAAAGGGGCCGAAGACTTATGTCCCGAGTAAAGAGGCTGAAGACTTATGTCCTGAGTAAAGGGGCCGAAGACTTATGTCCTGTGTAAAAGGGGCTGAAGACTTATGTCCTGAGTAAAGGGGCTGAAGACTTATGTCCTGAGTAAAGGGGCTGAAGACTTATGTCCTGAGTAAAGGGGCTGAAGACGTATGTCCTGAGTAAAGGTGCTGAAGACTTATGTCCTGAGTAAAGGGGCTGAAGACGTATGTCCTGAGTAAAGGGGCTGAAGACTTATGTCCCGAGTAAAGAGGCTGAAGACTTATGTCCTGAGTAAAGGGGCTGAAGACGTATGTCCTGAGTAAAGGGGCTGAAGACTTATGTCCCGAGTAAAGAGGCTGAAGACTTATGTCCTGAGTAAAGGGGCTGAAGACGTATGTCCTGAGTAAAGGGGCTGAAGACTTATGTCCTGTGTAAAAGGGGCTGAAGACTTATGTCCTGAGTAAAGGGGCCGAAGACTTATGTCCTGAGTAAAGGGGCTGAAGACGTATGTCCTGAGTAAAGGGGCTGAAGACTTATGTCCTGAGTAAAGGGGCTGAAGACGTATGTCCTGAGTAAAGGGGCTGAAGACTTATGTCCCGAGTAAAGAGGCTGAAGACTTATGTCCTGAGTAAAGGGGCCGAAGACTTATGTCCTGTGTAAAAGGGGCTGAAGACTTATGTCCTGAGTAAAGAAGCTGAGGAGTTATGTCCTGAGTAAAGGGGCTAAAGACTTATTTCCTGAGCAGGGCCGGCGCAACCATATAGGCTAACTAGGCGTTCGCCTAGGGTGCAGGCCTGCTGGGGGCGCCCTGGTGGGCTCCTCCTGACTGGGGCTGCAGCCCTGGGCGACAGGGCGAGCGGCTCTTGAGCCGCCCCCAGCGCCGTTACAGGGGGGCCAGGAGGTGGAGGTCCTTCTTAAATATGGCAGAGCAGGCATCTGCTTACCCTGAAGGCAGGTGCCTGATCTGCCAGTAAATTACTGAAGGAGAGGAGGCTGGCGGCAAGAAAGGCTGTTCTAGCAGCTCCCCACTCCTCCCTCGTGCGCCCTCTGTGATGCCGGAATATGACGTCATACTAAACGGCGCGCTGGAGGACTGAGGAGCTGCACCACACTGGACCCAGGGAGGTGAGTGTTTAAAGGGAGTCTATCCCCTCCATATGGCCATATCCAGTGCTTACATGGCTCTGTAGCACACCTATACAGGAGTGTAACGGTACCTTTGTTCTTTTCTTTAGACTTGCACCAGCAGGAAAAACGAAGTTTAATTCATATGCAAATGAGCACCCGCAAGTGCCCAGGGGCGGCGTTCAGTGTGTAGGTGCTCAGGGGCGGCGTTCAGTGTGTAGGTGCCCAGGGGCGGCGTTCAGTGTGTAGGTGCCCTGTGGCGGCGTTCAGTGTGTAGGTGCCCTGTGGTGGCGTTCAGTGTGTAGGTGCCCTGTGGCGGTGTTCAGTGTGTAGGTGCTCAGGGGCGGCGTTCAGTGTGTAGGTGCCCAGTGGCGGCTTTCAGTGTGTAGGTGCTCAGGGGCGGAGTTCAGTGTGTAGGTGTCCAGGCTGCTTTGCCTTCTTTTCATTTTACCCCTCCCCAGCCTCTGCCTTTGCCCGCCCTCCAAGTCTCTTGCCTCATCGATAGGGCAGAGGCAGAGACTGGGGAGGAGCAAAGTGAAAAGAAGGCAGAGCAGCCTGGGCACCTACACACTGAACGCAGCCCCTGGGCACCTACACACTGAACTCCTCCCCTGGGCACTTGCGGGGGCTCATTTGCATATGAATTAAACTTCGTTTTTCCTGCTGGTGCAAGTCTAAAGACAAAGACAAAGGTACCATTACAATCCTGTATATGCCTGCTACAGAGCCATGTAAGCACTGTATGTGGCCATATGGAGGGGACAGACTCCCTTTAAGTGTTTGACTGAGTGAGTGTCTGCCTGTGTATTTATGTGAGTGAGTGAGTGTATGTATGTCTGTCTTTCTGTCAATAAATGTATGTGTGTCTGTCATTGAGTGTGTGTGTGTATGTCAGTGAGTGAGTGTATGTCAGTGAGTGTGGACGTCTGTCAGTCAGTAAGTGTCTTTATGTTTGTCAGTGAGTATATGTGTGTGTTTGTCTGCCAGTGAGTGAGTGTCTGTCAGTGAGTTTCCGTGTGTGTGTGTTTCAGTGGGTAGGTGTATGTCTGTCAGTGAGTGTCTGTATGTCTGTGAGTGAGTGTGTGTCTGTCTGTCAGTGAGTGTCTGTATGTCTGTCAGTGAGTGTATGTCTGTCTGTCAGTGAGTGTATGTCTGTCTGTCAGTGAGTGTATGTCTGTCTGTCAGTGAGTGCATGTGAATCTGTCAGTGAGTGTATGTCTGTCTGTCAGTGAGTGTCTGAGTGTGTGTCTGTCTGTCAGTATGTGTGTGTCTGTCTGTCAGTGTGTGTATGTCTGTCTGTCAGTGAGTGTATGTGTGTCTGTCAGTGAGTGTATGTCTGTCTGTCAGTGAGTGTATGTGTATCTGTCAGTGAGTGTATGTGTGTCTGTCAGTGAGTGTATGTCTGTCTGTCAGTGAGTGTCTGAGTGTGTGTCTGTCTGTCAGTATGTGTGTGTCTGTCTGTCAGTGTGTGTATGTCTGTCTGTCAGTGAGTGTATGTCTGTCTGTCAGTAAGTGTATGTCTGTCTGTTAGTGAGTGTATGTGTACGTCATTCAGTGAGTGTCTGAGTGTGTGTCTGTCTGTCAGTGTGTGTATGTCTGTCTGTCAGTGAGTGTATGTCTGTCTGTCAGTGAGTGTATGTCTGTCTGTCAGTGAGTGTAAGTGTATCTGTCAGTGAGTGTATGTCTGTCTGTCAGTGAGTGTATGTGTACGTCATTCAGTGAGTGTCTGAGTGTGTGTCTGTCTGTCAGTGAGTGTATGTCTGTCTGTCAGTGAGTGTATGTGTGTCTGTCTGTCAGTGTGTGTATGTTTGTCTGTCAGTGAGTGTATGTCTGTCTGTCAGTGAGTGTATGGTTGTCTGTCAGTGAGTGTATGTGTACGTCATTCAGTGAGTGTATGACTGTGTGTCTGTCTGTCAGTGTGTGTATGTCTGTCTGTCAGTGAGTGTATGTGTTTCTGTCAGTGAGTGTATGTGTACATCATTCAGTGAGTGTCTGAGTGCGTGTCTGTCTGTCAGTGAGTGTGTGTTTGTCTGTCAGTGAGTCTTTGTGAGTCTGTCAGTGAGTGTATGTCTGTCTGTCAGTGAGTGTATGTGTACGTCATTCAGTGAGTGTCTGAGTGTGTGTCTGTCTGTCAGTGAGTGTGTCTCTGTCTGTCAGTGTGTCTATGTCTGTCTGTCAGTGAGTGTATGTGTGTCTGTCAGTGAGTGTATGTCTGTCTGTCAGTGAGTGTATGTGTATCTGTCAGTGAGTGTATGTGTATCTGTCAGTGAGTGTATGTCTGTCTGTCAGTGAGTGTCTGAGTGTGTGTCTGTCTGTCAGTATGTGTGTGTCTGTCTGTCAGTGTGTGTATGTCTGTCTGTCAGTGAGTGTATGTCTGTCTGTCAGTAAGTGTATGTCTGTCTGTTAGTGAGTGTATGTGTACGTCATTCAGTGAGTGTCTGAGTGTGTGTCTGTCTGTCAGTGTGTGTATGTCTGTCTGTCAGTGAGTGTATGTCTGTCTGTCAGTGAGTGTATGTCTGTCTGTCAGTGAGTGTAAGTGTATCTGTCAGTGAGTGTATGTCTGTCTGTCAGTGAGTGTATGTGTACGTCATTCAGTGAGTGTCTGAGTGTGTGTCTGTCTGTCAGTGAGTGTATGTCTGTCTGTCAGTGAGTGTATGTGTGTCTGTCTGTCAGTGTGTGTATGTTTGTCTGTCAGTGAGTGTATGTCTGTCTGTCAGTGAGTGTATGGTTGTCTGTCAGTGAGTGTATGTGTACGTCATTCAGTGAGTGTATGACTGTGTGTCTGTCTGTCAGTGTGTGTATGTCTGTCTGTCAGTGAGTGTATGTGTTTCTGTCAGTGAGTGTATGTGTACATCATTCAGTGAGTGTCTGAGTGCGTGTCTGTCTGTCAGTGAGTGTGTGTTTGTCTGTCAGTGAGTCTTTGTGAGTCTGTCAGTGAGTGTATGTCTGTCTGTCAGTGAGTGTATGTGTACGTCATTCAGTGAGTGTCTGAGTGTGTGTCTGTCTGTCAGTGAGTGTGTCTCTGTCTGTCAGTGTGTCTATGTCTGTCTGTCAGTGAGTGTATGTCTGTCTGTCAGTGAGTGTATGTGTACGTCATTCAGTGAGTGTCTGAGTGCGTGTCTGTCTGTCAGTGTGTGTGTGTCTGTCAGTGAGTGAGTGACATGAGGGGGCGGCAAAATGGATCTTTGCCTAGGGCGGCAAAAATCCTTGCACCGGCCCTGGTACTGAGTAAAGGGGCCGAAAACGTATGTCCTGAGTAAAGGGGCCGAAGACGTACGTCCTGAGTAAAGGGGCCGAAGACTTATGTCCTGAGTAAAGGGGCCGAAGACTGATGTCCCGAGTAAAGAGGCTGAAGACTTATGTCCCGAGTAAAGGGGCTGAAGACTTATGTCCCGAGTAAAGGGGCTGAAGACTTATGTCCCGAGTAAAGGGGCCGAAGACTTATGTCCCGAGTAAAGGGGCCGAAGACTTATGTCCCGAGTAAAAAGGGCAGAAGACTTATGTCCTGAGTAAAGGGGCCGAAGACTTATGTCCCGAGTAAAGAGGCTGAAGACTTATGTCCTTAATAAAGGGGCCGAAGACTGATGTCCCGAGTAAAGGGGCCGAAGACTGATGTCCCGAGTAAAGAGGCTGAAGACTTATGTCCTTAATAAAGGGGCCGAAGACTGATGTCCCGAGTAAAGGGGCTGAAGACTTATGTCCTGAGTAAAGGACCTGAAGACTTATGTCCCGAGTAAAGGGGCCGAAGACTTATGTCCTGAGTAAAGGGGCCAAAGACTTATATCCTGAGTAAAGGGGCCGAAGACGTATGTCCTGAATAAAGGGTCCGAAGACGTATGTCCTGAATAAAGGGTCCGAAGACGTATGTCCTGAATAAAGGGCTGAAGACTTATGTCCTGAGTAAAGGGGCTGAAGCTTTCTCTGCATCAGTTATGGTCTTTGATTTCACCTTATGGATGGCTTCTATTGTAGAGGCCTTTAAGATATACCTTCATGGTGTCCCACCCCATGTGAGGTGAGGCTGTACCTTTATTTAACTTCAGACAAACCATCTCAAATTCTATCCTCATCTCGCAGCACCTGTAACCAAAAAGGCTGCAGGCACCAAACGGAAAGTCCACTTTGCCTCTGCCTTCCAACAATCAGAGTAATACATAAAGGAGCATGGTCCAACAGGGACCTAGGCAGATATTCAATTTCCGGGAAGTAAAGACGGGTTCGACAAAGCCAGGTCAATGTGAGACAAGGAGGAACAAGAAGACGAGCGCGCACCAAGTAGCCACATCAAATGGCCAAAAGTAGTAATCTGGGAGGCAAGACCAGAGGAGGACATTCCACATTTTTCCAGAGATTAATGTATAACATTGATAAGGTCGCCAACTACTGGGCAGGGCACCTCCTGGCATTGCGCCATAAATTCCTGCACCCTGTGAAAGGGCACACTAGTAAAGGATGGGGGAATATATATATTTACTAGTACCATCATCACCTCATAAACATAACACAGCGCACAAATATACTGCCGACCCCCTCTGGATCTGCAACAGCACTTAGACACTGAAAACGTACATACTTATGCACCATGACGCTGACCCCCCCGAGACCAGAATGAGGGGCCAACCCCCCTACCCATCCCCATATAACAAAACAGCAGAATGGGCATGTATTAGCAAACCCTTCAATGCGTGATTACAAAAATACCCAACTCAATGCAAATCAAGAGTCCGTAAACTCTGCCTGAAAATCGTAGAAAGTAGAAAGACACACATCTAACCATGCTTTTCCTGTGTAGGCCCCAATGAAAAACCCTGAAGGCCTAACATGGTGAATAGTGGAGTGCTGCACAGGGCACCCCACAGTAATACAGAGAGACTATGTCTCCATGTAAGGATACACTCTGCCACTTCAAGTAGAGTCCATGGAGTGCTGAATCTGTGATACATGTTGATCCAGCCATTGCAGCGCTGCCATAGGATCATCAATGAAATGTGTCCCACGCCGCTATTCTCATCTTGGCAGGGAACAGCATAGAGTATTCGACTTGCAGGCCCCATGGGTGCATTTTAATGTCCAGAAACCGCACTCTGCACCTCAGCCGAATACATGGAAATTTTGCATCCGTTGATGGTAAGACCAGGGTGATCATGGGCCTTCTGCAGGATAACATCTTGATCCCAGTAATGGAGAATTTTGTCTCATTGGAATGTGATGGGCCGAGAGGCCATGATCCTTAAACGTTTGCGCCAACCAATGTTCTATAAAGTCCACGGGATTATCCCCCTCTGCTTTCTCCGGCACCCCCACCAATCTCACATTCTTGTGGCAGGATCAGATTTCCAAATCATCCTCTTTAAGAAATAATGCAGCTATAAATTGTTCTACCTTCTTAGCTGAGAAATATCATCTTCCAGAATAGACCCATTTCTCCACCTCCTTAGCACGTTCTGCCACCTTATGCAGATCATGTCTAATAATGGAGAGGTCTTCTTTCAAGCCACTCATCTGTGTATTGAGTTGTATCAGTGAGGTATTGCATTTTGCCAGGGCAGCCATAACATCTTTAAGATGTTGGCCCCTTACTAGTGCAGGACCGATCTGAAGAAGCATTGCGGCAGTGTCCAAGGAGACATCCATGACTGGGGAAGAGAGATATCCTCATTACAAGATTTCACATTCTGGTCAGTAGCGGGGGCATCTAAGTCCCGAACTTTCCCTATAATATCTGCACCAGGGCCCTGGTCCTCGGACTTGCGGCCAGCTTTTTCCAGCCACGCAGTTATATCTTGGCACGCTCCTTCTGCTACTCCATCTCCCCCAGTGCCATCATGGGAGGAGATGTCGTGGAGCGAGGTTTTTCCTTTTTTCAGCATCTGGAGTCAATCATGTCTAGAAAGCTACTGCTGGGGTTCGGTACCTGTTGTATCTTCTGTGGTGAGCACTAGAAGCGCGGGTATGCAGCACGGGGTATTAGTTGGGATGCTATGGGGGAGCTCTGGTCACAGCTTCTTACTCCATCGCGCATCAGGAGACACCCCCTAGTTTTTCAGTAAATTAGTAAAGATTTCTCACGTTCCGTTCTCACTTTCTCATTCTGGGAGACTGAGGGCAGAATGATGGGGGAACTGATAGCACAAGGAGCGAGAGGACAGTATGTGAGGACAGTGAGGGGTGTGGGGACTTTCCGGATGCATTGTCTATCGTGCATCATGCACACGACCGTTGTGTGTTTTGCAGTCTGCAAATTGAGTAACCACAAATCACGGATGGCGTCCGTGTGCGTTCCGCAGGCAAGGACAGCCATTGATATAACTGCCTATTCTTGTCTGCTAAACGGACAAGAATAGGACAGGTTATACATTTTTTGTGGACCACAGAACGGAGCAACGGATGCGGACAGTACACGGAGTGCAGTCCGCATCTTTTGCGGCCCTATTGAAGTGAATGGGTCCGCATCCGAGCCTCCAAAATCTAATTAACAATGTTTATTTCATCGACTGAGAACTGTAAAAAAAAATTCATCACCCGAGGGAGAGAGAACACTGACACAGGAATCCCTCACCGCGGCATTCACCGAGAGACAGAAAAAAGGGACAGAAGAGAAAGAAATGAGAAAGAGGAGAAGATAAAGAGAGAGAGAGAAGAGAAAGAGAGAGGAGAAAGTGAGAGAATGAAAAAGACACACAGTAAAGTGAAAATGGAGAGAAAGAGAGAGAGAGAGAAAGTCAAAGGGTACGAAAGAGATATAGCCCTATTATTCCTAGAGGTTTATGAATGAACGGCCAGCAGTCTTCACTGAAGGTCGTACTGGGTGTGGAAGGAGAACGACTTACAGCTCTGATCGGATAGCGTAATCACATCCTGCATTATACTCCAGAGCTGCACTCACTATTCTGCTGGTGAAGTCACTGTGTACATACATTACTTATCCTGTACTGATCCTGAGTTACATCCTGTATTATACTCCAGAGCTGCACTCACTATTCTGCTGGTGCAGTCACTGTGTACATACATTACTTATCCTGTACTGATCCTGAGTTACATCCTGTATTATACCCCAGAGCTGCACTCACTATTCTGCTGGTGCAGTCACTGTGTACATACATTACTTATCCTGTACTGATCCTGAGTTACATCCTGTATTATACTCCAGAGCTGCACTCACTATTCTGCTGGTGCAGTCACTGTGTACATACATTACTTATCCTGTACTGATCCTGAGTTACATCCTGTATTATACTCCAGAGCTGCACTCACTATTCTGCTGGTGAAGTCACTGTGTACATACATTACTTATCCTGTACTGATCCTGAGTTACATCCTGTATTATACTCCAGAGCTGCACTCACTATTCTGCTGGTGCAGTCACTGTGTACATACATTACTTATCCTGTACTGATCCTGAGTTTTACAGCAAGACACGGAGGCTCATATTGCTTTCTCCTTCTTTACTGAACCACCAATAGCAGCAAAGAGAAAAAATTAACATACAGGAAACCATAGCAACCAATGTCCCTCCCCTATGGCCCCTATAATAGGCCGCTCCTCCTATGGCTCTTCCTCTTTCTTTGCTGCTGCCAAGCTAAGTACACCTTTGTCTCTCTGCTGTTTTTATCTTCGTGTTAGGTGTCTCTGTATTTTTGCGCTGTGTACCACAGGGTGACTAACCCTGCTTGCTAGCAGCGCTCCCATTGCGTTTGCCTCCCTGCCTCTTTGCGGAGCAGGTGAGGGGCTTTCATCGCTGCGCTTATCCCTGCGCTTTGGGGATCTATAATTCGGCGCCATTAGGGCTCTCCCCCCCCTTCGGTGGTTTTCAGTGCTTGCCTTGGCACTGTCCTCATTGCTCTGCGTTGGCCTTCCTCCCGCCCCCCCTTGCTTATTTTTACCTTACACCAGCGTCCGCTCTGCCCGGGGGTTGGGGGGCGGGTCCTCTCGGCTATCGGTGGCGCCATTCCCGGCGCGTCTGTGATCCGTGAGGCCGCGAGATCTCGCGAGATCTCGGCGGCCATCTTGGACGCCCTTTGTGATCGGCCGGCCGCGAGATCTCGCGGGCTTACGAGATCTCGCGGGCTTACAGCGCTTCCTGCTTCCTGCCGGACACTCGCCTCCAGTTCCCAGCACAGTCAGCGGCTCCTAGGCATCTCTCAGGTGACCTCGGCCTTGTCCAGTGGGTATCTATTAGTCCCAGCTTAGCTCCCTTCAGGCATCAGCTTTAGGCATGTCGGCTCCTACTCCCCCTCCTACTTCCAGTCAGCCCCCCTCCCCCCCTGAGGGGTTTAACTCCACCGAGACAGATGCGCAAGCGCTGGCTCTGCAGCGCTCGGTGTCTGACGCGATTATGGCAGCCATGGGCTCCATGTCGTCAGTTTTGTCACAGACTATTGCCCAAGCTCTGTCCGCACATCCCGCTAGTGCTCCTTTGCAAGACCCCATTGCCGCACCGCAGCCTACCTTTATTGATCACAGGGGACTTCGACTGGTGTGCGCATCTTGCCACCCCAGAAACCGTGCTTAGCTCACGGAAAAGGGCCTCTTCCCGCCAGGCAGAACGGCCGCGGACATGGAAATGCGCTAGGGCGCAATCACCGGAATTGTCTGACTCGGATAGAGCTTCAGACGAGGAGGCAATGGCGGATTTTGATTACGGCACAGAGGAGGATCTCACCCCCCCAGTTCAGGGCCCCTCGACCTCCGCTGCGGCGGCCTCCTCTGCCAAGGAAGTGGCGTCGGCTTCCAACGCTACCCGTTCTGGGGTCGTATTGGATGATTCGGGCGAACCGATGTTCGACCCCGAGTCATTGCATCACCCTCGTTCGGCGGAATGGCTTCCCTCCCCTCATGTGAAGTCTTATTTGGAGCACTGGGTACGTCACTCGCTTAGCCGCGAGTCGCGCAACAAACTTAGGGCCGAGTGTCCCCGGCCAGTGGTTCCCAATAAGGTTTGTGACACCCCGTTGGTGGACCCCAAGATGTCGCAGTTTTTAGCCAAGACTGGCTGGAACCCAAAAAAGGGCCTGGATTCAGCGCTCCGCAGCTGCCAGGACAAGATTTTAGATGTGTTTGGTCCATTGACCAGGATCTTGGAGATGGCCGAGGCAGCTAGAATTGAGGGAACCCCGATAGACCCTGTAGAATTGAGGGGCTGGGCCCAAAGGGCCATATGCCTTACCGTCAACGCCAATACGGCTGTGGCGATTGAGAGGCGCAAGGCTATCTTGTTTAAGATAGACCCCAAGTTGGCGAATTTGGCGCTCACTGAGGCAGGGAAGGACGCAAAGGGCCTCCTCTTCGGCGAGTCCTTCATCAAGGACATGAGCCGGTTCGTGGGCACTTTTACTGCGCTGGACAAGGCCCAAGCCTCTATGCGCAGGGTCTTCCAGGGACGGGTCTCTCATCGGGCCGGCAGTGGTAGGGGCCGCCTGTCCGGCCGTGCAAATTTCCAGGCCCGTGGAGCGAACAGAGGTTCCGGTGGACACCGTCCTACTTTCCAGAACCAACGCAACGCATCTCCGTTCTTCGCCACAAGAGGGAATCAGTGGCGTTCTCGCTCCTTCCGGGGCAACCCGAACCATCGCAGACCCTTGGGTAAGTGTTCCCCAGAGTGGGGATTCTATGGTACCTTGTGTAGGGGGCAGACTCCGGCTTTTTTCCCACGCTTGGAGTCTCATCACCGCGTATCCATGGGTGCTTACCACGGTCAGGGGTTTTCACATAGAGCTCACGGGGTCCTCTTTTCTTGTTCCCGCCCCGCCGCTCGTTCCCCTATCACGCACAGATTGCGCGTTGGTGGACGCGGAACTGCGGTCCCTCAGACAAAAGTTGGCGATAGAGCCGGCGCCCCCGGCTGTGGCAGGTGTGATCAGCAATATCTTTCTCGTGCAGAAGAAAGGTGGGCAGATGAGACCGGTCATCAACCTTCGCACGTTGAATGCGGTGGTGCGATACCGTCATTTCAAAATGGAGGGGATCCATCTCCTTCGGGACTTGTTAGTCCCTGGGGACTGGATGGTGAAACTGGACCTGAAAGATGCCTACCTGACGGTCCCGGTGGCCACTCGTTCCAGGGACCTGCTTCGATTCAGGTGGGAAGGAGAGGTCTGGAGGTTCACCTGTCTGCCATTCGGGCTGTCTTCAGCTCCCTGGTGTTTCACCAAGTTGCTGCGTCCGGTCGTGTCGTGGTTGAGGACTCGGGGTGTACGCCTCATCATCTACCTGGACGACATCTTTCTGATGCACGAGTCCAGAGCGGGATTGCTGGAACATCTGCGCTGGACGGCGGACCTGCTGTCGGGTCTCGGTTTCCTCCTCAACTGGGAGAAGTCCTGCCTCACTCCGGCCCAGAGGATGGAGTTCTTAGGATTCACGGTGGATTCGCTCTCGGAGTCCCTCAGTCTGCCGACGGCGAAGTTGCGTGCGATCCGCAAGGAGTTGAGGCATGCACTCCTCGCCCCCCATCTCTCGTTACGTCACCTGACTCCCATTATCGGTCTATTGGCCTCATCGATTCAGGCGGTGTTCCCAGCCCCACTGCATTACCGGGCGCTCCAGCGACTGAAGATCCCCCATCTTCAGGATTCGGAAGCCCGGGAGGAGTTGAGTTGGTGGATTGCCAACCTAGAGGCGTGGAACGGCAGAGCGATCTTTGGATCCCTGCCGGAATTGACAATCGAATCGGATGCGAGCCTCCAGGGCTGGGGTGCCCATTGCAATGGGGTTTCCACGGGGGGTCCCTGGTCTGCGGAGGAATCCCTCCTACACATCAATGCGTTGGAACTCCTGGCGGGGTCCTTCGCGGTGAAGAGTTTCTCCAACGGGATCGCCAACGCGTGTATCAGGCTGCGGATGGACAACGTGTCAGCGGTCCGGTATGTCAACCGTTTGGGGGGGTACTCGCTCGGCTACCTTGGCTCGTTTGGCCAAAGATTTTTGGTCGTTTTGCCTATCCAGGGACATCATGGTGCAGGCGGAGTATTTGCCGGGGTTGAGCAACGTTCAGGCGGATTGGAACTCTCGCTACCTATCGGATGGCAGCGATTGGCAGTTGGATCCGCAGGTGTTCGCGGCGATTTTGGATTTATGGGGTCCGATGTCCGTCGATCTCTTCGCCTCTCGGCTCAACAGACAGCTCACCCGGTTCTTCAGCTGGCGTCCGGACCCGGAGGCGATGGCGGTGGATGCGTTCCTCCAAGACTGGTCGGTGTCCCGCCTGTACGCGTTTCCTCCATTCTCGATGATCCCGAGGACACTCCTGCAGGTTCTCCGCCATCGGGCGGACCTGGTTCATTTGGTCCCGTTCTGGGGGTCCCAGGTCTGGTTCCCTTCATTGTTGAAGATTCTGGTGGAGATCCCTGTTCTTCTCCCGAGCCGGTTGGATCTCCTACGCAACCCTCAGGGTCTACACCATCCCCTTCTCCTCGACGGATCCCTGCGGCTGCTGGCGTGCCGGATCTCCGGACACCTGGATCTTTCGAGGGAATTTCGGCTGCGACTCGACAACTATTGGACAGCGCATGGGCTCCCGGCACCAGAAAGTCTTACCGGGCAGCCTGGAGAACTTGGGCTAACTGGTGCGTGGAACGGGACTTGGATCCCGTTTCGGCACCTGTAGCTGAACTGCTGCAGTTCCTCACCTCTCTCTTTGAGGCGGGGAAGGCGTATCGGACCATTAACCTTTTCAGGTCCGCTATGTCTTCTACCCACGAGGGCTACGCAGGTGTCGCGGCCGGTCAACATCCTTCTGTGTCTCGCCTTCTTCGGGGGGCTCGGTTGTCTCGTCCCCCTCGGCCTCGTTTTTCCACTACTTGGGATGTCTCCCTGGTTCTGGCCTTCTTGGCCTCTTGGCCCGAGAATTCTGATCTATCACTTAGACAATTGTCCGCAAAATTGTTGGCGTTGTTTTGCCTCATTTCATGTAAGAGAGTCTCGGATGTGAGGGCCCTTGATTACGACGCGCGTTCGTTTACCCCGGGGGGGGGTTACCTTTAACATCTCGCGTCGCACCTAGACTAGTATCCGGTTCGTGTCCTACCCCAGTTTTCCCTCTTCTCCGATCTTATGCCCCGTGGCGTGCCTTAAGGAATATGAGTCCAGGACTCGGGCACATAGGTCTCCGACCAGGCCGCAGCTGTTCGTTTCTATTCGGCATCCTTTTGGGCCGGTTTCTAGCTCTAAGTTAGCACGTTGGCTTAAATGGATTATGTCGTTGGCGGGTGTTGACACTTCTGTCTTCACGGCCCATTCTGCGCGGGGGGCCTCTGCCACCGCCCTGGCGGTTTCGGGGGCCAGATTGTAGGATGTTATGCGTCTGGCCGACTGGTCTAATGTTACCACGTTCAGGGAGTTCTATTTCCGTCCTCCAGCTAATTCGTTTGCTTCAATTATTGACGGGCTTTGAACTTGCAATATGAGCCTCCGTGTCTTGCTGTAAAACTAAATGATTTTCCTATTTCATGACGTAAAGTCATAGTTTTATTAAAGACACGGAGGCGAGTATTGCCCCCCCTGGATTCCCTCCCTTGGGTCTTCTGGTGGGTTGTTTTCTTTCAGGACTCGATTATGTTTATTATTTTGCTGTGTTTATTGTCCTGTTATTTATTCAGTGCCTTTGTATTTATTGTCCTGTTGGTTATTTCATTGCCATTGTTGTGTTTGTTTAATGCACTTTATTGCCTTTGGTCAATCGACCCCTATGGGTCTGTTTGAGCAGATGGTTTTCGGACGCTCTTGTCCTGACATGCTGATTTCACCTAGGCCCATGGTCTGTTCTCTCTTTCAGGATGAAGCTTCTTCCAGGATAGGATGCCGTGTTCCGGTTTGATGTTCTACGGTAGTTGGCCAGGTTGGCGACTGCTGGTTCCCGCTTCGTCAAGATTGGAATTCTTCGTTCCGGTCAAAGTTCAGAGTTTCGTTGGATTGTTCGGGATGTTGGCACCAGGTTCCCAAAGAAAGAGGAAGAGCCATAGGAGGAGCGGCCTATTATATGGGCCATAGGGGAGGGACATTGGTTGCTATGGTTTCCTGTATGTTAATGTTTTCTCTTTGCTGCTATTGGTGGTCAGTAAAGAAGGAGAAAGCAATACTCGCCTCCGTGTCTTTAATAAAACTATGACTTTTCGTCATGAAATAGGAAAATCATTTAGTTACATCCTGTATTATACTCCAGAGCTGCACTCACTATTCTGCTGGTGCAGTCACTGTGTACATACATTACTTATCCTGTACTGATCCTGAGTTACATCCTGTATTATACTCCAGAGCTGCACTCACTATTCTGCTGGTGCAGTCACTGTGTACATACATTACATATCCTGTACTGATCCTGAGTTACATCCTGTATTATACTCCAGAGCTGCACTCACTATTCTGCTGGTGCAGACACTGTGTACATACAGTACTTATCCTGTACTGATCCTGAGTTACAGCCTCTATGATACTCCAGAGCTGCACTCACTATTCTGCTGGTGGAGTCACTGTGTACATACATTACTTATCCTGTACTGATCCTGAGTTACATCCTGTATTATACTCCAGAGATGCACTCACTATTCTGCTGGTGCAGTCACTGTGTACATACATTACTTATCCTGTACTGATCCTGAGTTACATCCTGTATTATACTCCAGAGCTGCACTCACTATTCTGCTGGTGCAGTCACTGTGTACATACATTACTTATCCTGTACTGATCCTGAGTTACATCCTGTATTATACTCCAGAGCTGCACTCACTATTCTGCTGGTGCAGTCACTGTGTACATACATTACTTATCCTGAACTGATCCTGAGTTACATCCTGTATTATACTCCAGAGCTGCACTCACTATTCTGCTGGTGCAGTCACTGTGTACATACATTACTTATCCTGAACTGATCCTGAGTTACATCCTGTATTATACTCCAGAGCTGCACTCACTATTCTGCTGGTGCAGTCACTGTGTACATACATTACTTATCCTGTACTGATCCTGAGTTACATCCTGTATTATACTCCAGAGCTGCACTCACTATTCTGCTGGAGGAGTCACTGTGTACATACATTACTTATCCTGTACTGATCCGGAGTTACATCATGTATTATACTCCAGAGCTGCACTCACTATTCTGCTGGTGCAGTCACTGTGTACATACATTACTTATCCTGTACTGATCCTGAGTTACATCCTGTATTATACTCCAGAGCTGCACTCACTATTCTGCTTGTGCAGTCACTGTGTATATACATTACTTATCCTGTACTGATCCTGAGTTACATCCTGTATTATACTCCAGAGCTGCACTCAATATTCTGCTGGTGCAGTCACTGTGTACATACATTACTTATCCTGTACTGATCCTGAGTTACATCCTGTATTATACTCCAGAGCTGCACTCACTATTCTGCTGGTGCAGTCACTGTATATACATTACTTATCCTGTACTGATCCTGAGTTACACCCTGTATTATCCTCCAGAGCTGCACTCACTATTCTGCATACCATATGCCTAAGGCTACTTTTACACTAGCATTTACATTTTCCGGTATTGAGATCTGTCATAGGGTCTTATTACCGGAAAAAATGCTTCAGTTTTGTCCCCATTCAAAATGTGTTCCGTTCTCATACCGGAGAGCAGAATGCTGCGGTTTGCTTTCCGTCCTGAGATGTTGACCAATACGGATCCAGCATGATCCCCAATTCAAGTCAATGGGGACGGATCCGTTTTCTCTGACACAATCTGGCACAATAGAAAACGGATCCGTCCCCCATTGACTTTCAGTGGAGTCCATGACGGATCCGTCTTGGCGATGTTACAGATAACACAACCGGATCCGCTCATAGCGGACGCAGACGGTTGTATTGTCAGTAATGGAAGCGTTGATGCTGAACCCTGCCGGATCCAGAAAGACACCAGTGTGAAAGTAACGGAAATGATGGAATTAGTGCTCTGACAAACTCTCATTCTTTTCATAACAAAAAATCGAATATTGTCACAATCGGAGAGCCTCTCACTGATGGCAGCATTAGCAGATATTATTAGTATCATTCGCAGTTATACTCAATAGCCTGGATCAGATATCGCGCTTATAACCCCCCTCCTCCTTCACCCCCAGAGTCCTCGCCTCTAAATGGATGATGTCCGAAATCTTGTTTATTTGCCAGTGATTTCCCTGGACGCTCCACAAGTGGCAGCCGCTTATTCCCATCTTTCTGCCGTGTCCCGGCCTCTATAAATGTCCCAGCGCTGGGAGCTCAGCACATCTGCGGAAAACCTCTGGACGGAGCAGCAGGAGCACAGGAGTCAGGTGAGTGCACAACGGTAACCAAGCAGCTTCAGCCGCACACGAGACGGAGGGACATGGGACTTATCAAGGTGAAATCATGTACCGAGCTTTGGAAGACGCTGGTTCTTTCTTCACGTCTGAAAATTAAAGAGGAAAAAATGAGTTACATGAATTTACTGTAATAAATCCCATTTTCATTGCTATCCTCCTCTATGTCTGTATCATATTGTGAGTATGGAGGATGCAGAGGTTGTGGTGTTATATAGGACTATAGACATGGGTGTCTCTTCTCCTCTGTAGAGGTTGGAGTGTGTTCTACAGGACTATAGACATGGGTGTCTCTTCTCCTCTGTAGAGCGTGGGGTGTTATATAGGACTATAGACATGGGTGTCTCTTCTCCTCTGTAGAGGTTGGAGTGTGTTCTACGGGACTATAGACATGGGTGTCTCTTCTCCTCTGTAGAGGTTGTGGTGTTATATAGGACTATAGACATGGGTGTCTCTTCTCCCCTGTAGAGGTTGTGGTGTTATATAGGACTATAGACATGGGTGTCTCTTCTCCTCTGTAGAGGTTGGAGTGTGTTCTACAGGACTATAGACATGGGTGTCTCTTCTCCCCTGTAGAGGTTGTGGTGTTATATAGGACTATAGACATGGGTGTCTCTTCTCCCCTGTAGAGGTTGTGGTGTTATATAGGACTATAGACATGGGTGTCTCTTCTCTCCTGTAGAGGTTGGAGGTGTTATATAGAACTATAGACATGGGCGTCTCTTCTCCCCTGTAGATGTCTAGGGTGTTATATAGAACTATAGACATGTATGTCTCTTCTCTCATGTAAAGGTTGGGGTGTTATATAGGACTATAAACATGGGTGTCTCTTCTCCACTGTAGAGGTCTAGGGTTTTATATAGGACTATAGACATGGGTTGCACTTCTCCTCTGTAGAAGTTGGTGGGTGTTATATACGACTATAGACATGGGTGCCTCTTCTCCCCTGTAGATGTCTAGGTTGTTATATAGGATTATAGACATGAGTGTCTCTTCTCCCCTGTAGAGGTTAGGGTGTTATATACGACTATAGTCATGGGTGTCTCTTCTCCCCTGTAGATGTCTAGGGTGTTATATAGGACTATAGACATGGGTGACACTTCTCCCCAGTAGATGTCTAGGGTGTTATATAGAACTATAGACATGGATGTCTCTTCTCCCCTGTAAAGGTTGGTGTGTTATATAGGACTATAGACATGGGTGTCTCATCTCCCCTGTAAAGGTTGGAGGGTACTCTACAGGACTATAAACATGGGTTTCTCTTCTCCACTGTAGAGGTCTAGGGTTTGATATAGGACTATAGACATGGGTTGCACTTCTCCTCTGTAGAAGTTGGTGGGTGTTATATACGACTATAGACATGGGTGCCTCTTCTCCCCTGTAGATGTCTAGGTTGTTATATAGGACTATAGACATGGGTCTCTCTTCTCCCCTGTAGAGGTTGGGGTGTTATATAGGACTATAGACATGGGTGACACTTCTTCTCTGAAGAGGTTGGGGGTGTTATATATTACATAGGACTATAGACATGGGTTGCACTTCTCCTCCGTAGAGGTTGGTGGGTGTTATATAGATCTATAGAAATGGGTGTCTCTTCTCCCCTGTAGAGGTTGGGGTGTTATAAAGGACTATGAACATGGGTGTCTCTTCTCCTCTGTAGAGGTTGGTTGGGGGTGTTATATAGGACTATATACATGGGTGTCTCTTCTCCCCGTAGATGTCTAGGTTATTATATGACTATAGACATGGGTGTCTCTTCTCCCCTGTAGAGGTTGGGGTGTTATATAGGACTATGAACATGGGTGTCTCTTCTCCTCTGTAGAGTTTTGGGGTGTTATATAGGACTATAGACATGGGTTTCTCTTCTCCCCGTAGATGTCTAGGTTGTTATATAGGACTATGGACATGGGTGACACTTCTCCTCTGTAGAGGTTAGGGTGTTATATAGAACTATAGACATGGGTGACACTTCTTCTCTGAAGAGGTTGGGGGTGTTTATATTACATAGGACTATAGACATGGGTGACACTTCTCCCCTGTAGAGGTTGGGGGGTGTTTTTTGGTCACCTTGCCTTACAAAAAGTATAATACCAAGCGATCAAAAAGTGTTATGTACCTCAAAATGGTACCAATCAAACTGTTATCACACCCCACCAAAAATGAGACCCTCACCCAAAACAATCATTTAAAAATATAAAAAAATATGTTTCTTAGAAATGGCAACACAAAAACAAGATATTTTTCTTTAAAAAAATGCTTTTACATTGTAAAACGTAATAAAAATAATAGACACATATTTGGTATCGCCGCGTCCGTAATAACTTGCTCTATAAAGATATCACATGATCTAACCTATCCGTTGAACGCTATAAAAATAAATAAATAAAAACAGTGCCGCAACAGTCATTTTTTTGTCACCTTGCCTTACAAAATATATATTGAATGATTAAAAAGTCTTATGCTCCCTAAAATGGTACCAATGAAAACATCACCTCATCTCACAAAAAAAGCCCCCCCCCCACATAAGACAATTACTCAAAAAAAAACAAAGGCGCCAAACCAATCTATCAAAATCTGAGCTGCAAAAGCCATATGGCGCTCCTTCCCATCTGAGTGCTACCCTGTGCCCATACAGCAGTTTACCACCGCATATGGGGTGTTGCCGTATTTAGGAGAAAATGGTGAATAAATTATGGGGTACTTTTTCTCCTGTTATGTTAAAATTAAAAATTTGGGTAATTCCGTAAAACACTTAGGGGGTTAAAGTGCTCATTACACTCCTTAATATATTCTTTGAGGGGTGTAGTTTTCAAAATGGGGTCACTTTTTGAGGGTTTCCACTGTAGGGGTACATCGGAATCTCTTCAAATACAAAATGGTGCCCAAAAACCATTCTAGCAAAATCTGCCTCCAAAATCCATATGGCGCTCCTTTCCTTCTGACCACTGCCATGTGCCCATAGACAAGTTTACCGCCATATATGGGATATTTCTGTAAACTGCAGAATTAGAGTAATGTATATTAAAGTTTATTTTGCTGTTAACCCTTGCTGTTTTGCAAGGAAAAAAATTGATTAACATGAAAAATCTGTAAAAAAAAACGACACTTTGAAATTTCACCTCCATTTTCCTTTAATTCTTGTGGAACACCTAAAGGGTTACCACAGTTTGTAGCATCAGTTTGGAATAATTTTAGGGGTGCAGTTTCTAAAATGGGGTCATTTATGGGTGTTTTTTATTATGTAAGCCCCTCAAAAGCACTATAACTGAATTGGTGCATAACAAAAATGGTTTGGGAAATATTCATGAAAATATGAAAAATTGCTTTGAAAATTCTAAACCTTCTAATGTCATAAAAAAAATGATATTTACAAAATGATGCCAACATAAAGCAGATATATGGGGAATGTTGATTGATGACTATTTTATGGGGCATTACTATCTGTCTTAAAAGTAGAGAAATTCAAATTTAGAAAATTGTGAATTTCTCCACCTTTTTGGGTAAATTTTGAATTTTTTTATAAGTAAAAGGTAAAATATATCGACTCAAATTTACCACTGTCATGAAGTACAATGTGTCATGAGAAAACAATCTCAGAATGTTTTGGATAAGGCCTCATTCACACGTCAGTGTTCGATCAGTGATTTTTATCAGCGATGTTAAGCCAAAAACAGGTGTGGCTCTAAACACAGAACCTTATGTCTGTGGAGGCTCCAGTCCTGGTTTTAGTTCACAATCCCTGATCGAAATCACTGAGCAAACACTGAAATGTGACTGAGGCTTAAAGGGGTATTCCGGTAAAGTTACTTCATTTTTTAAAAACTGCAGGAAGGCTGCAAGATGTGTCCCAACCAGAACCCATATCTATACATATAACCAGAACCCAGACCTGTACAGTGATAAAAATCTGACACTGGGAAAGCTGGGTAATAACTCAGGATCTACACTGAGTTATTACCCAGCTTTTCCAGTGTCAGATATAATCACTGACTTACTACATAATTATTACATAATATTCGCTATATTGCTATATATTCGTTTTTTTAGAATATTCGTAATATTTTAAAAAACAAATATATAGCAATATAGCGAATATTATGTAATAATTATGTAGTTCTTACCCAGCTTTCCCAGTGTCAGATATCATCCTAGTGTAGAGCGCAAATATTCTATTTGCAAATTTTCCATGCAAAAAGCTACACTAATAAGCCTGTCATAAGAATCAGTCTAATATTCTTGTCAGAAGACTATGACACCAATAGAGGGCGCTGTTCATAACTCTATAGCGCCCTCTATTGGTTTTCATAGTCTTATAACAGCTGAAAAACAAGGCAGATTCGGCTCATTTGCATGTCTTTCCCATATGCCCATGTTTATGCAAATTCGTTTTTACATGATAAAACTGTATAAAAAGGTTATTGAATATTATGTTAGGACAATCAGAAAACTTTTTGTCACCCTAATGATATTGATCTAGGTGCGCAGGTCCACCCAAGCCATCCAACAGATGTGAAGTAACTTTAAGGCTTACTGGTTCCCAGTCCGATGAGAGCTGGTTTGGGGTATCTCATAGTGCACAAGGCTGCCATTGTAAGGTGTGCTGGCTGTTATCTGTCTCGTGGATAGATCAGGCACATACCTGGCTTTTGGCATATAGCCTTTGTGTGGTTGTTTATTGTATGTCATACATAATAGGAGTCTAAGATGCATCCAGCCATCCTCTTAATGCTGTTTCCAAAGCATTTTGATGTGGTATCCATCAATTTATAACCTTTTATTATGATACAGACACCCTATTCTCTTCAGAGCAGGGGGTGCCTGGTGTCTCCCATTGACTTCCATTATACTCGGGTGCTTGGCCGAGCACACCAATATAGCAATGTGTTCAGGCCGAACACCCGAATACTTTGGTGCTTGCTCATCACTAGAGTTGAGCGAACACCTGGATGTTCGGGTTCGATAAGTTCGGCCGAACTTTCCGGGAAATGTTTGGGTTCGGGATCCGAACCTGACCCGAACTTCGTCCCGAACCCCATTGAAGTCAATGGGGACCCAAACTTTTCGGCACTAAAAAGGCTGTAAAACAGCCCAGGAACGGGCTAGAGGGCTGCAAAAGGCAGCAACATGTAGGTAAATCCCCTGCAAACAAATGTGGATAGGGAAATGAATACAAATAAAATTCATAAAATAAAATAAATAAATATTAACCAATATCAATTGGAGAGAGGTCCTATAGCAGAGAATCTGGCTTCATGTCATAGCAGAGAATCTGGCTTCACGTCACCCAACATTGGAACAGTCCATTGGCTTATATTTAGGCCCAGGCACCCAGGCAAAGGAGAGAGGTCCCGTAACAGAGAATCTGGCTTCATGTCAGCAGAGAATTAGTCTTCATGTCATAGCAGAGAATCAGGCTTCATATCATAGCAGAGAATCAGTCTTCATGTCATAGCAGAGAATCAGGCTTCACGTCAGCCACCACTGGAACAGTCCATTTTCATATATTTAGGCCCCGGCACCCAGACAGAGGAGAGGTTCATTCAACTTTGGGTAGCCTCGCAATATAATGGTAAAATGAAAATAAAAATAGGATTGAATGAGGAAGTGCCCTGGAGTACAATAATATATGGTTAAGGGGAGTTAGTTAATGTCTAATCTGCACAAGGGATGGACAGGTCCTGTGGGATCCATGCCTGGTTCATTTTTATGAACGTCAGCTTGTCCACATTGGCTGTAGACAGGCGGCTGCGTTTGTCTGTAATGACGCCTCCTGCCGTGCTGAATACACGTTCAGACAAAACGCTGGCCGCCGGGCAGGCCAGCACCTCCAAGGCATAAAAGGCTAGCTCTGGCCACGTGGACAATTTAGAGACCCAGAAGTTGAATGGGGCCGAACCATCAGTCAGTACGTGGAGGGGTGTGCACACGTACTGTTCCACCATGTTAGTGAAATGTTGCCTCCTGCTAACACGTTGCGTATCAGGTGGTGGTGCAGTTAGCTGTGGCGTGTTGACCAAACTTTTCCACATCTCTGCCATGCTAACCCTGCCCTCAGAGGAGCTGGCCGTGACACAGCTGCCTTGGCGACCTCTTGCTCCTCCTCAACCTTCGCCTTGGGCTTCCACTTGTTCCCCTGTGACATTTGGGAATTCTCTCAGTAGCGCGTCTACCAACGTGCGCTTGTACTCGCGCATCTTCCTATCACGCTCTAGTGCAGGAAGTAAGGTGGGCACATTGTCTTTGTACCGTGGATCCAGCAGGGTGGCCACCCAGTAGTCCGCACACGTTAAAATGTGGGCAACTCTGCTGTCGTTGCGCAGGTACTGCAGCATGTAGTCGCTCATGTGTGCCAGGCTGCCCAGAGGTGCCCACAAGCTGTCCTCTGTGGGAGGCGTATCGTCATCGTCCTGCGTTTCCCCCCAGCCACGCACCAGTGATGGGCCCGAGCTGCGTTGGGTGCCACCCCGCTGTGACCATGCTTTATCCTCATCCTCCTCCACCTCCTCCTCATCCTCGTCCTCCTCGTCCTCCAGTAGTGGGCCCTGGCTGGCCACATTTGTACCTGGCCTCTGCTGTTGCCAAAAACCTCCCTCTGAGTCACTTCGAAGAGACTGGCCTGAAAGTGCTAAAAATGACCCCTCTTCCTCCTCCTCCTCCTCCTCCTGGGCCACCTCCTCTTCCATCATCGCCCTAAGTGTTTTCTCAAGGAGACATAGAAGTGGTATTGTAACGCTGATAACGGCGTCATCGCCACTGGCCATGTTGGTGGAGTACTCGAAACAGCGCAACAGGGCACACAGGTCTCACATGGAGGCCCAGTCATTGGTGGTGAAGTGGTGCTGTTCCGCAGTGCGACTGACCCGTGCGTGCTGCAGCTGAAACTCCACTATGGCCTGCTGCTGCTCGCACAGTCTGTCCAGCATGTGCAAGGTGGAGTTCCACCTGGTGGGCACGTCGCATATGAGGTGGTGAGCGGGAAGGCCGAAGTTACGCTGTAGCGCAGACAGGTGAGCAGCAGCAGGATGTGAACGCCGGAAGCGCGAACAGACGGCCCGCACTTTATGCAGCAGCTCTGACATGTCGGGGTAGTTGTGAATGAACTTCTGCACCACCAAATTCAGCACATGCGCCAGGCAAGGGATGTGCGTCAAACCGGCTAGTCCCAGAGCTGCAACGAGATTTCGCCCATTATCGCACACCACCAGGTAGGGCTTGAGGCTCACCGGCAGCAACCACTCGTCGGTCTGTTGTTCTATACCCCGCCACAACTCCTGTGCGGTGTGGGGCCTGTCCCCCAAACATATGAGTTTCAGAATGGCCTGCTGACGTTTACCCCGGGCTGTGCTGAAGTTGGTGGTGAAGGTGTGTGGTTGACAGGATGAGCAGGTGGAAGAAGAGGAGGAGGAAGCCGAATAGGAGGAGGAGGCAACAGGAGGCAAAGAATGTTGCCCTGCGATCCTTGGCGACGGAAGGACATGCGCCAAACAGCTCTCCGCCTGGGGCCCAGCCGCCACTACATTTACCCAGTGTGCAGTTAGGGAGATATAGCGTCCCTTACTGGTCCACGTATCTGTGGTCAGGTGGACCTTGCCACAGATGGCGTTGTGCAGTGCACACTTGATTTTATTGGATACTTGGTTGTGCAGGGAAGGCACGGCTCTCTTGGAGAAGTAGTGGCGGCTGGGAACAACATACTGTGGGACAGCAAGCGACATGAGCTGTTTGAAGCTGTCTGTGTCCACCAGCCTAAATGACAGCATTTCATAGGCCAGTAGTTTAGAAATGCTGGCATTCAGGGCCAGGGATCGAGGGTGGCTAGGTGGGAATTTACGCTTTCTCTCAAATGTTTGTGAGATGGAGAGCTGAACGCTGCCATGTGACATGGTTGAGATGCTTGGTGACGGAGGTGGTGGTGTTGGTGGTACATCCCCTGTTTGCTGGGCGGCAGGTGCCAACGTTCCTCCAGAGGTGGAGGAAGAGGCCGAGGCGGCAGCAGCAGAAGAGGCTGAGGCGGCAGCAGCAGAAGAGGTAGCAGGGGGAGCCTGAGTGACTTCCTTGGTTTAAGGTGTTTACTCCACTGCAGTTCATGCTTTGCATGCAGGTGCCTGGTCATGCAGGTTGTGCTCAGGTTCAGAACGTTAATGCCTCGCTTCAGGCTCTGATGGCACAGCGTGCAAACCACTCGGGTCTTGTCGTCAGCACATTGTTTGAAGAAGTGCCATGCCAGGGAACTCCTTGAAGCTGCCTTTGGGGTGCTCGGTCCCAGATGGCGGCGGTCAGTAGCAGGCGGAGTCTCTTGGCGGCGGGTGTTCTGCTTTTGCCCACTGCTCCCTCTTTTGCTACGCTGTTGGCTCGGTCTCACCACTGCCTCTTCCTCTGAACTGTGAAAGTCAGTGGCACGACCTTCATTCCATGTGGGGTCTAGGACCTCATCGTCCCCTGCATCGTCTTCCACCCAGTCTTCCTCCCTGACCTCCTGTTCAGTCTGCACACTGCAGAAAGACGCAGCAGTTGGCACCTGTGTTTCATCATCATCAGAGACCTGCTGAGGTGGTATTCCCATGTCCTCATCATCAGGAAACATAAGTGGTTGTGCGTCAGTGCAGTCTATGTCTTCCACCGCTGGGGAAGGGCTGGGTGGATGCCCTTGGGAAACCCTGCTAGCGGAGTCTTCAAACAGCATAAGAGACTGCTGCATAACTTGAGGCTCAGACAGTTTCCCTGGTATGCATGGGGGTGATGTGACAGAATGATGGGGGTGGTTTTCAGGCGCCATCTGTGCGCTTTCTGCAGAAGACTGGGTGGGAGATAATGTGAACGTGCTGGATCCACTGTCGGCCACCCAATTGACTAATGCCTGTACCTGCTCAGGCCTTACCATCCTTAGAACGGCATTGGGCCCCACCAAATATCGCTGTAAATTCTGGCGGCTACTGGGACTGGTGGCCACCCGACGGCTTAGGGAGGGTGGACAGGGACTGGTGCCCCCCCCCCCTGTTTTCCTCCCTCCCTTTAGTTATATCTCCTCTAATGCCCGTTCCGTTCGGCATTCAGGGGTTAATATAGGGATCCGGTGGGGAGAGTGGGCGGTCAGCCAGGAGGGCATATATGCCGCTGTCCCGCCTTTCCTCTTCCTCTTTGAGCGGAAGCGCTTTGTCCCTCCCTCCCTCCCTGGTGTGTTGTTAGTGTGGTGCTTTGTTCGGATGGTGTGCTCAGAAGTGTTTCTGGGGTACGGTTGTGTGGGCAGAGTTCCACTCTGGAGTTGTTTTGAAGTCACAGCTGGCGGCTAGTTATTGCATCGTAAAGGTGCTGGAGGAAAAATGGGCGGATGCGCCCGCTGGGATACCAGCGGCTGGCGGAGAGCACGGTTCAAGGTTATGGTTTTGCCGTTTGAATAAAGCTGTGGCCGATTACCACCAAACAAAATAAAAGGTTAAAAGTTGAACGGTGTCAGTGTCGTTATTGCAGGGGTTAGTTGGGGTTGGTATGCGGGGCTAGAGGAAGGCTTGGAGTTCCCCTTCCCATTCCCTATGGTGCCAACAGTCCTGAGGTAGTTGGTACACTAGGACGTGTGGATGTGGCAGAACGGCCACGTCCTCTCCCAGCACCAGAGGGTCCACTAACACCACCACGACCATGTCCGCGTCCGCGTCCTTTACTAGATATTTTCCTCATTGTTACCGTTCACAACAATAAGAAAAATATTATTTGGCCCAATGTATTGTATTCAAATTCAGGCCTTTTTTTACAGACACCTAACACTATCTGGCATCTATTTAGGTTCCGTATTACACTAATACAGGCACAGCAGTAACCACAGATTTAGCTGAATATAAATTTGAGGCCTAGTATTTAGGCGCTGGGTGACAGGTATACGTTTACAGACAGAATTAGACTTGGAAATGCACAGTAGCGTGTGTGTGAAGTTATTCAGAATGACCCTATCAGCACCTTCAATCTAATATACCCTTTTATGGATAGCTTTAAAGTAGGCCTGATACAGCAGAAACCACTAATTTAGGGAATTGCTAAGTTGGGAATTGTATTTCAACCCAGAACAAAAATCTATCCTTTGCCAGACAGCAGACAGTATTACAATTGGCTGGCCACAGCTGAAACACCAGATTTAGGGTACTGCTATTTTGGCAATTGTCTTTCACCCCTCAATAAAATAGCAAGCACAGCCAAGCCCCTGATGTAGGATATAGCAAAAAAATAACCACACTATTGAGGGTTAAATGCACTTGGTGGCAGCTTGTGCTGGCACACCACAAGACTCAAAATGGCCGCCGATCACCCTAGAAAAAAGTGACTGACAAACGGTCTGGGCAGCCTAAAAACAGTGAGCAATTGAGTATCAGCAGCTCAATGATCCACAGCTGCAGATCGATCAATAATCAAGTCCTTTGGAGGAGTTAATCTGCCTAATCTCGCCCTACTGTCGCAGCTGCAACCTCTCCCTACGCTAATCAGAGCAGAGTGACTCCAGCTTAAATAGAGACTGGGTCACATGGTGCTCTGGCCAATCACAGCCATGCCAATAGTAGGCATGGCTGTGACGGCCTCTTGGGGCAAGTAGTATGACGCTTGTTGATTGGCTGCTTTGCAGCCTTTCAAAAAGCGCCAAGAAAGCGTCACAAAAGCGCCAAGAAAGCGACGAACACCGAACACTGAACCCGGACTTTTACGAAAATGTTCGGGTTCGGGTCCGTGTCACGGACACCCCAAAAATCGGTACGAACCCAAACTATACAGTTCGGGTTCGCTCATCCCTACTCATCACTAGTTATTGAGGTTCTGGAGTACAGAGTTTTGAGTATCTACACGGAGACTCAGCTTATTGGTCCATTCACACGTCCGTTGTTTCTTTCCTGATCTGTTCCGTTTTTTGCGGAACAGATCTGGACCAGATTTGGACCCATTCATTTTCAAAGGGTCCTGAAAAAAAATCAGACATTGTTCTGTCTGATTTTTTTCAGGACCCATTGAAAATGATAGGGTCCAGATCTGGTCCAGATCTGTTCCGCAAAAAATGGAACAGATCAGGAAAGAAACAACGGACGTGTGAATGGACCCTATCCCAGAGGTTTTCAGTGGGATTCAGGTCTGGAGAAAGTGCAGGCTTGTCCATTTGAGGTCCCCCAGTCTCCAGCAGCCGTTCCCTAATGATGATCCTCGATCATATGGCGCATTGTCCTCCATGAAGATGAAATTAGGCCTGTGCTGTTCATGCAGAAGCACAATGACTGGATTAATGATGTTATTCAAGTAGTATTGGCTTGTCACTGGACCATTCACAAAGTGTAGGACAGTTCTGTATGGACTAGACACACCTGTCCACACTGTAACCCCACCACCACCAAAGGCTCATCTGATGCATAGCGCTCTCCTTGACATCACCCACATTGTTGGAGGCCATCATTACTGCTCAGCATGAATCAACTTTATACAGTGAATGGCACTGAGGCCCACTGACCCCTTGTCTAGTGAAGATGCTCCCTGGACCATGCAAGATGATGACATCTGTACCTGGTGGCATGGTCAGGTAACCTTACAGGTTGTGTAGCATGCAGACCACACTGATGTAAACAGTTTCGAATTTTATGATGTGACACTTGGGTGCTTTTCACCTCCCTTAAATGTGCCTGGAGATGTATTCATCATCTGATTCCGCAGGGTGTTCACAATGTGGCTAAAGAATGTCCACTTCTCTGCCTTTCTATGACTCTTCCAGTCTCCCTGAATCTCTATTACAACGTCCTGTGACACTCTAAGCTCAGTGGCCACTTCCTTCTGACAACATCCTGCTGGAAGCCTCACAGTGGCGAGGTACTGTTGATCAATTGTTAGGCGCCGTCTTGGTCTCATGATGTCAAAATGTGAACATCATGTTGAGGAGGACTGTTTAAATATCAATTCTAATTGGACCAGGAAATGTATTGGGCGATTCTTGGATCAAACACTTATTGTGAATTTTGCCATTAAGCTCCTTGTTAGAGAACAGCAAGTTGTGCAAAAAGTACTGAAAGATTGAACGGTTGGACATGCAAAAGTTTAGAGAAGGTCAGATTAAGTTCACCTGTAAAGGTCAGAGTCCATTTTAGGTTCATCCTGAAATTTCACCCACAAGCCAAATATCCCTAAGTTTTTGTGAGTAGTGCATATTGTGCCTGTGAATAAAGTAGTGATATGTAGTTGAGCTTTCTGAGGAGATCTCAGTGTGGTGAAGCTATAGTACATAGAGTATATGACATGTAGCCCTTAGCATATCTAGCCCTGTCAATCAAGGGGAGGGGGAGCTTGCATAGGTCAGGGGGTGTTACAAAGCAGCACTCAAATGATTCAGCCCCACCTACTGGTGCTCAAACTTACTCATTTGTATATGAATAAAAATGCAGAAATCCCTGTACCTGTTAATTATTCAGACAAAATAAAAATGTTGTTTTAATTAGCATGATGAGTCCTACCAGCCAGTATGTCTGGTTTAATAGGGTTGATCCGGGTGACAGCTGCTTTAAGTTTCTAGTACATATTATTATTATTTGGAGAGATCTGAAGGGAAGGCGATGGCAATAAAGACTAGAGGCAATGTACAGCCAAAACCTCCAAAACAACTGCTAGGGCAGGATCTTTTAGAAAAATAATGTCCTCCTTCTCCTGGTCTTCTTTGTGGCAGCCATCCCCAAGCAGTTTTTCATCATCATCAGTTCATCATCATTATCATCAGCTTCTTCTTCTCCTGGTCAGATTACTCCACCTTCCCCTCAGCTCCATCATGAGACATTCATAACAGACCAGTGTCTGCACTACCAGCAATTAGCATGTCTACAAGCTGAACCCCCACCAGACTAAGTTGCTGATGGTGCAGTTGCTGCCGTACCACTTAGTTGTGGTAATGATGGCGCCTTCACCAAAATTGAATTCTGCTGTATCATATTCATACTTCTACCCAGCTGTTTATTTTTTCAAAACAATTGTTTAAAATTTTAATTTTCACTATGCAGCAAGGTGCTCGGCCAACTGTTATGGACAGGGACAGTCCATTTCTTTCTTACAGGGATTGTTTTTCATGGCAACAGTGAGGCAGCAATAAGACCAGGTCCTACTGACACCTCCACATTTGTGTCAGTCTGGTTACCTCACCAGGTGCTTATTTGCTTCCTCCACTTCCTCCTCCATGGACACCCTCTTGTCCCCAACAGCAGCAGGGCAGAGCATTGCTCCAACTTTGTAAAGATATGAATGATTTTATTTTTCATGCACCATGCTGCCTCAGCAGGGAGCATGTGTTGTCAGGCAGTTGCCAGGGGGAGAAAAACAGAACTGGATCGCACATCCACAATGCTATGCTTTGATCTAACTCACTTCTTAGCGCTATATTTAAGTGTACAGCCCCCCATACTGCGTGCTGTACAAGAGGCATTAGTGTACATTTTGATCAAAAGGCATAGGCCCACTCACCACGCCAAGGTCGCCTCCTTGAGTGGGACCTACTCTGACAAAAAGTCAGGCAGTTGCAGCTTATCCTTGGAAGAGGTCATAACATTTGTCAGTAGGGACAACTGCGGCATGAACAATCTCAGCCAGTAATTTTTTCCCCTAAAGTGAGGATAATTGGCTACTACCTCACAGTTTTTTTTGCCTTCCTCTGGATCAACTTGCAGAATAACAGGCCGAACTGGATGGACGGTGGGCTTTTGTCAATCTTATAAACTATTTTACTATGTATGTTACTATTCCCCTCATATTTATCTTAGAACAGATGCTAATGTTCATGAAGCAGGAAACATCAGCAAACAACAGTTAATGCATGTTGCTGTCCTCACTGTAGCTTTGGGGACCCACAAGGAGAAAGTCCCATGGAGGAGGAGTAAGAGGAGCTGCCACTGAAGTAGAAGTCGGAGGTGGAGGAGCAGTAGGATGATGATGAAAATGACACCGGCCATGACACCCAATTCTCTCAGTGAGAGGAAGAAACAACTGGCTGATCAGGCACACTGGCCACAGTGACGAGCTATATGCTTGCTTGCTATAGACATGAAGCAGTCTGATGATTACCGAGCCATGGTTTTAGACCCGCGTTATCAAAGCAAAATAGGGTAATATTTTTCTCCCGCAGAAAGGGAGGACAAATTATGTCATTACCAGGAAACACTATGCACGCAGCTTGCCACAGTTTTCTGAGAGCAGTGTAGTGTCCCACTACGTAAAGGTGGGCACTACTCAAGGGTCAATTGGGTCATGTTGTTCCCCACATCCGGTGGAACATGGTCATGGTATTTTGTATTGCATTGTAATGTATATTGTCATGTTATCTCCTGTGTACCAGGCCTGCTAGGGATTGTAGTTTCTCCTCTTAAGCTGTAGAGGGAGCTAGGGAACCCCCTAGTACAGTGATGGCTAACCTTGGCACTCCAGCTGTGGTAAAACTACAACTCCCAAGATGCTCCCCTTGCTTGGCTGCTCTAAGAACTCTTTGGAAATAAATGGAGCATGCTGGGAGTCGTAGTTTCACCACAGCTGGAGTGCCAAGGTTAGCCATCACTGCCCTAGTATATATAGACAGGTCCAGTCCAGGGAGAGGGTGTTAGAGGCCAGTGTTCACTTTAGTCAGGTAGTAGCTGAGTGTCAGCTTCTAATATGAAGCTAGATAGTCCAGGTTCTCAACCTGAGTCCAGGAGAAGAAGTTTCCTCCTGAAGTTATCCTGCACCTTGCAAAGTACAGAGCAGTGCTAATCCTACCCAGCCGAGTGGAAAGCTGAAGAGCAGATGTTTATTGTCAGCAAGAGGATTTATACCAGAGGAGGTTTCCCTACCCAACTGATAAAGCCAGCTATTAGGCATACGGGCCTTGGAGAAAGCCAGACAGGATTCCGCAGAAAGTACAGCCTGATCTGCGAGTTTTATTCCCTCTGAGTTATCTTGCTAGGATTCTACCTGCCATTTATGTGAAGCCTGCCTGTTACCAATAACTTTCATATGGAACTGTCTGAAGCTTGTACATAGTTGAACTGTTCAGTAAAGAAGAATTCTAGTTCACTACAATCGTGTGTACCTCCATTATTCCTCTTAACAATCGGTGTGCCACCGTTACCGGCACTGGCATCACAAACTGTAAGGGATCTTGCCACAGGCACGCTAAACCTTCAACACCCAGGGTACCTCACCAATCACCCGGCCTGGTCCCTATATCTAGAGAGTGCCCCAGAGGATCTAAGTGCCAGCCTCTTCATCACTGCTGTAATCCTGCTCAGGGTATACTACAAACTGTGAGTACTAAGAGCAACCCTCTGTCTGTCTGCTGACCCCCGTGACCTCACACTCGCTCACCCTGAAGGACTGGCGTACTGCAGCAGATGCTTTCAACAATATGTCTGAAAGGAAAGCCCCTCCTGCAGTGTCACCCATCTCCTGTCCTTTCTACTGCCACAAACAGCAGATGCCGCAGCAGCAGCCAGTTCAGTCCCCTCAATATGATGGAATCGTTTTTTCATGTACCATGCCAGGCTAATCCGAATCAGCAAGGGGAGACCTATCACCTCAATGCCCAGGTTCAGACCTATCTAGACTGTGGCCTTTCTCCGTTACATATCATGTTCCCTGACCCTATAAACTTCTGGGCAGGCAGACTAGAACAGTGGCTCGAACTGGCATAGTATGCCCTCTGTCTTCTTATCTAGCCCAGCCTCCATTGTCATCTCGGACAGGGTTTTCAGCACTGCAGGGGGTGTGATGACACCCAAAACTTAAAAATGAACCAGACATGGACGGGAGGATTTTCACACTTCTCCAGCTGAGGCCGATTAATAGATCTGTCCTTGCTGATGGTGCCACATTTTGCCACTTTTGCTGCCTGCCTATCATCATGGTCCATACAGCTACTGCTGCCTGCATTATGTCACTGCCGCCATCATTCCACTGCTGCTGTCTGCCAACATGTACTATATGGCTGCTGCTACTGTCACCGCTGTAGCTGCCACCACTATTAACCGTACTCATCCTCCAGTACTACTACTACTCGGCCGCCAATACTACTACTACCACCCATAAACAGACAATCTACTGCCATGCTATGCTGCTTCTGACACCCTTTCCACATCCACACTGCACTGCTGCTGCTTCCAATTAACTTGTTCATAATAAGCCACTTTTTCTTCTGACAATTAGCACTTTTCAGGCGCTTGTTCTAAACAAGCCACAGTTTTTTTTATTTTTCTTCCTGTAACACCTTGTGTGTTTAAACAACATTGTCTCCAAATAAGGGACAATTTTTAAACATGCTGATCATGAACGCCTTGAAATGTCTGTTTCTCCATAGCTATGTATGTCAGTGTCAATCAGGTATCATTTACTATTGCTGTCAATGCGTTCAAGAGCTTAGGGAGCTTTTTCCTAAAAATTCCTAGTCCTAGAAAACTAGAGGAGGTTGTGTACCAATTTCCAGAGTAATTTTAGCCATAATGGTTCAGGTAGAATTGATTTGGGTCTGAAGTTCTGAAACAAACTTTTTTTAATTTTTTTTTATTAGCGAGCCTGACCAAACTGAATCTCAAAAGGTTTGCTCATCTCTAATATGGGTGCCACTTTTTCCCTGTAGAGTTTGGGGTTGTTATACAGGACTATAGAAATTGGCATCGCATCTCCCCTGTAGAGGTTTGGGGAGGTAGCCACCAGCTGGTACCAAATCATTATAACATCATGATTACATTTGCCCTGGCAGCGGGACATTCATCATATCATCAGGACGTCCATCATCATCCTGTGATATAAATTAAACTGCTAAAAAGTGCTGATAGGACATCTGGATGTTTATTCTACAAAGACTTTGGTTGGCAGCAAATAAGACCTGAAGCTGTTCCAATCTACAGTCCTCATCTTCCGTTCATGATCTCTAATAATGGCAGACTGATGGGGAAAACTTGAGCGCAGCATAACAAAATGTAACGTGACAGGGCCAGAAGACTTTCCAAATGCATTGCATACAATTACACACGTACAGCATAGTGTATATACAGTAAGTTTGGCCCATCTATATGATCTTGTACATTGTTACAGACATATCGCCTGTACATAATATTGCTCCATTAAACTTTTTTTTTTACTTTCTCCTCACATTGCAGAACATGGATCTTCCATAACTCCATTCTTGTCATGTCAGCCACCAGCCATTCTAACTGCAGCCACACTAGTCATTTTATCCTCAGCAGCATCCCAGGTCTGGAGGACTTCAACTTTTGGATGGGTTTTCCTCTCATCTCAATGTACATCATTGCAATTTTGGGGAACGCCTCAATGCTTTACATCATCAAGGTGGACAAGGAGCTTCATCAACCTATGTACATCTTTCTCTCCATGCTGTCGATGATAGACTTGCTGATAGCCACCACGACCATGCCAAAAATGCTGGGGATATTTTGGATGGATGACAGGGAAATAGCTTTCAATATTTGTCTTACCCAGATGTTCTTCATCCATTTCCTCTCCGCTCTGGAGTCAGGCATCTTGCTGGCCATGGCCGTCGATCGCTTTGTGGCCATCTGCCACCCTCTACGATATTCATCTATTCTAACCAGTCAGAAACTTTGTGAGATATCTGTCATGATCTTGGTGAGGGGAGCTCTCGGTTTGATTCCCTTCCCCCTCCTCATCAAGAGGCTTCCTCTGTGGAAGAATATTCGCCTGACCCATTCCTACTGCCTTCAACAAGAGGCGATGAATCTGGCTTGTGGAGACATCAGAGTCAATATTATCTATGGACTCTTTATCATCCTTTCAATCATGGGCATCGACTCACTCTTCATCTCCTTTTCTTACATGTTGATCATTAAGACGGTATTTGGTCTGGTGGAAGAAGCCAGCATGAAGGCCTTCAGCACGTGTGCCTCCCACATATGTGCAGTCCTTGTCTACTACATCCCCCTTATTGGTCTATCTGTCGTACACAGATTCAAAAGCAATGCAATGCCAAACCTTCATATTCTATTCGGGAATGTCTATCTCCTGCTCCCCCCTGTGATTAACCCTTTAATTTATGGAATAAAAACCAAGCAGATCCGACAAAGACTCCAAAAGTTGTATGGCAAAATTATCCATTGGGGGAAAAAAACAACAGAACGATCTGATCTGAGCAAAATGTGGAGGATACAATCATGAACTGTTAAAAGATGCAACGATGTTGAGGATTTATAAAGCCGCTGATAATGTATGATGTTTATTGCATTTTCAACCAGTCGATATATTGGGAGGGGGTACTTAAAGGATGGTTTCTACATCTGATCCGCTCTTGGCTCTTACATTTTCCTGCTCTGTGTCAGACTTAACCCACTCCTGTTTTTTTGTGCTTTTTCCTAGCTTGAGTTATCGGATGCTTACATTCAATTAAAGCACCAACCTCACTGATTAAATTAAAACTCAATTTCAAAAATGCATTGCTGGAGATGTGGTTTCTTACATATCTTCCAAGACTTACCTGAGGTGCTCCACTTTTAAGGCTGTAGGTTGTAATATTAAGTCTAACAGTGTAATACTCATCCTGATGAATTATCCTGTGTGCGCACGGTAGGACTCCTGTCTGTTGCACTTTACTTAAGGTGCCCAAGTTGGCAAACTCTCCAATATTGCAGTGACCAGCCGACTATCTTATGTGTATGGAGGCATCCATCCCATTGCCTTCCTGATAGATGATGCTGAGAAAAGGAGGATTTAAATTGTTAAATTTGAACTGATGATCCTTTTGTTTAATAGGGAGATATCATCCTCTCTGGTAGTAGATTACTCCTCCCTCCCAAGTTGAGTGTGCATGTGTATGAGAAAACGATTTTATCCAGTGTAGGGAGTATGTAGTGGTTTTCAGTAATGAGTTAAGACTGGTTGGAGCCCACAACCATCCTCTAGGACCCTGACTTCATCTGTCTACTTAATACAGTACTGGTGGCCAGGTATGCAGATGTTCCTCTCCAATGATGTCTATAGGATTTATGGGGACATATTACCCAGTTGGATAGGATCGCCAAACAATCAGGAAGGATTGGTGGTTGAGGCCTAGTAGATCCCGAGGTGGTATAGACCAACAAATATGTTCCCTCCCTATCATTCCTTCCTGACATTGTAAGGAAAGTATGCTGAAGACAGCTGAAATGTGAACATGACCTGAGGAAATTCTTCATGTTACTTATTTTCAATATGGAGTCATCTTCTGCAATGGCTTCACATACTGTTTGAATGGGTGCAGGTAACTGGCATTATATATAAGAGATCTGCTCTTCTTCCCATGTGGTTCAGCTGGTTGATGTCAACATTACATGCACTAATATTTCAAACCACCTGAAGCAGGCAAGAAGAAACCTGGACATCGCCACACCACTGGACACCTAGTAAGTACCATTAGTGAGGAGGGATGAAGACCTGAGAACATGGATAGAACCTCATCAATGTGTAAGAAGGTACAAGGAATCATCATGGATGATAGGTATGTGTCACCGAGGGTCCTGGCCTCGGTGGAGTAAGAGCCAGTTTTCATGTGTCAGTAGCAGTTGCTGCTTGACACTTTGCTATTTGGTATGGCTGCTAATAGCTTATCCGGGACGGCTCTTACAGGGAGTAGTCAAAGTGCTGGGTGGGTAACTACTCCCCACGTTCCAGGCCGGGTTTGGTCAGGCCTATAAAAACCAGCTAGCAGTGTCAGGTGGAGGGATTTATCTCTCTCTGACATTAGAGCTCTGGTAATCTCTGTACCAGGATCTGAGCCTTGTGCCAGATTGGAGGCCTGAAACCGGGAGGACGGCTCTGTTCTGATCTATGCCAGTCGGGTGTGGATTAACACCCAGGATAAAAGGTGACTGTTTTGTTTTTTGAGCCATCTGGGTGTAAACTAACACCAATACTGCAAATGGACTGTCGTACTGTGTATTTGCAACAAGTCTGAATAAATACTTACGTTTTGAGTTATAAACTGGTCTTTGCCTCTATACTGCGTCCACTGGTCCTGATTACCAAAGCGAGTCCCCACAAATGCTAGACGTCTGTTCATTTCCTCATAATCTTGAAGGGATCACAGCTGGTAGTTCCATGTATGTTCACACTGTATATTTGTATGATTACACGTCTTCATATAGCTGTGTCTGCATTACATAGGTATACCATGTGGCTTCAGCCACACACTGACCCCACACAGTTTATTGGGATGAACAATTGTAGAAACGATCGTCCATTCCCTGTATTGTATCTATTGGCTCTTGTAAAAGATGTTTCAACAAATTACTTGCTTTATTTGCACTCATTACGGTCTCACATCGGGCTGTCTAAAAGAGCCCTTACATGTGCCCCCGCACCTAACGATGTGGTCCCTGGTTTTATCTCTGATGATTACGGAGAGCAGGAGCTTGAGTGGTTGAAATTTATACATCAAAATATTCAGTGCATGGCACAATTTCATGTGAACCCAGACGGTGATTGTGGGTTTTGCATTTGGTAGAGAAAATGTGTGAAAAGTTAAAAAGAAGTATATGCTGTAATAGGAAATTAATTCACTAATCAGAAGCAGGGTTTCACTGTGCCGGAATGTCTGTTTGGAGCTTCCATGGTAGATTCCGTTAAAAATGGGGCAAAATAATGCAGCATGCTGTGCTATTCTGTCCAGTAGAATGTCAGGTCACATGACAGAAACCTGATTAACTCCATGTGTCACAGAGAGTGAGTGTGGACCCCCTGTGCCAACTAACCAATTTGGGGCTAAACCTAAAGTTATTGTCCTGGTGACCTCCTGGCATTTACCCTTTAACCCCTGTACAGGAATGTGGACTTCGCTGCAGGCAACCAACTGCTACCTCTTGAGACAGTCTAGTTGGCAGCTTACCCATAGGGATCAGAGACACCAGAGCAAAGCAGCAAAGGTCAGGGCAGACAGAGTTCATGCATAATTCGAAAAACTAGTCCAAGGTTTGGGTAGGCAGCAATGGGTCAACATGGTAGACAGGCAGAGGTCAGGGCAGGCAGCAGAGTATTGGTACAACAAGCAGAAAACTAGTAGACAATCATAATAGCGCTGCTTCAATGGATAACTAGAGACTAGGAACTTAAAGCCTAGGCACCCTCTCACAAAGGAAGGTCTTATATAACCAGGGGCAGCCAGCCATAGGCTGGGGAAGAAATTGGATGTGTATGCTGGACCTTTAAGAGGCTGAGAGGCTTCAACCTACGGGGCAAGCCTGGGGACTTCACACTGAAGCGCAGGCTGCAGCATACAGAGAGCACTGGAGATGCCGCTGGCTAGAGAAGGATGGATAGTCCTGGACCGCTGGCCAAATTGGAACAGTAGCTGTGTGAGGGGCATGGTGCCCATGTGGTGTTGGGATGCCAGCACAATAGGTCTATTGGCACCATTTAGGTCCATCATCTGACAGATCTGCCTCTTTTGTTATTTTTGTTGATCTGTTCCTATAACAAAGAAGCTTCTATCTTCTATGACTGCTTCTGGTCATTTTCTTCTCCTTTTTGGTTTTCCTTTCTCCTCTTCCCTGACTTCTCTCTGACTTCTCCTCCTCATTCTTTTCTTCTCAATGACTTCTGCTCCACCTCTCTTATCACTTTCTTGCAGTGCAGTGGGCCAGCAGGAGAAGGCGCTTGATGGAGAAGAGCACTGGATTATAAGGTTACTTTCACACTAGCGGCACGGACCTCCAGCAGGTTGTTCTGTCGGGTGAACAGCCTTTCGGATCCATCCTATCGCTAGTGAACGTGTGCCCCCGGACTGCCGCTCCGTCCCCATTGACTATAATGGGGGCGGTGCGGAGTTCCGGTGGAGGCACGGCAGCGCACGGCGAGAGGCTGCCGGAATAAAACTATGACGTGTCCGACATTTATTCCGGCAGCCTCTCGCCGTGCGCTGCTGTGCCTTCGCTGGAACTCCGCCCCACCCCCATTATAGTCAATGGGGACGGAGCAGCAGTCCGGGGACACACATTCACTAGCGGAAGGACGGATCTGACAGGATGTTCACCCGATGGAACAGCCTACCGGAGGTCCGTGCCGCTAGCGTTAAAGTAGCCTTAGTAGGTGGTGAAAGAAGTAGGTGTTACTCAAGGTGGCAGCAGTTGTGAGGTGCAAGGCAGGGAACGGTGAACAAATGCAAAATGAAATAGTCGGTGTAGTTCAACATATAAGAAATCTTTCCTGAAGAATAGTTTGTTCCACATTCATCCATATAAACTGGAGGTACAGTTCATAAACTTTGCAAACATTCCTGAGGCTCACTTACAGGGTTGACTCCAGAAACACCCTGAGGCACTTTCAAATTAGTGTTGATTACGAATAATTGAATTGTGAATTTTTATCGCGAATATCAGCACTTCGAGAATTAGCGAATATTTAGAATATAGTGATGTATATTCGCAATTTTGAATATTCAAGATTTTTTTTAAAACACATGATCCCTTCCTGCTTCTAGCTTGTGGGCCATTGAGAAGGCTGCAATGTCTTTGACTTTAGGAGTGGTGTTGATTGCGTATTTTCGTACTGCGAATATTTATCACAAATTTTTCAATTGCCGATTTACGCAATCAAGAAAATAATGAATGAGAAAACGAATTCTTGAATTTGCAAATATATGGTGAATATTCGCCCAAATATTCGCAAAATATCACAAATTCTAATACTTCCCCTTCCGCTCATCACTATTTCATTAAAGGCTACTTTCACACTGCCGTTTATGGGTCCGACCTGTGAGATCCGTTTCAAGGCTCTCACAAGCGGCCCCTCAAGTGGATAAGTTTAACCCCAATGCTTTCTGAATGGATGCGGATCTGTTCAGAATGCTTCAGTTTGGCTCCGTTCCGCCTCCATTCCGCTCTGGAGGTGGACACCAAAATGCAGCTTGACACAAATATGGTGCAATTGTAAACGGATCCGTCCCCCATTGACTTTTAATGTAAGTCAGGACGGATCCGTTTGACTTACACTTAGGCCTCATGCACACGACCGTTGTGTGCATCCGTGTCGGTTGTTCCGTTTTCCGTGATTTTCTGCGGACCCATTGACTTTCAACGGGTCCGTTAAAAACTCGGAAAATGCACCGTTTGTCATCCGTGTCCGTGATCAGTGTTTCCTGTCCGTCAAAAAAATATGACCTGTGACTTAGATTTTTTTTTTTTCAACAGTATAAAAAAGAACTGTTTGAATTGAGATTTAACCGTGAAACATCAAATTATTCTTTTTTTTATCTCTTTAGCAGAGATCCGCTGGGTCACTGCAATATGAGATCATCTCATCTTCCTCTTTGATTAGTGCTCCTCTTCTAAATCTCTTCCCATTCTCTCCTCTTACTTGACAGCTGCTCCTTTTCTCCACCTCCTCTTACTTGACAGCTGCTTCTTTTCTCCGCCTCCTCTTACTTGACAGCTGCTCCTTTTCTCTGCCTCCTCTTACTTGACAGCTGCTCCTTTTCTCTGCCTCCTCTTACTTGACAGCTGCTACTTTTCTCTGTCTCCTCTTTCTTGACAGCTGCTCCTTTTCTCCGCCTCCTCTTACTTGACAGCTGCTCCTTTTCTCTGTCTCCTCTTACTTGACAGCTGCTCCTTTTCACTGCCTCCTCTTACTTGACAGCTGCTCCTTTGCTCCACCTCCTCTTACTTGACAGCTGCTCCTTTTCTCCGCCTCCTCTTACTTGACAGCTGCTCCTTTTCTCCGCCTCCTCTTACTTGACAGCTGCTTCTTTTCTCCGCCTCCTCTTACTTGACAGCTGCTCCTTTTCTCTGCCTCCTCTTACTTGACAGCTGCTCCTTTTCTCCACCTCCTCTTACTTGACAGCTGCTCCTTTTCTCTGCCTCCTCTTACTTGACAGCTGCTCCTTTTCTCTGTCTCCTCTTACTTGACAGCTGCTCCTTTTCTCTGTCTCCTCTTACTTGACAGCTGCTCCTTTTCACTGCCTCCTCTTACTTGACAGCTGCTCCTTTGCTCCACCTCCTCTTACTTGACAGCTGCTCCTTTTCTCCGCCTTCTCTTACTTGACAGCTGCTCCTTTTCTCTGCCTCCTCTTACTTGACAGCTGCTTCTTTTCTCCGCCTCCTCTTACTTGACAGCTGCTCCTTTTCTCTGTCTCCTCTTACTTGACAGCTGCTTCTTTTCTCCCCCTCCTCTTACTTGACAGCTGCTCCTTTTCTCCGCCTCCTCTTACTTGACAGCTGCTCCTTTTCTCCGCCTCCTCTTACTTGACAGCTGCTTCTTTTCTCCGCCTCCTCTTACTTGACAGCTGCTCCTTTTCTCTATCTCCACTTTCTTAACAGCTGCTACTGTCCACAACCTCTCAACCCTGGCAACGGCTCTTCTCACCAGCTCCCCATCCCTTCTACTTGTGTTGACACTGCCTTCTGTCAATTTAGACCCCACTACAAATTAGGGCCACTTTTTGTTTTTCCAGGACCACTTTAAGTTCCCAATCTGCCCCTGGGCAGCCTGCTTTAACACAGGCTGCTTTTTCTACCTACTATTCCCTGCCAGCTGCTCATTTTCTCCACCTCCTCTTCCTTGACAGCTGCTCCTCTTCTCTCCCTCCTCTTCAGCGGCTGCTCATTTCTCCACAGCCTTTTCCCTGATAGTTGCTCCTTCTCTCTTCTTCCTCTTACTTGACAGTGGCTCATTCTCTCTAATTCCTTGGCTGTGGCTCTTTTTCTCAGACTCCTCATCCCTGCCACCAACTACTCTTCTCCACCTCCACTTTAAAGACAGCCACTCTTTATCTCAACCTCCTTTTCCCTGCCAATTTCTAATTTTTCCACTTCCTCACCCCTGACAACTACTCATTCATGTGATAATGTTAGTGAGGACAGGTCTGCAGGCGATGGGGCAGGGTCTTGATATAAGGAGTGGACTATAGACTAGTAGAGAGAAGTTATCCTGTTCTGGAGGAGAGGTCTGGATTGCAGCCTGATAACTCTGTATCTCACTAATGTGCAGGGCCGGTGCAAGTATTTTTGCACACACAAGCGAAGCTACATTTTGGTGCCCCCCCCCCCCCCACAACTTGGTGGGGGTGATGTAAAAAGGAGGGCGTGATGTGACATGGAGGGGGATGAGAAATGTGACATGGAAGTGGGATGAGAAATGTGACATGGAAGTGGGAGAAATGTGACATGGAGGGGGTTGAAATGTGACATGGAGGGGGGAGAAATGTGACATGGAGGGGGTTGAAATGTGACATGGAGGGGGATGAGAAATGTGACATGGAGGGGGATGAGAAATGTGACATTGAGGGGGAAGAAATGTGACATGGAGGGGGATGAGAAATGTGACATTGAGGGGGAAGAAATGTGACATGGAGAGGAGAAATGTGACATAGAGGGTGATGTGATGTGGAGGGGGAGAAATGTGACATTTCTTCCCCTCCATGTCACATTTCTTCCCCTCCATGTCACATTTCTCCCCCTCCATGTCACATCACCCACTGCTTTTTACATCACCCCCTTTGTGTCACATTTCTCCCCCCATGTCACATTTCAACCCCCTATGTCACATTTCAACCCCCTCCATGTCACATTTCTCCCCCTCCATGGCACATTCCCCCCCCTCCATTTCCCCCCTCTATTAATGTGTAAAAATAAACATTATGCTCCTCATCTGGGCCTGTTCCCGTCTGCAGCAGCTCCCTTTCTCCTCTGTGTGGTCCTGGTATCTTCTCTCTGTGCTCCCGACAAGATTTTGAGGACCTTTCCCACTCAGGAGGACAGCGGCATGCAAGTGATTAATTTTTACGCCCCCCCTTCTCAGCGCCCTAAGGCGGCCGCTTGTTCTGCCTTATTTTAGCACCGGGCCTGCTGATGCATTTATCATATATGAAGCAAAAGTCCCGACTCTGTGACATAAGAGCGGCTGCTGCTTGTTGCTTCCCTGCCTCTGAGTCCAGGGATCTGGTGACCGGCACATTGTTTATTCGGCCTATAAACATTGTATTCCTCGTGTTTCCTCATTTGCCTTTAATGATGCAGATCCTGTTTCATGGCCTTCTACATGGGAAGCCATAAAAGTAATGAGTAACTCCCCGTGTTCAGGAATAAGCTGAGATAAATATCTGCTCTTGTAGCTGGAGACAAATAAAACTGCAAAGAAAGTGAAAGTCCAGGGCGAAAAATAATCCAAGAAACCTCAAATTATAAGCCTTTTCAATAAATTATCCCTGGTCCAGCCCTTGATGGTCTACAGAGAGGCAACTTCAGAGAACATTGGCATCAGGACAGTAGAGCGTTCAGGTGGGATTTTGGTATAAAGATGGCAGAGTCTCCACACAAGAGATTGACATTAGATATGAGCGAATTAAAGCTGACAAAGTGGAATTCAATCTGAATTTCAGGAAAAATTTGATTTGCATCGAATTCGAATTTCCTCACGCTTTGTGGCAACAAATCAAATTTTTTCCTAAAATGGCTGCTGCACGTGTGAGGACATGGAGAAAAGAACTCTGGGAAGGCAGCATCACCCATAATGCCATGCATGCAACCAACCAGCAGCCAGTCAGCCCTGTGATGTCACACCGATATAAATAGCTTCAGCCATCTTAGATTCAGCCATTCTCCAAGGTACTTAGATCAGGGAGAAACGTCTGCAGGCGCTAGGGACAGTGCTAGGAAAGACTTCATTGTGCTAAAAACGATTTACAAGTTCTTGGAAAGATTATTCAAGGTGCAGGGAAAGGATAGGGAGGAATCATTCCACATAATTTATGTAGAACAGGGTTCAGTCGGGGAGGTTACAGCCTGGGGAATAGGAACAATCCTATTACACCTTGCTGCACTGACTGCGGATCCAAATTGAAGATTTTCCTAGCTTTCAGTGAAGGAAAATATAGATTTTATGAAAGACAGGAGATTCCATTATGCTAATAAATCTTTATTTTACTCCCAGCAGAAGAATAGTTAAATGCGTTACAGAAAAGATATTTACATACATATGCAAACAAGGTGTAGTCAGTAGCCGATAGCAAGGTATCCCAGGTGATAAATGGCCTCTGCAATCATGTGACTCCCTTCTTTCTGGAGACAAATAAGGTAGATCCAAAATGAACTGAAGGTAACCAAGGAATAACTCAATGAAGACGAATTTTCAGAACTTGAAGATGAAATTGGAAACTCCTCCAAACACATGAAAGTAGATTAGACTGAAAGAGAATAAGCAATACATGGGTGGATTATTAGGGAGGGTTAATGTTTGTCTCCTGTCTTTCATAAAATCTATATTTTCCTTCACTGAAAGCTAAGAAAATCTTCAATTTTATTTCAAGACAGGAGACTCCATTATGCATGTTTAAAGCTAGAGTTGAGCGAACACCTGGATGTTCGGGTTCGAGAAGTTCGGCCGAACATCCCGGAAATGTTCGGGTTCGGGATCCGAACCCGATCCGAACTTCGTCCCGAACCCGAACCCCATTGAAGTCAATGGGGACCCGAACTTTTCGGCACTAAAAAGGCTGTAAAACAGCCCAGGAAAGAGCTAGAGGGCTGCAAAAGGCAGCAACATGTAGGTAAATCCCCTGCAAACAAATGTGGATAGGGAAATGAATTAAAATAAAAATTAAATAAATAAAAATTAACCAAAATCAATTGGAGAGAGGTTCCATAGCAGAGAATCTGGCTTCCCGTCACCCACCACTGGAACAGTCCATTCTCAGATATTTAGGCCCCGGCACCCAGGCAGAGGAGAGAGGTCCCGTAACAGAGAATCTGTCTTCATGTCAGCAGAGAATTAGTCTGCATGTCATAGCAGAGAATGAGGCTTCACGTCAGCCACCACTGCAACAGTCCATTGGCATATATTTAGGCCCAGCACCCAGGCAGAGGAGGGAGGTCCCGTAACAGAGAATCTGTCTTCATGTCAGCAGAGAATTAGTCTGCATGTCATAGCAGAGAATCAGGCTTCACGTCACCCACCACTGCAACAGTCCATTGGCATATATTTAGGCCCAGCACCCAGGCAGAGGAGGGAGGTCCCGTAACAGAGAATCTGTCTTCATGTCAGCAGAGAATCATTCTGCATGTCATAGCAGAGAATCAGGCTTCACGTCAGCCACCACTGCAACAGTCCATTGTCATATAATTAGGCCCAGCACACACACAGGCAGAGGAGAGAGGTCCCGTAACAGAGGATCTGGCTTCATGTCAGCAGAGAATCAGTCTGCATGTCATAGCAGAGAATCAGGCTTCACGTCAGCCACCACTGCAACAGTTCATTGTCATAAATTGAGGCCCAGCACCCAGGCAGAGGAGAGAGGTCCCGTAACAGAGAATCTGGCTTCATGTCAGCAGAGAATCAGTCTTCATATCATAGCAGAGAATCAGGCTTCACGTCACCCACCACTGTAAGAGTCAATTTTCATAAATTTAGGCCCAGAACCCAGGCAGAGGAGAAAGGTCCCGTAACAGACAATCTGGCTTCATGTCAGCAGAGAATCAGTCTTCATATCATAGCAGAGAATCAGGCTTCACGTCACCCACCACTGTAAGAGTCAATTTTCATAAATTTAGGCCCAGAACCCAGGCAGAGGAGAAAGGTACCGTAACAGACAATCTGGCTTCATGTCAGCAGAGAATCAGTCTTCATATCATAGCAGAGAATCAGGCTTCACGTCACCCACCACTGCAACAGTCCATTGGCATATATTTAGGCCCAGCACCCAGGCAGAGGAGGGAGGTCCCGTAACAGAGAATCTGTCTTCATGTCAGCAGAGAATTAGTCTGCATGTCATAGCAGAGAATGAGGCTTCACGTCAGCCACCACTGCAACAGTCCATTGGCATATATTTAGGCCCAGCACACACACAGGCAGAGGAGAGAGGTCCCGTAACAGAGAATCTGTCTTCATGTCAGCAGAGAATTAGTCTGCATGTCATAGCAGAGAATGAGGCTTCACGTCAGCCACCACTGCAACAGTCCATTGGCATATATTTAGGCCCAGCACCCAGGCAGAGGAGGGAGGTCCCGTAACAGAGAATCTGTCTTCATGTCAGCAGAGAATCAGTCTGCATGTCATAGCAGAGAATGAGGCTTCACGTCACCCACCACTGCAACAGTCCATTGGCATATATTTAGGCCTAGCACACAGGCAGAGCAGAGAGGTCCCGTAACAGACGATCTGGCTTCATGTCAGCAGAGAATCAGTCTGCATGTCATAGCAGAGAATGAGGCTTCACGTCAGCCACCACTGCAACAGTCCATTGGCATATATTTAGGCCCAGCACCCAGGCAGAGGAGGGAGGTCCCGTAACAGAGAATCTGGCTTCATGTCAGCAGAGAATTAGTCTGCATGTCATAGCAGAGAATGAGGCTTCACGTCAGCCACCACTGCAACAGTCCATTGGCATATATTTAGGCCCAGCACACACACAGGCAGAGGAGAGAGGTCCCGTAACAGAGAATCTGTCTTCATGTCAGCAGAGAATTAGTCTGCATGTCATAGCAGAGAATCAGGCTTCACGTCACCCACCACTGCAACAGTCCATTGGCATATATTTAGGCCCAGCACCCAGGCAGAGGAGGGAGGTCCCGTAACAGAGAATCTGTCTTCATGTCAGCAGAGAATTAGTCTGCATGTCATAGCAGAGAATGAGGCTTCACGTCAGCCACCACTGCAACAGTCCATTGGCATATATTTAGGCCCAGCACACACACAGGCAGAGGAGAGAGGTCCCGTAACAGAGAATCTGTCTTCATGTCAGCAGAGAATTAGTCTGCATGTCATAGCAGAGAATCAGGCTTCACGTCACCCACCACTGCAACAGTCCATTGGCATATATTTAGGCCCAGCACCCAGGCAGAGGAGGGAGGTCCCGTAACAGAGAATCTGTCTTCATGTCAGCAGAGAATTAGTCTGCATGTCATAGCAGAGAATGAGGCTTCACGTCAGCCACCACTGCAACAGTCCATTGGCATATATTTAGGCCCAGCACCCAGGCAGAGGAGAAAGGTCCCGTAACAGACAATCTGGCTTCATGTCAGCAGAGAATCAGTCTTCATATCATAGCAGAGAATCAGGCTTCACGTCACCCACCACTGCAACAGTCCATTGGCATATATTTAGGCCTAGCACACAGGCAGAGCAGAGAGGTCCCGTAACAGACAATCTGGCTTCATGACAGCAGAGAATCAGTCTGCATGTCATAGCAGAGAATCAGGCTTCACGTCAGCCACCACTGCAACAGTCCATTGGCATATATTTAGGCCTAGCACACAGGCAGAGGAGAGAGGTCCCGTAACAGACAATCTGGCTTCATGTCAGCAGAGAATCAGTCTGCATGTCATAGCAGAGAATGAGGCTTCACGTCAGCCACCACTGCAACAGTCCATTGTCATAAATTTAGGCCCAGCACCCAGGCAGAGGAGAGAGGTCCCGTAACAGACAATCTGGCTTCATGTCAGCAGAGAATTAGTCTGCATGTCATAGCAGAGAATCAGGCTTCATGTCAGCCACCACTGCAACAGTCCATTGGCATATATTTAGGCCTAGCACACAGGCAGAGGAGAGGTTCATTCAACTTTGGGTAGCATCGCAATATAATGGTAAAATGAAAATAAAAATAGGATTGAATGAGGAAGTGCCCTGGAGTCCAATAATATATGGTTATGGGGAGGTAGTTAATGTCTAATCTGGACAAGGGACGGACAGGTCCTGTGGGATCCATGCCTGGTTCATTTTTATGAACGTCAGCTTGTCCACATTGGCTGTAGACAGGCGGCTGCGTTTGTCTGTAATGACGCCCCCTGCCGTGCTGAATACACGTTCAGACAAAACGCTGGCTGCCGGGCAGGCCAGCACCTCCAAGGCATAAAAGGCTAGCTCTGGCCACGTGGACAATTTAGAGACCCAGAAGTTGAATGGGGCCGAACCATCAGTCAGTACGTGGAGGGGTGTGCACACGTACTGTTCCACCATGTTAGTGAAATGTTGCCTCCTGCTAACACGTTGCGTATCAGGTGGTGGTGCAGTTAGCTGTGGCGTGTTGACAAAAGTTTTCCACATCTCTGCCATGCTAACCCTGCCCTCAGAGGAGCTGGCCGTGACACAGCTGCCTTGGCGACCTCTTGCTCCTCCTCTGCCTTGGCCTTGGGCTTCCACTTGTTCCCCTGTGACATTTGGGAATGCTCTCAGTAGCGCGTCTACCAACGTGCGCTTGTACTCGCGCATCTTCCTATCACGCTCCAGTGCAGGAAGTAAGGTGGGCACATTGTCTTTGTAGCGTGGATCCAGCAGGGTGGCAACCCAGTAGTCCGCACAGGTTAAAATGTGGGCAACTCTGCTGTCGTTGCGCAGGCACTGCAGCATGTAGTCGCTCATGTGTGCCAGGCTGCCCAGGGATAAGGACAAGCTGTCCTCTGTGGGAGGCGTATCGTCATCGTCCTGCCTTTCCCCCCAGCCACGCACCAGTGATGGACCCGAGCTGCGTTGGGTGCCACCCCGCTGTGACCATGCTTCATCCTCATCCTCCTCCACCTCCTCCTCATCCTCGTCCTCCTCGTCCTCCAGTAGTGGGCCCTGGCTGGCCACATTTGTACCTGGCCTCTGCTGTTGCCAAAAACCTCCCTCTGAGTCACTTCGAAGAGACTGGCCTGAAAGTGCTAAAAATGACCCCTCTTCCTCCTCCTCCTCCTCCTCCTCCTGGGCCACCTCCTCTTCCATCATCGCCCTAAGTGTTTTCTCAAGGAGACATAGAAGTGGTATTGTAACGCTGATAACGGCGTCATCGCCACTGGCCATGTTGGTGGAGTACTCGAAACAGCGCAACAGGGCACACAGGTCTCGCATGGAGGCCCAGTCATTGGTGGTGAAGTGGTGCTGTTCTGTAGTGCGACTGACCCGTGCGTGCTGCAGCTGAAACTCCACTATGGCCTGCTGCTGCTCGCACAGTCTGTCCAGCATGTGCAAGGTGGAGTTCCACCTGGTGGGCACGTCGCATATGAGGCGGTGAGCGGGAAGGCCGAAGTTACGCTGTAGCGCAGACAGGCGAGCAGCAGCAGGATGTGAACGCCGGAAGCGCGAACAGACGGCCCGCACTTTATGCAGCAGCTCTGACATGTCGGGGTAGTTGTGAATGAACTTCTGCACCACCAAATTCAGCACATGCGCCAAGCAAGGGATGTGCGTCAAATTGGCTAGTCCCAGAGCTGCAACGAGATTTCGCCCATTATCACACACCACCAGGCCGGGCTTGAGGCTCACCGGCAGCAACCACTCGTCGGTCTGTTGTTCTATACCCCGCCACAACTCCTGTGCGGTGTGGGGCCTGTCCCCCAAACATATGAGTTTCAGAATGGCCTGCTGACGTTTACCCCGGGCTGTGCTGAAGTTGGTGGTGAAGGTGTGTGGCTGACTGGATGAGCAGGTGGAAGAAGAGGAGGAGGAAGCCGAGAAGGAGGAGGTGGCAACAGGAGGCAAAGAATGTTGCCCTGCGATCCTTGGCGGCGGAAGGACGTGCGCCAAACAGCTCTCCGCCTGGGGCCCAGCTGCCACTACATTTACCCAGTGTGCAGTTAGGGAGATATAGCGTCCCTGGCCGTGCTTACTGGTCCACGTATCTGTGGTTAGGTGGACCTTGCCACAGATGGCGTTGCGCAGTGCACACTTGATTTTATCGGATACTTGGTTGTGCAGGGAAGGCACGGCTCTCTTGGAGAAGTAGTGCCGGCTGGGAACAACATACTGTGGGACAGCAAGCGACATGAGCTGTTTGAAGCTGTCTGTGTCCACCAGCCTAAATGACAGCATTTCATAGGCCAGTAGTTTAGAAATGCTGGCATTCAGGGCCAGGGATCGAGGGTGGCTAGGTGGGAATTTACGCTTTCTATCAAATGTTTGTGAGATGGAGAGCTGAACGCTGGCGTGTGACATGGTTGAGACGCTTGGTGACGGAGGTGGTGGTGGTGGTGTTGGTGGTACATCCCCTGTTTGCTGGGCGGCAGGTGCCAACGTTCCTCCAGAGGCGGAGGAAGAGGCCGAGGCGGCAGCAGCAGAATAGGCCGAGGCGGCAGCAGCAGAAGAGGTAGCAGGGGGAGCCTGAGTGACTTCCTTGGTTTTAAGGTGTTTACTCCACTGCAGTTCATGCTTTGCATGCAGGTGCCTGGTCATGCAGGTTGTGCTCAGGTTCAGAACGTTAATGCCTCGCTTCAGGCTCTGATGGCACAGCGTGCAAACCACTCGGGTCTTGTCGTCAGCACATTGTTTGAAGAAGTGCCATGCCAGGGAACTCCTTGAAGCTGCCTTTGGGGTGCTCGGTCCCAGATGGCGGCGGTCAGTAGCAGGCGGAGTCTCTTGGCGGCGGGTGTTCTGCTTTTGCCCACTGCTCCCTCTTTTGCTACGCTGTTGGCTCGGTCTCACCACTGCCTCTTCCTCCGAACTGTGAAAGTCAGTGGCACGACCTTCATTCCATGTGGGGTCTAGGACCTCATCGTCCCCTGCATCGTCTTCCACCCAGTCTTGATCCCTGACCTCCTGTTCAGTCTGCACACTGCAGAAAGACGCAGCAGTTGGCACCTGTGTTTCGTCATCATCAGAGACATGCTGAGGTGGTATTCCCATGTCCTCATCATCAGGAAACATAAGTGGTTGTGCGTCAGTGCATTCTATGTCTTTCACCGCTGGGGAAGGGCTAGGTGGATGCCCTTGGGAAACCCTGCCAGCGGAGTCTTCAAACAGCATAAGAGACTGCTGCATAACTTGAGGCTGAGACAGTTTCCCTGGTATGCATGGGGGTGATGTGACAGACTGATGGGGTTGGTTTTCAGGCGCCATCTGTGCGCTTTCTGCAGAAGACTGGGTGGGAGATAATGTGAACGTGCTGGATCCACTGTCGGCCACCCAATTGACTAATGCCTGTACCTGCTCAGGCCTTACCATCCTTAGAACGGCATTGGGCCCCACCATATATCGCTGTAAATTCTGGCGGCTACTGGGACCTGAGGTAGTTGGTACACTAGGACGTGTGGATGTGGCAGAACGGCCACGTCCTCTCCCAGCACCAGAGGGTCCACTAACACCACCACGACCATGTCCACGTCCGCGTCCCTTACTAGATGTTTTTCTCATTGTTATGGTTCACCACAACAACAAATATATTATTTGGCCCAATGTATTGTATTCAAATTCAGCGGGATATAAATTTGAGGCCTAGTATTTAGGCGCTGGGTGACCGGTATGGATTTAGTGACAGAATTAGACTTGGAAATGCACAGAAGCGTGTGTGTGAAGTTATTCTGAATGACCCTATGTGCACCTTCAATATGATCTACCCTTTTAGGGATAGATTTCAAATAGCTCTGATATAGCAGAAACGACTAAATTATGAAATTGCTAAATTGGGAATTGTATTTCAACCCAGAACAAAAAATGTGCTTTGACGGACACTAAATAACTTTCCCAGCCACAACAGGACAGCGGTAACGAGAGATTTAGCGGGATATAAATTTGAGGCCTAGTATTTAGGCGCTGGGTGACAGGTATGGGTTTAGTGCCAGAATTAGACTTGGAAATACACAGTAGCGGGTGTGTGTGAAGTTATTCTGAATGACCCAATGTGCACCTTGAATATTATATACCCTTTTAGGGATAGATTTCAAATAGCTCTGATATAGCAGAAACCACTAAATTATGAAATTGCTAAATTGGGAATTGTATTTCAACCCAGAACAAGAAATGTGCTTGAACGGACACTAAATAACTCGCCCAGCTACAGCACTAAGGACAGATTTAGCGGGATATAAATTTGAGGCCTAGTATTTAGGCGCTGGGTGACAGGTATGGGTTTAGTGCCAGAATTAGACTTGGAAATACACAGTAGCGGGTGTGTGTGAAGTTATTCTGAATGACCCAATGTGCACCTTGAATATTATATACCCTTTTAGGGATAGATTTCAAATAGCTCTGATATAGCAGAAACCACTAAATTATGAAATTGCTAAATTGGGAATTGTATTTCAACCCAGAACAAGAAATGTGCTTGAACGGACACTAAATAACTCGCCCAGCTACAGCACTAAGGACAGATTTAGCGGGATATAAATTTGAGGCCTAGTATTTAGGCGCTGGGTGACAGGTATGGGTTTAGTGCCAGAATTAGACTTGGAAATACACAGTAGCGGGTGTGTGTGAAGTTATTCTGAATGACCCAATGTGCACCTTGAATATTATATACCCTTTTAGGGATAGATTTCAAATAGCTCTGATATAGCAGAAACCACTAAATTATGAAATTGCTAAATTGGGAATTGTATTTCAACCCAGAACAAGAAATGTGCTTGAACGGACACTAAATAACTCGCCCAGCTACAGCACTAGGGACAGATTTAGCTGGATATAAATTTGAGGCCTAGTATTTAGGCGCTGGGTGACCGGTATGGATTTAGTGACAGAATTAGACTGGGATATGGCCAAAAAATAAACAGACTATTGCTGGTTAAATGCACTTGGTGTGACAGCTTCACCCTGATGTAGGCTTTAGCCAAAAAACAACCACACCATTGAGGGTTAAATGCACTTGGTGACAGGCGCAGCTTGCCCCTGATTTAGTATATGGCCAAAAAATGAACAGACTATTGCTGGTTAAATGCACTTGGTGTGACAGCTTCACCCTGATGTAGGCTTTAGCCAAAAAACAACCACACCATTGAGGGTTAAATGCACTTGGTGACAGGCGCAGCTTGCCCCTGATTTTGTATATGGCCAAAAAATGAACAGACTATTGCTGGTTAAATGCACTTGGTGTGACAGCTTCACCCTGATGTAGGCTTTAGCCAAAAAACAACCACACCATTGAGGGTTAAATGCACTTGGTCGCAGCTTGTGCTGGCGCACCACAAGACACAAAATGGCCGCCGATCACCCCAGAAAAATGTGACTGACAAACGGTCTGTGCAGCCTAAAAACAGTGAGCAATTGAGGATCAGCAGCTCAATGATCCACAGCTGCAGATCGATCAGTTAATCAAGTCCTTTGGAGGAGTTAATCTGCCTAATCTCGCCCTACTGTCGCAGCCGCAACCTCTCCCTACGCTAATCAGAGCAGAGTGACGGGCGGCGCTATGTGACTCCAGCTTAAATAGAGGCTGGGTCACATGGTGCTCTGGCCAATCACAGCCATGCCAATAGTAGGCATGGCTGTGATGGCCTCTTGGGGCAAGTAGTATGACGCTTGTTGATTGGCTGCTTTGCAGCCTTTCAAAAAGCGCCAAGAAAGCGTCACAAAAGCGCGAAGAAAGCGACGAACACCGAACCCGAACCCGGACTTTTACGAAAATGTCCGGGTTCGGGTCCGTGTCACGGACACCCCAAAATTCGGTACGAACCCGAACTATACAGTTCGAGTTCGCTCATCCCTATTTAAAGCTTATACTTCTAAAATATGCAATCAACAATAACAGTTAAGTAAGACAACATAAGACTAGTATCAGTCAAATAACACCATGGACACATGAGGGTCGAGGCGGAAATAAAAGGTTTTGAAGTTGGCTGCCTTCAGACTATCAGAAAGAGAGCCTCCTGCCTGCCTGACTTTAGTGGACATAGCGCCCCTGGTGGAGTGGGCTTTAAAGATGGAAGTATCCATCCCAGCAAAGGACATAGTCTGAGATATCCATCGGGATAAAGTAGAAGCAGAAAAAGGAGCATGGGGCTTGCAGTAGGAAATAAGGAGTTGCGAGTATGAAGGATTTCTAAGAGGAAGAGATCTCTCCTTGAAGGAATGTAAGCAGCGGACTACATATAATTTCTCTTGTTGGGGAAACATTGGGTAGAACACTGAAGAAATATTGGTCTTAGTGCGACGGACGATATAGAACTTTACACCCTGAGGTAAGTATTGTCTGTGAGCAATATCTAGGGCACGAACATGAAACTCGCTTAAGAGAAATTAGACATAGAAGCATAGCGAGTTTGAATGACAAAAATTTTAGGGCTAGAGAATCATTATTCTCCGAGGAATTAAATAGACTGACATCCCATGTGGATTGAGATCTCAGAAAAGGAGGTCTACGGAATCAAATTCCTTCCATTAGTTTACAGACCAAGGGATGTTTTCCCACAGGTGCAGATTGAATGGGAGAATGATAGAAGAAGATAGCCGATCGATAGACATTAATCGTTCAGTAGGCTTTCCCTGCTTCAAAAGGTGGAAAGTAAATTTAATATTTGGTTTAGAGGTACAGTTCTTCCTTGGTTAAGGTTATCTCATCTGAATACATTAAACCTTATTGTAAGTGGCGAGTCTTCAGACGTTGAAGAGCCCTGTAGTGTAGTGGTGCATAAAATATGGCTTGGATTGAAGCTGACAACAGGCCCACTACCCGAGCGATAGCTCGCAGAGATACTAGTTTCTTGTTGAGTAGAGATCGTATTTCTCTCTGAATGATCTTCAACTTCCTGGATGGAAGGCTTAGGATAGCTGATCGAGTGTCGATCAGAAAACCAAAAAATTATATTTCTTTTGAGGGATTCAAAATTGATTTTTCGTGATTTATAAGAAAACCCAGGTTCGTCAGAAGAGATAGAGTCCATTGAATGGAGTAGAATTAATGACTGAGACTGAGCCATGATGAGAATGTTGTCTAGTTAACTAATTAGATGAACACCTCGGAATCTGAGCATGGCGACAACTGGTTTTAATAGCTTTGTAAAGCACCAGGGGGCCGAAGAGAGACCAAATGGTAGACTTGAGAATTTGAATTTCTGACCTTCCCATATGAATTAGAGGTAAGGCTGGGATAGAGGGTGCATAGGCACCATGAGGTAAGCATCTTTCAGGTCTACCTTGGCAAGCCAATCGTGTTGTATTAGTAGGTCTCTCAATAGATGAATGCCCTCCATTTTGAAGTGGCGGTAGAAAACATAATCATTGAGAGTTTTTAGGTTGATGACTGTCTGTGACCGCTGTCTATCTTTTTGATCAGAAAAATATTGCTCAGAGAATCCTGGGATTGCCAAGGGATTTGTGTAATTGCGTTTTTGGAACTCAGTTCCTTTATTTCCGATCTTACTAGATCTCAGTCTTTTTTTTAGAAAAATATAGGATCGGGCCTCTGTGTTTGTACTGGTGGACATATGACTTCTATTTGATAATCCACCACAGTGTTTAGAATCCATGAGTCGTAGCCCAAACGGGGATAAAATGAGCAATTTGTCCTCCCAAGGGAAGATGGGAAGAAACTGAAAGAATAAACTTGCTTACCTGTAGCGGGTCTGTCTCTTGAGAAGACCCTCTGTCCTCTTGCCCTCCATGGGCGTCCTCTGCTGGGGAAGAAAGGAGCTGTTGCATAGGAGGCAGATAGGGTAGGGAATCTATCTGTACGGGGAGGGCCATGGTAATATTGACCTCCTTGGGATTGGGGGCTGAGAAACCAACCCCTTCGTTTCCCAGCCCTGCCAAAAACACGTCCTTGAAATACACGTTTCAAAGACGTCTGAGCCTTTTCTAAAGACGAAAACAGCCCCACAAATTTGTTAATTTCTTTAACTTAAGTTAACTCTAAAGAGAGAGCCATCTAATGGGGGAGGAATCTCAGAATTGGCGAGGTGGATCAATTGTGGGTCTAGGCACATGAGGATTGACTTCTTCCTTTCAGTGCAAATGGAAGCATTGGCATTCCCTAAGAGTCTGGAGATCAATCGAATAACCGGTTTTAGAGGCGGTCTCAGAGAGGTCCAGGATTTTTGTTAATGGGCCTGTCATGTCAAGAAATCTATCTTGGATGGCTTTAAATGAACGATCCATCCCTTTTTTGGGGTTATTCCCTGACTTTGAAAGGAATTTCATTAACGTTGGGTCCAACTTTTGGGGTGTCTGTTATCTTTTGTGGGAGAGTGGGCCTGGGGCATTCGGAACATAATTTGTTCCTTGCCGTTCTGTCCAACGGCTTTTTTAGAGAATCATGCTTCTCGTCACCCAACACTGGAAGAAAGGTCCCGTAGCAGAGAATCAGTCTTCATATCATAGCAGAGAATCATGCTTCACGTCACCCACCACTGTAACAGTCCATTGTCATAAATTTAGGCCCCGGCACCCAGGCAGAGGAGAGAGGACCCGTAACAGAGAATCTGGCTTCATGTCAGCAGAGAATCAGTCTTCATATCATAGCAGAGAATCATGCTTCACGTCACCCAACACTGGAACAGTCCATTGTCAGATATTTAGGCCCAGGCACCCAGGCAGAGGAGAGAGGTCCCGTAACAGAGAATCTGGCTTCATGTAAGCAGAGAATCAGTCTTCATATTATAGCAGAGAATCATGCTTCACGTCACACAACACTGGAACAGTCCATTGTCAGATATTTAGGCCCAGGCACCCAGGCAGAGTAGAGAGGTCCCATAACAGAGAATCTGGCTTCATGTCAGCAGAGAATCAGTCTTCATATCATAGCAGAGAATCATGCTTCACGTCACCCACCACTGTAACAGTCCATTGTCATAAATTTAGGCCCCGGCACCCAGGCAGAGGAGAGAGGTCCCGTAACAGAGAATCTGGCTTCATGTCAGCAGAGAATCAGTCTTCATGTCATAGCAGAGAATCATGCTTCACGTCACCCAACACTGGACCAGTCCATTATCAGATATTTAGGCCCAGGCACCCAGGCAGAGGAGAGAGGTCCCGTAACAGAGAATCTGGCTTCATGTCAGCAGAGAATCAGTCTTCATATCATAGCAGAGAATCATGCTTCATGTCACCCAACACTGGAACAGTCCATTGTCAGATATTTAGGCCCAGGCACCCAGACAGAGGAGAGAGGTCCCGTAACAGAGAATCTGGCTTCATGTCAGCAGAGAATCAGTCTTCATATCATAGCAGAGAATCATGCTTCACGTCACCCAACACTGGAACAGTCCATTGTCAGATATTTAGGCCCAGGCACCCAGGCAGAGGAGAGAGGTCCCGTAACAGAGAATCTGGCTTCATGTCAGCAGAGAATCAGTCTTCATATCATAGCAGAGAATCATGCTTCACGTCACCCAACACTGGAACAGTCCATTGTCAGATATTTAGGCCCAGGCACCCAGGCAGAGGAGAGAGGTCCCGTAACAGAGAATCTGGCTTCATGTCAGCAGAGAATCAGTCTTCATATCATAGCAGAGAATCATGCTTCACGTCACCTACCACTGTAACAGTCCATTGTCATAAATTTAGGCCCCGGCACCCAGGCAGAGGAGAGAGGTCCCGTAACAGAGAATCATGCTTCACGTCACCCAACACTGAAACAGTCCATTGTCAGATATTTAGGCCCAGGCACCCAGGCAGAGGAGAGAGGTCCCATAACAGAGAATCTGGCTTCATGTCAGCAGAGAATCAGTCTTCATATCATAGCAGTGAATCATGCTTCACGTCACCCACCACTGTAACAGTCCATTGTCATAAATTTAGGCCCCAGCACCCAGGAAGAGAAGAGCGGTCCCGTAACAGAGAATCTGGCTTTATGTCAGCAGAGAATCAGTCTTCATATCATAGCAGAGAATCATGCTTCACGTCACCCACCACTGTAACAGTCCATTGTCATAAATTTAGGCCCCGGCACCCAGGCAGAGGAGAGAGGTCCCGTAACAGAGAATCTGGCTTCATGTCAGCAGAGAATCAGTCTTCATATCATCGCAGAGAATCATGCTTCACGTCACCCACCACTGCAACAGTCCATTGTCAGATATTTAGGCCCAGCACCCAGGCAGAGGAGAAAGGTCCCGTAACAGACAATCTGGCTTCATGTCAGCAGAGAATCAGTCTTCATATCATCGCAGAGAATCATGCTTCACGTCACCCAACACTGGAACCGTGCATTGTCAGATATTTAGGCCCCGGCACCCAGGCAGAGGAGAGATGTCCCGTAACAGAGAATCTGGCTTCATGTCAGCAGAGAATCAGTCTTCATGTCATAGCAGAGAATCATGCTTCACGTCACCTACCACTGTAACAGTCCATTGTCATAAATTTAGGCCCCGGCACCCAGGCAGAGGAGAGAGGTCCCGTAACAGAGAATCTGGCTTCATGTCAGCACAGAATCAGTCTTCATGTCATAGCAGAGAATCATGCTTCACGTCACCCAACACTGGACCAGTCCATTGTCAGATATTTAGGCCCAGGCACCCAGGCAGAGGAGAGAGGTCCCGTAACAGAGAATCTGGCTTCATGTCAGCAGAGAATCAGTCTTCATATCATAGCAGAGAATCATGCTTCATGTCACCCAACACTGGAACAGTCCATTGTCAGATATTTAGGCCCAGGCACCCAGGCAGAGGAGGGAGGTCCCGTAACAGAGAATCTGGCTTCATGTCAGCAGAGAATCAGTCTTCATATCATAGCAGAGAATCATGCTTCACGTCACCCAACACTGGAACAGTCCATTGTCAGATATTTAGGCCCAGGCACCCAGGCAGAGGAGAGAGGTCCCGTAACAGAGAATCTGGCTTCATGTCAGCAGAGAATCAGTCTTCATATCATAGCAGAGAATCATGCTTCACGTCACCCACCACTGTAACAGTCCATTGTCATAAATTTAGGCCCCAGCACCCAGGCAGAGGAGAGAGGTCCCGTAACAGAGATTCTGGCTTCATGTCAGCAGAGAATCAGTCTTCATATCATAGCAGAGAATCATGCTTCACGTCACCCACCACTTTAACAGTCCATTGTCATAAATTTAGGCCCCGGCACCCAGGCAGAGTAGAGAGGTCCCGTAACAGAGAATCTGGCTTCATGTCAGCAAAGAATCAGTCTTCATATCATAGCAGAGAATCATGTTTCACGTCACCCAACACTGGAACAGTCCATTGTCAGATATTTAGGCCCAGGCACCCAGGCAGAGGAGAGAGGTCCCGTAACAGAGAATCTGGCTTCATGTCAGCAGAGAATCAGTCTTCATATCATAGCAGAGAATCATGCTTCACGTCACCCACCACTGTAACAGTCCATTGTCATAAATTTAGGCCCCAGCACCTAGGCAGAGGAGAGAGGTCCCGTAACAGAGAATCTGGCTTCATGTCAGCAGAGAATCAGTCTTCATATCATAGCAGAGAATCATGCTTCACGTCACCCACCACTTTAACAGTCCATTGTCATAAATTTAGGCCCCGGCACCCAGGCAGAGGAGAGAGGTCCTGTACCAGAGAATCTGGCTTCATGTCAGCAGAGAATCAGTCTTCATATCATAGCAGAGAATCATGCTTCACGTCACCCAACACTGGAACAGTCCATTGTCAGATATTTAGGCCCAGGCACCCAGGCAGAGGAGAGAGGTCCCGTAACAGAGAATCTGGCTTCATGTCAGCAGAGAATCAGTCTTCATATCATAGCAGAGAATCATGCTTCACGTCACCCACCACTGTAACAGTCCATTGTCATAAATTTAGGCCCCGGAACCCAGGCAGAGGAGAGAGGTCCCGTAACAGAAAATCTGGCTTCATGTCAGCAGAGAATCAGTCTTCATATCATAGCAGAGAATCATGCTTCACGTCACCCAAAACTGGAACAGTCCATTGTCAGATATTTAGGCCCAGGCACCCAGGCAGAGGAGAGAGGTCCCGTAACAGAGAATCTGGCTTCATGTCAGCAGAGAATCAGTCTTCATATCATAGCAGAGAATCATGCTTCACGTCACCTACCACTGTAACAGTCCATTGTCATAAATTTAGGCCCCGGCACCCAGGCAGAGGAGAGAGGTCCCGTAACAGAGAATCATGCTTCACGTCACCCAACACTGAAACAGTCCATTGTCAGATATTTAGGCCCAGGCACCCAGGCAGAGGAGAGAGGTCCCATAACAGAGAATCTGGCTTCATGTCAGCAGAGAATCAGTCTTCATATCATAGCAGTGAATCATGCTTCACGTCACCCACCACTGTAACAGTCCATTGTCATAAATTTAGGCCCCAGCACCCAGGAAGAGGAGAGCGGTCCCGTAACAGAGAATCTGGCTTTATGTCAGCAGAGAATCAGTCTTCATATCATAGCAGAGAATCATGCTTCACGTCACCCACCACTGTAACAGTCCATTGTCATAAATTTAGGCCCCGGCACCCAGGCAGAGGAGAGAGGTCCCGTAACAGAGAATCTGGCTTCATGTCAGCAGAGAATCAGTCTTCATATCATCGCAGAGAATCATGCTTCACGTCACCCAACACTGGAACCGTCCATTGTCAGATATTTAGGCCCCGGCACCCAGGCAGAGGAGAGATGTCCCGTAACAGAGAATCTGGCTTCATGTCAGCAGAGAATCAGTCTTCATGTCATAGCAGAGAATCATGCTTCACGTCACCTACCACTGTAACAGTCTATTGTCATAAATTTAGGCCCCTGCACCCAGGCAGAGGAGAGATGTCCCGTAACAGAGAATCTGGCTTCATGTCAGCAGAGAATCAGTCTTCATGTCATAGCAGAGAATCAGGCTTCACGTCACCCACCACTGTAACAGTCCATTGTCATAAATTTAGGCCCCGGCACCCAGGCAGAGGAGAGAGGTCCCATAACAGAGAATCTGGCTTCATGTCAGCAGAGAATCAGTCTTCATGTCATAGCAGAGAATCATGCTTCACGTCACCCAACATTGGAACAGTCCATTGTCATATATTTAGGCCCCGGCACCCAGACAGAGCAGAGGTTCATTCAACTTTGGGTTGCCCCGCAATATAATGGTAAAATGAAAATAAAAATAGGATAGAATGAGGAATTGCCTTGGAGTACAATAATATATGGTTAAGGGCAGGTAGTTAATGTCTAATCTGCACAAGGGATGGACAGGTCCTTTGGGATCCATGCCTGGTTCATTTTTATGAACGTCAGCTTGTCCACATTGGCTGTAGACAGGCGGCTGCATTTGTCTGTAATGACACCCCCTGCCGTGCTGAATACACGTTCAGACAAAACGCTGGCCGCCGGGCAGGCCAGCACCTCCAAGGCATAAAAGGCTAGCTCTGGCCACGTGGACAATTTAGAGACCCAGAAGTTGAATGGGGCCGAACCATCAGTACTGTAACACCATGTTAGTGAAATGTTGCCTCCTGCTAACACGTTGCGTATCAGGTGGTGGTGCAGTTAGCTGTGGCGTGTTGACAAAACTTTTCCACATCTCTGCCATGCTAACCCTGCCCTCAGAGGAGCTGGCCGTGACACAGCTGCCTTGGCGACCTCTTGCTCCTCCTCTGCCTTGGCCTTGGGCTTCCACTTGTTCCCCTGTGACATTTGGGAATGCTCTCAGTAGCGCGTCTACCAACGTGCGCTTGTACTCGCGCATCTTCCTATCACGCTCCAGTGCAGGAAGTAAGGTGGGCACATTGTCTTTGTACCGTAGATCCAGCAGGGTGGCAACCCAGTAGTCCGCACACGTGGGCAATGTGGGCAACTCTTCTGTCGTTGCGCAGGCACTGCAGCATGTAGTCGCTCATGTGTGCCAGGCTGCCCAGAGGTAAGGACAAGCTGTCCTCTGTGGGTGGCGTATCGTCATCGTCCTGCCTTTCCCCCCAGCCACGCACCAGTGATGGGCCCGAGCTGCGTTGGGTGCCACCCCGCTGTGACCATGCTTCATCCTCATGCTCCTCCACCTCCTCCTCTTCCTCCTCGTCCTCCAGTAGTGGGCCCTGGCTGGCCACATTTGTACCTGGCCTCTGCTGTTGCAAAAAACCTCCCTCTGAGTCACTTCTAAGAGACTGGCCTGAAAGTGCTAAAAATGACCCCTCTTCCTCCTCCTCCTCCTCCTGGGCCACCTCCTCTTCCATCATCGCCCTAACTGTTTTCTCAAGGAGGCATAGAAGGGGTATTGTAAAGCTGATAATGGCGTCATCGCCACTGGCCATGTTGGTGGAGTACTCGAAACAGAGAAACAGAGCACACAGGTCTCGCATGGAGGCCCAGTCATTGGTGGTGAAGTGGTGCTGTTCCGCAGAGCGACTCACCCATGCGTGCTGCAGCTGAAGCTCCACTATGGCATGCTGATGCTCGCACAGTCTGTCCAGCATGTGCAAGGTGGAGTTTCACATGGTGGGCACGTTGCATATGAGGCTGTGAACGGGAAGGCCGAAGTTACGCTGTAGCGCAGACAGGCGAGCAGCGGCAGGATGTGAACGCCGGAAGCGCGAACAGACGGCCCGCACTTTATGCAGCAGCTCTGACATGTCGGGGTAGTTGTGAATGAACTTCTGCACCACCAAATTCAGCACATGCGCCAAGCAAGGGATGTGCGTCAAACTGGCTAGTCCCAGTGCTGCAACGAGATTTCGCCCATTATCGCACACCACCAGGCCGGGCTTGAGGCTCACTGGCAGCAACCACTCGTCGGTCTGTTGTTCTATACCCCGCCACAACTCCTGTGCGGTGTGGGGCCTGTCCCCCAAACATATGAGTTTCAGAATGGCCTGCTGACGTTTACCCCGGGCTGTGCTGAAGTTGGTGGTGAAGGTGTGTGGCTGACTGGATGAGTAGGTGGAAGAAGAGGAGGAGGAAGTTGAGTAGGAGGAGGTGGCAACAGGAGGCCCAGCCGCCACTACATTTACCCAGTGTGCAGTGTGCAGTTAGGGAGATATAGCGCCCCTGGCCATGCTTACTGGTCCACTTATCTGTGGTCAGGTGGACCTTGCCACAGATGGCGTTGCGCAGTGCACACTTGATTTTTTCGGATACTTGGTTGTGCAGGGAAGGCACGGCTCTCTTGGAGAAGTAGTGGCGGCTGGGAACAACATACTGTGGGACAGCAAGCGACATGAGCTGTTTGAAGCTGTCTTTTTCCACCAGCCTAAATGACAGCATTTCATAGGCCAGTAGTTTAGAAATGCTGGCATTCAGGGCCAGGGATCGAGGGTGGCTAGGTGGGAATTTACGCTTTCTCTCAAATGTTTGTGAGATGGAGAGCTGAATGCTGCCGTGTGACATGGTTGAGATGCTTGGTGACGGAGGTGGTGGTGTTGGTGGTACATCCCCTGTTTGCTGGGCGGCAGGTGCCAACGTTCCTCCAGAGGCGGAGTAAGAGGCCGAGGCGGCAGCAGCAGAAGAGGCCGAGGCGGCAGCAGCAGAAGAGGTAGCAGGGGGAGCCTGAGTGACTTCCTTGGTTTTAAGGTGTTTACTCCACTGCAGTTCATGCTTTGCATGCAGGTGCCTGGTCATGCAGGTTGTGCTAAGGTTCAGAACGTTAATGCCTCACTTCAGGCTCTGATGGCACAGCGTGCAAACCACTCGGGTCTTGTCGTCAGCACATTGTTTGAAGAAGTGCCATGCCAGGGAACTCCTTGAAGCTGCCTTTGGGGTGCTCGGTCCCAGATGGCGGGGGTCAGTAGCAGGCGGAGTCTCTTGGCGGCGGGTGTTCTGCTCTTGCCCACTGCTCCCTCTTTTGCTACGCTGTTGGCTCGGTCTCACCACTGCCTCTTCCTCTGAACTGTGAAAGTCAGTGGCACGACCTTCATTCCATGTGGGGTCTAGGACCTCATCGTCCCCTGCATCGTCTTCCACCCAGTCTTGATCCCTGACCTCCTGTTCAGTCTGCACACTGCAGAAAGACGCAGCAGTTGGCACCTGTGTTTCGTCATCATCAGAGACATGCTGAGGTGGTATTCCCATGTCCTCATCATCAGGAAACATAAGTGGTTGTGCATTCTATTTCTTCCACCGCTGGGGAAGGGCTGGGTGGATGCCCTTGGGAAACCCTGCCAGCGGAGTCTTCAAACAGCATAAGAGACTGCTGCATAACTTGAGGCTCAGACAGTTTCCCTGGTATGCATGGGGGTGATGTGACAGACTGATGGGCTTGGTTTTCAGGTGCCATCTGTGCGCTTTCTGCAGAAGACTGGGTGGGAGATAATGTGAACGTGCTGGATCCACTGTCGGCCACCCAATTGACTAATGCCTGTACCTGCTCAGGCCTTACCAACCTTAGAACGGCATTGGGCCCCACCAAATATCGCTGTAAATTCTGGCGGCTACTGGGACCTGAGGTAGCCACTGACCCAGAACAAAAATATATCCTTTGCCAGACAGCAGACAGTATTACAATTGGCTGGCCACAGCTGAAACACCAGATTTAGGGTACTGCTATTTTGGCAATTGTATTTCTCCCCTCAATAAAATAGCAAGCACAGCCAAGCCCCTGATGTAGGATATAGCCAAAAAATAACCAGACTATTGATGGTTAAATGCACCTGGTGTGACAGCTTGACCCTGATGTAGGATTTAGCCAAACAACAACCACACCATTGATGGTTAAATGTACTTGGTCGCAGCTTGTGCTTTCACACCACAAGACACAAAATGGCCGCCGATCACCCCAGAAAAAAGTGACTGAAAAACGCTCTGGGCAGCCTAAAAACAGTGAGCAATTGAATAGCAGCAGTTCAATCATCCACAGCTGTAGATCGATCTCTGAATGAAGTCTTTTGGAGGAGTTAATCAGCCTAATCTCACCCTAACGTCGTAGCCGCAACCTCTCCCTACGCTAATCAGAGCGAGCGGCGCTATGTGACTCCAGCTTAAATAGAGGCTGGGTCACATGGTGCTCTGGCCAATCACAGCCATGCCAATAGTAGGCATGGCTGTGACGGCCTCTTGGGGCAAGTAGTATGACGCTTGTTGATTGTCTGCTTTCCAGCCTTTCAAAAAGCGCCAAGAAAGCGCCACAAAAGCGCCAAGAAAGCGATGAACACCGAACCCGAACCCGGACTTTTACGAAAATGTTCGGGTTCGGTTCCGTGTCACGGACACCCCAAAATTCAGTACGAACCCGAACTATACAGTTCGGGTTCGCTCATCCCTATTCATATTTAGTATTACCTTTGACACCTTCTGCAGTGGACCATATCAGTAGAAGTAGTGTTGTATATGACCTCCTTTGGAAATTCCTTTGTTCAAAATCCCTCTTGGCTGTGCGACCATAAAATAATCTTGACAGCTTATGAATTCCTTTGGTGTACATGTCTCTCTGACACATGATTGATTATATGCAATTATTATTTGTTCTCTATTCATTGTTCCTTTCACGCACCGTGCACCCTGTTTCACTTCCCTTTCCTCATTCTGTCTCCTATTCTTAATTATACTTATCACATTTTATGTTTGTGTAATCTGATATTATATTATGCACAGAATTATCAAATGTTTGCAGCTTTGCATATACAATGTAAAGCCCTCTGTTTCATGTAGACAATACATAATAGTTTTTTATAAACATGTGGTTGCACCCTGCACTTTAGGCTTACAGTGTCTTTGATCTAATGCATCTGCACCTTCTTGTCATCATTTTTCATTTTTTAAAGGGAGAGGGAAATATATATATATATATATATATATATATACAGTCATGTGAAAAAATTAGGACACCCTTTGAAAGCATGTGTTTTTTTGTAACATTTTTAATAAAAGGTTATTTCATCTCCGTTTCAACAATACAGAGAGATTAAAGTAATCCGACTAAACAAAGAAAACTGAAGAAAAGTCTTTTCAAGATCTTCTGTAAATGTCATTCTACAAAAATGCCTATTCTAACTGAGGAAAAAGATAGGACACCCTTGCCCCTAATAGCGAGTGTTACCTCCTTTGGCTGAAATAACTGCAGTGAGACGGTTCTTGTAGCCATCTACCAGTCTTCGACATCGGTCTGAGGAAATTTTACCCCACTCCTCAATGCAGAACTTTTTCAGCTGTGAGATGTTTGAGGGGTTTCTTGCACGTACAGCCCTTTTCAAGTCACCCCACAGCATCTCAATGGGATTCAAATCTGGACTTTGACTTGGCCATTCCAGGACTCTCCATTTCTTCTTTTTCAGCCAATCTTTGGTTGATTTACTAGTATGTTTTGGGTCATTGTCATGTTGCATGGTCCAGTTCCGCTTCAGCTTTAATTTTCTAACTGATGGTCTCACATGTTCTTCAAGCACCTTCTGATACACAGTAGAATTCATCGTGGATTCTATGATGGTGAGCTGACCAGGTCCTGCTGCAGCAAAGCAGCCCCAAACCATGACACTTCCACCTCCATGCTTCACAGTTGGTATGAGGTTCTTTTCTTGGAATGCTGTGTTAGGTTTACGCCAAACATGTCCTCTGCTGTTGTGTCCAAATAATTCAATTTTGGACTCATCTGTCCAAAGAACATTATTCCAGAAGTCCTGGTCTTTGTCAACTTTATCAATGGGAAATGTCAGTCTGGCCTCGATGTTTCTCTTGGAAAGCAAAGGTTTCCTCCTTGCACACCTCCCATGCAAGTTAAACTTGTACAGTCTCTTTCTGATTGTAGAGGCATGTACTTCTACATCAACAGTAGCCAGAGCCTGCTGTAGTTCTCGAGATGACACTTTAGGGTTTTTGGAGACCTCTTTTAGCATCTTGCGGTCTGCTCTTGGGGTGAACTTGCTGGGGCGACCAGTCCTGGGCATGTTGGCAGTTGTTTTGAAAGCCCTCCACTTGTAGACTATCTTCCGGACAGTGGAATGGCTGATTTCAAAATCTTTTGAGATCTTTTTAAATCCCTTCCCAGACTCATAGGCTGCTACAATCTTTTTTCTGAAGTCCTCTGACAGCTCTTTTGCTCTCACCATGGTGCTCACTCTCACTTCAACAGTCAGGAGCACACCAAACTAAATGTCTGAGGTTTAAATAGGGCAAGCCTCATTCAACATGCAGAGTAACGATCTACTAATTATGTGCACCTGGTGTGATATACCTGTGTGAGATCTGAGCCAATTTAAGAGGGAATACATGTGAGGGTGTCCTATCTTTTTCCTCAGTTAGAATAGGCATTTTTGTAGAATGACATTTACAGAAGATCTTGAAAAGACTTTTCTTCAGTTTTCTTTGTTTAGTTGGATTACTTTAATCTCTCTGTATTGTTGAAACGGAGATTAAATAACCTTTTATTAAAAATGTTACAAAAAACCACATGCTTTCAAAGGGTGTCCTAATTTTTTCACATGACTGTATACTGTATATATATATATTTTTTTTTTCATATTTATGGTTGAATTGACTCTATAACTGCACTTTTTTATAATAAGGTCTTTTATCATGTGATTGACATAGTAGCTTTTTATTGCTATTTTGCTGTTTATGTCTATCAGCTCAATGTGTGAAAAATCATGATTTGGACTTTTAACCATGCGCTCCTTTATTATTATTATTTTCCTTGATTGGTTATATTTTATATCTTATATTATGTACTTCACTTTTTAAACATTTGGTGGGAGGCGTGGTCTGGGTGTGTCTGTGGCATGGCGGTCATGTGTGCGCATCACGTGAACGCTTCGTCACAACCGCTCCGCCCCTGGTGCTTCCCTGTGTGCTGCTGACTGGTCGCTTGTGCCGGGTGGAGGCGGTGGCCGTTATGTGCATCTGGTACTGCGGTCATGTGCTCTCTCACGTGACCGCCGCATCATACTTGTTCCGCCTTTGGTGTTTATATGGCCTGTAGTGAGGTGTGGCCTTTTCGGGTTGTGATGCTGTGGTCATGTGGTTCGTCACATGACATCTACATCACACTGGCTCCTCCCTTGGCATGCCCTTACAGACTGCAGACTGGTTATTCCTCCGTAGCAGGGGCGGTGATAGTGATGCCACTCTGAAGCTGCGGTCATGTGTCATGTCACGTGACCGCCGCATCATTCTGGCCCCGCCTCCGCCCTGTGCATGTGATACTGCTGATTGGTCCACAATACTTGAAGCTCCATATCCATTGGTGGAGGTGTTATTTAGGCTTTTAATTATCTCTCTACACACTTGTGTGAGCACCATAATAGGGGAGGGTTTGTCCATTGTTCCATGTCCCCGGAAGAAGCCAGTTTACTGGCGAAACGGCGTTGGGTCAGGAGGTGACTGAGAGATCGACACACCATTCAGGGTATGCTTATTATATTTTTCAATTACCAAGTCTTTTTATCCTCATATTTGCCTCCATTGTAGCATAGTTTGGGGCTTATTGTTCTGAGGTGTCTTGGTGTTTACTATCTTGTATTGTTTTCCCTGCTTGTTGGTGTGCTGACCTCTCGGCCCCCCGTGGGGTCCTGTTCCAGCTTTGTGCTGCCTTTTACCATCATGTATGTATTTGTTATGTGTTATCAATAAAGCTTATCAATTTTCACTCTGTAAAGATTATGGTTCAATTTTTGGGTGACATTTATGGCTCCTTGTGGGTCAGTATTTTTTTGTTATTTATCTCTGTCCGGTAATAATTAGGTGGATAGTAAAATATATAAGGGCATATAGGAAATATCTTTATATATATATTTCTATAGAACGAGGATAATAATGCACATAAATAATAGAAATAACTAATTAATTATTGAACAAAATACGTATCTCCTGCGGGAGCAGCAGAAAGAAGGGAGTCACATGATTGCAGAGGCCATTGATCACCTGGGATACCTTGCTATCGGCTACTGACTACACCTTGTTTGCATATTTATGAAAATTTATTTTCTGTAACACATTTAACTATTCTGCTCCTGGGAGTAAAAGAAAGATTTATTAGTATAATGGAATCTCCTGTCTTTTTCTCCCTTAGGTCGTTTTGAGGGGAGTTTGGTCACTGGTGAAGAAGGTGGGGGCAGATTAGGGCCATTGGGGCTTAAATCACTGGGGATCCTCCTTCACGCATGGGGGGGGGCGGTGCAGGAAACCCTGCAGCTTATATACAAGTGAAACTTGGAAAATTAGAATATCGTGCAAAAGTCCCTTTATTTCAGTAATGCAAATTAAAAGGAATTGCATTAATGCAGCTTAAAATTTGAATTTTGTAAAAAGGTTCAATATTCTCGGCTCAAAGTGTCCCCCTCTAGTCAGCTAATTACTCCATACCCCCTGAGCAAAGGGGACCTCAAAAGTGAGACTTTGGGGTTTTTAATAAGCTGTAAGCCGCGATCATCCAAATTAAAGGCTTGAAATATCTCACTGCCTGTAATGAGTCTCATATGTTAGTTTCACCTTTTAAGTTGGATTACTGAAATAAAATTGCACGATATTCTAATTTTTCTAGTTTCTCATGTATATCACCTCCCTTGCCCAGTCACTTCCTCTTGCTAGTGGAAGCAAAATGGTACGTCCCCCTTGTGCTCTGTCCACTCCATGGATGTCCGCAGGAGACGCTGCCCTTAAGTAAGCCCTTCTGGCGGTGTTTAATGAGGAGGGTGAGGGTTGGCTAAGCTCATTTTTTAGCAATCTCAGCTCTCCCTTTCCATCCTCCTCCCCTGCTGCCCCCCCAATCCCGCAGTTAGTGCCCCTAGAGCACCACTGGGGCAACCTGGGTCTCAATTAGAACCCATTCCTGCACCGTCCCTCCCCCCTCCCCCTGCTTCTTCCTCCAGGTCACGCAGGCACAGTGAGTTCTCTGTTTCTTCCTCCTCCTCACAGGAGGGCAGGAGGCATGGTCGCCGTTCCAAGGTCTCCGGAAGAAGTAGGCGCTCCAGATCCTCCAGGTGGCGCTCACCTTTGTCTTCGGACGGATTGTCGGGCGCATCTGAGGAGTTTGGTCTGACGTCGTTGTCAAAATGTAAGAGGCAGGTGCCTAGCCATCCATCCAGGGTCCCCAACCTGGTCACTGCAGCAGCTTCCCTTCCTGTGCCTGGTGAGTACCAATACACTGGGGCATGGGGGCCGGGCGGTTCTAGTACTGAGATGGAATTGTTACCACCTCATGGTGCCCCCTGCCCCTCCACAACCAGCTCCCGTGTTAGCGGGTGTCCATAAAGATTCCTTTTTCTGCGGCATCAGCCCCCTAGGTGCCCATTTAGAGGAGGCATTAACCCCTTAAGGACGCAGGGCTTACCGGTACTCCCTATTTCCCGAGTCCTTAAGGACTCAGGGCGTACCGGTAAGTCCTAACTTTAAATAGGCATTTCGGCATCCCAGGGGTTAATCTGAACAGGATGCCGGCTGAAATCATCCTGTCACAACGCCAGGGGGGGTCATGTGACCCCCCCGTGTCGGCGATCGCAGCAAACCACAGGTCAATTCAGACCTGCGGTTTTCAGCGCTTTTTGCAGTTTCTGATCCCCGCGGTCCCTGACCAGAAACTTTTGAGTGGCTAAAATAAAGATTTTGCAAGGTGGGGGCGGTGCGGCAGGCGGGCGGTGCGGCAGGCGGGATCGTGATCCCCCGCCCGCCTCCCCTTGAAAATGTGTTGGCTTCTAGTGGGTATACCAGGGTGTCAGCACATTGCTGACACCCTGGTATAAACGTCTGACATCTGTGCAGATGTCACCCGTTTAACCCTTTCCATACCGCGGTCCGTACGGACCCAGGTATGGAAAAGGTTAACTGTCAGGGTCAAGGGGCTCCCTCCCTCTCCCATCGGGGGACTGCTGTGCTTTTGCAGCCCCCCGATGGAGAGAGCCCCCCGACAGCCCCCCGCAGCCCTGTGCTTACCCTTCCCCGTCTGCGAAGTTGTGGCAGGACGGGTAAGGTTCCCATGGCAGCATGACGCCTTCTCAGGCGTCCTGCTGTCCATGGTGCTGAACAGATCTATGCTAAAGGCATAGATCTGTTCAGACAAAGTGTAAGTAAAATACAGTACAGTACAATATATATTGTACTGTACTGTATTATACAGACATCAGACCCACTGGATCTTCAAGAACCAAGTGGGTCTTGGTCAAAAAAATGTAAAAAAAGTGAAAAAAGTTAAGATAAAAAAAAAACATTTATCACTGAATAAAAAATAAAAAATAAAAATACACTACACATATTAGGTATCGCCACGTCCATAACGACCTGATCTATAAAACGGTCATGTTCCTTTCCCCGCACGGTGAACGCCATAAAAAAATAAAAAAAATATGAGAAAATTGAAATTTTGCCCACCTTACTTCCCAAAAAAGGTAATAAAAGCGATCAAAAAGTCGCATGTACGCCAAAATAGTACCAATCAAACCGTCATCTCATCCCACAAAAAATTAGACCCTACTCAAGATAATTGCCCAAAAACTGAAAAAACTATGGCTCTAAAACATGATTTTTTTTTGTTTCAAAAATGAAATCACTGTGTAAAACTTACATAAATAAAATAAAGTATACATATTAGGTATCGCCGCGTCCGTATCGACCGGCTCTATAAACATATCACATGACCTAACCCCTCAGGTGACCACCGTAAAAAAAAAAAAAAAACTGTGTCAGAAAAGCCATTTTTTGTCATCTTACGTCACAAAAAGTGTAATAGCAAGCGATCAAAAAGTTATATGCGCCCCAAAATGCAAAAAATGAGACCCTACTCAAGAAAATCACCCAAAAACTGAAAAAACTATGGCTCTTAGACTATGGAGACACTAAAACATTTTTTTGGTTTTAAAAATGAAGTTATTGTATAAAACTTACATAAATAAAAAAATTGTATACATATTAGGTATCGCCGCGTCCGTGACAACCTGCTCTATAAAATTGCCACATGATCTAACCTGTCAGATGAATTTTGTAAATAACAACAACAAAAAAACGGGCCAAAAAAGCTATTTCTTGTTACCTTGCCGCACAAAAAGTGAAATATAAAGCAACCAAAAATCATATGTACCCTAAACTAGTTCCAAGAATACTGCCACCCTATTCCGTACTTTCTAAAATGGGGTAACTTTTTTGGAGTTTCTACTCTAGGGGTGCAACAGGGGGGCTTCAAATGGGATATGGTGTCAAAAAAAACAGTCCAGCAAAATCTGCCTTCCAAAAACCGTATGGCATTCCTTTCCTTCTGCGCCCTGCCGTGTGCCCGTACAGCAGTTTACGACCACATATAGGGTGTTTCTGTAAACTACAGAATCAGGGCCATAAATATTGAGTTTTGTTTGGCTGTTAACCCTTGCTTTGTAACTGGAAAAAAAATATTAAAATGGAAAATCTGCCAAAAAAGTGCAATTTTGAAATTGTATCTCTATTTTCCATTAAATCTTGTGCAACACCTAAAGGGTTAACAAAGTTTGTAAAATCAGTTTTGAATACCTTGAGTGGTGTAGTTTCTTAGATGGGGTCACTTTTATGGAGTTTCTACTCTAGGGGTCCATCAGGGGGGCTTCAAATGGGACATGGTGTCAAAAAAACAGTCCAGCAAAATCTGGCTTCCAAAAACCATACGGCGACCTTTCACTCTACGCCCCGTTGTGTGGCCGTACAGTAGTTTACGGCCACATATGGGGTGTTTATGTAAACGGCAGAGTCAGGGCAATAAAGATACAGTCTTGTTTGGCTGTTAACCCTTGCTTTGTTAGTGGAAAAAATGGGTTAAAATGGAAAATTAGGCAAAAAAATGAAATTCTCACATTTCATCCCCATTTGCCAATAGCTCTTGTGCAACACCTAAAGGGTTAACGAAGTTTGTAAAATCAGTTTTGAATACCTTGAGGGGTGTAATTTATAGAATGGGGTCATTTTTGGGCGGTTTCTATTATGTAAGCCTCGCAAAGTGACTTCAGACCTGTAGTGGTCCCTAAAAATTAGGTTTTTGTAAATTTCTGAAAAATTTCAAGATTTGCTTCTAAACTTCTAAGCCTTGTAACATCCCCAAAAAATAAAATATCATTCCCAAAATAATTCAAACATGAAGTAGACATATGGGGAATATTAAGTCATCACAATTTTGGGGGGTATTACTATGTATTACAGAAGTAGAGAAACTGAAACTTAGAAATTTGCTAATTTTTCCAAATTTTTGGTAAATTTGGTATTTTATTATGCAAAAATAATAATTTTTTTGACTTCATTTTACCAGAGTCATGAAGTACAATATGTGATGAAAAAACAATCTCAGAATGGCCTGGATAAGTCAAAGTGTTTTAAAGTTATTAGCACTTAAAGTGACACTGGTCAGATTTGCAAAAAATGGCCAAGTCCTCAAGGTGAAATAGGGCTGAGTCCTTAAGGGGTTAAAGAAAAAATGTGGTCCAACCAATATGTTGACATTTGCTCTCTGATATCAGTGGACCAGCACACCGTAGATAAAGAAAGGCATTATAAGCGTAGGCCCAAGGTAGATAAGACTATGAATAATTGGTTGCAAGCCTTCTCAGTTTTAGGTTGCATTATGGGGCAGTGTCAACCCGATCGTTATTCGGAATTGTTCATCTACCTAGATACCATCTACAGTGTTTACAAGGCCCAAGGTGGCAGCGGGTGGTGGCGGTAAGACGAGGAGTTCCTGCGATGCTTGGCGTTACAGCCGGAGATTGGGTGGGGGGTGAAGGCCACGGATGTGTGGCTTCGTCTAATGATGTCAGAAAGGCAATCTAACTTTCACAGAGCAACCACTGGTTCAGGGGCATCTTCTGCCCAAGGACCAGTGGCTGTTCGCCACCCAGGGGCGTGTTGGCTATTTAATGAGGAACACTGCAAGTATGCAGGCTTGTGCAAATATAAGAACGAATGCTCGGCTTGCGGGGGACCTCACGCCGTAAATCACTGCCCTTGCCCTCCCATCAAATCCTCTAAGATACCCAGCCCAGGTGAACCCAAGGATCCCAGTGAGCGTAGTCAAGATGGGCCCCTGGCTTTTTTTTTTTTTTCTTGCAAGGTGGGGAGGGGGGTCGTTGGTGGGGTGGGTTGGGGATGATCTTACTAGTTTGGTTTTTTCTATATAAATTGTAAACTGCTGAGATGATTAAAATAAAAGGAAAATTATTAAAATAAAAAAAAAGATGGGCCCCTGGCTCAACAAGTACCCTAAGAGGAAAGGTTGCCTCCCAGCTTCATTTTGGTTTCTCCTTCAGGTTTTTTATACCATTTGTCCTAAGCCCGTTTTTTCCGATAACCTTAAGTCTGCCAGGGAGCATCCAGATGTTCTTAGAGAGAAGCTAAATAAGGAAGTTTCCTTAGGCAGAATTATGGGCCCGTTTCCATCCACTGCTTTCCCCAATCTCAGGGTTTCCCCTTTGGGAGTGGTACCCAAGAAGGAAATGTGGAAGTTTTGTTTGATCCATCACCTTTCTCACCCAAAGAGTTTGTCGGTGAATGATGCCATCCTCCCCGAGGACGGTTCGGTTTCGGACGTTTCCTTTGACCGTGCAGTTGCGTTAGTTAGGGTGGCAGGCAAGGGCGCCCTCCTTGCAAAGTCGGATATCAAATCGGCTTTTAGACCCCTTCCTGTTCACCCTGATTGTTTTCACCTTTTGGCCATTTTTGCCTTCCCATGGGCTGTTCCATTTTCTGCCACTATTTTGAAATGTTTAGCTCCTTCTTGGAATGGGTGGTGCGATATGAGGCTGTTTCCTCGTCCGTCATACATTATTTGGCCGATTTTCTATTTGTTGTCCCAGCTTCAGGGGATGGTTGCATGACCCTTTTGAACATATTTTTGGGACGCATGGTCCAGTTCGGGGTTCCCATCTTGGCTGAGAAAACGGAGGGCCCTGTTACGCGGCTGCCATTTTTGGGTATCAAAATTGACTCAGTTGACATGGTTTTTCAGCTTCCGGATGATTTCATTGAAGGATTTTTATCAGTTAGGAAGGTGACCCTTAATCAGCTACAGTCGGGTTGGGTTTGTTATGTTTCGCGTGTTGAGTTATGCCCATGGGGCGGGTTTTTTCATGACGCCTATCGCTGGCCACCCGTGGGGCCAAATCCCCTGGGCACCACATCCGGTTTACTAGGTCACTAAAAGCCGGTTTGGAGGACATTCTTGCGCTCATATAATGGCCATACATATTATATCTCCAGGGAGTTTGCCAATGCAGACTTGGCCCTGTGGTCTGATGCTTCTGGCTCTTGCAGGTTCGGGACTATCCTGGGGAGTGAATGGTGTTCCTCTCCTTGGCCCGAATCATGGCAATCATCGTGTTTGTGTAAGAACTTAACGTTGCTGGAGCTGTTCCCGATCGTTGTTGTGGTGGAGATATGGGGAGTAAACCGGCGCGTATGCTTCTGGTCGGATAATTTAGGGGTGGTTCACTGTATCAATAGTTTGTCCTCCTTCTCTTACTGTCATTGCATTGCTGCGGCACTTAGTTTTGCACTGCTTGGAGCATAATATTTATTTTATGGCTCGCCATGTCCCGGGGGTAGATAACAGAATTGCTGATGCCCTTTCCCGTTTCCATTGGCAGGTTTTTCGGGGCTCTTCTTCCGGAGGTGGAGCAGGATGGTAAGGAATGCCCGCAGCACCTGTGGCGGTGGACGTCGTTGTCCTGTTGAGCTTCAGCTGGTGGACAGATGGCCTTAAGTTCTCCTGCAAAATGTCTTGATAAATTTGGGAATTCATTTTTCCTTTGATGATAGCAATCCGTCCAAGCCCTGACGCAGCAAAGCAGCCCCAAACCATGATGCCCCCACCACCATACTTCACAGTTGGGATGAGGTTTTGATGTTGGTGTGCTGTGCCTCTTTTTCTCCACACATAGTGTTGTGAGTTTTTTCCAAACAACTCAACTTTGGTTTCTTCTGTCCACAGAATATGTTGCCAGTACTGCTGTGGAACATCTAGGTGCTCTTGTGTAAACTGTAAATGTTTTTTTTTTCGACAGCAGTGGCTTCCTCTGTGGTATCCTCCAACGAAATCCATTCTTGTTTAGTGTTTTACGTATCGTAGATTCGCTAACAGGGATGTCAGCATATGCCAGAGACTTTTGTAAGTCTTTAGCCGACACTCTAGGATTCTTCTTCACCTCATAGAGCAGTCTGCCCTGTGCTCATCATTACAGGACGGCCACTTCTAGGGAGAGTAGCAGCAGTGCAGAACTTTCTCCATTTATAGACAATTTGTCTTATCGTGGACTGATGAACAGCAAGGCTTTTGGAGATACTTTTATAACCCTTTCCAGCTTTATGCAAGTCAACAATTCTTAATCGTAGGTCTTCTGAGAGCTCTTTTGTGCAAGGCATCATTCACATCAGGCAATGCTTCTTGTGAAAAGCAAACCTAGAACTGGTGTGTGTTTTTATAGGGCAGGGCAGCTGTAACCAACACCTCCAATCTCATCTCATTGATTGGACTCCAGTTGGCTGACACCTCACTCCAATTAGCTCTTGGAGATGTCATTAGTCTAGGGGTTCACATACTTTTTCCACCTGCACTGTGAATGTTTACATGGTGTGTTCAATAAAAACATAGTAACATTTAAATCTTTGTGTGTTATTAGTTTAAGCAGACTGTGATAGTCTATTGTTGTGACACAGATGAAGATCAGATCACATTTAATGACCAATGTGTACAGAAATCCATATAATTCCAAAGGGTTCACATACTTTTTCTTGCAACTGTATAAGTTTTTTATGACTAGTTATGCGGAAAGTTGTGGTTTATGGCCTACTCTTCCTGTGTTGTAGGCCCGGGCTAATAGTTTTTTCTTTCAGGTCTGGGGCCTCCAGCGGTTTGGATGGTTGGCCATTCGTATATCTTCTGGGCAGTGCAGAGAGGGGATTGCAGGCCCGGCGGGCGCACGTTGGGTTTCCGGGAGGTGGATGTCTTTTGGAGAGGGATCCGAGGACTCAGGGGGTCCGAACTTCTCCCAGAGGTGGTCGATATAGGTTTGCACTCCAGGGGTTTGGTGATACTGGTGATCCACGCAGGCGGCAATGACCTTTGTCTGTTACGTTTGTATTTTTCAGGGAGATGGTATTAGTGTGGTTGGAGGTTGTAACGGATCTCCTGGTACCCCGACCGGTACCTCTGTCGATAGATGCTCCTAGTGCTTCCCGAGGACTCCAAGCACTCCACTTGACACCGTACGCACTGCAGACCCCACGAACCGCCGAAGCTTGGTTGAGGTCTCACCGTCTCCTACCCACCCTGGACCTACGACAAGGCTCCAGGCTCCAGTGGGTGAACCTCTCCTACATCCAGAGAGCATGAACAGCTCTTACAAGAGCTAGTAGTTATTCCAGGGGAGTATAGTAAATCTTCAGCGTATAGCAATCCCCCAGTGTCGATCAGTTACCCAAACACCAATGTCAACTTGGTAAAGGGTAAAACAGGAACTCTTTATTTGAACACACCGCATTGACTTATACACATCTTCCAACAAGGTTACCACCCACAGGGTTTTGTAAAAACAGCCAATCACATGCATTTACAGTATTGACACCTTCCCAGCAATTGTACACAAAACCCCCTTCCCTCTGTCTGTAACGCAATCAACAAAATACAATTAGCATTGTCTTTGACGCAATTAACTAACGCACTGGCATAGTCTGAGACGCAATCAACAAAATACAATTACCAAACGTAATGGGCTAACTTAATCCCTCACAGAAAGAAAACACACATTTTCCCCCAAAACACAGAAAACCCCCCAAAACCCCACATATCCCCATCCATGGATATCTCTGATCTGGGTGAACAACATATCCAAAAATCACCAAGATCCGAGCAGGGGTTCCCGAATTCCATGGAAGTCACATTTGGCCGGCCGCAAGCATGGCTTTACTGCCCAAAACAGTTCCACAGATTTAAGCTGTGCGGCCGGTCTGTCTTCTCCTTCAAAGATAGTATGGGCCATAATCCTGGGGCAAGAGGCTAGTAGCCAGGCCCCTCCAAAACCCAGTGGCGAGGTTGGTTTCACCACAGAGGTTATTCCCCAGGTGGTTGGGCATGGGGCCAAAGACGTGGAGGCGTTAGAAAAATGCAGACGGATGGTAAATTCCCGTATTTCCCGCTTCGTACGATCTCGAGGGGGTATAGTAGTCCACCTCTCGGATATCGGTTTGGACATTTTTCTTTCCTGTCTTCAGGATGGGATTGAACAGGCCATGTTCTTGCTGGGTGGTGGTCAGAGCCCCGTTTAGGAGAATGGGTTTCCTCCGTGGCGGCATTTGAGTACAGCAGAGATATGGTGGTAGCAGTTGGCAGACATGCCCGCTGGGAGTCCAGCGGTTAACATACTGTGCCGATGATTACGGTTTATTAAGGTTTGCCGCTTTAATAAAGAAGCAGTCCCTGTGCACTCACCTGTCCTCAACCTGCCTCTGTGCTTTTCTGTTCCCTCAGCCAGACAAGTAATATATGCTGTGGGCTCAGCTGCACTATACAGCGAGGACGAGGACTAGAGGACAGTCAGCAGCTACTGGCAAGCCAAGATGTGGAGGAGACATCCGCCGCTTCCTCCACTAGGATGATGATGTAACTGTTCGCACTTGGGAGCCGGGTGAATTAGGGGCTTCATCATCATCATCATCATCAGGAGTAGAGGGGGCAGCTTGCCCGTGAGGCAGTGGTGGAGTCAGCAAGTCGCTAGCATGGCCGGGACTCAGCAGGGTGGCAGCAGTGGGAGGTCGGTAGCCAAACGTGCCCGGGGTAGACCACTCACTTTGCATGACCCTACCTGCACGCGTTCACAGAGGCAGCGGTGGTAACAGTCAGTCAGTGCGTAGTGTTGGGGGTAAAATCACCTACTAGGCGGTGTGGCAGTTTTTTGTTAAGCTGCCTGAGGAGGTGAACATGGCCATATGTAGAATCTGTGGGCAGAAGTTGAAGCGTTTCAAGGGTGCCAATGTTGGCACTACGGCCCTGTGTCAACATATGCAGCACCACCATCAAGTGGCCTGGGAGAACTGTGGCTCCGATGTGGTGGTCCAGCCTGTTGAAGCAACTGCTGCATCACCCAGTGGCACACAACCGATTTCAGGCAGTCAAGGCTCCACCACCTCAGCCGAAGGGAGCTGTCTGTCCTTCCCATCATCTGATGCTCCTGCTCCTCCTACTCATCATCAGTCATTCCGTCAGCAATCGACCACCGAAGCGATTGCCAAGAGACAACAGTATGCCTGCACTCATCCAATGGCCCAGAAGCTTAATGTGCTCCTGGCCAAGTTGCTGGTGCTGCAGTCCCTCCCTTTACAAGAGGTGGACTCTGCACCTTACAGGGAACTGATGGCTTGTGCCGAGCTGAGGTGGAGAGTCCCAAGTCGTCATTTCTTTGCCAAAAAGGCAGTATCAGCCCTGCACACACATGTAAAACAGAAGGTGGGCCAGTCCTTGAGCCTGTCTGTGTCTGCTAAAGTGCACGGCAGTGCCGACGTGTGGAGCTGTAACGATGGTCAGGGACAATACATGTCCTTTACAGCCCACTTGGTGAATGTGGTTCCTGCACAGCCACACCAGCAACTTTGCCAGGTGACGCCACTTCCGCCTAAATATTCTCACGCTGTTGGTCCTGCGACAATGTCTGCCTCTGCCTCCTCATCCTCCACTGTGTCCTCAGCCTCCACTGCAGGGACAATTCACAGTGCCCCTCCAGCATATCACATGTCCAGGGCATGGCGGTGTCACGCTGTTCTGCACCTCGTTTGCCTGGGCAAACTGAGTCACACATGGAAGGAACTGCTCCCTGTCCTTAATAAAAAATGTAATCCTGGCTTTCTCTGTGACAAATCAAAATCAGAACCATGGTGAATGACAACAGGAAGAACATGGTGTCGGTGCTGCGTCAAGGAGGGCTTGGCCATGCACCCTGCATGGCACACGTGTTCAATCTGGTTGTCAAGCAGTTCCTGAAGTCTTCCACCCATCTGCAAGACATTCTAAAAATGGACAGGGAACTTTGCATGCACTTCAGCCACTCGTACACCGCAAAGCACACCCTCCTTGAGCTACAGCGGCAGACCGGTATCCCCAGACTGATATGCAACGCTTCCACACGTTGGAATGCCACAAGTGGCACAATGACAGAGTCTGGAGGTGGCGGCAACAGCAGTAGTAGCATCAGGAGAAGGCCACTGAGTGGCACAATGACAGAGTCTGGAGGTGGCAGCAGTATGAGGAAGCCACCGAGTGGCACTGTAAGGGCCAGCCCCTGGAGTTACATAAACTGTGATGATTTATTCCCACCACTAGAGGTCGCTGTGGCTCTGAGTAAGAGGAAGCTGAGGATTTTGTCAGACACAGGAGGAGCCAGGGGTTCCTGAGTTTCTGGAGGCAGCGTGTGTGTCATGGGGAGCTGTGAGGAGGGCTGCCATGTTAGGAGCCAAGGCTAGTGATGGGACATGGGGCCTGACTGATGGAGTCCTGAGAAGCTGGCTGTGTTTGAGACAGACTAAGATAGACTCTTAACTGATGTGTTTCAGCTGTAACCCAAAAAGAGAGAGACTGGCTTCTGGGGGATATAACAGCAAGAGACTATTAAAGGTGATTTCTTTCTGACAGCTGTGGAGCAGAATACAGAGACTGCACAGTGTGTTCTGGAGGAGTGAAACCGTGTCAGAGACCAGTGACAAGCCGGATTATTTCTGTCAGAGCTGAAGCTAGGTGAAGACCTGCATCTGCTGTAATCCAACCAGAGAGAGAAAGACAGACCACGCTGGGACAAGCAAGCGAACCGGACCTGGAGCCAGACTGCACCTTCCGTCACGCACCGGACCAGTGAGAATCTGCAAAACTGTGAGAGGCACCGGTGCTAATCTGCGATAGGTTATAGAGTAAGGGAATTTAGTCAGTGCGCTGTAGAAGCGTCCCCTGGGTAGCAGGGCTAGATAGAAAGTTAGTAGTGAGAGTAGCTTGTAAGCTGTCTGTTTGCGGCTTAGCTCATTCCGTGTCTATGCAAAATTCCATTACCATTGTTGCTGATTTATGTACACCTGTTCATACCATTCCTGTCATTAACCCATTGCGCCTCTGGTGTGGTGGTACTGTATTGTTGATCCGATTTTCCGGCAGTTCGATTTTGTTCCTTAATAAAGCCGGTTTATGCTTCGGTCTCCTTATCTGCTGAACTGTACTTGAATCCTGCTTTGCGGTCTCTTCCTCTTCTGACCGTTACAGCACAATGATAGAGTGTGGCGGTGGTGGTGGCAGCAGCATCAGGAGGAGGCCACAGGGTGGCACAAGGACCAAGTGCTTAAAGCACGATTTAATAATACACCTTCTCCGGCACAAAAGGCTTGGCCCATTGATTACCAGTGAATTTCCCTCGAAGGTTGAGATAATATATTGGCAAATTTAAGCTTCCTTTCTTAGAATTTTAATCAAGTTTTGGTTCAATTTAATATTCAATATTTAATACATTTAATAATAAAAATTAAGTGTTGCCTAATACAGGAGAAAATCCGCCAGTCTTCAGTTTATTTGATGACGTGGTTACGATGGAGAAAGCACAAAAAAAAAATTTCCCTCCACCTGCAGACGAATCCTGTCAAGATTGATGCAAGCGCGGTATCGGATGCTCATCGAGCCAGATACTTCTGGGGGAACCTGCCTGGCATGAACAGGCCTCTAGTAGCTACAGACAGTAAGAAGACAAAGTGTCAAGATAGCTTTGAGCCCGCCCGGAAGTCGCGAAGTTCATCAAGATACGTCACTAAAGATTTTACCGCATATAACTGCAGCGCTGACCGCTGAATTAATTTAGTTTTTCGCTTGAAATGCGTCAATAAAGATTTTACCACAAATATTACTGCAGCGCTGAAAGCTGAATATATTTTGTTTTTCGACCAAAATACGTCACTAATAGGGTTAAGCGAACGCAAACTGTAAAGTTCGGGTTTGTACCGAACGTTAGGATTTTTGGACCCAGGACCCAAACCCGAACATTTCAGTAAAAGTATGGGTTCGGTGTTCGGCGCTTTCTTGGCGCTTTTTGAAAGGTTGCAGAGCAGCCAATCAACAAGCGTTTAACTGTGTGACCTTAGAAGCCATCATGGCCACGCCTCCTAATGTGATTGGCTGTGATTGGCCAGTGCAGCATGTGACCCAGCCTCTATATAAGCTGGAGTCAGGTAGCGCTGCCCGTCACTCTGCTGTTACTAGTGTAGGGAGAGGATGCTGCTGCTGTTACTAGTGTAGGGAGAGGATGCTGCTGCTGTTACTAGTGTAGGGAGAGGATGCTGCTGCTGTTACTAGTGTAGGGAGAGGATGCTGCTGCTGTTACTAGTGTAGGGAGAGGATGCTGCTGCTGTTACTAGTGTAGGGAAAGGATGCTGCTGCTGTTACTAGTGTAGGGAGAGGATGCTGCTGCGACGTTAGGGCGAGAATAGGAGAGAATCTGTGATCAGAACTTAAATTGAACTCAGCGATCTGCATACATTTAGTTGTCTGGGTGCAGTGCACAATCTTTTTACCCTGCCCTGAGCCCAGTGACTGAGAAAAATAACTTTTATCCATCTGTTAGTAAGGTGGGAGGCGGCGGCGGCCATTTTATGCAAGCTCAGTGCACCAGCCCTGCATATGTGCATTTGTGACAGTCAAATCCAAGCTTGAAATACTGCAATAATAATCTGGTTTTTAAAAAAACACCCTTTTTTGGCTATATACAACATCTGGTTCCTCTGCCGCATTAGTCAGTGTGCAATTTAAGCTAGAAATACAGCCATAATTTTCTGGGTTTTTAAAAACACCCTTTTTTGGCAAAATACACAATTTTACAGCCCTTGCTGCATCTTTACGTGTGAAATTCAAGCGTTATATACAGCTTTCATATTCTGTTAGTAAAAAAACACCTTTTTTGTAAAATACTTAATATTGCAGCCCTTGCTGCATCTGTGATTGTTAAAAACAAGTTTTAAAAAAATGCAATAATTTTCTGGCTTAGAAAATAAAATACTTTTTCAGCAATAACCTTCATTTTGGGCCTCTGCCGCACAGGGGCATACATAGAAATCACTGGGCCCCATAGCAAGAATCTAAATTGGGCCCCATACCCCTTTTATAGCCCCTTCCATTATCCATTTCAGGCCTCTCCCTTTGTTCCATTAACTATTCTTGCTGCTGCGTTTTATAATTTATGCCATCGGGGCATGCCATTAGGATTACAAAACAGCCCTGGCACAGAAAAGAGCTATATTAGATGCAGTGTGTACAGATGTATAGTATATACATCAGTGTACTATGTCAGGTTCGAGGTATAATATATGCAGTGTGTACTAGTTAGTGATGGCCCGAACTATTCGCGATGTTTGGTCCACCCCCTATACATCATCATTGAGCAAACTTTGACCCTGCACCCGGGGTCAGCCAGACGCATGCAATCAACGCATGCTGTTGCCACCACCAGAATGCCGTCATTGCAAAGCTCAGCAGTGTGGCATTCTTTTTGTGTGTTTGCATCTGACAACAGCGATGCAATCCAACACCCATCTAGGTACAACTGCTTTGCGAAGGCACATGACTGCACATCACAAACGCCTATGGGATCAACACATGATGACGTGTAGAAGCAACACACAAGCTCAAAGCCACCATCCTCCTCCTGGTCCAGCATCTTCAGCCACGTCAACCACTGCTATCCTCCTTGCCCCCTCCCAACCACCCGCCACTCCGCCTCTCACCTTCAGCATTTCCATCTCATCTGCCCACAGTCAGGTGTCTGTAAAGGAAATGTTTGAGCGTAAGAAGCCAATGTCACAGAGTCACCCCCTTGCCCGGCGTCTGACAGCTGGCTTGACGGAACTCTTAGCCCGCCAGCTTTTACCTTACCAGCTGGGGGGTTTCTGGGGCCTTCAAAAAATTTGTCGCTATTGGGACACCACAGTGGAAGGTACCAATTTTTTTTTTCAAATAAGGCAATCCCAAACCTGTACTCAGTGATTGAAAAGGAAGTCATGGCATCTCTGGCATACAGTGTTGGGGCAAGGGTCCATCTGACTACTGATACCTGGTCTGCAAAGCACGGTCAGGGCAGGTATATCACCTACACTGCACATTGGGTCAACCTGCTGACGGCTGCCAAGCATGGAATGCGTGGCTCTGCAGCGGAGTTGGTGACACTGCCACGACTTGCAGGCAGGCCTACTGCCACCTCCTCTACTCCTCCTACTCCATCCTCTTCCATAACCTCCTCGGCTGAGTCCTCTTCTGCTGCGGCATCTGGCTGCACATCAACTGAATCCCCCCAGCTCCCCAGGGGCTATTCCACATCCCGGATACGACAGTGTCACGCTGTCTTGGGGTTGACTTGCCTGAAAGCAAAGAGCCACACCGGACCAGCACTCCTGTCCGCCCTGAACGCACAGGTGGATCAGTGGCTGACCCTGCACCAACTGGAGATCGGCAAAGTGGTGTGTGACAATGGAAGCAATTTGTTGGCGGCATTGAATTTGGGCAAGTTGTCACATGTGCCGTGCATGGCACATGTGTTGAATCTTATCGTACAACGCTTTGTGTCTAAGTACCCAGGTTTACAGGACGTCCTCAAGCAGGCCAGAAATGTGTGTGGCCATTTCAGGCATTCCTACACGGCTATGGCGCACTTTCCAGACATTCAGCGCCGAAACAACATGCCAGTAGGCTCATGCATCCTTCTGAGGAGGTGACAAACCTAGTCAGTCACACCGAAGGCACCAACAGTGACCTCATCCCATTTGTTTTCTTCCTGGAGCGTGCCCTGCGAAGAGAGCTGGATCAGGCTGTAGATTAGCGTGAAGAGGAAGAGTTGTGGTCACCATCACCACCAGAAACAGCCTTGTCATCATCGTTTGCCGGACCTGATGCAACGCTGGAAGAGGAGTATGAGGAAGAGGAGTCAGAGGAGGAATGTGGCTTTGAGGAGGAAGAAGAACAACCACAGCAGGCATCCCAGGGTGCTTGTTGTTGTCAACTATCTGGGACCCGTGGTGTTGTATGTGGCTGGGGAGAAGAACAGACCGTCAATGACATCAGTGAGGACGAGAAACGGGAAATGAGTAGTTCGGCATCCAACCTTGTGCAAATGGGGTCTTTCATGCTGTCATGTCTGTTGAGGGACCCTCGTATAAAAAGGATGAAGGAGAACGACCTGTACTGGGTGACTACGCTACTAGACCCCCGGTATAAGCAGAAAGTGGTGGAAATGTTACCAAATTACCGAAAGTCAGAAAGGATGCATCAGTTCAAAACCAAACAAAAAAATATGCTTTACACAGCTTATAAGGGAGATGTCACAGCACAACGGGAATCTAACTGGGGAAGAGGTGAAAGTAATCCTCCTCCTACCACGACCACGGCGGCAAGGACAGGACGCTTTACAGATGTGTTGTTGATGGAGGACATTCAGAGCTTTTTCAGTCCTACACATCGCCACAGCCCTTCGGGATCCAGCCTTAGAGAACGACTCGACCGACAGGTGGCAGACTACCTCGCCTTAACTGCAGATATCGACACTCTGAGGAGCGATGAACCCCTTGACTACTGGGTGTGCAGGCTTGACCTGTGGCCTGAGCTATCCCAGTTTCCGATAGAACTTCTGGCCTGCCCCGCTTCAAGTGTCCTGTCAGAAAGGACCTTCAGTGCAGCAGGAGGCATTGTCACTGACAAAAGAAGTCGCCTCGGTCAAAAAAGTGTTGATTACCTCACCTTCATTAAGATGAATGAGGCATGGATCCCGAAGGGACTGACAGTGGGGGATACGGTTGACTAACAAAAGGCCTGATGACATGCCTTGGCCTCAAAATGGACGCCACGCTGCTGTATTTAATGTCTGCATACCGGATGACTTTCGTGAATTCTCCGCCACCAACTAGTGTTCAAGCCGCAATGTTTTAGTCACCTTTCTGCCTGGAAAACATAAATTTTTACGGCCGCTGCTACAGCAGTGGCTGCAACATTACCTAGTTTTTCAGGCATGTGTACATGACTAATTTTTCTGGCCTCTGGTGCTGCACTGTGGCTGCAAAAACAAAACAAAAAAAAAGACACATACAAGTGTCAATTCCCCTTCGTGATCGGTACCTTGTTGTGGTGAAGGGGCTTGCGTATCACAATGAAGTTGCGTATCATTATGATCAGACCAAAAGCGATCGGCTGAATAATTTTTCATAGAAAAAACATAATTTTTCTTCTTTTTTTTTTTTTAAGTTGTATGGGTGGGTTTTTAATACAGAAAATAAAAAAATCATAATAAAGTCTCTTAATAGTTTATTAGAAATAATGCAGACAATTAAAAAAATCCCCATCAATTCCAATACAAATCAAGTACAGAGCTCAGAACTAAATTATTCCAGGATGTCGTAATGGTTCGTTAATTCGACAATGGTTAATCAATTCGACACACGTCCCCGGATAGGGGACATAACAGGGATTAAACTGATAGGAATAGTACTAGTTAAGACACCACTCATATAGGGTGTCACAGCACATTGCTCCGTGCACGCGCAGTGCCCCAACTTGGGAGTAAGAGGACCGACTAAGCTGCTTTTTCCATCTCCCGGTTCCTAAAATCAATTCAGTTTGGTGTATCAGAGTTTGGTCTGTCACTGTGAAGGCAGTCGAAGGTACCCGGCCTAAATTTTTTTTCACAAAAGGCAATCCCTGATATGGGACGTAACAGGGATTAAACTGATGAGAATAGTACTACAGAAAATACCACTCATATCGGGTGTGACAGTAAATTGCACGGCGCAGACGCAGTGACCGTGGATTCAAACATAGGGGAGGGAGCCAGCGTTTTTTTAACCATCTCCCCGTTCGAAAATCTATTCACTTCACCTTTCGGGGACCCTTGGTGTTGTACGTGGCTGGGTGGAGGAAGAAACCTTCAATGACATCAACGGGACATGGCTAGCTTGGTATCCAACCTTGTGCTAATGGGGAGTTTGCGGTGGTTTGCGGTGCATTAAAAGGGGAGTTTGGTCTGTCAATGTCTGTGAAGCGGGCGTAACCCTTACACTGCCTGATCGGTACAACATCATACCTGATCGTATACACACACTGGATGTTTTAAACCAGGTTGTTAAAAAAAAATTAGGATTTTTTGGTGATTTATGCCCTTCATGGATTCTCTGCGTCAACTATGTAATTTTCCATGGGAGTTTTGCCATGGATCCCCCTCCGGCATGCCACAGTCCAGGTGTTAGTCCACTTGAAACAACTTTTCCATCACTACTGTGGCTAGAAAGAGTCCCTGTGGGTTTTAAAATTCGCCTGCCTATTGAAGTCAATGGCGGTTCGGTTTGCGAACATTTGTAGAAATTCGAGTTCGCCGTTCGCGAACAGAAAATTTTATGTTTACGACATCTCTAGTACTAGTATATTCCGTAGTGTACTGATATGTAAGGTACAGGGTATAATATATACAGTATGTACAGGTAAATAGTAAATACAGTAGTGTAACATGTGAGGCACGAGGTATAATGGATGCAGTGTGTACAGATATATTGTATATACAGCCTTTACTGACATGAGGTACGAGGTACTGTATAATAGATGCAGTGTGTACAGGTATATAGTAAATAAAGCAGTGTATTGACAGCTCGTACCTCACATATCAGTACACTGCTGGATTTACTACAAACCGGATTCCAAAAAAGTTGGGACACTATACAAATCGTGAATAAATACTGGATGCAATGATATGGAGGCGCCAACTTCTAATATTTTATTCAGAATAGAACATAAATCACAGAACAAAAGTTTAACCTGAGAAAATGCACCATTTTAAGGGAAAAATATGTTGAATCAGAATTTCATGGTGTCAACAAACCCCCCAAAAGTTGGGACAAGGCCATTTTCACCGCTGTGTGGCATCTCCCCTTCTTCTTACAACACTCAACAGACGTCTGGGGACCGAGGAGACCAGTTTCTCAGGTTTAGAAATAGGAATGCTCTCCCATTCTTGTCTGATACAGGCCTCTAACTGTCCCATCGTCTTGGGCCTTCTTTGTTGCACCTTCCTCTTTATGATGCGCCAAATGTTCTCTATAGGTGAAAGATCTGGACTGCAGACCGGCCATTTCAGTCCCCGGATCCTTCTCCTACGCAGCCATGATGTTGTGATTGATGCAGAATGTGGTCTGGCATTATCTTGGTGTAAAATGCAGGGTCTTCCCTGAAAGAGATGACGTCTGGATGGGAGCAGATGTTGTTCTAGAACCTGAATATATTTTTCTGCATTGATGGTGCCTTTCCAGACATGCAAGCTGCCCATGCCACACGCACTCATGCCACCCCATACCATCAGAGATGAAGGCTTCTGAGCGGAGCGTTGATAACAACTTGGGTTGTCCTTGTCCGCTTTGGTCCGGATGACATGGCGTCCCAGATTTCCAAAAAGAACTTCGAATCGTGACTCGTCTGACCACAGAACAGTCTTCCATTTTGCCACACTCCATTGTAAATGACCCCTGGCCCAGTGAAAACGCCTGAGCTTGTGGATCTTGCTTAGAAATGGCTTCTTCTTTGCACTGTAGAGTTTCAGCTGGCAGCGGCGGATGGCGCGGTGGATTGTGGTCACTGACAATGGTTTCTGGAAGTATTCCTGAGCCCATTCTGTGATTTCCTTTACAGTAGCATTCCTGTTTGTGGTGCAGTGTCGTGTAAGGGCCCGGAGATCACGGGCATCCAGTACGGTTTTACGGCCTTGACCCTTACGCACAGAGATTGTTCCAGATTCTCGGAATCTTCGGATGATGTTCTGCACAGTTGATGATGATAGATGCAAAGTCTTTGCAATGTTTCGCTGGGTAACACCTTTCTGATATTGCTCCACTATCTTTCTGCGCAACATTGTGGGAATTGGTGATCCTCTACCCATCTTGGCTTCTGAGAGACACGGCCGCTCTGAGAAGCTCTTTTTATACCCAATCATGTTGCCAATTGACCTAATTAGTGTTAATTGGTCTTCCAGCTCTTCGTTATGCTCAAATGTACTTTTTCCAGCCTCTTATTGCTACTTGTCCCAACTTTTGGGGGGATTAGTTGACACCGTGAAAATTTGAATCAACGTATTTTTCCTTTAAAATGATACATTTACTCGGATTAAACGTTTGATCCGTCATCTACGTTCTATTACAGATAAAATACTGACATTTGCCATCTCCATATCATTGCATCCAGTTTTTATTCACAATTTGTTTAGTGTCCCAACTTTTTTGGAATCCGGTTTGTATATATCTGCACACACTTCATCTATTATACCTCGTACCTCACATATCAGTACACTGCTGTATATACTATATATCTGTGCACACTTCATCTATTATACCTCGTACCTCACATATCAGTACACTGCTGTATATACTATATATCTGTGCACACTTCATCTATTATACCTCGTACCTCACATATCAGTACACTGCTGTATATACTATATATCTGCACACACTTCATCTATTATACCTCATACCTCACATATCAGTACACTGCTGTATATACTATATATCTCTACACTCTGCATTTATTATACCTCATACTTCACATATCAGTACACTGCTGTATATACTATATATCTGTACATATTGCATCTATAATACTGTGTAATATATGCAGTATATATATATATATTTTTTTTTTTTTTTTAAACCTTAAATTGCGGCCTAACAAGACCTGTTCGTGTTTGATACACCCTTTAGATAATGTGGTTCTATTCTGTTATTTGAAAAACAACTATTTTAGGCAAAAAACTTAAATTGCGGCCTAGTCAAGATATATACGTGTGAGATAGACCCTTTACATACTGTGGTTCTATTCTGCTCTTAATAAAACACCCATTTTGGCAAAAAGTCTTTCATTGCGGCCTAGTTTGCATCTGTATGTGTGAGATACACATCCTTTACATACTGTGGTTCTAGTCTGTTATTTGAAAAACAGCCATTTTGGGCAAAAAACTTAAATTGCGACCTAGTCAGGACCTGTTCGTGTGAGATGCACCCTTTACATACTGTGGATCTATTCTGTTATCTGAAAAACAACCATTTTTTGCAAAAAACTTAAATTGCAGCCTAGTCAGGACCTGTTCGTGTGATATACACCCTTTACATACTGTGGTTCTATTCTGTTATTTGAAAAACAACCATTTTGTTCAAAAAACGTAAATTACGGCCTAGTCTAGATCTGTACGTGTGATATACACCCTTTACATACTGTGGTTCTATTCTGTTACTTGAAAAACAACCATTTTGTTCAAAAAATTTAAATTGCGGCCTAGTCAGGACCAGTTTGTGTCAGATACACCCTTTACATACTGTTGTTCTATTCTGTTATTAATAAAACACCCATTTAGGGCAAGATCCTAAATTTGAGAAATATGAGGAGAGCGTCAAATAAGGGACGTGGCCCCGGTCGTGGTGCTGCTGGTGGAGCTCCTGTTGCAGGGAGAGGACGTGGTCGATCTGTGCCAGCTACATGCACAAGTGACACCCCTTTTTTAGGTGCGAGTAGGCGACAGAACCTGCAGCGGTATTTGGCCAGGCCTAATGCGGCTCTACGAATAGTGAGGCCAGAACAAGTACAAATAGTAGATTGGGTTGCTGACAGTGCCTCCAACTCCTTCACATTGTCTTCCACCTAGTCTACTGCTAAAAGACCATAGTTGGCAACTGCAGCAGATGTCCATCAGTCCTTCACCTCACCCCCTTGCAAGTGTAACGGGGTTTTGAGGGCGCCCCCTAGTGTCTTTGGGGTCCCTAAACCTAGTTAACTCACTATGCCTGACAGGCGGATCCTGAGCCTCCGCTATCTGGGAGCTGGGGTACATGTCTGCAGCAGTGCCTCCACCCAGTGGAGCATCCGGGGTAGGGATGTGGGGTCCCACTGGGAACATACTTAGTGCAATGAGACTGACACAGCCTAACTGGAATTCACTTTATATAGTAAGCAGCAAATTAACCAACATACATAATAAAATACAATAGAGTAATACAGGTAACAATGCAATGTGGATTTCCCTCTCCCACCCACAAGCACGCCTGTGTCCCACCCCCTTATCTTCGCCCTAGTGGCCGTTGGTGCACATAGGAGAGTTGGGGCCCTTATAAGTCCTGCTCGGCAGGGTCACTGAAGCAGCCTGAGCTGTGTAATGTCCGTCACTGGACCTCAGAGTCTTTACTGTGAGTGAGGAGACAGGTGCCCTGTGGTGATACAGGGAGAGGTTTGGCTTACCCTCACAACACGATTAGCCAGGTCAGTCAGCAGCAGTCTCCTCTCACTGGATTCACCAGACGTCTGGACTCAGTGCTTGTCTTTGCCAGCAGGTCCCTCTCTCAGCAGGTGTGATCTTGGGTGAAGCAAGTTCTCTCAGCAAGGTTCCATCTCTGTGCTGCAGTCTCTCACAACATGTCCTTTCTCTGGCTGAGCATGTAGTAACTTCCAGAAAGCTCCAGGACCTACGATGATGTCACAATCATGTGACCAATGCTCAATGTTTTATTAACAGCATACTGAGTCCATCTGCCATCTACTGGGCATTTCAGATAATGCAGCCTGTGTAACTTCACAGGGTTACATGCTCCCCCTTGAAAATACTTGCCTTCCACTGGCAAGTCCTAGCCAGGGAGCTTAACAAAAACTCAACAGAAAAAGGTTTAGCATACATACAGTACATTTAACACAGTAACATCCTAGCTAGCTAGTTATCTAGGGTAAAGAGCCGCTAACATTTACCACTTCAGCTAGTGCATGTAGGAAAGTGGCCATTTTAGATGCTGCTTGTGTCAGCGGGGCATAACTGGGCTCTCCTATATTATCATAAACTAGGGCCCTAGGGGGTTGCCGCACTCTGGTGCTGTGTCTCAGTTCTCGCTGTGGGAGAGGATCTTGGGACATCAACTGTGGAACTTCAACTCCTGCCCTCGAAGTAGAGTCTCTGAGGGAAGTTCCAGGCACAAAACATGGACTTTCTGGATTCAACCTTGGAGAACTTTGTGACCCAGGAGAGGTTTCGGGACTTTGTGAAACCACAGGAGTTAAAGGAGGCAATTGCTGTGTTTCTTCTGCGGGTGATGACCACCACTGATCCTCTGCACTGGGAGTTCCCGGGGTCTCCTCTGTCCCATTTCCAGGACTCTCTGCTGGGTTTTCCTCCAGTTCTTCACTACTCTCTTCCTCTTCATCAGCATACACAACTGGAAGCAGATGGTTTCTATGCCAAGCCTTTATTCGGCCCTCCGGGCCCCTAATGTTGTACACTGGCAGTCCTTCCAGTTTGGACACAACCTCAAACAGGATATCTTTCCATCTGTCAGCCAGTTTGTGTTTTCCAGGCACACCTAGATTCCGGAGAAGAACTTTATCCCCTGCTTGAATCTCCCGATATCTCACCTTAGAATCATACCTTCTTTTGTTCCGTTCTTCCATTTTTGCTGCAGCTTGGGTAGCCAACTCATAGGCCCGATGAAGGTTTTGTTTGAGGTTCCTCACATATTGAAAGTGTGAAGTTGAATCTGTTCCATCAGGAGACACTCCCAAACGGACATCTATCGGCAATCGAGCTTCTCTTCCGAACATTAGGAAATAGGGTGAGAACCCTGTAGATTCATGTCTTGCACAGTTGTATGCGTGGACCATGGCTTCCACATGTTTACTCCAAGACCGCTTCTCGACTTGCTTGAGAGTCCCTAGCATATCTAGGAGGGTCCTATTGAATCGTTCTGGCTGTGCATCCCCTTCCGGATGATAAGGTGTGGTTCTGGACTTCTGCACCTGCAACATGTCCAACAGCTCCTTGATCAACTTACTCTCAAAGTCTCTACCTTGATCAGAGTGTATCCGATTGGGTAGTCCATAGTGAATAAAATACTTCTGCCAAAGGACTTTGGCTACAGTCACAGCCTTTTGATCTTTAGTGGGGAAGGCTTGAGCATATCTGGTGAAATGGTCCGTTACCACCAGCACATTTCCAATTCCCGCTGTATCGCTCTCAATGCAGAGATAGTCCATGCACACAAGATCCATGGGTCCCGTACTTTTCAGATGACCCATAGGGGCAGCTCTCACAGGCAGGGTCTTCCTCTGGATACACCTCATGCATGTCTTTACATGTTGCTCGACATGTTCCCTCATGCGAGGCCAATAGAACCGATCTTGTACTAGGCCATAGGTCTTGTCCACCCCGAGATGCCCATGTTGATCGTGGAGAGCTCTCAGGACCATGCCACGGTGTCTGTGCGGTAGTACCAATTGTTTTCTGTCAGGGTGATCATGATACTTCACAACCCTATAGAGTACTCCATCTTCGAGATGTAGTCGGCTCCATTCTCTTCGGTATAATTCTCTTTGACTCACAGGTAGAGAAGTCAGCAATTTAGGATTCTTAGTCTTTATGGCTCTGATAACTATCCCAATATACCAGTCCTGCGCTTGAGCCTTCCTCTTGTCTTCTGTGGTTATACTGGACCACTGTTGAAGCATGACTGGAGCATGGAACACCTCAGGCACGGCTTCTGGAGAGTGGCTAATGGAGTCTATCCCTCTTAGCTCGGCAAATTCTTCTTGACTCTCGGCCACCACATACATCTGACAAAAGGCTCCTACCCCCGGCCCAGGGATCTCTTCCCACTCCTCTTCTTCTTGGTGAGGAGGGAGTCTAGGTCTGCGGGACAGGGCATCTGCGCTGACATTCTTGGGCCCAGGCTTGTACTTCAGGCTGAAACTGTAGCTTGACAAGGCAGCCAACCACCTATGTCCTGTGGCATCCAGCTTAGCTGTAGTCTGGATGTAGGTAAGTGGATTGTTGTCAGTCCTTACTTCGAATGTTGCTCCATACAAATAGTCATGCAGCTTATCCACGATGGCCCACTTGAGTGCCAGAAACTCCAATTTATGGACTGGATAGTTCTTCTCTGCTCCTGTAAGACTTCTACTTATATAAGCCACCGGCCTCAATCCTTCTGGATAACTTTGGTGCAATACACCCCCTAGGCCTTCCATACTGGCATCCACATGGAGGATATATGGTTTCTCAGGGTCTGCATAGGCTAAGACAGGAGCTTCTGTAAGTCTCTTCTTCAATGTCAGAAAGGCATCTTCACATCCTGAAGTCCATTTTTCTCCAAAGGGGTCTTTAGGATATAGTGCCTTAGCACCCTTTACGTCAGAGGTAATCTTCAGTAGGTCATGTAACTCTCGAGCAATCTTTGAGTAGTCTTTCACGAACCTTCGGTAGTAACCACAGAATCCGAGAAAGGACCGCAACTCACTGATGTTATTTGGTCTTGGCTAGAGTTGAGCGAACACCTGGATGTTCGGGTTCGAGAAGTTCGGCCGAACATCCCAGAAATGTTCGGGTTCGGGATCCGAACCCGATCCGAACTTCGTCCCGAACCCGAACCCCATTGAAGTCAATGGGGACCCGAACTTTTCGGCACTAAAAAGGCTGTAAAACAGCCCAGGAAAGAGCTAGAGGGCTGCAAAAGGCAGCAACATGTAGGTAAATCCCCTGCAAACAAATGTGGATAGGGAAATGAATTAAAATAAAAATTAAATAAATAAAAATTAACCAAAATCAATTGGAGAGAGGTTCCATAGCAGAGAATCTGGCTTCCCGTCACCCACCACTGGAACAGTCCATTCTCAGATATTTAGGCCCCGGCACCCAGGCAGAGGAGAGAGGTCCCGTAACAGAGAATCTGTCTTCATGTCAGCAGAGAATCAGTCTTCATGTCATAGCAGAGAATGAGGCTTCACGTCAGCCACCACTGCAACAGTCCATTGGCATATATTTAGGCCCAGCACCCAGGCAGAGGAGGGAGGTCCCGTAACAGAGAATCTGTCTTCATGTCAGCAGAGAATTAGTCTGCATGTCATAGCAGAGAATGAGGCTTCACGTCAGCCACCACTGCAACAGTCCATTGGCATATATTTAGGCCCAGCACACACACAGGCAGAGGAGAGAGGTCCCGTAACAGAGAATCTGGCTTCATGTCAGCAGAGAATCAGTCTGCATGTCATAGCAGAGAATGAGGCTTCACGTCAGCCACCACTGCAACAGTCCATTGGCATATATTTAGGCCCAGCACACACACAGGCAGAGGAGAGAGGTCCCGTAACAGAGAATCTGGCTTCATGTCAGCAGAGAATCAGTCTGCATGTCATAGCAGAGAATGAGGCTTCACGTCAGCCACCACTGCAACAGTCCATTGGCATATATTTAGGCCCAGCACCCAGGCAGAGGAGAGAGGTCCCGTAACAGAGAATCTGGCTTCATGTCAGCAGAGAATCAGTCTGCATGTCATAGCAGAGAATCAGGCTTCACGTCACCCACCACTGCAACAGTCCATTGTCATAAATTTAGGCCCAGCACTAGTGTTGAGCGGCATGTCCCATATTCGAATTCGCGAAATTTTGTGAATATTCGAAAGAATATTCGTAAAATATTCGCGATTATTCAAATTCGTTATTTCGCATATGCGATAATTCGAATTTTCGCATCGCATAATACATATGCTATGCAAAATTCACATGTGCGCTAATGAAATCGCCTTACGAAGATTCGCAACTCAATTCAATCACTAATGTATGAATGCAATGCCCTTTGCCTCTGTTCTGGGACAAGTGTAGATATTCGCATGTGCGCTAATAAAATCGCCTTACGAAGATTCGCACCTCAATCACTTTCTAGGGAATGTGAGACTTTTGGGAATCAATCGAGATACAGTGGGGGGTGATGACAGTAGTTGACAGAGTACAGATCAATGTAATCTGTAAGGTGGAAAGTAAAATAAAAAATACGAATATTCGTAAATCGAATTTTACGAAGTTCTACGTATTCGCGAATATGGTGCTATACTATATGAATGCACAGGCCTTTGCCTCTCTGTTCTGGGGACAAGTGTAGATATTTGCATTCGCGTTAATAAAATCGCCTTACGAAGATTCGCAGCTCAATTCAATCACTAATGTATGAATGCAAAGCCCTTTGCCTCTGTTCTGGGACGTGCCGATATTCGCATGTGCGCTAATAAAATCGCCTTACGAAGATTCGCGCCTCAATCACTTTCTAGGCAATGTGAGTAAGATCTGAGCTGTTGGACCTTTGGGAAACAATCAATTATATGTGTACTGTAATTTTGTGGGGGGGGGGGGAAAAACAAAAAACGAATATTCGTTTTTACGAATATATAGCACTATATTCGAAATATTCGCGAAATCGCGAAGTTGCGATATTCGCGAAAAAAATTTGCTTTTCGAATATTCGCGCTCAACACTACCCAGCACCCAGGCAGAGGAGAGAGGTCCCGTAACAGACAATCTGGCTTTATGTCAGCAGAGAATCAGTCTGCATGTCATAGCAGAGAATGAGGCTTCACGTCAGCCACCACTGCAACAGTCCATTGGCATATATTTAGGCCCAGCACCCAGGCAGAGGAGAGAGGTCCCGTAACAGACAATCTGGCTTCATGTCAGCAGAGAATCAGTCTTCATATCATAGCAGAGAATCAGGCTTCACGTCAGCCACCACTGTAAGAGTCCATTTTCATAAATTTAGGCCCAGCACACAGGCAGAGGAGAGAGGTCCCGTAACAGAGGATCTGGCTTCATGTCAGCAGAGAATCAGTCTGCATGTCATAGCAGAGAATCAGGCTTCATGTCAGCAGAGAATCAGTCTGCATGTCATAGCAGAGAATCAGGCTTCACGTCACCCAACATTGGAACAGTCCATTGGCATATATTTAGGCCCCGGCACCCAGACAGAGGAGAGGTTCATTCAACTTTGGGTAGCCTCGCAATATAATGGTAAAATGAAAATAAAAATAGGATTGAATGAGGAAGTGCCCTGGAGTCCAATAATATATGGTTAAGGGGAGGTAGTTAATGTCTAATCTGGACAAGGGACGGACAGATCCTGTGGGATCCATGCCTGGTTCATTTTTATGAACGTCAGCTTGTCCACATTGGCTGTAGACAGGCGGCTGCGTTTGTCTGTAATGACGCCCCCTGCCGTGCTGAATACACGTTCAGACAAAACGCTGGCCGCCGGGCAGGCCAGCACCTCCAAGGCATAAAAGGCTAGCTCTGGCCACGTGGACAATTTAGAGACCCAGAAGTTGAATGGGGCCGAACCATCAGTCAGTACGTGGAGGGGTGTGCACATGTACTGTTCCACCATGTTAGTGAAATGTTGCCTCCTGCTAACACGTTGCGTATCAGGTGGTGGTGCAGTTAGCTGTGGCGTGTTGACAAAAGTTTTCCACATCTCTGCCATGCTAACCCTGCCCTCAGAGGAGCTGGCCGTGACACAGCTGCCTTGGCGACCTCTTGCTCCTCCTCTGCCTTGGCCTTGGGCTTCCACTTGTTCCCCTGTGACATTTGGGAATGCTCTCAGTAGCGCGTCTACCAACGTGCGCTTGTACTCGCGCATCTTCCTATCACGCTCCAGTGCAGGAAGTAAGGTGGGCACATTGTCTTTGTAGCGTGGATCCAGCAGGGTGGCAACCCAGTAGTCCGCACAGGTTAAAATGTGGGCAACTCTGCTGTCGTTGCGCAGGCACTGCAGCATGTAGTCGCTCATGTGTGCCAGGCTGCCCAGGGGTAAGGACAAGCTGTCCTCTGTGGGAGGCGTATCGTCATCGTCCTGCCTTTCCCCCCAGCCACGCACCAGTGATGGACCCGAGCTGCGTTGGGTGCCACCCCGCTGTGACCATGCTTCATCCTCATCCTCCTCCACCTCCTCCTCATCCTCGTCCTCCTCGTCCTCCAGTAGTGGGCCCTGGCTGGCCACATTTGTACCTGGCCTCTGCTGTTGCCAAAAACCTCCCTCTGAGTCACTTCGAAGAGACTGGCCTGAAAGTGCTAAAAATGACCCCTCTTCCTCCTTCTCCTCCTCCTCCTCCTGGGCCACCTCCTCTTCCATCATCGCCCTAAGTGTTTTCTCAAGGAGACATAGAAGTGGTATTGTAACGCTGATAACGGTGTCATCGCCACTGGCCATGTTGGTGGAGTACTCGAAACAGCGCAACAGGGCACACATGGAGGCCCAGTCATTGGTGGTGAAGTGGTGCTGTTCTGTAGTGCGACTGACCCGTGCGTGCTGCAGCTGAAACTCCACTATGGCCTGCTGCTGCTCGCACAGTCTGTCCAGCATGTGCAAGGTGGAGTTCCACCTGGTGGGCACGTCGCATATGAGGCGGTGAGCGGGAAGGCCGAAGTTACGCTGTAGCGCAGACAGGCGAGCAGCAGCAGGATGTGAACGCCGGAAGCGCGAACAGACGGCCCGCACTTTATGCAGCAGCTCTGACATGTCGGGGTAGTTGTGAATGAACTTCTGCACCACCAAATTCAGCACATGCGCCAAGCAAGGGATGTGCGTCAAATTGGCTAGTCCCAGAGCTGCAACGAGATTTCGCCCATTATCACACACCACCAGGCCGGGCTTGAGGCTCACCGGCAGCAACCACTCGTCGGTCTGTTGTTCTATACCCCGCCACAACTCCTGTGCGGTGTGGGGCCTGTCCCCCAAACATATGAGTTTCAGAATGGCCTGCTGACGTTTACCCCGGGCTGTGCTGAAGTTGGTGGTGAAGGTGTGTGGCTGACTGGATGAGCAGGTGGAAGAAGAGGAGGAGGAAGCCGAGAAGGAGGAGGTGGCAACAGGAGGCAAAGAATGTTGCCCTGCGATCCTTGGCGGCGGAAGGACGTGCGCCAAACAGCTCTCCGCCTGGGGCCCAGCTGCCACTACATTTACCCAGTGTGCAGTTAGGGAGATATAGCGTCCCTGGCCGTGCTTACTGGTCCACGTATCTGTGGTTAGGTGGACCTTGCTACAGATGGCGTTGCGCAGTGCACACTTGATTTTATCGGATACTTGGTTGTGCAGGGAAGGCACGGCTCTCTTGGAGAAGTAGTGCCGGCTGGGAACAACATACTGTGGGACAGCAAGCGACATGAGCTGTTTGAAGCTGTCTGTGTCCACCAGCCTAAATGACAGCATTTCATAGGCCAGTAGTTTAGAAATGCTGGCATTCAGGGCCAGGGATCGAGGGTGGCTAGGTGGGAATTTACGCTTTCTATCAAATGTTTGTGAGATGGAGAGCTGAACGCTGGCGTGTGACATGGTTGAGACGCTTGGTGTCGGAGGTGGTGGTGGTGGTGTTGGTGGTACATCCCCTGTTTGCTGGGCGGCAGGTGCCAACGTTCCTCCAGAGGCGGAGGAAGAGGCCGAGGCGGCAGCAGCAGAATAGGCCGAGGCGGCAGCAGCAGAAGAGGTAGCAGGGGGAGCCTGAGTGACTTCCTTGGTTTTAAGGTGTTTACTCCACTGCAGTTCATGCTTTGCATGCAGGTGCCTGGTCATGCAGGTTGTGCTCAGGTTCAGAACGTTAATGCCTCGCTTCAGGCTCTGATGGCACAGCGTGCAAACCACTCGGGTCTTGTCGTCAGCACATTGTTTGAAGAAGTGCCATGCCAGGGAACTCCTTGAAGCTGCCTTTGGGGTGCTCGGTCCCAGATGGCGGCGGTCAGTAGCAGGCGGAGTCTCTTGGCGGCGGGTGTTCTGCTTTTGCCCACTGCTCCCTCTTTTGCTACGCTGTTGGCTCGGTCTCACCACTGCCTCTTCCTCCGAACTGTGAAAGTCAGTGGCACGACCTTCATTCCATGTGGGGTCTAGGACCTCATCGTCCCCTGCATCGTCTTCCACCCAGTCTTGATCCCTGACCTCCTGTTCAGTCTGCACACTGCAGAAAGACGCAGCAGTTGGCACCTGTGTTTCGTCATCATCAGAGACATGCTGAGGTGGTATTCCCATGTCCTCATCATCAGGAAACATAAGTGGTTGTGCGTCAGTGCATTCTATGTCTTTCACCGCTGGGGAAGGGCTAGGTGGATGCCCTTGGGAAACCCTGCCAGCGGAGTCTTCAAACAGCATAAGAGACTGCTGCATAACTTGAGGCTGAGACAGTTTCCCTGGTATGCATGGGGGTGATGTGACAGACTGATGGGGTTGGTTTTCAGGCGCCATCTGTGCGCTTTCTGCAGAAGACTGGGTGGGAGATAATGTGAACGTGCTGGATCCACTGTCGGCCACCCAATTGACTAATGCCTGTACCTGCTCAGGCCTTACCATCCTTAGAACGGCATTGGGCCCCACCATATATCGCTGTAAATTCTGGCGGCTACTGGGACCTGAGGTAGTTGGTACACTAGGACGTGTGGATGTGGCAGAACGGCCACGTCCTCTCCCAGCACCAGAGGGTCCACTAACACCACCACGACCATGTCCACGTCCGCGTCCCTTACTAGATGTTTTTCTCATTGTTATGGTTCACCACAACAACAAATATATTATTTGGCCCAATGTATTGTATTCAAATTCAGCGGGATATAAATTTGAGGCCTAGTATTTAGGCGCTGGGTGACCGGTATGGATTTAGTGACAGAATTAGACTTGGAAATGCACAGAAGCGTGTGTGTGTGAAGTTATTCTGAATGACCCTATGTGCACCTTGAATATTATATACCCTTTTAGGGATAGATTTCAAATAGCTCTGATATAGCAGAAACCACTAAATTATGAAATTGCTAAATTGGGAATTGTATTTCAACCCAGAACAAGAAATGTGCTTGAACGGACACTAAATAACTCGCCCAGCTACAGCACTAACGACAGATTTAGCTGGATATGAATTTGAGGCCTAGTATTTAGGCGCTGGGTGACAGGTATGGGTTTAGTGACAGAATTAGACTTGGAAATGCACAGTAGCGGGTGTGTGAAGTTATTCTGAATGACCCAATGTGCACCTTGAATATTATATACCCTTTTAGGGATAGATTTCAAATAGCTCTGATACAGCAGAAACCACTAAATTTTTAAATTGCTAAATTGGGAATTGTATTTCAACCCAGAACAAAAAATGTGCTTTGACAAACACTAAATAACTTTCCCAGCCACAACAGGACAGCGGTAACGAGAGATTTAGCGGGATATAAATTTGAGGCCTAGTATTTAGGCGCTGGGTGACCGGTATGGATTTAGTGACAGAATTAGACTGGGATATGGCCAAAAAATAACCACACTATTGCTGGTTAAATGCACTTGGTGATGGGCGCAGCTTGCCCCTGATGTAGTATATGGCCAAAAAATGAACAGACTATTGCTGGTTAAATGCACTTGGTGTGACAGCTTGACCAACCACACTACTGAGGGTTAAATGCACTTGGTGACGGGCGCAGCTTGCCCCTGATGTAGTATATGGCCAAAAAATGAACAGACTATTGCTGGTTAAATGCACTTGGTGTGATAGCTTGACCAACCACACTACTGAGGGTTAAATGCACTTGGTGACGGGCGCAGCTTGCCCCTGATGTAGTATATGGCCAAAAAATAAACAGACTATTGCTGGTTAAATGCACTTGGTGTGACAGCTTCACCCTGATGTAGGCTTTAGCCAAAAAACAAACGCACCATTGAGGGTTAAATGCACTTGGTGACAGGCGCAGCTTGCCCCTGATGTAGTATATGGCCAAAAAATAAACAGACTATTGCTGGTTAAATGCACTTGGTGTGACAGCTTCACCCTGATGTAGGCTTTAGCCAAAAAACAACCACACCATTGAGGGTTAAATGCACTTGGTCGCAGCTTGTGCTGGCGCACCACAAGACACAAAATGGCCGCCGATCACCCCAGAAAAATGTGACTGACAAACGGTCTGGGCAGCCTAAAAACAGTGAGCAATTGAGGATCAGCAGCTCAATGATCCACAGCTGCAGATCGATCAGTTAATCAAGTCCTTTGGAGGAGTTAATCTGCCTAATCTCGCCCTACTGTCGCAGCCGCAACCTCTCCCTACGCTAATCAGAGCAGAGTGACGGGCGGCGCTATGTGACTCCAGCTTAAATAGAGGCTGGGTCACATGGTGCTCTGGCCAATCACAGCCATGCCAATAGTAGGCATGGCTGTGATGGCCTCTTGGGGCAAGTAGTATGACGCTTGTTGATTGGCTGCTTTGCAGCCTTTCAAAAAGCGCCAAGAAAGCGTCACAAAAGCGCGAAGAAAGCGACGAACACCGAACCCGAACCCGGACTTTTACGAAAATGTCCGGGTTCGGGTCCGTGTCACGGACACCCCAAAATTCGGTACGAACCCGAACTATACAGTTCGAGTTCGCTCATCCCTAGTCTTGGCCAATTCAACACTGCTTCAATTTTAGCAGGATCTGTGGCTACTCCTTCAGCGGAGACTATGTGCCCCACATAAGTGACAGAGTTCTGGGCAAATCGGCATTTGTCCACTGATAGCTTCAGGCCTTCAGCTTGAAGTCGATCCAACACCTTTAGCAATCTTTGTTCATGCTCCTCTGGTGTCTTCCCGAAGACAATTAGGTCATCTAGATACACTAGACACTCTTTGGGATTCATATCCCACACAGTTTTCTCCATCAGCCTCTGAAAAGTAGCAGGAGCTCCTGTGACTCCCTGTGGCATTCTGGTAAACTGGAAGAACCCCAAAGGGCAGATGAACGCTGTCTTTTCCTGATCCTCCTTCTTCATGGGTACCTGATAATATCCAGACCTCAAGTCAAGCACACTGAACCACTGGCTGCCAGATAGGGCGTTCAGAAGATCCTCTATCCGGGGCAAAGTGTACTGATCTGGCACAGTCCTCTTGTTCAGAGTACGGTAGTCCACACATAGCCGAACTGAACCATTCTTTTTCCTCACTACCACAATAGGTGAGGCATAGGGGCTCCGGGACTCTGTGATGATGCCTGCTCCTTCCATCTGCTGGAGTATGTCCCGGACATCTTCCACATCTCGAGGGGGTATTCTTCTTGACCTTTCTCTGAAAGGAGTAGGATCAGCAAGTCTTATAGCATGGGTGGCACTCTTAGAACACCCCACGTCCATCTCTGCTCTGGAGAACACTCCCTCTTGGGTGGCCAGTTTTGAACGAAGGCTGTCTTTCCACTGCTGTGGTAGAGGAGAATCTTCTAGATCAAAATCTAAAGGTGCTTTCACATGATCCTTCTGTTCTGCACTCACAGACATGATGGACGAAACTTGATCTAAAAGGTGTATCACACCAATCTTCTGATGACGATCAATCCGGATTTCTGTGGGGGTTAAATTCTGTACCATCACAGGAAAGCTCAGACACCACCTTTTTCGCCAATCTTTTACCTCAGGTATGAGAGTCCACCCCTTCTTCTGATCCTCTTCAGGCAGAGACTCAATAAGGTATTGTCCAGTTCCCCCCAACATTTCATGGTGCATTGAGGCTATGGCTCGTAATGTTTTGGTCTCACCAGGCTTCACAAATGCGGGTTCTGTTCCTGAATAGTGGCACGACCCTGGTTTTGTTTCAAGGGCTAGTCGTCTACACTCTTTTCCTAGGACAGGGCTGACCTCCATCAATCGGTCTAAGGAGACGTCTCCCACTTCGGTCAGATAGGCCTTGAATACATCCTGTACCATCTTTGCATTAGTACCCAATATTATTGGGGCACACACTTTCTTGGCTGCAGGGCATATCAAAACTTCCAGCTCCATAGGACATATCATCCCAGTGTTTAACTGGGGAATAGTTATGGTCACTTTTATGCATCCCTCCACAGGTTGAGCTTGAGACCCAACGTCCCATAGCTGAAACTCTCCTGCAGGTTCCATAGGAATGTGTTTCAAATGACGTTCATATAAGTCTCTGTAGATAATGGTGACTTGAGAACCTGTATCTAGTAATGCTGAAGCATGAATTCCTTCTACTTGCACGTGTATCAAAGATTTTGGCCCAATCTTGGCCCCTACAGATAAACTATATGTAGGCCGGGTATTCCGTCGCTTGTAAGACCTGGTCATTTGAGTCTCCTCAAGCTCGGTTGCCAGCACCTCCACATCCACCTCCATGGAATTCGCAGGGCACTCCCGCTGAAAATGCCCTGACTTTCCACATTTAAAGCAGTCCCCTCGGCGGGGTGAATCCTCAGGAAACAGTTTTTTCTGAGTCTTCCTGTGTTGCCCCCCACTTCCAGGGGGAGGATCTGCTCTCTCTGGTGGTGATTTGCATAAGAGCTCCAATTCAGCCACCTTCTTCCTAAGAGCTGACAGTTCTGTATCCTCTTTCTCCTTCTGTAGGGGTGGACACGTCTGATCTTCCAATCTCCTGGCTGTATTTATTAATGTGGAATAAGGCAGAACTTTATCATCCAACTTGGCTCTCAGCAGAATCATAACTGGATTATTGGTCAAACCGCCTCTCTGAATTTGCTTAGATAGCCGAGCATCCAACTCAGAGGCAGTGACTGCTCCTTTATGGAATAACTTTCCAAGCGATAGCTGTAACCGGTTGATATAGTCAGTGGCTTTTTCATGCTCCTTCTGCTTAGTGGCTAGGAACTTAACCAACAGATCATCCAAATCTTCTGATCTCCCATAAGCATCCTGTAAAACTTGTAGATAGTCGTGCACAGTAGCTTGCCCATTTACTCCCTTGTACAGTCTTATCATGTCTGTAGCGGGAAAACGGAGACTCTCCACCAACCGCTGTTTCTTTATGGTATCCGTACAAGACCATTCCTCCAACAACTGCATAGCATTATCCTTCCAGACCTCAAAAGGCTCTTCTCCTGAAGGAACAGGCTGATTCCCAGAAAACACCTTTAGTTTGCGGTAACTATGAGTGTGGTTTGCCGTCACTATGGCTTCTGAGAGTTTCTGTAGTATGTCCGATACATCACTACCTCCTGTAGGCAGGGTGCGTACTTCAGGGTTGTCTGGTTTCAGTAATGCTGTAGATGGATGAGATTCTGCTTTAGGAGTAATCATCCCCTGTCCTCTAGGAGGATGGGCAGCTTGTTTAGGAATGGCTCCGGTCTTTCCGGGGATGGGAGTCAGGAGCTTAGAATAATTTTCTGTGACATAATCTCTCTGTTCTAATTTAAAGGGTTGTTGCAGTGAGACCCTGTCTTTCTTATCAAGGAGAGCGTACACTAAGGAGCATCCTTCATCCGGGGCTCCATATAAATGAACGTTGGTAGGCATCTCATGGTCTCCCAAGTCCGTATGACAATATATTAACATGTAAGTTTGGCCTCCGGAATCCTGCAGGATATCCCTGACGGTCGCCATTTCTATTCCCAGTCGAATTTCTACACACAAGATGACGTGATTCATCTCACAGCAGGATGGGACTTTGCATAAGGAGGGAGTGGGAGTGGCCTGAGGACTTAACTTATTCTCACTGGTTGTACCCCAGTTCATCTCAGCAGTGCCTCCACATGTAACGGGGTTTTGAGGGCGCCCCCTAGTGTCTTTGGGGTCCCTAAACCTAGTTAACTCACTATGCCTGACAGGCGGATCCTGAGCCTCCGCTATCTGGGAGCTGGGGTACATGTCTGCGGCAGTGCCTCCACCCAGTGGAGCATCCGGGGTAGGGATGTGGGGTCCCACTGGGAACATACTTAGTGCAATGAGACTGACACAGCCTAACTGGAATTCACTTTATATAGTAAGCAGCAAATTAACCAACATACATAATAAAATACAATAGAGTAATACAGGTAACAATGCAATGTGGATTTTCCTCACCCACCCACAAGCACGCCTGTGTCCCACCCCCTTATCTTCGCCCTAGTGGCCGTTGGTGCACATAGGAGAGTTGGGGCCCTTATAAGTCCTGCTCGGCAGGGTCACTGAAGCAGCCTGAGCTGTGTAATGTCCGTCACTGGACCTCAGAGTGTTTACTGTGAGTGAGGAGACAGGTGCCCTGTGGTGATACAGGGAGAGGTTTGGCTTACCCTCACAACACGATTAGCCAGGTCAGTCAGCAGCAGTCTCCTCTCACTGGATTCACCAGACGTCTGGACTCAGTGCTTGTCTTTGCCAGCGGGTCCCTCTCTCAGCAGGTGTGATCTTGGGTGAAGCAGGTTCTCTCAGCAAGGTTCCATCTCAGTGCTGCAGTCTCTCACAACATGTCCTTTCTCTGGCTGAGCATGTAGTAACTTCCAGAAAGCTCCAGGACCTACGATGATGTCACAATCATGTGACCAATGCTCAATGTTTTATTAACAGCATACTGAGTCCATCTGCCATCTACTGGGCATTTCAGCTAATGCAGCCTGTGTAACTTCACAGGGTTACACAAGTCATGCAGCAGTGTCTTCTGCTATTTGATGACTCTGCTGGCATGGTTTCCCAGGGCCATCCACCAAGCCCTGCCCCAGAAGTGGAAGAGAATGAGTGCAACGATGCCCAACCACTTATGTTTCAAGATGAGTACATGGGAGGACCATCGCAGCACGTCTCGGATGATGACGAAACACAGGTGCCAACTGCTGGGGATTTCGAAAGTGTGAAGACCGACAAGGAGGACATGGGTGAAGACTGGGTGGATGATGATGTGGAGGACGATGAGGTCCTCGACCCCACATGGAATCAAGGTAATGCGAGTGACCTGTGTAGATTGTAGCAAAATGTGGTGGTCGCACAGAGCCACCAGCACAGCAGAAGAGGGAACAGGGTGCAAAAGCGGAGTGGCCGTCCCCTAGACACTACGCCTGCTACTGCCCACCGCAGCAAGGGACCGAGCACACCAAAGCCAGCTCCAAGAAGTTCCCTGGCGTGGCAGTTCTTCAGATAAAGTGCTGACGACAAGACATGAGTGGTATAAACGTTCTCAACTTGAGCACAACCTGCATGACCAGGCATCTAAGTGCAAAGCACGAGCTGCAGTGGAGTAGACACCTCAAAAACCAAGAAAGGTCTCTGGCTCCTCCTGCTTCCTTTTCTGCTGCAGTTTCGGCCTCTTCATCCACCTCTGGAGTGACAGTGCCACCTGCCACCCCGCAAACAGAGGATCTGCCAGCAACACCCCCACCTGGGTCACCAAGCATCTCCACAATGTCCCACGGAAGCGTTCAGCTCTCCATATCCCAAACACTGGAGCGGAAGAGGAAGTACCCCCCCTACCCACCTGCGATCCCTGGCCCTAAATGCCAGCATTTCAAAATTACTGGCCTTTGGAAATGCTGTCATTCCGTCTGGTGGAGACAGAGAGTTTTAAAGGCCTTATGGCGGTGGCTGTCCCACAGTACGTCGTGCCCAGCCACCACTACTTTTCCAGGCGAGCCATCCCTTCTCTGCACAACCAAGTAGGGGACAAAATCAGGTGTGCACAGCGCAACGCCATCTGTGGCAAGTTGCACCTGACTACGGATACGTGGACCAGTAAGCACGGTCAGGGCCGTTATATCTCCATAACAGTACACTGGGTAAATGCAGTGGCGGCTGGGTCTGAGGCGGATAGCAGTTTGGTGCATGTCCTTCCACCACGAGGATTGCAGGGCGCTTCAGTTTGCCTCCTGTTGCTTCCTCCTCCTACTCCGCTTCCTCATCCTCTACCGGCTCCTTATCCGGTCAGCGTAACACCTTCACCACCAACTTCAGCACAGCCAGGGGTAAACGACAGCAGGCAGTTTTAAAACATACCCCATACCGCGCAGGATCTGTTGACGGGCCTTGAACAACAGACTGATGAGTGGTTGGTGCCAGTGAGCCTCAAGCCCGGCCTGGTGGTGTGCGATAATGGGCAAAATCTCGTAGCAGCTCTGGGACTAGCCGGTTTGACGCACATCCCTTGTCTGGCGCATGTGCTGAATTTGGTGGTGATTCCTTAAAAATTCGTCCGATATGTCAGAGCTGCTGCATAAAGTGAAGGCCGTCTGTGTGCGCTTTCGGTGTTCTCACCCTGCCGCTGCTCGCCTGTCAGCGCTGCAGCGTAACTTCGGCCTTCCCGCTCACTGCCTTATATGCGACGTGCCCACAAGGTGGAACTCCACCTTGCACATGCTGGCCAGACTATGCGAGCAGCAGCAGGCGATAGTGGAGTTTCAGCTGCAGCACGCACGGGTCAGTCGCACTGCGGAACAGCACCACTTCACCACCAATGACTGGTCCTCCATGCGAGACCTGTGTTCCTTGTTGCGCTGTTTTGAGTACTCCACCAACATGGCCAGTGCCAATAACGCCGTTCTCAGCGTTACTATCCCACTTCTATGCCTCCTTGAAAAAACGCTCCTGATGGAAGAGGATGTGGCACATTAGGAGAAGGAGGAAGAGGGATCATTTCGTAGGGTTTCCGGCCAGTCAATCCCAAGTGGCTCCGAGGGTGGGTTCCAGCACCCGCAAACCCAAGGTTCATAATTGTCCAGCCAGGGCACAGTTCTGGAGGATGATGAGGTGGAGGAGGAGGAACCATGTTCACAGCAGGGTGGCACCCAGACCAGCTCATGGCCATCACTGGTGCGTGGCTGGGGGGGATACAGAGGAAACAGACAATACACCTCCCACAGAGGACAGCTTTTTGTTGCCTCTGGGCAGCCTGGCACACAAGAGCGATTAAATGCTGCAGTGTCTCCGCAACGACTGCCGAGTTGCCCACATTCTAACTCTAAATTCTTAATCCCGTCACTGGAGCGTGATTGTAAGATGCGCACGCTGGTAGGGATATCATATGCAAGTTTCTGGCCTTCCCGGTTAAAGAGGCCATCCTTACCACAGCGTGACAGTCTGGAGAAATCACCAAGGACGTATACATCGTCTCCATTTTCCAGGATCTAGCCCAGTCCACTCTACAAAAAGGGAGATTCCTAAAGCCACTTACCGACTGGCTCAGAGCGCGCAGCATCCAATATAGATGGACATTCCCCTTCGGCATATCCTTCTTCTACGAGGGACGCAGGATGGCGGTCTCATCCTTTGCAGATCTGGATCAAGTGTACGATCATCTGAATATCAACCCGCTGAACATTCAGAATTGGGACATAGTTCAAGATCTTTCCTCTCTCCCGATCTTACCTGCAGCGGAACATTGGGAGAAACAACGCAACCCCAGATCGGGCAAGCAACAAAGAGAAGTCTCCTTATCTACACTGAGACGCCTACCTATGGAGACTAAGTATTTGTGCAGTATAGGTTCATAGGAACCATCGACTTATACTCTCTGCCACCGTAGCTCTCCTTATCTCTCCTCTCCTCTATCCTTATCTCTTCTCGATTTTTCTCTCGATTATTCCCTCCCTCCTCAGCCGTTACTATACATTCCCCCTTTTCAGATTATTTTTCGATTTTTCTTTGATTTTCCTCAAGTCCATTTCTTGTTCGAAGTTTACAATATCTAAGGGCGCTCACCCCGAATTTCACTACCCCCACGATCGATACTGTGTTAGTAAGCGCAAGCGCGCATATGTTATTAATGTTTACACTTTTGTGGTATTTTGTTAATTCCTTTTTAGTTATGTTTTTAATTTTTCTGTGGACCTGCTATACTACCTCATGCATAATTGATTCACCACAGGAAATACGGATCTGGTACTATGGGCAGAGGAAGCCACCACTTGGTCGGGGCCAAACAGTTCGGGATCTCTTCATCTTAAAAAATGACCAACCGTAAAATCGCATCATTTAACGTAAAAGGCTTTAATTCGCCCTCTAAAAGATGCCAAATATTTTCCTTAATAAAAAAAACAGGCTTCAGTCCTGCTCTTACAGGGAAACCCACTTTAAGTTTGATAGGTATCCCGACCTGTCTCGCTCCAATTTTCCGGTATGGTTCCACTGCGGTTCTAACTCCTCTGCCTCTAGGGCACGGGTGTCAAACACAAGGCCCGCGGGCCGAATCCGGCCCGCCAGACCTCGTCATGTGGCCCGCGTAGCCGCCGCCAGCCTTCACCTTTTATTATCACTTCCTGCAGGCGGCCCCTGCAGGAAGTGATAATAAATCGCATAATGAGCGGCAGGGCTTTTTTTCTGGCGGAACGCACCGGAACGGCGTTCCGCCACCTTTTGACATCGCAGCCTGCCATGCTCCAGCATGGCAGGCTGCGATGTATCAGCGGGGAGGGACTGGGAGGAGGAGCTGGGGGCCGGTGCGTTCACTGTGCTCCGGCCCCCAGCTCCAGTAGTTATAAAATGTGTACAATTAATAAGGATTCTATTCATGAGGCCTCCTCTGCAGTAGAACATTCAATATAGCCATCCTACTCACAGGGCTGTTATCTTAATGCTGGCCGGCCGGGCAGACGAGCGGCAGAGTCACGACTGACGTCATGTGCCCGGCCTACTTTCTGAATGAAGGAGGCGGCGCAGGCATGTGACGTCAGTCGTGACGCTGCCGCTCGTCTGCCCGGCTGGCCAGCATTAAGATAACAGCCCTGTGAGTAGGATGGCTATATTGAATGTTCTACTGCAGAGGAGGCCTCATGAATAGAATCCTTATTAATTGTACACATTCTATAACTAGTCTGTACTGGAGCGGCAATGGGGGGGGGGTCTGTGGATGGCACTGTTATGAGGTGGGGGGGTCTGTGGATGGCCCTGTTATGGGGTGGGGGGTCTGTGGATGGCACTGTTATGGGGTGGGGGGTCTGTGGATAGCACTGTTATGGGGTGGGGGGTCTGTGGATAGCACTGTTATGGGGTGGGGGGTCTGTGGATAGCACTGTTATGGGGTGGGGGGGTCTGTGGATGGCACTGTTATGAGGTGGGGGGGTCTGTGGATGGCACTGTTATGGGGTGGGGGGGTCTGTGGATGGCACTGTTATGGGGTGGGGGGTCTGTGGATGGCACTGTTATGGGGTGGGGGGTCTGTGGATGGCACTGTTATGGGGTGGGGGGTCTGTGGATGGTACTGTTATGAGGTGGGGGGGTCTGTGGATGGCACTGTTATAGGATGGGGGATCTGTGGATGCCATTCCCAGATCCCCCATTAACAGTGCCATCCCCATCTGGGGGGTTTCTTTGCTGGGTTGGACTTTTATAGCCCCCCCAAATTTTCCTTGCATCCCTGTTCTCTAAAGGGGCGGTTTTAGGGGGCGGTCCTAGGGGTGGGCAGATCCCCCATAAGTGTCACCCACAGATCCCCCATAAGTGTCACCCACAGATCCCCCACAGATCCCCCATAAGTCCGATACAACCGGCCCTTTGAGGATGACCAAACTGCTGATGCGGCCCCCGATGAATTTGAGTTTGACACCCCTGCTCTAGGGGGATCGGTATCGGATTTAATAGAAGCGTCCCCTTCCAATATTGTTCCCACCAACAAGATGTTGAAGGCCGATATCTGTTACTCAAAGGTATGTATACTTTTGTCAATATATATGCCCCAAATGTCGACAAAGCTACTTGGTTTAAAAACCTTATTCCAAAAGTATCTATCTTTCAAGAAGGTATACTGATTCTAGGCGGAGATCTTAATGCCACCTTGGACCCGCTCTTAGATTCCTCTACAAAAAAATATGCCCTTTCCAAACAGGCACTCCGAATAATTAATAGCTCATTGGCAGAATTACACTTGGTCGACGTCTGGAGATTACTGAACCCTTCAGTAAGGGATTATACTTTTTATTTGAATTTACATGGCTCTTATCAAAGGCTCGATTACCTACTAGTACCCAAGGATCATGTCCAAATGTGCAAAGATCTATGTATTGATTCTATCCACATGTCCGATCACGCTCCTATATTTATTTCCTTCTCCCCTACAACTCCCCCTCCCAAAACATTCAGATGGAGACTCAATGAACAACTTCTTTCCAATCCAAACTATGTCTCCAAACTAAAAAGAGTCTTAGAAGACTTCTTCACTTTAAATGCCCTCCCAGACATCTCCCCCAATTTACTGTGGGATACTCACAAAGCCTTCATGAGAGGTCAACTCATCAGTTTAGGCTCTCATGCAAAAAAGTTAAGATCAGCCCAAATAGATACCCTGCTTATGCACATTAAAAAATTAGAGACCCAACATAAACAAACTCTCTCTGACACGCATTTAAAAGAACTTACCAGACTCCGATCTGAATTAAAAAACCTTTTGAACAGTGCCTCAGCTAAATACTTCCTTAACTCCCAATATAAGTTCTTTGCCCATTGAGACAAGGCTTCAAGGTTTATGATGAATAGGATTAAACAAAGGAGATCTCACAATCACATAGATAAAGTGTATACTAAAAGGGGGAATTGGTCACCAAAACCGAAGAAATAGCTTCCCAATTTCAAAACTTTTATCATACTTTGTATAACATCCCCAATAACTCTCCTAAAATGGAGGCACCATCACACCTAGATACAATCCAGAAATGTCTTTATTCCTTATCTCTCCCAAATCTGAACATCTCCCAAAAGTCTATCCTGGAATCCCCCTTCACACTCAAAGAAGAGACAGAAACCATAAAGCAACTACCAAAAATAAAAGCTCCAGGGCCCGATGGGTTGACGGCCATATACTATCGCACCTTCAGGGATCTCCTCGCTCCTCATCTGCTTTCACTATTCAATCAATCCCTGAAGGGCACTCCCCTAACCCAAGACATGACTAGAGCACACATTACTATTATCCCCAAACTAGATAAAGATCCCGCTTACTGTGAAAACTATAGCCCCATTTCATTGCTAAATCTGGACCTTAAACTAATGGCCAAAATTCTCGCTAACCACCTATCCCCGCTCCTCCCTTTTCTAATACATAAAGACCAAATGGGTTTTTTCTCTGGCAGAGAAGGGAAATATAATTCAACGAGAATTATAAATGCCATAACCTATGCGAAAAAGAAAACCTGTCCATTAGTCCTTGTCAGCACCGATGCCGAAAAAGCATTTGACAGAGTCAACTGGGATTTTATACGAGTCGCCTTGCAGAAATTTGGACTTCCAGATCCTTTTATTCAAGCAATCTTTTCAATGTATCTCAATGCCTCGGCATCGGTGCTGGTAAATGGCACTTTTTTCCCCTCCTTCCCTATCAAAAATGGCACTCGTCAAGGATGCCCACTTTCTCCCCTGATCTTTGTCCTGATTATGGAACCCCTTTTACAATCCATTCGACAGGACCCCCTGATAGAAGGCATGGATATGGGAGGCCACAAGCATAAAGCGGACGCTTTTGCACATGATCTTTTACTTATAACAACCAATCCCGCCACTTCTCTACCCCGTATCTATGGACTTCTGGAGAAATGTAGCCCCATGTCTAGCTTTAAAATGAATATGAAAAAATCCCACGTTCTGGCCATAGGTTTACCCCCCCCCCCCCCCCCCCCGCATACCAAGAACAAGCTTGCTGCAACTTTACCCTTTAATTGGAATTCACCCACCATCACATACTTGGGAGTCAAAATTGGTCCGGACCACTCCAATTTATTAAATCTCAACTATACCCCTCTGTTACAATCCATGCAGTCACAAATTGATAACTTGTTTTTCCCAACTCTCTCCTGGTTTGGCCAGAAAAACCTGTTCACCTCACTAGTTTTACCGAGGCTAAACTACCTACAACAGGTCCTGCCTATGCCGTCCCCAATTCTTACGACCAATCCATTAATAGGCATGTACGAAACTATATTGGGAACAAGAAAAAAGCTTGTATCAATTTTCACGTCCTTCAGAGACCTAAACTTGCAGGTGGTATCAACCTTCCAGATCCTGGGACGTATAATCCGAATTTTTCCTGGAAGTCAGATCGAATTCGACTTCATCTGATTTGATTCGCTCATCTCTAATTACATTACTTATTCTGTACTGATCCTGAGTTACATCCTGTATTATACTCCAGAGCTGCACTCACTATTCTGCTGGTGCGGTCACTGTGTACATACATTACTTATCCTGTACTGATCCTGAGTTACATCCTGTATTATACTCCAGAGCTGCACTCACTATTCTGCTGGTGCAGTCACTGTGTACATACATTACTTATCCTGTACTGATCCTGAGTTACATCCTGTATTATACTCCAGAGCTGCACTCACTATTCTGCTGGTGCAGTCACTGTGTACATACATTACTTATCCTGTACTGATCCTGAGTTACATCCTGTATTATACTCCAGAGCTGCACTCACTATTCTGCTGGTGCAGTCACTGTGTACATACATTACTTATCCTGTACTGATCCTGAGTTACATCCTGTATTATACTCCAGAGCTGCACTCCCTATTCTGCTGGAGCAGTCACTGTGTACATACATTACTTATCCTGCACTGATCCTGAGTTACATCCTGTATTATACTCCAGAGCTGCACTCACTATTCTGCTGGAGCAGTCACTGTGTACATACATTACTTATCCTGTACTGATCCTGAGTTACATCCTGTATTATACTCCAGAGCTGCACTCACTATTCTGCTGGTGCAGTCACTGTGTACATACATTACTTATCCTGTACTGATCCTGAGTTACATCCTGTATTATACTCCAGAGCTGCACTCACTATTCTGCTGGTGCAGTCACTGTGTACATACATTACTTATCCTGTACTGATCCTGAGTTACATCCTGTATTATACTCCAGAGCTGCACTCACTATTCTGCTGGGGAAGTCACTGTGTACATACATTACTTATCCTGTACTGATCCTGAGTTACATCCTGTATTATACTCCAGAGCTGCACTCACTATTCTGCTGGTGCAGTCACTGTGTACATACATTACTTATCCTGTACTGATCCTGAGTTACATCCTGTATTATACTCCAGAGCTGCACTCACTATTCTGCTGGTGTTGTCACTGTGTACATACATTACTTATCCTGTACTGATCCTGAGTTACATCCTGTATTATACTCCAGAGCTGCACTCACTATTCTGCTGGTACAGTCACTGTGTACACACATTACTTATCCTGTACTGATCCTGAGTTACATCCTGTATTATACTCCAGAGCTGCACTCACTATTCTGCTGGTGCAGTCACTGTGTACATACATTACTTATCCTGTACTGATCCTGAGTTACATCCTGTATTATACTCCAGAGCTGCACTCACTATTCTGCTGGTGCAGTCACTGTGTACATACATTACTTATCCTGTACTGATCCTGAGTGTTACAGCCAGACACGGAGGCTCCTATTGCTTTCTTCTTCTTTACTTTCCACCAATAGCAGCAAAGAAGAAATTTACATAATCATAACAGTACAGGCCCCTCCCCTGACAGATCCTATAATAAGCAGTGTCCTCTTCAGTAACTTCCTCTTTCTTTGCTGCTTCCACCAAGATAAGTAGCTTCTGTATTTTATGGCTGTTTATCGCATGTTTGATGTGTCACAGTGAGTTTATTACCCAGTGATTTATTACTGCTCGTTTATGCATTCATAGCTTGCTGGACGTATTTGCATAGTTTCTTCCCCTCAATTTATGAGTGTTCTTACTGGACCGGTTGGTTTCCCCTAACGCCTAGCGCGTTTCTCCTTTTGGGGTCGCCCCCCCCCCCTTTTTCCCCCCTTCCCTCCTTTGTTCATCCCCTGCGTTTTTTCTCCTCATTGATTCTTTGATTTTGGGTCTGTTCTCTGCGCCCACCCTCCTTCTCCTTCGCTTTACCTGCGATCCTCTGCTCTGTTCCTCCCCGCCGGCTCCGGCGGTATAGGTTTGTTACAGGTCCCGCTTGCGCTTCCCGCGGCTCCGAGATCTTGCGAGATCTCGGCGGCCATCTTGGGGAGCTCCCTCCCGTCCTCTCGCGGGATTTCGGAGGACACTGAGTACAGTTTCGGTTTCGCTCGGCTCCGGATCGGCTCCTACCCTGCGGCGTTTGGGGTGATTAACCCCTCGTTAGGTTAGCTTATTGCCCAGCGATAGTAGCCCTTACTTTAATAGGCATCCCTATTAGGTTCTCTGCCCTAGAGTATTTAGATATATTTTATTTCTACTCTTGGATCATGTCTTCTGACCGCTCCCCCTCTGGGCCTAATCCCCCCCCATCCACTGGGGACCCCAGCATACCAGCTATTAATGCGCAGGCCCTGGAGCTACAACGCTCGGTCTCTAGCGCAATTATTGAGGCAATGGGATCCATGTCCTCTATGATCTCCCAAACCATCTCTCAGGCCCTAGCTGCCCATGCCCCTGGCCCCTCTACTCAGTCGCCTGTAATTACTAGACCGCAGCCTGCCATTAAACCTCCTGCACCCCAGGAGACTAGGATTGGTGTGATTCAAGCCACCCAGGATAGCGCGCTTAGATCGCGCAAAAGAGCCTTGCCGCGCCAGGCAGAAAGGGCGCGAACGTGGAAATGTGCTAGAGCACAAACTAGCAATGTGGATTCGGAAATAGAATCCGATATGGAGGCTTATGCGGAGGCGAGCAGCCACTCTGAGGGAGAGATAGAGATGGAGATGGAATCTGGTCTTCCGGGTACCTCTGGCCCTAGGCCTTCCACCTCTGGGTCCGTGGGCGCGTCCGCCACTGCCCCTACCACGGCTTTTACCTTGGTGGACCCCTCAGGTAACCCGTTATTTGACCCTGATGCCCTCCACCACCCTAGGTCGGCGGAGTAGCTGCCGGTGGCTCATGTGAGCGATTACCTTGAGCATTGGGTGCGCCGTCCTCTGAGCAAAGATGCGCGCAGCAAGCTCCGATCTGAATGCCCCAGACCATTGATCCCCAACAAGGTCTGTGAGAAGCCATCTGTGGATCCCAAAATTACACAGTTTTTGGCTAAAACCGGCTGGAATCCCTGTAAGGGATTGGATTCCGCACTTAAGAGTTGTCAGGATAAACTCCTGGACATCTTTGGCCCTCTCGCCAAGATCTTTGAAATGGCCGAATCGGCCAGAGCGGACGGCTCTCCAATAGATCCGGAGGAGCTTACGGGCTGGATTCAGAGAGCCATTTGCATTGCTGGCAGCACCAACTCCTCCCTGGCCATTGAACGGCGTAAAGCCATACTTTACAAGATTGACCCAAAATTGGCCAACCTGGCACTCACTGAGGCAGGGAAGGATGCACAGGGTCTGCTTTTCGGGGATTCCTTCATTAAGGACCTCAGCAGATATGTGGGAGCGTTTACTGCCCTGGACAAGGCCCAGTCCTCCATGCGTAGGGTCTTTCAGGGACGGGTCTCCACTAGGGCCGGCAGTAGTAGGGGCCGCCTGTCCGGCCGTGCCAGTTTCCAGGCCCGCAGCTCGGGCAGAGGCTCCTTCACCCAGAGACCACCCTTCCAGGACTAAAGGAATCCTCCTTCGTTCTTCCCGGCCAGAGGCGGTCAATGGCGGTCGAGATCAGTTCGAGGAAATCCTAATTTCCGAAAGTCCTTCGGTAAGTCCTTCCCCAGTGGGGACTTCTTTGGTTCCTTGTGTAGGGGGCAGACTTCTTTGTTTCCATGTTTGGTCCAGCATTACATCAGACCCATGGGTGCTGACCACTGTGCAGGGATTCCACATAGAGCTCACGGAATCGCCAAATCGCATCCCGTCTCCCCCACCACTGCCCCTAGCCCTGCCAGACAGGGAGCTCGTGGACTTAGAGCTGAATTCCCTTTTTCAGAAACGGGCGATAGAAAGGAGAGGGGCGTGCTCAGCAACATCTTTCTAGTTCAGAAGAAAGGTGGGCAAATGCGTCCGGTAATAAATCTCCGGGCCCTGAACTCCGTGGTGCGCTATCGCCACTTCAAGATGGAGGGTATTTACCTCCTTCGGGACTTACTGATCCCAGGGGACTGGATGGTGAAACTGGACCTCAAGGATGCCTATCTGACGGTCCCAGTTGCCTGTTCGTCCAGGGATCTCCTGCGCTTCCGGTGGAGGGGCGAAGTGTGGAGCTTCACTTGCCTCCCGTTCGGCCTTTCTTCGGTGCCATGGTGCTTTACCAAGCTCCTGCGCCCGGTCGTGGCCTGGCTGCGGAGTCGGGGTGTACGTCTAGTCATCTATTTAGACGACATCCTCATCATGCATCAATGTCAGGCGACGCTGCTACTGCACCTCCAGTGGACCTCGAACCTCCTTTCGGCTCTTGGTTTTCTGCTGAACCCCGAGAAGTCCTGCCTCACGCCGTCTCGACGGATGGAGTTCCTGGGCTTCACGGTGGACTCTGTTGCGGAATCTCTCAGTCTCCCATCGGAGAAGTTGCGGACGATCCGCAAGGAATTGAGACATGCCCTCTCGGCTACATCCCTATCCCTGCGCCACCTGGCTCGCATCATTGGCCTGCTGGCCTCCTCTATCCAGGTGGTGTTTCCCGCCCCTCTCCACTATCGGGCCCTTCAGCGCCTGAAGATTGCCCACCTTCGTACCGGGGCCTCGTTCGCGGACGCGGTGGTTCTGGATCAAGAGGCTCGGGAGGAACTTCGTTGGTGGATATGCAACTTGGAAGCCTGGAACGGCAGAGCGATCTTCAGATTTCAACCGGAATTTACGGTGGAGTCGGACGCGAGTCTCCAGGGCTGGGGCGCCCACTGCGAGGGTATTTCCACAGGGGGTCGATGGTCGGAGGCCGAGAGCCATCTTCACATCAACGCTCTGGAACTCCTGGCGGGCTCGTTTGCCATCCGCAGTTTCTCCAATGGCATTGCGCATGCATGCATCCGGCTACGCATGGACAATGTGTCGGCGGTCCGCTATGTCAATCACCTGGGCGGCACCCAATCGGCTACCCTGGCTCGACTGGCGAAAGAGTTCTGGTCCTATTGTCTTTCCAGGGACATCATGGTGCAGGCAGAGTACCTTCCGGGTCTGCACAACTTCCGGGCGGATCGGAGTTCCCGATGCTTCACGGACAGCAGCGACTGGAGGCTAGCACCGGAGATGTTCTCCACGATCTCGGACACCTGGGGTCCTTGCGCCATAGACCTCTTCGCGTCGCGGCTCAATACTCACCTTCCCAGGTTCTTCAGCTGGCGCCCGGATCCGGAGGCGGAGGCGGTGGATGCGTTTCTCCAGGACTGGTCGTCGGCTCTACACTACGCGTTTCCACCTTTTGCCATGATTCCGAGGATGCTGCTGCAGACTCGTCGTCAGGTTGCGGAATTGGTGGTGGTGATCCCCTTCTGGGGGACTCAAGCATGGTACCCGATCCTCCTGGAACTCCTGGTGGACGTGCCTCTCCTCCTTCCGGGTCGGACTGATCTCCTCCAGGGCCCTCTGGGTGTTCCTCACCCCCTGCTGATCGACGGCTCCCTTCAGCTTCTGGCGTGCCGGATCTCCGGACTCCCGGAGAGGTCGCAGGCATTTCGGAGCAACTAGACGCCTCCTGGACAACGCTTGGGCTCCCGGCACCTGAAAATCTTACCGGGCAGCTTGGGGATCTTGGGTTAGCTGGTGCGTGGAACGGAACCTTGATCCCGTTTCGGCGCCTGTGACCCATTTATTGCAGTTCCTTACGTCTCTTTTTGAGGCGGGAAAAGCTTATTGGACCATTAATTTGTTCCGTTCGGCGATTTCTTCAACTCATCAGGGTTTTGATGGCGTTCCGGCGGGTCAACACCCTTCGGTGTCACGTCTGCTACGTGGATCACGCTTGGCTCGGCCTCCTCGGCCACGCTTCACCACTACGTGGAACGTTTCCCTGGTCCTCTCTTTTCTCTCTGCGTGGCCTGAGAACTCGGCTCTTTCCCTCCGTCAGCTGTCGGCCAAGTTGTTGACCCTCTTTTGTCTCATTTCTTGTAAGAGGGTTTCCGATGTCAGGGCTTTGGATCATGACTAGGGATGAGCGAACTCGAACTGTATAGTTCGGGTTCGTACCGAATTTTGGGGTGTCCGTGACACGGACCCGAACCCGGACATTTTCATAAAAGTCCGGGTTCGGGTTCGGTGTTCGTCGCTTTCTTGGCGCTTTTGTGACGCTTTCTTGGCGCTTTTTGAAAGGCTGCAAAGCAGCCAATCAACAAGCGTCATACTACTTGCCCCAAGAGGCCGTCACAGCCATGCCTACTATTGGCATGGCTGTGATTGGCCAGAGCACCATGTGACCCAGCCTCTATTTAAGCTGGAGTCACATAGCGCCGCCCGTCACTCTGCTCTGATTAGCGTAGGGAGAGGTTGCGGATGCGACAGTAGGGCGAGATTAGGCAGATTAACTCCTCCAAAGGACTTCACTTGATTAATCGATCGATCTGCAGCTGTGCATCATTGAGCTGCTGAAATTCAAATGCTCACTCATTGTTTTTAGGCTGCCCAGACTGTTTGTCAGTCACTTTTTTCTGGGGTGATCGGCGGCCATTTTGTGTCTTGTGCGGTGCTGCGACCAAGTGCATCCAAGCTGCGACCAAGTGCATTTAACCCTCAATGGTGTGGTTGTTTTTTGGCTAAAGCCTACATCAGGGTGAAGCTGTCACACCAAGTGCATTTAACCAGCAATAGTCTGTTCATTTTTTGGCCATATACTAAATCAGGGGCAAGCTGCGCCCGTCACCAAGTGCATTTAACCCTCAATGGTGTGGTTGTTTTTTGGCTAAAGCCTACATCAGGGTGAAGCTGTCACACCAAGTGCATTTAACCAGCAATAGTCTGTTTATTTTTTGGCCATATACTACATCAGGGGCAAGCTGCGCCCGTCACCAAGTGCATTTAACCCTCAGTAGTGTGGTTCGTCAAGCTGTGACACCAAGTGCATTTAACCAGCAATAGTCTGTTCATTTTTTGGCCATATACTAAATCAGGGGCAAGCTGCGCCCGTCACCAAGTGCATTTAACCAGCAATAGTGTGGTTATTTTTTGGCCATATCCCAGTCTAATTCTGTCACTAAATCCATACCGGTCACCCAGCGCCTAAATACTAGGCCTCAAATTTATATCCCGCTAAATCTCTCGTTACCGCTGTCCTGTTGTGGCTGGGAAAGTTATTTAGTGTCCGTCAAAGCACATTTTTTGTTCTGGGTTGAAGTACAATTCCCAATTTAGCAATTTCATAATTTAGTGGTTTCTGCTGTATCAGAGCTATTTGAAATCTATCCCTAAAAGGGTATATAATATTCAAGGTGCACATTGGGTCATTCAGAATAACTTCACACACCCGCTACTGTGCATTTCCAAGTCTAATTCCGTCACTAAACCCATACCGGTCACCCAGCGCCTAAATACTAGGCCTCAAATTTATATCCCGCTAAATCTCTCGTTACCGCTGTCCTGTTGTGGCTGGGAAAGTTATTTAGTGTCCGTCAAAGCACATTTTTTGTTCTGGGTTGAAGTACAATTCCCAATTTAGCAATTTCATAATTTAGTGGTTCCTGCTATATCAGAGCTATTTGAAATCTATCCCTAAAAGGGTATATAATATTCAAGGTGCACATAGGGTCATTCAGAATAACTTCACACACACGCTACTGTGCATTTCCAAGTCTAATTCTGTTAGTAAATCCATACCGGTCACCCAGCGCCTAAATACTAGGCCTCAAATTTATATCCCGCTGAATTTGAATACAATACATTGGGCCAAATAATATTTTTGTTGTTGTGGTGAACGATAACAATGAGGAAAACATCTAGTAAGGGACGCGGACGTGGACATGGTCGTGGTGGTGTTAGTGGATCCTCTGGTGCTGGGAGAGGACGTGGCCGTTCTGCCACATCCACACGTCCTAGTGTACCAACTACCTCAGGTCCCAGTAGCCGCCAGAATTTACAGCGATATATGGTGGGGCCCAATGCCGTTCTAAGGATGGTAAGGCCTGAGCAGGTACAGGCATTAGTCAATTGGGTGGCCGACAGTGGATCCAGCACGTTCACATTATCTCCCACCCAGTCTTCTGCAGAAAGCGCACAGATGGCGCCTGAAAACCAACCCCATCAGTCTGTCACATCACCCCCATGCATACCAGGGAAACTGTCTCAGCCTCAAGTTATGCAGCAGTCTCTTATGCTGTTTGAAGACTCCGCTGGCAGGGTTTCCCAAGGGCATCCACCTAGCCCTTCCCCAGCGGTGAAAGACATAGAATGCACTGACGCACAACCACTTATGTTTCCTGATGATGAGGACATGGGAATATCACCTCAGCATGTCTCTGATGATGACGAAACACAGGTGCCAACTGCTGCGTCTTTCTGCAGTGTGCAGACTGAACAGGAGGTCAGGGATCAAGACTGGGTGGAAGACGATGCAGGGGACGATGAGGTCCTAGACCCCACATGGAATGAAGGTCGTGCCACTGACTTTCACAGTTCGGAGGAAGAGGCAGTGGTGAGACCGAGCCAACAGCGTAGCAAAAGAGGGAGCAGTGGGCAAAAGCAGAACACCCGCCGCCAAGAGACTCCGCCTGCTACTGACCGCCGCCATCTTGGACCGAGCACCCCAAAGGCAGCTTCAAGGAGTTCCCTGGCATGGCACTTCTTCAAACAATGTGCTGACAACAAGACCCGAGTGGTTTGCACGCTGTGCCATCAGAGCCTTAAGCGAGGCATTAACGTTCTGAACCTGAGCACAACCTGCATGACCAGGCACCTAAAGTATATGGGTTTCGGACCGCGCTTTTTATTCAGGCCAGTACGCAAACTTAGATCTTTCTTCCTTCTTCCTTTACAGGAGAACCGAGGGCTACAAATATCCTTTACCTGGATATCCTGTAACTATAAAGGTAATGATAGTGTGAGACCGTATGATAAGATAACCTGCACTGCACAGATTGTACTCACTCGGCGTTTTCAAGAAATAGGCGTAGATATAATCCCTCCGTAATGGATTGTTGAGATTCTCTCATATACCGCTTTCTCGTGCACTACTGCAGGGTCTCCACCCGGTCTTTAATCAGGTATGATCCAGATAATTTCTCCAATAGTTTTTTGTCCGGATTCTGATAGGTTTCTGTAGGTACAAGTGCTTCTACAATAGTGAAGCTCAGTTGATATATATTTAAAAGTTTTTATTTGTCCATACTTACAAGACAATTGTTAAAAAAGTCATATAAAATTCCCAGCGTCGATAATACTGCTACTGCCCGACCCGGGTTTCACTCCATGAGCTTCGTCAGGGGCACACTTAATTTCACCCTCCCCCTTCTTTTTATTTGTGGGTTGGTGTTAATCAGGAGTCAGGTGTGCTCCTTCACACTACTAACCTCATACATCTTTAACCCTATACCAGTATCACCTAATCCGCAAGGGAGAAAAACGGTTGCTACTAGGTCACAATTCACATGGACACACTTAATACTCGGGTTCTGTTTTGTCAATTCTTCTTTCTAATTTAACACAGCCTGTAGGTCAAAATCTACATTTAGACCTCCTGGTTGTAATGTACCCAGTTCATATATCCATTGGCTCTCTTTTTTATTAATTTTCTCCAGGAAACTTCCTCCCCTCCAATGTTTTTGAATGGATTCTACTCCCATAAACTTGAGACCCTCTGGCTTTTTTTGATGACATTTTTTATAGTGGGCCGATACCCCATGACTTTCAAGTCCTTTTCTTATATTTCTAATGTGTTCCTGTATACGGACTTTCAAAGGTCTGATAGTCCGTCCTACATACTGGAGGCCGCAAGGGCACTCCAGTACATATATTACCCCTTTACTATAACATGTCATCTCGCCCACCAATTCTAACTGTTTATTCTTACTGGTACTTTTAACTATAGTGCTACTTTGTAATTTTTCTGTTCTTTTCCTGTTTTTGCAAGGGATGCAAAAACCGCACCAATTGAAGCTATTTTTTGTTTTTTTGTTGCTTTTTTTATTTTCCAATCTATTAGCACTATGTACCAATTTGTTTTGTAGGTTGGGTGCTTTTTTGTAGATGACTGTTGGTTGTTCAGGAATAACAGGACCCAACACTGGGTCATTTTTTAAATTCGACCAATTTTTTTTGATTGCGTTTTTCAATTCACCAGAACACTGTGTGAACTGTGTTATGAATGAAAAACGGAAATCCATGGTTTTTTTGTTTAATTCCGATTTTTTTGGGGTTCCCTCTCGTTTTTTAGTTACATCTTTTATGCATCTCTCCAAGTCATCATGTTTGTAACCTTTTTCCAAAAAACGTTCTTTTATTATATTGCTTTGTTCTTTAAATATAGCCTGATCAGTGCAGTTTCGGTGGATTCTCTGGACCTGTCCCTTTGGTATATTATATAACCACGGGGCATAATGACAGCTGGTTAGATCTATATATCCGTTAACATCTGTTGGCTTAAAATAGGTTTTAGTTTTAAGCTGTCCCTCCTCGGCATATATAGTTAGGTCCAAAAAATCCACCGAGACCGCACTGACCGTGCTAGTAAAACTAAGGTTCCATTCTTTGTTTTCCAGTCCTACAATAAAAGTCTCAAGTTGATTTTTGTCACCCTCCCATATCAGCAAGCAGTCATCTATATACCTTTTCCAGGTTTTTAGAGTCCCACTTTTTTCCGATTTTTTTAAAACAGGGTCAATATATTCTTTTTCCCACATGGTCATGAAAATATTCGCGAAACTGGGGGCGAATTTCGCCCCCATCGCCGTTCCGACCTTCTGCAGGTAGTACTGGTCCTTAAACCAGAAGTAATTATGTTCTAAGCAGAATTCAACACATTGTACTATAAAATCAGCCTGTATTTTGTTCATATCCGGGTCATTGTACAGGGTCTCTCTTATTGCATGTATTCCTAATTTTTTGGGGATGATGGTATACAAGGAGGACACGTCAATGGTGGCCATCCACGTGTTATCCCCCACCCCTTGTAAATCGTTTATTATTTTAATCACGCTACCGCTATCCTTCAAATAAGAGGGTGCCTTTGGTATATATTTTTGCAAGAAGTTATCTATATACTCCGTAATTCTACTAGTGAGGGAATTAATTCCCGACACTATAGGTCTACCAGGGGGATTTGTGACACTCTTATGAATTTTCGGCAGTATATAGATAATAGGAGTCATCGGTTCTTTTATATTCAAATATTCCATTTCCTTTTTATTAAGAATACCTTTGTCGCCACCATATTTCACCAAGGTTTGTAGTTTATTTTTATATTCTGGGAGGGGGTCTTTTTTCAATACAGCGTAGGTCTTATTATCTCCCAGCTGCCTCAGAACTTCTATTTCATAGTCCTCAATATTCATAATAACCACTCCCCCCCCTTTATCCGCAGGCTTTATTATTATATCCTGATTATCCTGTAGCGCCTTCAATGCATCCCTTTCTTTTTTAGTTAGGTTGCCCCCTTTCTTTTTAGATTCTATTTTTTCCAGTTCATTTAGGATACTTCTTTTGAAGGCATCTACGCATTCGTTATTTCTATTTTTAGGATAAAACTTCGATTTATCTTTTAAATTCGTATGTATATATTCTTGTTCTTGCTCTGCATTGTTTTGGTTATTTACTAGTTCTTTCCCTGCAAAGAATTTTGCTATATTCAGTTTTCTAATAAATCTATGAATATCTACAAAGGCATCAAACTTGTTTAGGCTTTTAGATGGCGCAAATTTTAACCCCTTTTTAAGTACCGCTTTTTCTGACTCCGACAAGGTGTGTCTGCTGAGATTAAATATCCCTTCATTCACACCTTGCTTTTTTTGTTCACGGATTTTGTGCTTTTTTCCCCCTCTTTTTCCTCTGTGAACCTTCTCTTTTGCGGTGTGTTGGTGTTTGGCGTGATTGTTTTTCTTTTTTCTTGCTCTTTCTCTAGTTTTTCTTGTTCCCCCCTCTGTACACCCTTGATCGCTTGATGTGGAAAATTCTGTTGATCTAGCTGTCTCCTTTCCTGCATTATATGCCCTGGTTCAACACCTTTATCGGTTTGTCTCACCATATTTTCTTGCATGATCGTGGGATCCTCTTTTATAAATCTATATGGGTTATTGTTTTGCCGCCCATATTGTTGATATGGTCTCCTTGTATTGGGCCACTGATGGTGGTAAGGGTTCCTCCCATATCCATTATAGTTTCCATTATATTGCTGTGTATTCCATGAGTTACTTGGTCGATCCTCATAGTATTCATTTTTTCTAGTAGCATCCCATTCTCTCCACTGTTGCCTGGGGTAACCTTTAACACTATGTTCCTTTTCCTCGGCCCCTTTTCCCTCTCCCATTTCTAAATTATTCGCCCTTCTGTTTGCTTCTGACCTAAATCTCCACCTGTAGATTTTTTTAGTCTCATATTCTTCGCATGTTTTGCGATATTTTTTCTGCTTTTTTTCTTTTATTTCTTTATCTACTCCTGTGATGTTCACTTGACACTTTTCACTTAACTTAATATATTCTTTATTTGTTTTAAAGGGTTTTAGTTTTTCCTGTAATTTTTCTATATTCTGTCCTATATTTTTTAGTTTCTGTCTACGTATTTTTATAATGAATTCCATGGCTTTAAAACCACAGAAATCCATTAGTTTTTCCCAGTCGTCTATATCCTTGGGATCTTCCGTATTAAGGGGGAGTTGCCATCGCAGACCCTCTGGGATCTTACCCTCCGCCAAATACCTTTCTAGGGATAAGACTTCCCAGGTAGTCCTAATTTCTTTACATAGATCTTTTTCTAACTCTACAAACATATCCCCCATAATTTTCTCTTCCTTCATATCTTCATTTACAGTGAAAATACTTTCGACATCACATACCATATTTGCTCTAAAATCAAAAATATCCATAACTGCTGGACTCGGCGAACGTCCCACCAAGACACAATATACAATAAAAAAGTCACCAGTCCGCAGTAATGATATGCAGCAGGTCCGCAAAGTGATGTGGGATCAATCACACTTCAAATGGATAAAGTATATGGGTTTCGGACCGCGCTTTTTATTCAGGCCAGTACGCAAACTTAGATCTTTCTTCCTTCTTCCTTTACAGGAGAACCGAGGGCTACAAATATCCTTTAACTGGATATCCTGTAACTATAAAGGTAATAATAGTGTGAGACCGTATGATAAGATAACCTGCACTGCACAGATTGTACTCACTCGGCGTTTTCAAGAAATAGGCGTAGATATAATCCCTCCGTAATGGATTGTTGAGATTCTCTCATATACCGCTTTCTCGTGCACTACTGCAGGGTCTCCACCCGGTCTTTAATCAGGTATGATCCAGATAATTTCTCCAATAGTTTTTTGTCCGGATTCTGATAGGTTTCTGTAGGTACAAGTGCTTCTACAATAGTGAAGCTCAGTTGATATATATTTAAAAGTTTTTATTTGTCCATACTTACAAGACAATTGTTAAAAAAGTCATATAAAATTCCCAGCAGTCGATAATACTGCTACTGCCCGACCCGGGTTTCACTCCATGAGCTTCGTCAGGGGCACACTTAATTTCACCCTCCCCCTTCTTTTTATTTGTGGGTTGGTGTTAATCAGGAGTCAGGTGTGCTCCTTCACACTACTAACCTCATACATCTTTAACCCTATACCAGTATCACCTAATCCGCAAGGGAGAAAAACGGTTGCTACTAGGTCACAATTCACATGGACACACTTAATACTCGGGTTCTGTTTTGTCAATTCTTCTTTCTAATTTAACACAGCCTGTAGGTCAAAATCTACATTTAGACCTCCTGGTTGTAATGTACCCAGTTCATATATCCATTGGCTCTCTTTTTTATTAATTTTCTCCAGGAAACTTCCTCCCCTCCAATGTTTTTGAATGGATTCTACTCCCATAAACTTGAGACCCTCTGGCTTTTTTTGATGACATTTTTTATAGTGGGCCGATACCCCATGACTTTCAAGTCCTTTTCTTATATTTCTAATATGTTCCTGTATACGGACTTTCAAAGGTCTGATAGTCCGTCCTACATACTGGAGGCCAGCAAGGGCACTCCAGTACATATATTACCCCTTTACTATAACATGTCATCTCGCCCACCAATTCTAACTGTTTATTCTTACTGGTACTTTTAACTATAGTGCTACTTTGTAATTTTTCTGTTCTTTTCCTGTTTTTGCAAGGGATGCAAAAACCGCACCAATTGAAGCTATTTTTTGTTTTTTTGTTGCTTTTTTTATTTTCCAATCTATTAGCACTATGTACCAATTTGTTTTGTAGGTTGGGTGCTTTTTTGTAGATGACTGTTGGTTGTTCAGGAATAACAGGACCCAACACTGGGTCATTTTTTAAAATCGACCAATTTTTTTTGATTGCGTTTTTCAATTCACCAGAACACTGTGTGAACTGTGTTATGAATGAAAAACGGAAATCCATGTTTTTTTTGTTTAATTCCGATTTTTTTGGGGTTCCCTCTCGTTTTTTAGTTACATCTTTTATGCATCTCTCCAAGTCATCATGTTTGTAACCTTTTTCCAAAAAACGTTCTTTTATTATATTGCTTTGTTCTTTAAATATAGCCTGATCAGTGCAGTTTCGGTGGATTCTCTGGACCTGTCCCTTTGGTATATTATATAACCACGGGGCATAATGACAGCTGGTTAGATCTATATATCCGTTAACATCTGTTGGCTTAAAATAGGTTTTAGTTTTAAGCTGTCCCTCCTCGGCATATATAGTTAGGTCCAAAAAATCCACCGAGACCGCACTGACCGTGCTAGTAAAACTAAGGTTCCATTCTTTGTTTTCCAGTCCCTACAATAAAAGTCTCAAGTTGATTTTTGTCACCCTCCCATATCAACAAGCAGTCATCTATATACCTTTTCCAGGTTTTTAGAGTCCCACTTTTTTCCGATTTTTTTAAAACAGGGTCAATATATTCTTTTTCCCACATGGTCATGAAAATATTCGCGAAACTGGGGGCGAATTTCGCCCCCATCGCCGTTCCGACCTTCTGCAGGTAGTACTGGTCCTTAAACCAGAAGTAATTATGTTCTAAGCAGAATTCAACACATTGTACTATAAAATCAGCCTGTATTTTGTTCATATCCGGGTCATTGTACAGGGTCTCTCTTATTGCATGTATTCCTAATTTTTTGGGGATGATGGTATACAAGGAGGACACGTCAATGGTGGCCATCCACGTGTTCTCCCCCACCCCTTGTAAATCGTTTATTATTTTAATCACGCTACCGCTATCCTTCAAGTAAGAGGGTGCCTTTGGTATATATTTTTGCAAGAAGTTATCTATATACTCCGTAATTCTACTAGTGAGGGAATTAATTCCCGACACTATAGGTCTACCAGGGGGATTTGTGACACTCTTATGAATTTTCGGCAGTATATAGATAATAGGAGTCATCGGTTCTTTTATATTCAAATATTCCATTTCCTTTTTATTAAGAATACCTTTGTCGCCACCATATTTCACCAAGGTTTGTAGTTTATTTTTATATTCTGGGAGGGGGTCTTTTTTCAATACAGCGTAGGTCTTATTATCTCCCAGCTGCCTCAGAACTTCTATTTCATAGTCCTCAATATTCATAATAACCACTCCCCCCCCTTTATCCGCAGGCTTTATTATTATATCCTGATTATCCTGTAGCGCCTTCAATGCATCCCTTTCTTTTTTAGTTAGGTTGCCCCCTTTCTTTTTAGATTCTATTTTTTCCAGTTCATTTAGGATACTTCTTTTGAAGGCATCTACGCATTCGTTATTTCTATTTTTAGGATAAAACTTCGATTTATCTTTTAAATTCGTATGTATATATTCTTGTTCTTGCTCTACATTGTTTTGGTTATTTACTAGTTCTTTCCCTGCAAAGAATTTTGCTATATTCAGTTTTCTAATAAATCTATGAATATCTACAAAGGCATCAAACTTGTTTAGGCTTTTAGATGGCGCAAATTTTAACCCCTTTTTAAGTACCGCTTTTTCTGACTCCGACAAGGTGTGTCTGCTGAGATTAAATATCCCTTCATTCACACCTTGCTTTTTTTGTTCACGGATTTTGTGCTTTTTTCCCCCTCTTTTTCCTCTGTGAACCTTCTCTTTTGCGGTGTGTTGGTGTTTGGCGTGATTGTTTTTCTTTTTTCTTGCTCTTTCTCTAGTTTTTCTTGTTCCCCCCTCTGTACACCCTTGATCGCTTGATGTGGAAAATTCTGTTGATCTAGCTGTCTCCTTTCCTGCGTTATATGCCCTGGTTCAACACCTTTATCGGTTTGTCTCACCATATTTTCTTGCATGATCGTGGGATCCTCTTTTATAAATCTATATGGGTTATTGTTTTGCCGCCCATATTGTTGATATGGTCTCCTTGTATTGGGCCACTGATGGTGGTAAGGGTTCCTCCCATATCCATTATAGTTTCCATTATATTGCTGTGTATTCCATGAGTTACTTGATCGATCCTCATAGTATTCATTTTTTCTAGTAGCATCCCATTCTCTCCACTGTTGCCTGGGGTAACCTTTAACACTATGTTCCTTTTCCTCGGCCCCTTTTCCCTCTCCCATTTCTAAATTATTCGCCCTTCTGTTTGCTTCTGACCTAAATCTCCACCTGTAGATTTTTTTAGTCTCATATTCTTCGCATGTTTTGCGATATTTTTTCTGCTTTTTTTCTTTTATTTCTTTATCTACTCCTGTGATGTTCACTTGACACTTTTCACTTAACTTAATATATTCTTTATTTGTTTTAAAGGGTTTTAGTTTTTCCTGTAATTTTTCTATATTCTGTCCTATATTTTTTAGTTTCTGTCTACGTATTTTTATAATGAATTCCATGGCTTTAAAACCACAGAAATCCATTAGTTTTTCCCAGTCGTCTATATCCTTGGGATCTTCCGTATTAAGGGGGAGTTGCCATCGCAGACCCTCTGGGATCTTACCCTCCGCCAAATACCTTTCTAGGGATAAGACTTCCCAGGTAGTCCTAATTTCTTTACATAGATCTTTTTCTAACTCTACAAACATATCCCCCATAATTTTCTCTTCCTTCATATCTTCATTTACAGTGAAAATACTTTCGACATCACATACCATATTTGCTCTAAAATCAAAAATATCCATAACTGCTGGACTCGGCGAACGTCCCACCAAGACACAATATACAATAAAAAAGTCACCAGTCCGCAGAAATGATATGCAGCAGGTCCGCAAGGTGATGTGGGATCAATCACACTTCAAATGGATAAAGTATATGGGTTTCGGACCGCGCTTTTTATTCAGGCCAGTACGCAAACTTAGATCTTTCTTCCTTCTTCCTTTACAGGAGAACCGAGGGCTACAAATATCCTTTACCTGGATATCCTGTAACTATAAAGGTAATGATAGTGTGAGACCGTATGATAAGATAACCTGCACTGCACAGATTGTACTCACTCGGCGTTTTCAAGAAATAGGCGTAGATATAATCCCTCCGTAATGGATTGTTGAGATTCTCTCATATACCGCTTTCTCGTGCACTACTGCAGGGTCTCCACCCGGTCTTTAATCAGGTATGATCCAGATAATTTCTCCAATAGTTTTTTGTCCGGATTCTGATAGGTTTCTGTAGGTACAAGTGCTTCTACAATAGTGAAGCTCAGTTGATATATATTTAAAAGTTTTTATTTGTCCATACTTACAAGACAATTGTTAAAAAAGTCATATAAAATTCCCAGCGTCGATAATACTGCTACTGCCCGACCCGGGTTTCACTCCATGAGCTTCGTCAGGGGCACACTTAATTTCACCCTCCCCCTTCTTTTTATTTGTGGGTTGGTGTTAATCAGGAGTCAGGTGTGCTCCTTCACACTACTAACCTCATACATCTTTAACCCTATACCAGTATCACCTAATCCGCAAGGGAGAAAAACGGTTGCTACTAGGTCACAATTCACATGGACACACTTAATACTCGGGTTCTGTTTTGTCAATTCTTCTTTCTAATTTAACACAGCCTGTAGGTCAAAATCTACATTTAGACCTCCTGGTTGTAATGTACCCAGTTCATATATCCATTGGCTCTCTTTTTTATTAATTTTCTCCAGGAAACTTCCTCCCCTCCAATGTTTTTGAATGGATTCTACTCCCATAAACTTGAGACCCTCTGGCTTTTTTTGATGACATTTTTTATAGTGGGCCGATACCCCATGACTTTCAAGTCCTTTTCTTATATTTCTAATGTGTTCCTGTATACGGACTTTCAAAGGTCTGATAGTCCGTCCTACATACTGGAGGCCGCAAGGGCACTCCAGTACATATATGCGGATTAGGTGATACGGGTATAGGGTTAAAGATGTATGAGGTTAGTAGTGTGAAGGAGCACACCTGACTCCTGATTAACACCAACCCACAAATAAAAAGAAGGGGGAGGGTGAAATTAAGTGTGCCCCTGACGAAGCTCATGGAGTGAAACCCGGGTCGGGCAGTAGCAGTATTATCGACGCTGGGAATTTTATATGACTTTTTTAACAATTGTCTTGTAAGTATGGACAAATAAAAACTTTTAAATATATATCAACTGAGCTTCACTATTGTAGAAGCACTTGTACCTACAGAAACCTATCAGAATCCGGACAAAAAACTATTGGAGAAATTATCTGGATCATACCTGATTAAAGACCGGGTGGAGACCCTGCAGTAGTGCACGAGAAAGCGGTATATGAGAGAATCTCAACAATCCATTACGGAGGGATTATATCTACGCCTATTTCTTGAAAACGCCGAGTGAGTACAATCTGTGCAGTGCAGGTTATCTTATCATACGGTCTCACACTATCATTACCTTTATAGTTACAGGATATCCAGGTAAAGGATATTTGTAGCCCTCGGTTCTCCTGTAAAGGAAGAAGGAAGAAAGATCTAAGTTTGCGTACTGGCCTGAATAAAAAGCGCGGTCCGAAACCCATATACTTTATCCATTTGAAGTGTGATTGATCCCACATCACCTTGCGGACCTGCTGCATATCATTTCTGCGGACTGGTGACTTTTTTATTGTATATTATGACCAGGCACCTGCATGCAAAGCATGAACTGCAGTGGAGTAAACACCTTAAAACCAAGGAAGTCACTCAGGCTCCCCCTGCTACCTCTTCTGCTGCTGCCGCCTCGGCCTCTTCTGCTGCTGCTGCCGCCTCGGCCTCTTCCTCCGCCTCTGGAGGAACGTTGGCACCTGCCGCCCAGCAAACAGGGGATGTACCACCAACACCACCACCACCTCCGTCACCAAGCATCTCAACCATGTCACACGGCAGCGTTCAGCTCTCCATCTCACAAACATTTGAGAGAAAGCGTAAATTCCCACCTAGCCACCCTCAATCCCTGGCCCTGAATGCCAGCATTTCTAAACTACTGGCCTATGAAATGCTGTCATTTAGGCTGGTGGACACAGACAGCTTCAAACAGCTCATGTCGCTTGCTGTCCCACAGTATGTTGTTCCCAGCCGCCACTACTTCTCCAAGAGAGCCGTGCCTTCCCTGCACAACCAAGTATCCGATAAAATCAAGTGTGCACTGCGCAACGCCATCTGTGGCAAGGTCCACCTAACCACAGATACGTGGACCAGTAAGCACGGCCAGGGACGCTATATCTCCCTAACTGCACACTGGGTAAATGTAGTGGCAGCTGGGCCCCAGGCGGAGAGCTGTTTGGCGCACGTCCTTCCGCCGCCAAGGATCGCAGGGCAACATTCTTTGCCTCCTGTTGCCACCTCCTCCTTCTCGGCTTCCTCCTCCTCTTCTTCCACCTGCTCATCCAGTCAGCCACACACCTTCACCACCAACTTCAGCACAGCCCGGGGTAAACGTCAGCAGGCCATTCTGAAACTCATATGTTTGGGGGACAGGCCCCACACCGCACAGGAGTTGTGGCGGGGTATAGAACAACAGACCGACGAGTGGTTGCTGCCGGTGAGCCTCAAGCCCGGCCTGGTGGTGTGCGATAATGGGCAAAATCTCGTTGCAGCTCTGGGACTAGCCAATTTGACGCACATCCCTTGCTTGGCGCATGTGCTGAATTTGGTGGTGCAGAAGTTCATTCACAACTACCCCGACATGTCAGAGCTGCTGCATAAAGTGCGGGCCGTCTGTTCGCGCTTCCGGCGTTAACATCCTGCTGCTGCTCGCCTGTCTGCGCTACAGCGTAACTTCGGCCTTCCCGCTCACCGCCTCATATGCGACGTGCCCACCAGGTGGAACTCCACCTTGCACATGCTGGACAGACTGTGCGAGCAGCAGCAGGCCATAGTGGAGTTTCAGCTGCAGCACGCACGGGTCAGTCGCACTACAGAACAGCACCACTTCACTGACTGGGCCTCCATGCGAGACCTGTGTGCCCTGTTGCGCTGTTTCGAGTACTCCACCAACATGGCTAGTGGCGATGACGCCGTTATCAGCGTTACAATACCACTTCTATGTCTCCTTGAGAAAACACTTAGGGCGATGATGCAAGAGGAGGTGGCCCAGGAGGAGGAGGAGGAGGAGGAGGAAGAGGGGTCATTTTTAGCACTTTCAGGCCAGTCTCTTCGAAGTGACTCAGAGGGAGGTTTTTGGCAACAGCAGAGGCCAGGTACAAATGTGGCCAGCCAGGGCCCACTACTGGAGGACGAGGAGGACGAGGATGAGGAGGAGGTGGAGGAGGATGAGGATGAAGCATGGTCACAGCGGGGTGGCACCCAACGCAGCTCGGGTCCATCACTGGTGCGTGGCTGGGGGGAAAGGCAGGACGATGACGATACGCCTCCCACAGAGGACAGCTTGTCCTTACCCCTGGGCAGCCTGGCACACATGAGCGACTACATGCTGCAGTGCCTGCGCAACGACAGCAGAGTTGCCCACATTTTAACCTGTGCGGACTACTGGGTTGCCACCCTGCTGGATCCACGCTACAAAGACAATGTGCCCACCTTACTTCCTGCACTGGAGCGTGATAGGAAGATGCGCGAGTACAAGCGCACGTTGGTAGACGCGCTACTGAGAGCATTCCCAAATGTCACAGGGGAACAAGTGGAAGCCCAAGGCCAAGGCAGAGGAGGAGCAAGAGGTCGCCAAGGCAGCTGTGTCAATGCCAGCTCCTTTGAGGGCAGGGTTAGCATGGCAGAGATGTGGAAAACTTTTGTCAACACGCCACAGCTGACTGCACCACCACCTGATACGCAACGTGTTAGCAGGAGGCAACATTTCACTAACATGGTGGAACAGTACGTGTGCACACCCCTCCACGTACTGACTGATGGTTCGGCCCCATTCAACTTCTGGGTCTCTAAATTGTCCACGTGGCCAGAGCTAGCCTTTTATGCCTTGGAGGTGCTGGCCTGCCCGGCGGCCAGCGTTTTGTCTGAACGTGTATTCAGCACGGCAGGGGGCGTCATTACAGACAAACGCAGCCGCCTGTCTACAGCCAATGTGGACAAGCTGACGTTCATAAAAATGAACCAGGCCTGGATCCCACAGGACCTGTCCGTCCCTTGTCCAGATTAGACATTAACTACCTCCCCTTAACCATATATTATTGGACTCCAGGGCACTTCCTCATTCAATCCTATTTTTATTTTCATTTTACCATTATATTGCGAGGCTACCCAAAGTTGAATGAACCTCTCCTGTGTCTGGGTGCCGGGGCCTAAATATATGCCAATGGACTGTTCCAATGTTGGGTGACGTGAAGCCTGATTCTCTGCTATGACATGAAGACTGATTCTCTGCTGACATGAAGCCAGATTCTCTGTTACGAGACCTCTCTCCTCTGCCTGGGTGCTGGGCCTAAATATATGCCAATGGACTGTTGCAGTGGTGGCTGACGTGAAGCCTCATTCTCTGCTATGACATGCAGACTGATTCTCTGCTGACATGAAGCCAGATTCTCTGTTACGGGACCTCTCTCCTCTGCCTGTGTGCTAGGCCTAAATATATGACAATGGACTGTTACAGTGGTGGCTGACGTGAAGCCTCATTCTCTGCTATGACATGCAGACTGATTCTCTGCTGACATGAAGCCAGATTCTCTGTTACGGGACCTCTCTCCTCTGCCTGGGTGCTGGGCCTAAATATATGACAATGGACTGTTACAGTGGTGGCTGACGTGAAGCCTCATTCTCTGCTATGACATGCAGACTAATTCTCTGCTGACATGAAGCCAGATTGTCTGTTACGGGACCTCTCTCCTCTGCCTGGGTGCTGGGCCTAAATATATGCCAATGGACTGTTGCAGTGGTGGCTGACGTGAAGCCTCAATCTCTGCTATGACATGCAGACTGTTGGTATTCAGGGAACACCTGGGTTAGGATACGACCTACCTTCAGGCCCCATCCCATCCCATTTATCCTTAAAACACAAGGACACGGACACCGTTCAAATGTTTAACTCTTTTACTGGGTGATTGTCGGCCACAGCTCACGTTAAACAGGCAAATTTAAACTCCTCCTCCAACCACTCCTTCTGTGCGGTGTGCCAACCCCTGAACACCAGAGGGCACGTGCGCCAACTCAGCTCCGATTATGCTCCTGTTCTCCACATTGCCGCCATGGAGGAGGCCGATTATACAGGACTCCGACCACCACCCAGCAAAAAGAAACCCTGCTCAATACCATCTTGAAGGCCGGACAAAAATATGTCCAATCCGATCTCCGTTAGATGGACCCCATCCGGTCTCATCAAAGCCCTATTGTCTCCTTCCAACTGCCGATGGCGAACCGTGACACCACCACGAGAGCGCACAAAGCGCGAGATACGAGCATTCAAAGTCCTCCGGCACCTCTCCAGAGCCTCACCATCCCGGGCCCCGTGCCACACCACCCGGGGCACCACCTCCGACCAAACTATAACCAACTCCCTAAAGAAAGCCGGAAACCTCTCAAGGTCAGAACGCATGAGCGCCATTAACTCTGTAAGCCGAAGGGCACAAAGATCGTTACCACCCGCATGTATCACCAGCACCACCGGTCCCACCGACCGGAGACCAATGTCAACCACCTCAGGCAACAACTGAGACCACTTAAGGCCCCGTATCCCCTTCCAAAACACCTCAACTTCCCTGAATCCAAGGCTCCGACCTCCAGGCCGTCGTTCCGCTCGTTGCGCTGCCCAAAATATATAAGAGTGACCCAACAGCCAAACCACCGGACGAACAGCACCTGAAAGAAATAAAGATGAAAACAAATCCACCACATATGCATAAACAGTACACAAAAAGGGGGGGGACGGCAGCACACCGCCCCCGGCGCATAACCATCCCTCCCTGCGCCGTAAACTCTATCGCCAAACATGTAAATTTCCATTCTTTATTTTTTTTTTTTTTTTTTTTTTTTTTTAAACAGCACACCAGCAAACTGAAGAATTCATACCAACAAATCCGGGCGAACGTAACGCGCAAAACAGGCAGAGCGCCACCTACCAATACGCATCACCTCCGACTCAGGCAAGCCAGCCCTCGCCGCTTCCGTAGCCGCGCCGATACGAAAGGAATGAGTACCAAACTCACCAGGCTCCACCCCCGCCCGCCTCAAGCAGCTGCGCAGAACCGAAGAAAACTGGAATTTCGTAAATGGGGCTCCATCCGCATGATCTAGGAAATTCACGCCACTCACCCGAACCGCCATGTACTCCCCCACCAACCTAACCGGGCAAGCCAACCCCGCCACCGGCAATATCGGCAGCCACGCCCCTTTCCCCAACTGGTCAGTTTTCGACTTCCGAATGCGGACTCTGAGAGCATTGTTACCCAGTACCACATCCGATGCCGCCAAACCTCCAGGCCTAACACCCGAAGGAGCCACCAGTTCACCCACCCTCAGAGCCGCAAAGAAGGCGAGGCAAAAACTAGCCGCCACCATGGAACCCTCAAACGCAGACGAGCACACCGTCCCACAACACTCAACCAACTTGCAAAGCAACGCAAAAGAGATAGGACGCCTACTATCCCTGACCACATACTCCCGCTGCCAACCCTTCATGGCCTGCCTCACCACAAAAACCTTCGTCACATCCGCCCAACCACACAATTTAAAGAAAAACGCCACCCCAGCCAAACGACGCCGCGCAACCGGGGCAGACACCCCCAGCGACCTCATCCTCAACAACCATTCTACCGTCACCTCCAAGCGCACATCATCCCTCTCAGCCACATCCCTCGCCCCACTCACAGCCAACCAGTCAGCCCAGGCCTTACCATGCGCCTGCCAAGTCGCCGGTGCCACCGACGCACTCACGAGTGACATCAGCTGCTGGACACCAGCCGCCACAGGAACTGAGGGCACTCCCGCCCATCCGATTCCGCCTCCGGAAGAAGTTCCCGAAACACCTGCCAATTTAAGCGAGAAAGAGCATCAGCGACACGATTATCAACTCCCGGAACATGCCTGGCCCGGAAGTAAATGTTGCGCTCCAAACAACGGAGCACCAAATGCCGCAGCAACGCCAACACCGGGAGGGACGAGGACGACAAACAATTAATACATTGAACAGTCCCTAGATTATCCGACCAAAAGCAAACATGCCGGTTCGCCAAACGGTCACCCCAAATCTCCACCGCCACCACTATAGGGAACAGCTCCAACAGCGTCAGATTCCTAACCAACCCCAAGGCACGCCACTCCTCAGGCCAGGAGGCCGCACACCACTCCGTACCCAGTATCGTACCAAAGCCACAAGAGCCAGCCGCATCAGACCACAACTCCAATTCCGAATTGGAAACCACCTCAGCAATAAAGCAAGTATGCCCGTTATAGGCGCCCAAAAAGGAACTCCACACCCTCAAGTCCGCCTTCATCGAGCTCGTAAGCCGAATACGATGCCGGGGAGCCCGGCCTCCACGCGTCGCCAAAGAAAGGCGACGCGAAAAAACCCGACCCATAGGCATGACCCGACACGCGAAACAAAGCAAACCCAAAAGGGACTGGAGCTGCCGCAAGGTAACCTTACGCACTGCCAAGAAACCCTCAATCAACCCCGCCAAGGCACACAACTTGTCCCTGGGAAGCCGAAAAACCATTGCAACCGAATCAATCTCGATCCCCAAAAAGGAAAGACAAGTAACCGGGCCCTCCGTCTTCTCAACCGAAATAGGGACACCAAAGCGAGCCATTAACCCCAAAAACGTGGACAGCAAGAATCGACAGCCGTCGCTTTCCTGCGAACCCACAAAAAGGAAGTCGTCAAGATAGTGAATCACAGACGACAACCCAGACTCAACCCGAACAACCCACTCCAAGAATGAGCTGAACATTTCAAAGTAATGGCACGAGATGGAGCACCCCATAGGTAAACACATATCATAATAAAAACGGCCCTCGAAACAACCCCCAAGCAAATGAAAACAATCAGGGTGGATAGGCAGCAACCTAAACGCAGACTCAATATCAGATTTCGCCATAAGGGCGCCACACCCCGCCTTACGCACCAACGCCACTGCCCTATCAAAAGACACATATGTAACAGAGGCCTCCTCAGGAAGGATAGCATCATTCACAGACACACCACGAGGATAAGACAGATGATGGATAAGGCGGAATTTTCCTGCCTCCTTCTTGGGGACCACACCCCACGGCGAAACCCTCAAATTGGAAAAAGGCAGGTCCACGAAGGGGCCAGCCATCCTACCAGCCGAAACCTCCTTCTGTAACTTAGCCTCCAGGACCCCCGGGTGCTCCCTGACAGATTTAAGGTTATCAGCGTAAACCGGAAACCGACTAAGAACAAACGGAATAAAAAACCCATCCGAAAAACCCTCAAACAAGGTCACAGCAGCCTCCCTATTGGGATACCTGCTTAACCACGGCGCCATCTCTACCACGCTGACCGGCGTCCTTGGGCTCAAACGCTGCGGGGGCTCTACCGGGCCTAACCTGGGATCTGGAACACCTCCCTGCCGCATGCGGGCCACCACAGGCCGAGCATTCGTGCTTGTACTTACACAAGCCGGCATATTTGCAGAAACCTTCATTGAATAACCAGCACGCGCCCGGTCGTCTAACGGCCACTGGCCCCTGGGCTGCCGAGGCCCCGGCTCCAGCGGCCGCCCCTGGAAAGGACGGCGGGCGCTGCGACACCATCAAACGAAGCCACACATCCGTGGCCTTCACTCCCCAACCCAGCTCCGGCTGAAGCGCCAAACGCCTCCTGAACTCCTCATCATACCTCCACCACGCACTACCCCCATGAGCCTTATACGCACTATAAATAGTATCCAAATAAATGAACAACTCCGCACAGCGCTCCGGGTGCCGCTGCCCCATAACGCACCCCAAAACCGCAAACGCCTGCAACCAATTGTTCATAGTCTTGGACACCTTCACCCTCCTATCATAAGGCTTATCCAAGAAACGCTTCTCCCTATCCACAGTGTGCTGGTCAACTGAAACCAGCGACCAAATGTCCACATACTGATTGGACCAAATCTTCTCCCGCACTGCCTCCTCTAAATGCGAACCCAAAGGGCTAACCCCACAGAAAAAGGAATCCTTGTGCACACCCGCCATCACCGGAGGGGCCCGCCCAGATACGCTCGAGGCATCCTTTACATCGGACCCCGTGGTAGCCGCAGCGACCAACTCTGGCACGACCCCCACCGGTGCTGACGGGGGCAACAAAGCCGGCAATTTGTCCAATAAAGATTTTAATAACACTTCTAAACCCGCAGAGGACCCACCAGCCCCCCACGCCCCAGCATATTGGTACTCACCAGCGGGGGAAGGTATCGGCGCTGCCAACGCAGGTGCAGGCACGTCACTCCTGTGCACCGCCAAATCGACCAGGCTGGACGCCCTGGACAGCTCCACCTGGACCGGCCTTTCGCGCCGGGAACGCGGTGTCCGAACAGACTCCCCTGAACCGCCCGACGACCCGTCTGAGGACGACGGGGAGCGCCAACGAGAGGATCTGGACCGCCTACTGTGCCTAGATGACCGGGAACCGCGCCGCGGACGACGACTACGGCGGCCCCTGCGGCCCCTGCTCCTGCCATCAACCGATGAGGAGGGGGACAGAGACACCTCCCTGCGCCTGCGCGAGTGACCAGAGGAAGAAGGGACCGCAAGTGGCTGAGAATGTGGGAGGGGAGGTGGCATCTGGGACGGGGGCACCAAGGGCACAACCCCCACAGCAGGAGGGGAAGGTCCAGGCAACTGTGTAACCGCCCCCATACCCACAGGCGAAAGTACCAAGCCATCCACCTGACCATATACAACAGGAGGGAGAGGAGGGAGGAGAGTGGCCTGCTGTGAATCCGGAGGAGTCAAGGATCGATCCCCGTCCTCCTGTGTACTGTGATGGGACCCCATGCTACCAAACACTCCCGCTCCGCACACCGCCGCACGCTGGGTCTGAAGCACAGGAGGCGGAAGCGGAAGGGGAGGAGCCAACTCCGGCCGGCGCGAAACCCCAGCCGGCCGCCGCACAGAGGCAGCGCGCCTGCGCGGCGCAACCGGAGCCGGAGCGGGACCCGAGAAGGAAGGCGGCGAGTGACCTAACCGCACCGGGGGCCGGTGAGTACGGCCGGAACGCCGCCCGGCAGGGAGAAGAGACGGGGCAATAGGGGAGGAGTCAGCCACTTGCGGTGGACCAACCGCAGCAGTCAAACCAGGCGCAGGAGGGGGAGAGGAAGCGGGAGAACTCAGGCCGCACAGAAACGAGCGCAGCCAGCCCTCCCCTTCCTCACTAAACCGTGCAAGGAGAGCAGCCCGCAACTGAGCGTCTCCAGCAGCCATCTCTTGTGGGGACAGGCAGCAAGCAAGAACTCACCAGCTTGCCTTCTCCGGAAAAGAGGAAGAGGCAGGGGCAGAAGGGGCGTATATATACCCCTAAATACAACCACCTCCCCCTTCCTGCTTACTGGCATACCACCCACCATTAACCCCTCACACCCCTTCTCAGCACCATTAACCCTGCCCTACCCAAACCTACCACCAGAAGAGCAGGAGGCCTGACATATAACCTAGGAAGGGCAAAAAAGGGGGGGGGGGGGGAGCACCACCAGTCCCTCATCACCCTCCCTAAACTGTCGGGTGCTCTCCAGACTGATTCTCTGCTGACATGAAGACAGATTCTCTGTTACGGGACCTCCCTCCTCTGCCTGGGTGCTGGGCCTAAATATATGCCAATGGACTGTTGCAGTGGTGGCTGACGTGAAGCCTCATTCTCTGCTATGACATGCAGACTGATTCTCTGCTGACATGAAGCCAGATTGTCTGTTACGGGACCTCCCTCCTCTGCCTGTGTGTGTGCTGGGCCTAAATATATGCCAATGGACTGTTGCAGTGGTGGCTGACGTGAAGCCTGATTCTCTGCTATGACATGCAGACTGATTCTCTGCTGACATGAAGACAGATTGTCTGTTACGGGACCTCTCTCCTCTGCCTGTGTGCTAGGCCTAAATATATGCCAATGGACTGTTCCAGTGTTGGCTGACGTGAAGCCTGATTCTCTGCTATGACATGCAGACTAATTCTCTGCTGACATGAAGCCAGATTCTCTGTTACGGGACCTCCCTCCTCTGCCTGGGTGCCGGGGCCTAAATATATGCCAATGGACTGTTGCAGTGGTGGGTGACGTGAAGCCAGATTCTCTGCTATGGGACCTCTCTCCAATTGATTTTGGTTAATTTTTATTTATTTAATTTTTATTTTAATTCATTTCCCTATCCACATTTGTTTGCAGGGGATTTACCTACATGTTGCTGCCTTTTGCAGCCCTCTAGCTCTTTCCTGGGCTGTTTTACAGCCTTTTTAGTGCCGAAAAGTTCGGGTCCCCATTGACTTCAATGGGGTTCGGGTTCGGGACGAAGTTCGGATCGGGTTCGGATCCCGAACCCGAACATTTCCGGGATGTTCGGCCGAACTTCTCGAACCCGAACATCCAGGTGTTCGCTCAACTCTAATCATGACGCTAGATCCTTTTCTCCCGAGGGCGTCACATTTAACATTACGCGACGCACTAAGACTAATATTCGGTCTGTCTCTTATCCCTGTTTCCCGTCTTCCCCGGCGCTCTGTCCGGTAGCCTGTTTGCGGGAGTATGAGTCGCGTACTAGGACTCACCGCTCTGCGGACGTTCCGCAACTGTTCCTCTCCATCCGCCATCCTTTTGGCCCGGTGTCTAGTCCCACATTGGCGCGTTGGATGAAGTGGGTCATGTCCCTGTCTGGGATTGATACGGCGGTCTTTACCGCTCATTCGGCCAGGGGCGCGGCAGCCACTGCCCTGGCCGTTTCGGGAGCTCGTTTGGAGGACATTTTGCGTTTGGCTGACTGGTCTAGGGCCACGACGTTCAGAGAATTTCATTTTCGTCCGCCCCCCTCATGTGTTTTCATCGATTATTGCTCAGCTTTGAACTTGCAATATGAGCCTCCGTGTCTTGCTGTAAAACTAAATGATTTTCCTATTTCATGACGTAAAGTCATAGTTTTATTAAAGACACGGAGGCGAGTATTGCCCGCCCTGGGTTGTTCCTGTCCGCTCTTTTGTGGTTTTTATTTGTATTGGACTGTTTACATTGTCTTTTATGGTTATTTATTACGTATCATTGTATACTTGTATTACTGACTGTTTATGGTTCTGTTTTCAGCGACCTTATAATGTACGACCGTTTCCTGGGTCGGTTTTGTTCAGTTTCTGCCTGCCTCTTACACTGGCTATATTATTTGCTTTGTTTCAGGTTGAAGGTTCCACGACGTATGGACTTCTGCGTTGTCCCGGGTTTCCGGAGGTGTTAGTCATGTTGGCTTGATTTCTACAGCGTGATGGACCAGTTAGTTTATCGTTTTCGGGTCCAGTTCCAGTTTCCGGTTTCGGTTCCAGTTCCGGTTATGCAGTTGGTGTCACGGTTACAAAGAAAGAGGAAGTTACTAAAGAGGACACTGCTTATTATAGGATCTGTCAGGGGAGGGTCCTTTATTGTTATGATTATGTAAATTTCTTCTTTGCTGCTATTGGTGGAAAGTAAAGAAGGAGAAAGCAATATGAGCCTCCGTGTCTTTAATAAAACTATGACTTTACGTCATGAAATAGGAAAATCATTTAGTTACATCCTGTATTATACTCCAGAGCTGCACTCACTATTCTGCTGGTGCAGTCACTGTGTACATACATTACTTATCCTGTACTGATCCTGAGTTACATCCTGTATTATACTCCAGAGCTGCACTCACTATTCTGCTGCTGCAGTCACTGTGTACATACATTACTTATCCTGTACTGATCCTGAGTTACATCCTGTATTATACTCCAGAGCTGCACTCACTATTCTGCTGGTGCAGTCACTGTGCACATACATTACTTATCCTGTACTGATCCTGAGTTACATACTGTATTATACTCCAGAGCTGCACTCACTATTCTGCTGGTGCAGTCACTGTGTACATACATTACTTATCCTGTACTGATCCTGAGTTACATCCTGTATTGTACTCCAGAGCTGCACTCACTATTCTGCTGGTGCAGTCACTGTGTACATACATTACTTATCCTGTACTGATCCTGAGTTACATTCTGTATTCTACCCCAGAGCTGCACTTACTATTCTGCTGGTGCAGTCACTGTGTACATACATTACTTATCCTGTACTGATCCTGAGTTCCATCCTGTATTATACTCCAGAGCTGCACTCACTATTCTGCTGGTGCAGTCACTGTGTACATACATTACTTATCCTGTACTGATCCTGAGTTACATCCTGTATTATACTCCAGAGCTGCACTCACTATTCTGCTGGTGCAGTCACTGTGTACATACATTACTTATCCTGTACTGATCCTGAGTTACATCCTGTATTATACTCCAGAGCTGCACTCACTATTCTGCTGGTGCAATCACTGTGTACATACATTACTTATCCTGTACTGATCCTGAGTTACATCCTGTATTATACTCCAGAGCTGCACTCACTATTCTGCTGGTGCAGACACCGTGTACATACATTACTTATCCTGTACTGATCCTGAGTTACGTCCTGTATTGTACTCCAGAGCTGCACTCACTATTCTGCTGGTGCAGTCACTGTGTACATACATTACTTATCCTGTACTGATCCTGAGTTACATTCTGTATTCTACCCCAGAGCTGCACTTACTATTCTGCTGGTGCAGTCACTGTGTACATACATTACTTATCCTGTACTGATCCTGAGTTCCATCCTGTATTATACTCCAGAGCTGCACTCACTATTCTGCTGGTGCAGTCACTGTGTACATACATTACTTATCCTGTACTGATCCTGAGTTACATCCTGTATTATACTCCAGAGCTGCACTCACTATTCTGCTGGTGCAGTCACTGTGTACATACATTACTTATCCTGTACTGATCCTGAGTTACATCCTGTATTATACTCCAGAGCTGCACTCACTATTCTGCTGGTGCAGTCACTGTGTACATACATTACTTATCCTGTACTGATCCTGAGTTACATTCTGTATTCTACCCCAGAGCTGCACTTACTATTCTGCTGGTGCAGTCACTGTGTACATACATTACTTATCCTGTACTGATCCTGAGTTCCATCCTGTATTATACTCCAGAGCTGCACTCACTATTCTGCTGGTGCAGTCACTGTGTACATACATTACTTATCCTGTACTGATCCTGAGTTACATCCTGTATTATACTCCAGAGCTGCACTCACTATTCTGCTGGTGCAGTCACTGTGTACATACATTACTTATCCTGTACTGATCCTGAGTTACATCCTGTATTATACTCCAGAGCTGCACTCACTATTCTGCTGGTGCAATCACTGTGTACATACATTACTTATCCTGTACTGATCCTGAGTTACATCCTGTATTATACTCCAGAGCTGCACTCACTATTCTGCTGGTGCAGACACCGTGTACATACATTACTTATCCTGTACTGATCCTGAGTTACGTCCTGTATTGTACTCCAGAGCTGCACTCACTATTCTGCTGGTGCAGTCACTGTGTACATACATTACTTATCCTGTACTGATCCTGAGTTACATTCTGTATTCTACCCCAGAGCTGCACTTACTATTCTGCTGGTGCAGTCACTGTGTACATACATTACTTATCCTGTACTGATCCTGAGTTCCATCCTGTATTATACTCCAGAGCTGCACTCACTATTCTGCTGGTGCAGTCACTGTGTACATACATTACTTATCCTGTACTGATCCTGAGTTACATCCTGTATTATACTCCAGAGCTGCACTCACTATTCTGCTGGTGCAGTCACTGTGTACATACATTACTTATCCTGTACTGATCCTGAGTTACATCCTGTATTATACTCCAGAGCTGCACTCACTATTCTGCTGGTGCAGTCACTGTGTACATACATTACTTATCCTGTACTGATCCTGAGTTTTACAGCCAGACACGGAGGCTCATATTGCTATCTCCTTCTTTACTTCCACCAATAGCAGCAAAGGAAAAATTAACATAATCAAAACAACCAAGGCCCCTCCCCTGACAGATCCTATAATAAGCAGTGTCCTCTTCATATCTCCCTCTTTCTTTGCTGCTCCACCAAAGATAAGTGATCTATTTATCTGATTGTGTGATTTTTGATTCAGGAAGCATTTGTGTCTTTGTTTGGTATTTCAATTCTGGCCTAGTATATTTATGCTGTACTGAACTGTTGCAGGGTTCCCCCCCTGTTTCACTTCCTTGTGGGGTCTTATCCCTGTTTTGCTTTATCCCCCATACACCTGTTGCGGCCTGCATCTGGGGGTCGTTCCCCCCTTCCTCTCTCCTCTCTGCCTTGGCATTTATTCTTTTCCCCTCAGCCTTTCACTTTGGGGTATGTTCTTAACCCCCCTCCTCTCCCCCTACCTCTGCGCCGCTCCGATTACTCTCCCCGGGTCTCCGGCGACTTAGTCTTTCGGCGGGCTCTTCTCCTGTAGCTTCCCGCGGCTCCGAGATCTCGCGAGATCTCGGCGGCCATCTTGGGAGCTCCCGCCCGTCATCTCGCGAGATTTCGGAGCATTCGCCAGTGCTCCGCTACTGTGCTCACCTCCGGATCGGCTCCTGCTACCTGCGGCGCTTGGGGTGACTAACCCCTAGATAGGTTAGTTTTTCTGCCACAGATTGGGCTCCTCTGTTAGCCACCATCAGACTAGGTGCCCCATCGATTGCCCTGCAATTAGTCCCTTGTTTAGGATAACAAAATCATGTCCTCAGACCGCTCTCCCCCTGGGCCTAATTCCCCCCATCCTCTGGGGACCCCAGCTTGCCAGCCATAAGCGCACAGGCCCTGGAGCTACAACGCTCAGTGTCTAGCGCCATTATAGAGGCCATGGGCTCCATGTCCTCAATGATTTCTCAGACCATTGCTCAGGCCTTATCTACCCATGCTCCAGGCCCCTCTAACCTAATGCCTACACCCACTATCCCGCAGCCTGCCATTGAACCTCCTGCCCAGGAGAATTTGATTGGTGTGATCCAAGCCACCCAGGATAGCGCGCTTAGATCGCGCAAAAGAGCCTTACCGCGCCAGGCAGAAAGGGCGCGAACGTGGAAAAGTGCTAGAGCACAAACTTATGACATAGATTCTGATAATGAATCTGACATGGAGGCTTATGCGGAGGCAGGTGACCACTCTGATGGAGAGTTGGAGATGGAACAGGAGTTTCCAGGTACCTCAGGCCCTAGGCCGTCCACATCTGGGTCCGTGGGCGCATCCACCTCTGCTCCTAACACGGCTTCTAGCCTGGTGGATCCCTCTGGCAACCCACTATTTGACCCTGATGCCCTCCACCACCCTAGGTCGGCGGAGTGGATACCTGTAGCTCATGTGAGCGACTACCTGGAGCATTGGGTGCGTCGTCCTCTCAGCAAAGAGGCGCGCAGTAAGCTCCGTGTGGAATGCCCCAGACCATTAATCCCAAACAAGGTCTGCGAAACGCCAGCTGTGGATCAAAAGATGACGCAGTTTTTGGCCAAAACCGGCTGGAATCCCCGTAAAGACCTAGATTCCGCTATAAAGAGTTGTCAGGACAAGCTCCTCGACATTTTTGGCCCCCTAGCCAAAAATTTTGAGATGGCCGAATCGGCCAAGGTGGACGGCTCTCCGGTTGATCCGGAGGAGCTTGCTGGCTGGATTCAAAGAGCCATTTGCATTGCGGGCAGCACTAACTCCTCCCTGTCTATTGAAAGGCGTAAAGCCATCCTGTTTAAGATCGACCCAAAATTGGCCAACTTGGCACTCACTGAGACAGGGAAGGAGGCTCAGGGTCAACTGTTCGGGGATTCCTTCATTAAGGACCTCAGCAGGTACGTTGGAGCGTTTACCGCATTGGACAAGGCCCAGTCCTCCATGAAAAGGGTATTTCAGGGACGGGTCTCCACTAGGGCCGGCAGTGGTAGGGGCCGTCTGTCCGGCCGCTCCAGTTATCAAGCCCGCAGCTCGGGCAGAGGCTCCTTCAACCAGAGGCCTCCTTTCCAGGACCAAAGGAATCCCCCCTCGTTCTTCCCGGCCAGAGGCGGCCAATGGCGTTCCAGGTCGGTCAGAGGGAATCCGAGCTACAGAAAAGCTTTCGGTAAGTCTTTCCCCAGTGGGGACTTCTTCCGCCCCTCGCGTAGGGGGCAGACTCCGTCTATGTTCCCACGTTTGGTCCAACATCACTTCAGACCCATGGGTGCTGAACACTGTACAGGGGTTCCACATAGAGCTTACGGGTTCCCCAGATTTCGTACTTTCTCCCCCACCCCTGGCGCTACCGGACAGGGAGCTGGTGGACGTAGAACTTGTTTCCCTCTTGCACAAGGGTGCGATAGAACGGGCCCCTCCTACCCGAAGGGGCGTTCTCAGCCACATTTTTCTAGTTCAGAAAAAAGGGGGACAATTTCGTCCGGTCATAAATCTCCGGGCTCTGAACTCTGTGGTGCGCTACCGCCACTTCAAGATGGAGGGGATTCACCTCCTTCGGGACTTGCTGATTCCAGGGGACTGGATGGTGAAGCTGGATCTCAAGGATGCCTATCTGACGGTTCCGGTTGCCTCCGCCTCCAGAGATCTTCTTCGCTTCCTGTGGAAGGGCGAGGTGTGGCGCTTCACTTGCCTACCGTTCGGCCTTTCCTCGGCGCCTTGGTGTTTCACCAAGTTGCTGCGCCCAGTCATGGCCTGGCTGCGGAGTCGGGGGGTGCGTCTGGTCATATACCTGGACGACATCCTCATTATGCACCAGTGTCAGCAGTCTCTGCTACAGCACCTCCAGTGGACCTCGGATCTGCTGACGGGTCTGGGTTTTTCTACTCAATCTCGAGAAGTCCTGTCTCACGCCATCTCGTCGTATGGAGTTTCTGGGCTTCACGGTGGACTCTGTCGCGGAATCCCTCAGTCTTCCGGCGGAGAAGTTACGGACGATACGCAAGGAGTTGAGACATGCTCTCTCTACTCCCTCCCTGTCGCTTCGCCATCTGGCCCGCATCATTGGGCTATTAGCCTCCTCTATCCAGGCGGTCTTCCCCGCTCCACTCCATTATCGAGCTTTACAGCGTCTGAAGATCGCCCACCTCCGTGCCGGGGCCTCGTTTGCAGACGCGGTGATTCTGGATCAGGAAGCTCAGGAGGAACTCCGTTGGTGGTTGAGCAACTTGGAAGCCTGGAACGGCAGAGCAATTTTCGGATTCCAACCGGAATTCACGGTGGAGTCGGACGCGAGCCTCCAAGGCTGGGGGGCCCACTGCGAGGGTATCTCCACTGGCGGTCGATGGTCGGAGTCCGAGACCCGTTTTCACATCAACGCTCTGGAACTTCTAGCGGGTTCGTTTGCCATCAGGAGTTTCACCAAGGGCATAGCTCATGCTTGCATCCGTCTACGCATGGACAACGTGTCGGCGGTCCGATACGTCAATCATCTAGGCGGCACTCAATCGGCCACCTTAGCCCGACTGGCGAAGGAGTTCTGGTCCTACTGTCTGTCCAGGGACATCATGGTCCAAGCGGAGTACCTTCCGGGTCTCCACAACTACCGAGCGGATTGGAGCTCCCGATGCTTCACGGACGGCAGCGACTGGAGGTTGAATCCGGAGATGTTCTCCATTATCTCGGACATCTGGGGTCCTTGTTCCATAGACCTCTTCGCGTCCCGTCTCAACGCTCACCTGCCCAGGTTCTTCAGCTGGCGTCCGGATCCGGAGGCAGAGGCGGTGGATGCGTTTCTCCAGGACTGGTCTGCAGCCCTACATTACGCATTTCCGCCGTTCGCCATGATTCCGAGGATGCTGTTACAGACTCTATGTAAAGTGAAATGGCCGGCACTGCTCTGTAAAGTTGCTCGGCGGTGCACGTGTCAACGGGCAGGCATCCCAATGTTACAGCTGTAAAGGAAGGACCGGCACTCGCACTGGTTTCTTTATGCAGAATTTAATTTCAGTCACTTATTCATTCATAGTGACGCGGCGTTTCAGCACTAACATGTGCTTTCATCAGACTATACAAACTTATCCTCAAGACATGTCTTAAATAACAGAAAAAAGAAAAAAATAGAGGAACTGACGTCATACCACTGGCTCCTCCCCCCTGACAAGATACAAGGATAGATAAGAAAGCTCCATGTGTCTCCATTTTTAACAATGAGAGGAGTCCCATGATTAATTCCGCTGGAAAATAAAACAAAAAATTTTTTGTATAAAACATCATATCAAACCACTTATATTGTACTCTCGGTTCAAGCCTTTTGGATCCATCGTTTGTAAACGATGGATCCAATATGCTTCTTTTTGCAGGAGTAATTTATTTCGATCACCACCACGGCGAGGTAATGGTACACCCTCAATCACCTGGTAACGTAATTGTGCTATTGTGTGTTTCTTCTCATGGAAATGATAAGGTATAGGGAGCAATAAATTACCCTTCCTGATGGTGGACTTGTGTTTGCTCAACCTGTCTTTGATCCTCATAGAGGTTTCCCCCACGTATAATAGTCCACAGGGACATTTTAAAATGTATACGACGAATCTGCTGTCGCACGTGAACACACCTCTTATGGGAATTCTCTCCCCAGAATGTGGGTGTGAGAGATAAGACCCCTTGATCACGCTTGAGCAATTCACACAATTCAGACAAGGGAATGTACCCTGTCTGGGAGAAGATAACACGCTCTGTCTCAAATCTCGCTTATTGCTACCAATGTCGGCTCTGACTATTTTATCCTTGATATTATCAGCCCTTTTAAAACACATCATGGGGGGTCTTTGAAATTCCTCAATCTGAGGGTATGATTTTGAGATTGTATGCCAATGCTTATTGACAATGCCTCTTAGTTGTTGGGTCAATGGGTGATATTTGACCACCAGTGGGATGCGTGATTGCTTCACTGTCTTGGTTTTTTCAGGAATGTCTACCTTCTTTCTCTGTTCTTGTAGGAGTGGCCTAGGATAACCTCTGGCTAAAAAATTTTTCTCCATTTCTTCTAGCCTAGTTTCACGGACTTCAGTATTGCTAACAATTTTCCTGACCCGCTGAAATTGTGAAAAGGGAATCGATTTCTTTGTAGAGACCGGATGACTGCTGGAGAACGCAAGTAAGCTATTGCGATCCGTCTCTTTTGTAAACAGATCAGTATATAGTCGACCCTCTTTCCCCTTCAGGACCCATGTGTCTAGAAAAGAAATTTTATCCATGTCTTGATGCATGACAAATTGTAACTCCGTCCAGATTGAATTCAGGTGCATGGCAAACTCCGTGAGGGATCGAATGTCACCCCGCCATACGCAAAAAATGTCGTCGATGAAACGGCGCCAAAAGATACAATGCTGTGTGTACAGTGGGTCAGGATAAACGAAATGACTCTCAAAATATGACATATAGCTGTTTGCGTACGGCGGCGCGACATTCGATCCCATCGCGGTCCCGCGGCGCTGTTGGTAAAAAGAATCTTGGAATAGAAAGTAGTTCTGTTCAAGCACTATATTCAAAAGTGATAGAAAAAAATCTTTTTCTTTTTTTACATATGTGCTAACATCTAACAGTTCTGCAACGGCTGCAAGTCCCTTTTCGTGCGTTATGGAAGTGTAGAGACTGCATACGTCAAATGTGACTAATATGCAGTCCCCATCTACTGTCAAACGGTGAATCTCAGATAAAAAATGACCTGTATCACGTATATATGATGATGACATTTGAGTCAAAGGGGTCAACACTTTTTCTAGAAAGATTGCTGGACGAGAGAGGATGGAGTCAGTCGACGCCACAATGGGTCGCCCTGGGGGAGTGGTCATAGATTTATGTACTTTGGGTAAGGTGTAAAACACCGGAGTGATTGGGTACTGATTAATCAGGAATTCTCCTAATTTGGCATCGATGACAGGAATTGTGTGAATTGCTCAAGCGTGATCAAGGGGTCTTATCTCTCACACCCACATTCTGGGGAGAGAATTCCCATAAGAGGTGTGTTCACGTGCGACAGCAGATTCGTCGTATACATTTTAAAATGTCCCTGTGGACTATTATACGTGGGGGAAACCTCTATGAGGATCAAAGACAGGTTGAGCAAACACAAGTCCACCATCAGGAAGGGTAATTTATTGCTCCCTATACCTTATCATTTCCATGAGAAGAAACACACAATAGCACAATTACGTTACCAGGTGATTGAGGGTGTACCATTACCTCGCCGTGGTGGTGATCGAAATAAATTACTCCTGCAAAAAGAAGCATATTGGATCCATCGTTTACAAACGATGGATCCAAAAGGCTTGAACCGAGAGTACAATATAAGTGGTTTGATATGATGTTTTATACAAAAAAATTTTTGTTTTATTTTCCAGCGGAATTAATCATGGGACTCCTCTCATTGTTAAAAATGGAGACACATGGAGCTTTCTTATCTATCCTTGTATCTTGTCAGGGGGGAGGAGCCAGTGGTATGACGTCAGTTCCTCTATTTTTTTCTTTTTTCTGTTATTTAAGACATGTCTTGAGGATAAGTTTGTATAGTCTGATGAAAGCACATGTTAGTGCTGAAACGCCGCGTCACTATGAATGAATAAGTGACTGAAATTAAATTCTGCATAAAGAAACCAGTGCGAGTGCCGGTCCTTCCTTTACAGCTGTTACAGACTCGTCGTCAGGCGGCGGAATTGGTGGTGGTGATTCCCTTCTGGGGGTCTCAAGCCTGGTACCCGATTATCCTGGAACTCCTGGTGGATGTGCCTCTCCTACTCCCGACGCGGACGGATCTCCTCCGGGACCCGCTGGGTGCCCCACATCCTCTTCTGGTCGACGGCTCCCTTCAGCTTCTGGCGTGCCGAATCTCAGGACTCCAGGCGAGGTCGAGGGAGTTTCGGAGGCAACTAGACGCCTCCTGGACAACGCTTGGGCTCCCGGCACCCGAAAATCTTACCGGGCAGCTTGGGGATCTTGGGTTGGCTGGTGCATGGAACGGGACCTGGATCCCGTTTCGGCGTCTGTGACCCATTTATTGCAATTCCTGACGTCTCTTTTTGAGGCAGGGAAGGCTTATCGGACCATCAATTTGTTCCGTTCCGCGATTTCCTCGACTCATCAGGGTTTTGATGGCGTTCCTGCTGGTCAACACCCTTTGGTGTCTCGGCTTTTACGTGGCTTGCGTTTGGCTCGGCCTCCTCGGCCGCGTTTCACCGCTACGTGGGATGTCTCCCTGGTCCTGTCTTTTCTCTCTTCCTGGCCCGACAACGCGTCTCTTTCCCTCCGTCAGCTGTCGGCCAAATTGCTGACTCTTTTTTGCCTGATTTCCTGTAAGAGGGTCTCAGATGTTAGGGCTCTGGATCATGATGCCAGGTCCTTTACGCCCGAGGGTGTTACTTTTAACATCACACGGCGTACCAAGACCAATATTCGGTCGGTGTCCTATCCCAGTTTTCCGTCTTCTCCGGCGCTCTGTCCTGTAGTTTGCCTGCGGGAATATGAGTTGCGCACTCGGTCTCACCGTTCTGCGGACACTCCGCAGCTTTTCCTCTCTATTCGCCATCCCTTTGGCCCAGTGACCAGCCCCACTTTGGCGCGATGGATGAAGTGGGTCATTTCCCTTTCCGGGATTGATACGACGATCTTTACCGCTCACTCGGCCAGGGGCGCGGCTGCTACTGCCCTGGCAGTTTCGGGGGCTCGTTTGGAGGACATTCTGCGTCTGGCTGACTGGTCTAGGGCCACGACGTTCACAGAATTTTATTTCCGTCCTCCTACTCACGTGTTTTCAGCTATTATTGAGCAGCTTTGAACTTGCAATACGAAGCCTCCGTGTCTTGCTGTAAAACTTAATGATTTTCCTATTTCATGACGTAAAGTCATAGTTTTATTAAAGACACGGAGGCGAGTATTGCCCGCCCTAGGTTTCTCTTGCCCCCCCTATTGTTATGGTATTATTGTTATTGACTATTCGACTGTCTTTTATTGTTATTTATGACGTTTGGCCGTTCAGGTTTATTATGGTTGTTTCAGCGACCTCTTTGATGTGCGACCGTTATTGGGTCGTGATTGCGCATCTTGTACCCATGTGCTTACACTGGCTATATTATTTGCTCTGTTTCAGGTTGAGAACTCCTTGGCAGATGGCGTTCCGTGTTGTTCCAGGTTTCCTGAGAGGTTAGCCATGTTGGCTTGAGTTCTTCAGTTGGAGGGACCAGAAGGGTCGGTGCCGGGTCCAGTTCCAGTTCGGTTCGTTTTCGGTTATGGTTGGCGGTTGGTGTCGTGGATTCAAAGAAAGAGGAAGATATGAAGAGGACACTGCTTATTATAGGATCTGTCAGGGGAGGGTCCTTGGTTGTTTTGATTATGTTAATTTTTCCTTTGCTGCTATTGGTGGAAGTAAAGAAGGAGATAGCAATACTCGCCTCCGTGTCTTTAATAAAACTATGACTTTACGTCATGAAATAGGAAAATCATTAAGTTACATCCTGTATTATACTCCAGAGCTGCACTCACTATTCTGCTGGTGAAGTCACTGTGTACATACATTACTTATCCTGTACTGATCCTGAGTTACATCCTGTATTATACTCCAGAGCTGCGCTCACTATTCTGCTGGTGCAGTCACTGTGTACATACATTACTTATCCTGTACTGATCCTGAGTTACATCCTGTATTATACTCCAGAGCTGCACTCACTATTCTGCTGGTGCAGTCACTGTGTACATACATTACTTATCCTGTACTGATCCTGAGTTACATCCTGTATTATACTCCAGAGCTGCACTCACTATTCTGCTGGTGCAGTCACTGTGTACATACATTACTTATCCTGTACTGATCCTGAGTTACATCCTGTATTATACTCCAGAGCTGCACTCACTATTCTGCTGGTGCTGTCACTGTGTACATACATTACTTATCCTGTACTGATCCTGAGTTACATCCTGTATTATACTCCAGAGCTGCACTCACTATTCTGCTGGTGCAGTCACTGTGTACATACATTACTGATCCTGTACTGATCCTGAGTTACATCCTGTATTATACTCCAGAGCTGCACTCACTATTCTGCTGGAGCAGTCACTGTGTACATACATTACTTATCCTGTACTGATCCTGAGTTACATTCTGCATTATTCTCCAGAGCTGCACTCACTATTCTGCAGGTGGAGTCACTGTGTACATACATTACTTATCCTGTACTGATCCTGAGTTACATCCTGTATTATACTCCAGAGCTGCACTCACTATTCTGCTGGTGGAGTCACTGTGTACATACATTACTTATCCTGTACTGATCCTGAGTTACATCCTGTATTATACTCCAGAGCTGCACTCACTATTCTGCTGGTGCAGTCACTGTGTACATACATTACTTATCCTGTACTGATCCTGAGTTACCTCCTGTATTATACTCCAGAGCTGCACTCACTATTCTGCTGGTGCAGTCACTGTGTACATACATTACTTATCCTGTACTGATCCTGAGTTACATCCTGTATTATACTCCAGAGCTGCACTCACTATTCTGCTGGTGCAGACACTGTGTACATACATTACTTATCCTGAACTGATCCTGAGTTACCTCCTGTATTATACTCCAGAGCTGCACTCACTATTCTGCTGGTGCAGTCACTGTGTACATACATTACCTATCCTGTACTGATCCTGAGTTACATCCTGTATTATACTCCAGAGCTGCGCTCACTATTCTGCTGGTGCAGTCACTGTGTACATACATTACTTATCCTGTACTGATCCTGAGTTACCTCCTGTATTATAATCCGGAGCTGCACTCACTATTCTGCTGGTGCAGTCACTGTGTACATACATTACTTATCCTGTACTGATCCTGAGTTACATCCTGTATTATACTCCAGAGCTGCACTCACTATTCTGCTGGTGCAGTCACTGTGTACATACATTACTTATCCTGTACTGATCCTGAGTTACATCCTGTATTATACTCCAGAGCTGCACTCACTATTCTGCTGGTGCAGACACTGTGTACATACATTACTTATCCTGAACTGATCCTGAGTTACATCCTGTATTATACTCCAGAGCTGCACTCACTATTCTGCTGGTGCAGTCACTGTGTACATACATTACTTATCCTGTACTGATCCTGAGTTACATCCTGTATTATACTCCAGAGCTGCACTCACTATTCTGCTGGTGCAGTCACTGTGTACATACATTACTTATCCTGTATTGATCCTGAGTTACATCCTGTATTATACTCCGGAGCTGCACTCACTATTCTGCTGGTGCAGTCACTGTGTACATACATTACTTACCCTGTACTGATCCTGAGTTACATCCTGTATTATACTCCAGAGCTGCACTCACTATTCTGCCGGTGCAGTCACTGTGTACATACATTACTTATCCTGTACTGATCCTGAGTTACATCCTGTATTATACTTCAGAGCTGCACTCACTATTCTGCTGATTACATGACTAATTTATGGGTTTGATGCAGTGAAAACCTCTTTCCTTTTTATCGACTAATAGACAAAACAAACATAAAAGAAGCCTGTCACAATGTTTTGCTATTATTATTATTATTATTATTATTATTATTATTATGTCACTGTATCATTTGTAGTTACATTTTGTAGAAGGGGTCCAGTAGAGCGGTTATTACCATGTATAACGTGTGTTTCACCCCCCCCCCCAATCTGAAATCTTGTTTATTTGTCAGTGATTTCCCTGGACGCTCCACAAGTGGCAGCCGCTTATTCCCAGAGCTCTGCCGTGTCCCGGCCTCTATAAATGTCCCAGCGCTGGGAGCTCAGCACATCTGCGGGAAAACCTCTGGACGGAGCAGCGGAAGCACAGGAGTCAGGTGAGTGCACCTCACTGACACAAATGACCATAAGACCCAGAGACCTCTTTATGTTATATGTATGTATGTGTGAATATGGAGAATGTCCCCTGTAGAGAGTGGGGTGTTATTTAGGACTAAGGGCACGGGTGACTTTTCTCCCCTGTTTAGGTTAGGGGCTGTTATATAGGACTATCAACAAGGGCGGCATTTTCCCTTGTAGAGAGTGGGGTGTTATATAGGACTATAGACATGGGTGTCTCTTCTCCTCTGTAGAGGTTATGGTGTTATATAAAACTATAGACATGGGTGTCTCTTGTCCCCTGTAGAGGTTGGAGGGTGTTATATAGAACTATAGACATGGGTGTCTCTTGTCCCCTGTAGAGAGTGGGGTGCTATATAGGACTATAGACATGGGTGTCTCTTCTCCTCTGTAGAGAGTGGGGTGTTATATAGGACTACAGACATGGGTGTCTCTTCTCCTCTGTAGAGAGTGGGGTGTTATATAGGACTATAGACATGGGTGTCTCTTCTCCTCTGTAGAGAGTGGGGTGTTATATAGGACTAAAGACATGGGTGTCTCTTCTCCTCTGTAGAGAGTGGGGTATTATATAGGACTATAGACATGGGTGTCTCTTCTCCCCTGTAGAGAGTGGGGTATTATATAGGACTATAGACATGGGTGTCTCTTCTCCTCTGAAGAGGTTGTGGTGTTATATAGGACTATAGACATGGGTGTCTCTTCTCCTCTGTAGAGGGTGGGGTGTTATATAGGACTATAGACATGGGTGTCTCTTCTCCACTGTAGAGGGTGGGGTGTTATATAGGACTATAGACATGGGTGTCTCGTGTCCCTTGTAGAGGTTGGAGGGTGTTATATAGGACTATAGACATGGGTGTCTCTTGTCCCCTGTAGAGAGTGGGGTGTTGTTATATAGGTCTATAGACATGGGTGTATCTTCTCCTCTGTAGAGAGTGGGGTGTTATATAGGTCTATAGACATGGGTGTATCTTCTCCTCTGTAGAGAGTGGGGTGTTATATAGGACTATAGACATGGGTCTCTCTTCTCCTCTGTAGAGAGTGGGGTGTTATATAGGACTATAGACATGGGTGTCTCTTCTCCTCTGTAGAGAATGGGGTGTTATATAGGACTATAGACATGGGTGTCTCTTCTCCTCTGTAGAGAGTGGGGTGTTATATAGGACTATAGATATGGGTGTCTCTTCTCCTCTGTAGAGAATGGGGTGTTATATAGGACTATAGACATGGGTGTCTCTTCTCCTCTGTAGAGAGAGAGAGGTGTTATATAGGAATATAGACATGGGTGTCTCTTCTCCTCTGTAGAGGTTGTGGTGTTATATAGAACTATAGACATGGGTGTCTCTTCTCCTCTGTAGAGAGTGGGGTGTTATACAGGACTATAGACATGGGTGTCTCTTCTCCTCTGTAGAGGTTGTGGTGTTATATAGAACTATAGACATGGGTGTCTCTTCTCCTCTGTAGAGAGTGGGGTGTTATATAGGACTATAGACATGGGCGTCTCTTCTCCCCTGTAGAGAGTGGAGTGTTATATAGGACTAAGGGCATGGGTGACTTTTCTCCTCTGTAGAGGTTGTGGTGTTATATAGGACTATAGACATGGGTGTCTCTTCTCCTCTGTAGAGAGTGGGGTGTTATAAAGGACTATAGACATGGGTGTCTCTTCTCCTCTGTAGAGAGTGGGGTGTTATATAGGACTATAGACATGGGTGTCTCTTCTCCTCTGTAGAGAGTGGGGTGTTATATAGGACTATAGACATGGGTGTCTCTTCTCCTCTGTAGACAGTGGGGTGTTATATAGGACTATAGACATGGGTGTCTCTTCTCCTCTGTAGAGAGTGGGGTGTTATATAGGACTATAGACATGGGTGTCTCTTCTCCTCTGTAGAGAGTGGGGTGTTATATAGGACTATAGACATGGGTGTTTCTTCTCCTCTGTAGAGGTTCTGGTGTTATATAGGACTATAGACATGGTTGTCTCTTCTCCTCTGTAGAGGTTATGGTGTTATATAAAACTATAGACATGGGTGTCTCTTGTCCCCTGTAGAGGTTGGAGGGTGTTATATAGAACTATAGACATGGGTGTCTCTTGTCCCCTGTAGAGAGTGGGGTGTTATATAGGACTATAGACATGGGTGTCTCTTCTCCTCTGTAGAGAGTGGGGTGTTATATAGGACTATAGACATGGGTGTTTCTTCTCCTCTGTAGAGGTTCTGGTGTTATATAGGACTATAGACATGGGTGTCTCTTCTCCTCTGTAGAGGTTATGGTGTTATATAGAACTATAGACATGGGTGTCTCTTGTCCCCTGTAGAGGTTGGAGGGTGTTATATAGAACTATAGACATGGGTGTCTCTTGTCCCCTGTAGAGAGTGGGGTGTTATATAGGTCTATAGACATGGGTGTCTCTTCTCCTCTGTAGAGAGTGGGGTGTTATATAGGACTATAGACATGGGTGTCTCTTCTCCACTGTAGAGGGTGGGGTGTTATATAGGACTATAGACATGGGTGTCTGTTATCCTCTGTAGATGTTATGATGTTATATAGGACTATAGACATGGGTGTCTCGTGTCCCTTGTAGAGGTTGGAGGGTGTTATATAGGACTATAGACATGGGTGTCTCTTGTCCCCTGTAGAGAGTGGGGTGTTGTTATATAGGTCTCTAGACATGGGTGTATCTTCTCCTCTGTAGAGAGTGGGGTGTTATATAGGTCTATAGACATGGGTGTATCTTCTCCTCTGTAGAGAGTGGGGTGTTATATAGGACTATAGACATGGGTGTCTCTTCTCCTCTGTAGAGAATGGGGTGTTATATAGGACTATAGACATGGGTGTCTCTTCTCCTCTGTAGAGGTTATGGTGTTATATAAAACTATAGACATGGGTGTCTCTTGTCCCCTGTAGAGGTTGGAGGGTGTTATATAGAACTATAGACATGGGTGTCTCTTGTCCCCTGTAGAGAGTGGGGTGTTATATAGGTCTATAGACATGGGTGTCTCTTCTCCTCTGTAGAGAGTGGGGTGTTATATAGGACTATAGACATGGGTGTCTCTTCTCCACTGTAGAGGGTGGGGTGTTATATAGGACTATAGACATGGGTGTCTGTTATCCTCTGTAGATGTTATGATGTTATATAGGACTATAGACATGGGTGTCTCGTGTCCCTTGTAGAGGTTGGAGGGTGTTATATAGGACTATAGACATGGGTGTCTCTTGTCCCCTGTAGAGAGTGGGGTGTTGTTATATAGGTCTCTAGACATGGGTGTATCTTCTCCTCTGTAGAGAGTGGGGTGTTATATAGGTCTATAGACATGGGTGTATCTTCTCCTCTGTAGAGAGTGGGGTGTTATATAGGACTATAGACATGGGTGTCTCTTCTCCTCTGTAGAGAATGGGGTGTTATATAGGACTATAGACATGGGTGTCTCTTCTCCTCTGTAGAGAGTGGGGTGTTATATAGGACTATAGACATGGGTGTCTCTTCTCCTCTGTAGAGGTTGTGGTGTTATATAGGACTATAGACATGGGTGTCTCTTCTCCTCTGTAGAGGTTGTGGTGTTATATAGAACTATAGACATGGGTGTCTCTTCTCCTCTGTAGAGAGTGGGGTGTTATACAGGACTATAGACATGGGTGTCTCTTCTCCTCTGTAGAGGTTGTGGTGTTATATAGAACTATAGACATGGGTGTCTCTTCTCCTCTGTAGAGAGTGGGGTGTTATATAGGACTATAGACATGGGCGTCTCTTCTCCCCTGTAGAGAGTGGAGTGTTATATAGGACTATAGACATGGGTGTCTCGTGTCCCCTGTAGAGGTTGGAGGGTGTTATATAGGACTATAGACATGGGTGTATCTTGTCCCCTGTAGAGAGTGGGGTGTTATATAGGACTATAGACATGGGTGTCTCTTCTCCTCTGTAGAGAGTGGGGTGTTATATAGGACTATAGACATGGGTGTCTCTTGTCTACTGTAGAGGTTATGGTGTTATATAGCTCTATACACATTGGTGTCTATTGTCCCCTGTAGAGGTTGGAGGGTGTTATATAGGACTATAGACATGGGTGTCTCTTGCCCCCTGTAGAGGTTGGAGGGTGTTATATAGGACTATATACATGGGTGTCTCTTGTCCCCTGTAGAAAGTGGGGTGTTATATAGGACTATAGACATGGGTGTCTCTTCTCCTCTGTAGAGGTTGTGGTGTTATATAGGACTATAGACATGGGTGTCTCTTGTCCCCTGTAGAGGTTGGAGGGTGTTATATAGGACTATAGACATGGGTGTATCTTGTCCCCTGTAGAGAGTGGAATGTTATATTGGACTATAGACATGGGTGTCTTTTGTTCCCTGTAGAGAGTGGGATGTTATATTGGACTATAGACATGGGTGTATCTTGTCCCCTGTAGAGAGTGGGTTGTTATATAGGACTATAGACATGGGGGTCTCTTCTCCTCTGTAGAGAGTGGGGTGTTATATAGGTCTATACACATGGGTGTCTCTTGTCCCCTGTAGAGAGTGGGGTGTTATATAGGACTATAGACATGGGTGTCTCTTCTCCTCTGAAGAGGTTGTGGTGTTATAAAGGACTATAGACATGGGTGTCTCTTCTCCTCTGTAGAGGTTGTGGTGTTATATAGGACTATAGACATGGGTGTCTCTTCTCCTCTGTAGAGGTTGTGGTGTTATATAGGACTATAGACATGGTTGTCTCTTCTCCTCTGTAGAGAGTGGGGTGTTATATAGGACTATAGACATGGGTGTCTCTTCTCCTCTGTAGAGGTTGTGGTGTTATATAGGACTATAGAAATGGCCGTCACTTCTCCACTGTAGAGGTCGGAGGGTGTTTTATAGGACTATAGACACAGGTGTCACTTTTCTTCTGTGGCTCTTATCAACTTTTTTCAATGGCCCATGCCACCATCTTCTTGGGTCACTTTTCTCCTTTCTATGGATTTCCTTACGTTCATCACAAGCAGCCTTACCCTGGTGACTAATGTCATGACAAATATCTATCATCTATGTCCTCATACAGTCTCATTCACAATTCCTATGCTCCCATTTGTCTTCTTTCTTCTCTCTAAGCTTAACCCACAACTTCTCCTGTTGTACAGCTCAGCAGTGGAGCTCATGAATATCTTCTCCATGGTTCATTTAAGGCCTTTCAGAATTATTATATTCACATATGTTGTGACTTTCCTTGGTCTCTTGACCCAGAGGTAGCCACCAACTGTTACCAAACATCTATAACATCATGACCTTTCCCTCTGCTGCAATAGCAGTACTCATCAGTATAATCATCTCATCAGGACATCCATCATCATTCTGTAATATCCACTAAACTGCTACAAAGTGCTTGTAGAACATCTGTATGATTTAAGAAAGTTGAGATGATGATTCTACAAGTAAGAACGTTGCGATAACAATAATATGTGTCCTCCCTCTTTTGAAAAGACTTTGACAGCAAATAAGACCTGAAGCGATTTCAATGTACAGTCCTCATCATCCGTCTATGATCTTTTCATTATACTTTTTCACTAGTTTCAGAACCACTTGGTCTCTTGGCTCCTTTACTTTCAATCTCACCTACATTTCTTCTCCTCTTCTCTTCATGGCTCAGCCATGATGCCATAACCAACAAACCCCTGTGGACCTCTCCTTTTTTATCTGTCCACTGCATCTCATTTAAGGTCCTAAGAGGCAAAAGATCTTGAACCCAGTATCATCCACTAACGTTATACAAACCATATCCCTCTATTTATCTTACCCCCCTAATGACTAACCCTTAACGAAATGTAGCCCGACACTCCAAACTCTCTAATTCTCTACTAACTGTAACCAACTACTCACCTTCCACCAATCCCCTCTGTACTTCTAGACATTCAGTTTTTGGCTAATCTTAATCACTATCTGAAATGTTTGTTCGTTTAAAGAGGATCTTCCATCTAAACAATCTCTTGATGTTAGAAGGATCTTCTAAAATAAATTCAACATCTAGTGTCCTCTGGATGGAAGTCCCTGTGATCAGTGAGAGAACCTTATATTGTTATATTTCCATACAGCACCTCCACAGGTGGAATGAAGAATTACACAGTTCTCATTAAAATCAATAGGTCCTCCATTAATGTGCCAGTTCCTCCAGGGCAAGAGATGTTCATTACTGTTCCTCTCCACTAATGGTGGGCCTCTTGATTAAATCCTACTATTAATCTCTTATTATCTACAATTGGGTTTTCTAAAACAGACAACCAGTTCCTTCACGTCTTTTTGTTTTTTCAAACACAGTATATCTGATGTACATTTGGCCACCTGTCTACTCTGAGGGCCCACCTATCAGCTAAAGACAAGTATGTGTCCACCATATATTGCATTGTGCCATTTCTGCTTCACATGGAAAAGATACAGGGGGACATTTATGAAGACTAGCGATTTAGACCCCTGTCTTAATCCCTGTGCGCTGCCAGTTGATGCGTCTAAGTTATGTAGAGGCATTTGCTGCGAATGGTCATGTGTTGTCCAAGCAAAAAATGGGCGTGGAAAATGATGAATGAGATGGGTAATGGGCCATTTCACAAAAGTGCCATTAGCGGGGTAAAGTCACAGATGTTTTTTACAAAACAACTTAACAACAAGATCTGTGATATAAATACGCCAAAAAGTAGTGTATAATGCATAATAAATGACCACTATAGTTTTTATATGAGAGCAACTGACTTGGAGCTACACATTATACCTCTGTTTGAGGTGGTCTCTATTGAACTCATAGGCTTGTCTGATGGGCCTCATTACTGGGTCAAAATCTGGACGTTCTGTAGAACTGTGCAACCCCATGTAGTCCACAGTATTGAAAGTGACTGTATATGTGTTTCTGAATAAATAAATAAATAATAGAATGATTTAAAAAAAAAATGAAAAATCACAAAAATATAAAAAAACATGGATACAGCTAAATGTTTCCATCTCAATATTAAAGCACACACTATACATAGCTCCTATCGGAGTGAATGGGGGGACGTGCATGGCCACCTATTCATGGCTACTTTGCCTTGTTCCATTATGGGAAGCTCAAGCTTTCACACATGTGATAGATCTGCACTTTTAACCATATTTAGCATTGCAAAAATGTGACCCTTTTATCTTCCCCTTTCCAAAGAAAGGAAATTCCCTCCCCGCTGTAAATTATATTAATAATGGCAGTGATGAGAAGGACACTTGAAGTATTCCTGTCGTTCGCACAGCTCCATATTTGTCTGGTGACCTCCTGGCTCTCATCCCAAACCTAGAGGAAGCCAAACTCTAAACAAACTCCATCTTGGAGGAAAGGCATATGGAGGTCCAGGATCTATGAGGACGATAAGTGATGCTCTTTGGGACGAGCCTTATAGAATCAGCGTTGTCAGTGTGACACATGAGGGCGGGTGTCTGACAACCCTCCCACAACCAGAGGCATGAAGCAGTACTTTTTTTTTTCAATGACTTTCTGGTAGAGCTAAGTTAAGGGGGTTTTAACCAAAGTTTCAAATATAATGAGCTGGAGCCTGGAGCTCCTGGAGAACAGTAGAGTAGAAGCATACGGAGGAGAACAGTCCTGGTGGATCTGCTGGACCCATGTATTTCATGCTCAGCAATCACCAGGGGTTTCTAAGGTTTCTGAGGCTTATGGATAGACCAGCATACAATGGAAAAGGAAGATTTTTTATTTTATGGTTGCCAATACAAATTAATGGAAAGTTGGACAAACTTGTAAATTTTGGTAAGATCAGCCAAGAATTTCCACCTAGGATCAGGCATTTTAGATTTAAATGTGCTACATATGTCCTTTTCTCACACATAATAAAAGCCACTGCCTGAACGAGGTGCAGGAGTCTAGAGGAGAACACAATAGTCTGCAGATGATATCAGAGTATGGAGAGAGAAAGAGGAGTCTGGAGAAAACAGAGGGGTCTGGGGACGACGACAAGGGAGTCTAGAGGAGTACAGAAATCTCTGGCAAGGGGCAGACAACTATGGAGAGCAGTCTGGAGGAAACAGAGGAATATCTCAGGGAACACAGAGTCTGGAGAGGGACAGAGGGATCAGGAGTAGGACAGGGGGTCTAGATGGGGACAGAGGAGTCTGGAGGAGAGTAAGGAGTCCAGAGGAAACAGAGAAGTCTCTAAAGGACTAAGGGATCTAAAAGTGGTAGAGTGGTATGAAATGGACAGGAGTTTGGAGGAGTATAGAAGCATCAGGAGGAGACAGAAAATCCTGGAGGGGGAAGAGGTATCTAGAGGGAAGAGGGGGAACAGAGTGATCTAGATAAAATCACGAATATTTGAATTGCGAATATTTATCGCGAATATCGGCACCTCAAGAATTCGTGAATATTTAGAATATAGTGATATATCTTCGTAATTTTGAATATTCAATTTAATTTTTTTATCAGTACCCATGAATTCTCAAATATAGGACGAGTTCACACGAACGTGTGTGATCCGTGGCCGTATTGCGGGCCGCAAATTGTGGGCCGCAATACACGGCCACAGTTCTGTGTGCTTTCCGCATCATGGATGCGGACCCATTCACTTCAATGGGTACGCAAATCTGGAATTGCGGAACGGCCGCACGGAACGGGACCCCTCGGAAGCACTACGGAGTGTGAACTCAGCCATATGGTAAATATTCACAAATATCACGAAATATCACAAATTTGAATATTGCCCCTACTGCTCATCACTAATGAGCAGGAAACTCAATTAAGAGCGTGGGAGGAGGCTATAAACATCTAACCCTGTGACAACCTCTCAAACATGATATACAGGCAAGTTGTCAGCAGTAATAGACAAATAGATGTTACTGCAGTATAAAGTGTGTGGATCTCATGTCTAATCACATGACATCATATCAGTGATGTCATCAGGGGATGGGCTGTGACAACCTCTCAGACATGATATACAGGCAGGTAGTAATACACATGTCAAGTTTAGGTGGTGCAGTCTGCGTGTAGATTTGGAATTCTGTGTTTCCTGCAGACGGGGGTGGGTGGTGCAGAGCGGGTTCTTGGCTGACTCTCAGCTGGCACCGGTTCTGTTTCCTCATAGTAATCGGCTGTTATGTCCGTTCTCATCAGATAATTTTCAGCCGCTTCCTCTTTCTCTATCACCTTCTGGAATCATTCAGATCTGCTCTTCTACCTATTGTTCTCCTCACAGAACCTCTGTCTTCTCCAGCCTCGGGCCGAACTCATCGCATCGTCTCGTTGTGTCCGTCACTGCTGATCCTGAACCAAGGAAATTCTAAGGACTCATCTCCAAACTCTTTAGCCTCTTCTTATCTGGGTGAAGTAGAAACACTGGCTCTGAATCCACAGACTACAGGGGACAACATGGTAGACAACACCACAAACACCTGGGCAAGACGTATGCACGAGCAAAATGTGAAGGAGGCTAATATCATATAGGTATGTCACTAACAAAATATACTATAAGATATATATATATATACACACAGGAGATACCCAGGTTATACCAGCATGGTTTACATCACTATAAACAAGAAGATGTACATATATAATTATAAGCAGGAGATGCCCAGGTTATACCAGCATGCTCCATATCACTATATGATACATAGTAACATAGTTTATAAGGCTGAAAAAAAGCCCTCAATCCATCCAGTTCGGCCCGCTTTAGGGGGAAAAAAAATTACTTTCCGACTCCAATCAGCTGGTTGACATTTTGATTATTTAGTGAAGCTGTGAATAGCTGCTCCAGGACGGCTCTTACTGGAAATAGTCATAGTGCTGGGTGGGTGACTACTTCCCACGTTCCAGGCCGGGTCTTGACTGGCCTACAAAAAACCAACAGCAGTGTCAGGTGGTGATGATGATGACCTCTCTGACAGTGGAGCTCTGTGGAGGGCTGTGTTGGATCAGAGTCTGAGCTGGAGTTGCTGTGCCTGAAAGACAATGCGGGGTCCACATACACCCCGTGGGGTTACGGTACTGTACAAAACCATACCTGTGTGATTCTAGATACAGGACTTTATTGTTTCTTTAATGCCGGCTGGAGCTGCCGGTCACTGCCGATTACTGCCGGTCACTGCCGATTACTGCCGGTCACTGCCAATTACTGCCAGTCACTACCGATTACTGCCGGTCACTGCTGATTACTGCCGGTCACTGCCGATTACTGCCGGTCACTGCTGATTACTGCCGGTCACTGCCGATTACTGCCAGTCACTGCTGATTACTGTCGGTCACTACCGATTACTGCCGGTCACTGCCGATTACTGCCAGTCACTACTGATTACTGCCGGTCACTGCCAATTACTGCCGGTCACTACCGATTACTGCCGGTCACTGCCGATTACTGCCAGTCACTACTGATTACTGTCGGTCACTACCGATTACTGCCGTTCACTGCCAATTACTGCCGGTCACTACTGATTACTGCCAGTCACTGCTGATTACTGCCGGTCACTACTGATTACTGCCAGTCACTACTGATTACTGCCGGTCACTGCCGGTCACTGCCGATTACTGCCGGTCACTACCGATTACTGCCGGTCACTACTGATTACTGCCGGTCACTGCCAATTACTGCCGATCACTGCCGATTACTGCCGGTCACTGCGGATTACTGCCGGTCACTGCCAATTACTGCCGGTCACTACTGATTACTGCCGGTCACTGCCAATTACTGCCAGTCACTACCGATTACTGCCGGTCACTGCCGATTACTGCCGGTCACTACTGATTACTGCCGGTCACTGGCGATTACTGCCGGTCACTACTGATTACTGCCGGTCACTACTGATTACTGCCGGTCACTGCCAATTACTGCCGGTCACTGCCGATTACTGCCTGTCACTACCGATTACTGCCGGTCACTACTGATTACTGCCAGTCACTGCCAATTACTGCCAGTCACTACTGATTACTGCCGGTCACTGCCAATTACTGCCAGTCACTACTGATTACTGCCGGTCACTGCCAATTACTGCCAGTCACTACTGATTACTGCCATCACTGCCAATTACTGCCAGTCACTGCCGATTACTGATGGTCACTGCCGATTACTGCCGGTCACTGCGGATTACTGCCGGTCACTGCCGATTACTGCCGGTCACTGCGGATTACTGCCGGTCACTACCGATTACTGCCAGTCACTGCCGATTACTGCCGGTCACTGCTGATTTCTGCCGTTCACTGCCGATTACTGCCGGTCACTACCGATTACTGCCAGTCACTGCCGGTCACTGCTGATTACTGCCGGTCACTACCGATTACTGCCAGTCACTGCTGATTACTGCCGGTCCTGATATTATAGTATAGATCCCACCCTTAACCCCTCCAGGACCCTGCCATTTTTAACCCTAAGGACCAGGCAATTTTTTGCAATTCGTACATGTGTCACTTTATGTGGTAATAACTTTAAAACGCTTTTACTTATCCAGGCCATTCCGAAATTGTTTTCTCGTTACATATTGTACTTCATGACACTGGTAAAATTGAGTCTAAAATTTACATTTTTATTTATTAAAAAAATACAAAATTTACCAAATACTTGAAAAAATTTGCAAATTAGCAAATTTCTATTTCTCTACTTTTATAATAGATAGTAATACCTCCAAAAATAGTTATTACTTTACATTCCCCGTACGTCTACTTCATGTTTGAAACATTTTGAAAATTAGACTTTCTTTTTTTGGGACGTTAGAAGGTTTAGAAGCAAATCTTCAAATTTTTAAGAACATGTCTAAACCCCATTTTTTATCAGGACCAGTTCAGGTATGAAGTCACTTTCTGGGACTTACATATTAGGAACCGCCCCTAAATAACCCCATTTTTGAAACCACACCCCCAAGCTATTCAAAACTGATTTTACAAACTTTCTTAACCCTTTAGGTGCCCCATGAGAATGAAATGAAAATGGGAATGAAATTTCAAAATTTCTGTTTTTTTTAGCAGATTTTAAATTGTAATCTATTTTTTTCTGCAACACATCAGGGGTTAACAGCCAAACAAAACTCAAAATCTATTACCCTGAATCAGGAGTTTACAGAAACACCCCATGTGTGCTCAAAAACTGATGTCTGGGCGCACAGCAGGCTTCAGAGTGGAAGGAGCACCATATCGGTTTTGGAGAACGGATTTAGCTGGAATGGTAATTGGGAGCTATATCGCATGTGAAGAAACCCTGAGGGGGCCCTACAGTGGAAACCCCCAAAAAGTGATTGCATTCCAAAAACTACACCCCATAAGGAATATATCAAGGTGTGTAGTGAGCACTTTGACCCATTGGGTATTTCACATATTTAGGAAACACTGAAAAATAAAAATTATAATTTTTCCCGGAAAAAGTTGCTTTACACCCACATTCTTCACTTAACAGGACAAAATGCACCCCATATTTTGTTCCCCATTTTCCCCGAATACGTCAACACCCCACATGTGCTCAAAAAATAATGTATGGGCGCACAGCAGGGCTCTAGAGTCAAACAGCTAAATATGGTTTGGGCAGGCCTGAATAAACAGACATGGATTTTAGCTCCCCAGAAATGAAAAACCCCAACAAGTCATAAGTGACCCCATTTCGGAAACAGCACCCCCGTACGGACATTTTAAGTGGTAGAAAGGGTACTTTTTAGCAAACAGGTGTCTCACTGAAGACAGAAACACTTGTGAGTGTCCTGAGGACCCCAGAAATGATACATTCTAATTCTAGCGGGAGAACATCACTATTTAAAGAGACCGGATGTGACTTTATTAAGACTTAATTAGGGCTATCCTGTACTATTGTTTTTACAATGTTTTATTGCTCCAGAAGAAGGGGGATTCCTGTATCTAACGTTAAGCAGAATATACAAATAAAGAAATTGATCGGAAGCCACCACGAATTGTGCTGACATCAATATCTACTATTCTACAGGCGATTCTGTAGATAAGCTTTTTATCTATATACCACTTTATATTTATTTATTAATCATTGATTATTTGTATCTCTTGATTGGGAACTAAAAGGTTGTTATATATAAACGGTTTGGAGCTTTTCCCCTCGGGTCAAAACAAAAACAAAAATGGATTGGCAAAAACATAGAGGGTACTATATCTGATCCTACTGTGTAATTACCTCCGTTCTATTCCATTTCTATTTCTTTATAGTTACTAACCAGCCGTGTCTCAGTTATTCCCACTGTCATAGCTATCATCCAGCCGTGTCTCAGTTATTCCCACTGTCATAGCTATCATCCAGCCGTGTCTCAGTTATTCCCACTGTCATAGCCATCATCCAGCCATGTCTCAGTTATTCCCACTGTCATAGCCATCATCCAGCCATGTCTCAGTTATTCCCACTGTCATAGCTATCATCCAGCCGTGTCTCAGTTATTCCCACAGTCATAGCTATCATCCAGCCGTGTCTCAGTTATTCCCACTGTCATAGCTATCATCCAGCCGTGTCTCAGTTATTCCCACTGTCATAGCTATCATCCAGCCGTGTCTCAGTTATTCCCACTATGTCATAGCTATCATCCAGCCGTGTCTCAGTTATTCCCACTGTCATAGCCATCATCCAGCCATGTCTCAGTTATTCCCACTGTCATAGCTATCATCCAGCCGTGTCTCAGTTATTCCCACTGTCATAGCTATCATCCAGCCGTGTCTCAGTTATTCCCACTGTCATAGCTATCATCCAGCCATGTCTCAGTTATTCCCACTGTCATAGCTATCATCCAGCCGTGTCTCAGTTATTCCCACTGTCATAGGGAAAATTCTTACCGGGATTTTACTTTCCTTGAGTCCGGAGGCAGCACAGAATGGGTTAACCTCGTCGTCATCTTTTCCAGGACCGCCCACCTAGAACATATTAATTGACAATTAATTAATCAATTCACTCTCCTATAAGGTCTCCTCCTCCACAATGCCTCCTTGTGTTTTAAAAATAATAGACTCCGACAAATAGTGGATGCCAAAAAAAGAGAATTTATTAGGGAGGGTATACTTGTGCTGCCTCCGGACTCAAGGAAAGTAAAATCCCGGTAAGAATTTTCCCTTTCCCGTTTCGTCCTCCGGCAGCACAGAATGGGATTTTTATAGATCTCAAAGGGGGGGAGTTTCAGAAAGAGCTGCCGACAATACGCCAGTGCCAAAGGCTGAACTTCTAGCGTTGATGTCCAGACGGTAGTGTTTCACGAAGGTGAGCGATGAAGACCAAGATGCTGCATTGCAGATTTCTTCTATCGGAACTTGTGCCATCTCCGCCCAGGAGGTGGCTGTGGCTCTGGTCGAGTGAGCTCTGACAGGAAATGGAGGAGGTATGGCCTCAAGTGAATACGCTTCCAGAATAGTGGACTTTATCCATCTCGCCAGGGTATCTTTGGACGGTGAGAGTCCTTTCCTTGGACCAGAGAAAAGGACGAACAGGTTTTCACTGCCTCTGAATTCTCCTGTTCTTTGGAGATAAATCTCTAAAGCTCTTTTCACATCCAAGGTATGACAAAGATTCTGTTCTTCATTGAGAGGCTCGGGGCAGAATACTGGAAGGAACGCTTCTCTATTTCTGTTTACTGAAGACGGCACCTTGGGCACGAAGAATGGCATGGTGCGAAGCAATATTCCATCTGGAAGGAAACGTAAGTATGGAAACTTGGAGGATAAAGCTTGGAGTTCCCCCAGTCTTTTTGCAGACGTGATGGCCGTGAGAAAAAGTGCTTTGTACGAGAGCCACTTGAGGTCAGCTTCTTCCAATGGTTCGAATGGAGAGAGGGTCAGCCTCTTCAGAACCAAGGAGAGATCCCAGACCGGAAACGGATTCCTATGCGTAGGGTTAAGTCTTCTGACCGCCTTAAAAAATCTGAGAACCAACGGATGATGGAGGTATTTATTCTCAGTCATGGAATTAATAGCGGTCATATGTGACCTTAGGGTATTGGGCTTTAGCCCTTTCTGGAACCCATCTTGGAGAAACTGAAGGATGGAGGAAACGCTAATGTTTTTATGGCCAGTCTCCGACATCCAGGACATAAATCTTCTCCAGATTTTGGCGTATTTTCTATTCGTAGAATCTTTTCTGGAAGAAAGCAGCGTATTAACAACTGACTGTGAGAGGCCTTTCCCCTCTAATCTACTTCTTTCAGCCTCCAAGCAGTAAGGTGTAGATGGCCCAGACTCTGGTGATGCAATCCATTCTGAATCAGAAGATCCGGACGTGGAGGAAGTTTCCAGAAGTGGCCTTTGGACAGCTGGAATAGGAGTGGGAACCATGACCTCCTCGGCCAAAAAGGAGCGATTATTATAGCTTGAGGTTTCTCCTCTACTATTTTCCTCAGGACTCTCGGGATGAGGGGGACTGGCGGGAAGATGTAGACCGACAGATGTTTCCAGCTCATAGAAAATGCGTCTACTACAGTGGGGTTGTCGTGACTGTTTAGAGAACAGAACCTGTCCAGCTTCTTGTTTCTTGCTGATGCCATCAGATCCCAGGTCGGTGTCCCCCATCTGGCTATGATCTGATGAAAGATGATTGGGTTGAGCTCCCAGTCGGCTTGATTGATCGTCTTCCTGCTCAGATGGTCCGCTCGAGTATTGTAGCAAGCTCTGATATGCATCGCTTTTAATTCCAGCAGATGTAACTCCGCCCACTTGAATATTTCCTTGCATAGCTTCAGAAGATGAGAGCTTCTTGTCCCACCCTGTTTGTTTAGATAAAATACGGTTGACAGGTTGTCCGACCGAATCAGCACGGGCTTCCCTGATATGTAGGTTTCGAACCGGTAGAGGGCTAACAGGACTGCTTTCATCTCTTTGTAGTTTGAGGACTCCATCTTCTCCTTGGAAGACCAGAGGCCCTGCACCCATTTGTCCTGGAGGTGAGCCCCCCATCCTTGACCGGAAGCATCCGTGGTGATAATCACTGGGGTGAGGAACTGAAATCTTTTTCCCATAGTCAGATGACTCGTGCGCAACCACCTTCTGAGACTCTGGATAGTAGAGGGTCTTATCCTCATTCTTGCGTCCAACTTGAACCCGTTCCGACGCCAAGCCTGTAGCATATCTTGTTGCAGATCTCTGCTGTGAATATTCGCCCAGGGAACAGCATCTGAGACTGATGTGAGATGTCCGAGTGTCCTCATTACTCTGCGGACCGATGGGAAATGAAGAGAAATCAATATTTTTATTTCTGTCTTCAGTGTCCTTATCTTCCCGGGGGGGAGATAGAGCTTCATGGCCTTTGTGTCTATTGTGAAGCCCAAAAAGGTCTTGGAGGTGGCTGGAATGATATCCGACTTCTCCCAGTTCACTAGGAATCCCACTGACTGTAGGAGTTCTATAGCTTTCTTTAAAGGGAACCTGTCACCCAAAAATCGTCTATCAAGCTGGTTACAGTACCTTATAGTGCTGTGTCCTCGTTTCTCGATGCACTTTTTCTTCGTTTGGCCGCATGTCTGCTCATTCCGAAATCGTAGTTATATTCAGCTGCTGCCCCGTGCTGCAAGTCAGGCTTGAAGTCACGGGGGCAGCGGCCTCGGCGTCTTCCATGGCCCTCTCCCCGCCCCCTGCCTCTGTGACTGACACCCGAACATCCGAATCCGGGACCGCGCTCAACGGCCGCATGCGCAGTAAAGGGCGGCAGGAGCGCGGTCCCGGCTGCCGCGCGTACTACGCGCCGTCTTACTTTCGCCGCACTGCGCATGCGCCCGACATCCTGTATCAAACGCGCCCGCGCCCAGATGCCGGGCGCGGGCGCGTTTGATACAGGATGTCGGGCGCATGCGCAGTGCGGCGAAAGTAAGACGGCGCGTAGTACGCGCGGCAGCCGGGACCGCGCTCCTGCCGCCCTTTACTGCGCATGCGGCCGTTGAGCGCGGTCCCGGATTCGGATGTTCGGGTGTCAGTCACAGAGGCAGGGGGCGGGGAGAGGGCCATGGAAGACGCCGAGGCCGCTGCCCCCGTGACTTCAAGCCTGACTTGCAGCACGGGGCAGCAGCTGAATATAACTACGATTTCGGAATGAGCAGACATGCGGCCAAACGAAGAAAAAGTGCATCGAGAAACGAGGACACAGCACTATAAGGTACTGTAACCAGCTTGATAGACGATTTTTGGGTGACAGGTTCCCTTTAAATGGAAACGTAACAGGGCTTCCGACTCGGCTGCAATTAGCCAGTCGTCCAGGTAGGGGAAGATCTGGACCCCTTGGAGGCGAAGTGCTACTGCAAGTACCACAGCTATCTTCGTAAAGACTCTTGGGGCTGAACATAGCCCAAATGGCAGGGCCTTGAACTGGTAGTGGAGTGTCACCCCATTTCTCCTGATGGCCAGTCTTAAGAATTTTCTCGACTCTTGACTTATTGGGACATGGAGGTATGCGTCCTTTAGGTCTAACGATGCCATAAACACCTTCCTCCTGAGAACCGCTGTGATGGATCTTATCGTCTCCATTTTGAAGCGGATCTTCTTCATATAACGATTCAGGTAGCGGAGGTCTATAATCAACCGACTTTTGCCATCTCTTTTTGGAATACAGAAGATCCTGGAATATACACCTGAATTTTTCTGAGAATTTGGGACTTCCTCCAGAACCCCTTTGTCTAGGAACTCTTTTAGCAATAGGAAGACTTGTGGATCTTCCCCCTTGCTGAGTACGAATCTGTTTCTTGGCAAGTAGTCGAGTTCTAGTCGATAACCTCTTCTTATAATCCCTAGGACCCAGATGTCTGACGTGATGCGACACCAGCTTTCGTAGAAGAGAGATAACCGACCTCCTACTCTCTGTCTTCTGGCGTCAAAACTCGGATTTTGGGGGTCTGTTGTCCTCTCCCTTCCTCTTAGACTTCTCCGAGGAGGCCCAGGCTTTCCGATCAGATCTCCCCCGTCCAGAACGTCCTCTGAAGTTTGATCTTCCTGAATCTTGTCCCCTATAGGGGCGAAAAAATCTGGTTTTGTCCCTGCGTCTGGGTTGCGGAAAATTCAAAGCTTTATCTTCTTTGTTAGCTTCCAGCAGTTTATCTAACTGTGATCCAAACAACTTCCCCGGTTCAAAAGGAAGAGCGCATAGGTTATTTTTTGAAGAGGCGTCACCAGACCAGATCTTCAGCCAGAGAGATCTACGGATCGAGTTGGCCAATGCCATGTTCTTGGCACACAATCGTATCGTATCAACCGGGAAGTCACAGAGAAATTCCGCTGATGATTTGAGTGTAGGCAATTGCTTGAGGAGTTCCTCTCTTGGTACTCCATCTTCGATGTCCCTGCCCAGATGGCTGAGCCACACTCTAAGTGCTCGAGCAACAGGAACAGTCGCCATTGCAGCCTTATTAAGAGAGGCGAGATATGTATGTTGTCTCTTGAGGAGACCATCAGCCTTCTTCTCCATCGGATCCTTCAACAGGGCTGAGTCATCAGAGGGAAAAAAAGATCTTTTTGCTAATCTAGCTACAGCCGGGTCCACTTTAGCCGGGGTTGCCCAGGAGGATGATTCTGCTGGATCTGTTTTGTATACACTTCTGAACCTGGATCCTAGGTTGATCCTTCCTACCGGACGCTCCCATTCTTTAGACATCACGGCATCCAGGACTGGGTGTCCAGGGAACACTGACGCCTTCTTTTTAGGAAAATAAAAAAGATCCTCTTCATTATGTTTGCTGCATTTCTCCTTATTGGCTTCCATAATATTCTTGACCTCTTTAATAAGCTGATTTGTATCTGCTTTGTCAAATAAAAAATTATCTTCAATAACGGGAGAATCCGAAAAGGATGAGACTTCTCCTTCAGAGCGCGACGATTTCTCAGATGAGGATGGGGAGCGCGGTCTTCTTTTAGTACTCTTTTTCTTTGCCTTGGATTTTTTCAGGAAGGCTTTAAAGAGGGAGACCATCTTGCTCGTTTCGTCATCCGAAGAACCATCAGGGTGAGAACATTGCTCACATACATTAGTGGCGTGATCATCCGGTAGGGATTGAAGACAGGAAATGCAGAGGGGTGAGCTAGACCTCCGTTTTTTCCTTGGCGGCGAGGGTTCCTGGGTATCCCGATGGCACCTTATGCAGAGATCCTGAGGGAAGTCATCTGGGAGTGGCTGCTCGCATGACTGACACATCCTGTGCCTGCTTTTGCGGGAACTTTTTTCTCCTCTGCCGGACGCGCTGGACATCTGAATGAAGAAAACAGAGCATTAAACACAGAATATGCTGCAGACTTCAGAAACATCCAGGTTCCCATATTATCAAAAGGTTTGCCTGACAATAGGACAGGCCTATACCTTTAAAACGCTAGAGCTCGGCTGCCAGGCACAACAGGCACCGAAGCTCAGCAACACCGCTCTTTTAAATTCAAATTTGGCGCCAGATCGGGGCAGAGGCCGCTTTAGATGACGTCAGACGCACTGCGCCTGCGTTCCACCAAACCGGAAGTATCGGCACCGGCGCTTCCCAAGCAGGTACTGCGGCTTCTTCAATGGCTGACGGCCGCTTCATACTCCTCGCATCTCTCCTGCGCCACGTGCAGCTGCGTCCACAGGTAGTCGTGCTTGAATGGGCCCTTTAGACTTGGATCGATGCCAGGAAGCGCTGGACTGAGGAGGTTAGCAACTGCTAGTTCAATCCCCGATCTAAGGGCGCTTAGCGGGTCAGACATGGAGCCAGGACACACATGGCTATCCCCATTCTGAGGCCTTGCACCTTGTCACAACAAGGCATAACGGCCGCACAATATCGGTGGGCTTCATCCTCAGATGAGGACAAAAAAAAAACACAAGGAGGCATTGTGGAGGAGGAGACCTTATAGGAGAGTGAATTGATTAATTAATTGTCAATTAATATGTTCTAGGTGGGCGGTCCTGGAAAAGATGACGACGAGGTTAACCCATTCTGTGCTGCCGGAGGACGAAACGGGAAAGCTATCATCCATCCATGTCTCAGTTATTCCCACTGTCATAGCTATCATCCATCCATGTCTCAGTTATTCCCACTGTCATAGCTATCATCCAGCCGTGTCTCAGTTATTCCCACTGTCATAGCTATCGTCCAGCCGTGTCTCAGTTATTCCCACTGTCATAGCTATCATCCATCCATGTCTCAGTTATTCCCACTGTCATAGCTATCATCCATCCATGTCTCAGTTATTCCCACTGTCATAGCCATCATCCAGCCGTGTCTCAGTTATTCCCACTGTCATAGCTATCATCCAGCCGTTTCTCAGTTATTCCCACTGTCATAGCTATCATCCAGCCGTGTCTCAGTTATTCCCACTGTCATAGCTATAATCCAGCCCTGTCTCAGTTATTCCCACTGTCATAGCTATCATCCAGCCGTGTCTCAGTTATTCCCACTGTCATAGCTATCATCCAGCCGTGTCTCAGTTATTCCCACTGTCATAGCTATCATCCAGCTGTGTCTCAGTTATTCCCACTGTCATAGCTATCATCCAGCTGTGTCTCAGTTATTCCCACTTTCATAGCTATCATCCAGCCGTGTCTCAGTTATTCCCCCTGTCATAGCTATCATCCAGCCGTGTCTCAGTTATTCCCACTGTCATAGCCATCATCCAGCCGTGTCTCAGTTATTCCCACTGTCATAGCTATCATCCAGCCGTGTCTCAGTTATTCCCACTGTCATAGCTATCATCCAGCTGTGTCTCAGTTATTCCCACTGTCATAGCTATCATCCAGCCGTGTCTCAGTTATTCCCACTGTCATAGCTATCATCCAGCCGTGTCTCAGTTATTCCCACTGTCATAGCTATCATCCAGCCGTGTCTCAGTTATTCCCACTGTCATAGCTATCATCCAGCCGTGTCTCAGTTATTCCCACTATGTCATAGCTATTATCCAGCCGTGTCTCAGTTATTCCCACTGTCATAGCTATCATCCAGCCGTGTCTCAGTTATTCCCACTGTCATAGCTATCATCCAGCCATGTCTCAGTTATTCCCTGTCATAGCTATCATCCAGCCTGTGTCTCAGTTATTCCCCTGTCATAGCTATCATCCAGCCGTGTCTCAGTTATTCCCACTGTCATAGCTATCATCCAGCCGATGTCTCAGTTATTCCCACTGTCATAGCTATCATCCAGCCTGTCTCAGTTATTCCCACTGTCATAGCTATCATCCAGCGTGTCTCAGTTATTCCCACTGTCATAGCTATCATCCAGCCGTGTCTCAGTTATTCCCACTGTCATAGCTATCATCCAGCCGTGTCTCAGTTATTCCCACTGTCATAGCTATCATCCAGCCGTGTCTCAGTTATTTCCACTGTCATAGCTATCATCCAGCCGTGTCTCAGTTATTCCCACTGTCATAGCTATCATCCAGCCGTGTCTCAGTTATTCCCACTGTCATAGCTATCATCCAGCCGTGTCTCAGTTATTCCCACTGTCATAGCTATCATCCAGCCGTGTCTCAGTTATTCCCACTGTCATAGCTATCATCCAGCCGTGTCTCAGTTATTCCCACTGTCATAGCTATCATCCAGCCGTGTCTCAGTTATTCCCACTGTCATAGCTATCATCCAGCCGTGTCTCAGTTATTCCCACTGTCATAGCTATCATCCAGCCGTGTCTCAGTTATTCCCACTGTCATAGCTATCATCCAGCCGTGTCTCAGTTATTCCCACTGTCATAGCTATCATCCAGCCGTGTCTCAGTTATTCCCACTGTCATAGCTATCATCCAGCCGTGTCTCAGTTATTCCCACTGTCATAGCTATCATCCAGCCGTGTCTCAGTTATTCCCACTGTCATAGCTATCATCCAGCCGTGTCCTCAGTTATTCCCACTGTCATAGCTATCATCCAGCCAGTGTCTCAGTTATTCCACTGTCATAGCTATCATCCAGCCGTGTCTCAGTTATTCCCACTGTCATAGCTATCATCCAGCCGTGTCTCAGTTATTCCCACTGTCATAGCTATCATCCAGCCGTGTCTCAGTTATTCCCACTGTCATAGCTATCATCCAGCCGTGTCTCAGTTATTCCCACTGTCATAGCTATCATCCAGCCGTGTCTCAGTTATTCCCACTGTCATAGCTATCATCCAGCCGTGTCTCAGTTATTCCCACTGTCATAGCTATCATCCAGCCGTGTCTCAGTTATTCCCACTGTCATAGCTATCATCCAGCCGTGTCTCAGTTATTCCCACTGTCATAGCTATCATCCAGCCGTGTCTCAGTTATTCCCACTGTCATAGCTATCATCCAGCCGTGTCTCAGTTATTCCCACTGTCATAGCTATCATCCAGCCGTGTCTCAGTTATTCCCACTGTCACAGCTATCATCCAGCCATGTCTCAGTTATTCCCACTGTCATAGCTATCATCCAGCCATGTCTCAGTTATTCCCACTGTCATAGCTATCATCCAGCCGTGTCTCAGTTATTCCCACTGTCATAGCTATCATCCAGCCGTGTCTCAGTTATTCCCACTGTCATAGCTATCATCCAGCCATGTCTCAGTTATTTCCACTGTCATAGCTATCATCCAGCCATGTTCTTTCAGTTATTCCACTGTCATAGCTATCATCCAGCCGTGTCTCAGTTATGCCCACTGTCATAGCTATCCTCCCAGCCGTGTCTCAGTTATGCCCACTGTCATAGCTATCATCCAGCCGTGTCTCAGTTATTCCCACTGTCATAGCTATCATCCAGCCATGTCTCAGTTATTCCCACTGTCATAGCTATCATCCAGCCGTGTCTCAGTTATTCCCACTGTCATAGCTATCATCCAGCCGTGTCTCAGTTATTCCCACTGTCATAGCTATCATCCAGTCGTGTCTCAGTTATTGCCACTGTCACAGCTATCATCCAGCCGTGTCTCAGTTATTCCCACTGTCATAGCTATCATCCAGCCGTGTCTCAGTTATTCCCACTGTCATAGCTATCATCCAGCCGTGTCTCAGTTATGCCCACTGTCATAGCTATCATCCAGCCATGTCTCAGTTATTCCCACTGTCATAGCTATCATCCAGCCATATCTCAGTTATTCCCACTGTCATAGTCCTCCTCACACATCACTAATTCCAGCTCCCCAGTTTTATTAGTCAGGCTTCTGGCATTAGTATACATACAATTAGGAGGTTTATGTATATGTTTACTCTATGCTTTTCCTTCTAAACTGTTCTAGTCCCTCCTTCCATTCCTCCCCCAATTACATTACCTCGCCCCCGGTCTCTATCTGCACTGATGTTCAGTAACGACTTTTATTTTTTATTTTTTTTTGCTTTCTCTCTCCTGACATTGCAGAAGATGCATCTTCCATAAGTCCACTCTGGTCATGTGGGCCAACAGCCATAACTGCAGCGACACCAGTTATTTCATCCTCAGCGGCATCCCAAGTCTAGAAGATCTCAGCTTCTGGATGGGTTTTCCTCTCATCTCAATGTACGTCATTGCTGTTATAGGAAACACCTCAATTCTCTACATCATCAGGGTGGACCAGGAACTTCATGAACCTATGTACATCTTTTTGTTCATGCTGTCGATGATAGACTTGCTGTTAGCCACCACAACCATGCCGAAAATGCTGGAGATCTTCTTGATGGATGGCAGGGAAATTACTTTCGATCTTTGTCTTACCCAGATGTTCTTCATACATTTTCTCTCCGCTCTGGAGTCTGGCATCTTGGTGGCCATGGCTGTCGATCGTTATGTGGCTATCTGCCACCCTCTACGATACTCGTCTATTCTAACCAGTGCAAAAATTTGTAAGATGTTTGCCATGATCTTGGTGAGAGGAGCTCTTGTTATGATTCCCATCCCTCTAATTATCAAGAGGCTTCCTCTGTGGAAAAACAATCAACTGACCCATTCCTACTGCCTGCACCAAGAGGTGATGAATCTTGCTTGTGGAGACATCAAAGTCAATATTATCTATGGACTATTTGTCATCCTTTCAGTCATGGGCATCGACTCGCTCTTTATCTTCTTTTCTTACATGTTGATCATTAAGACGGTGCTTGGTCTGGCGGAAGAGGCCAGCATGAAGGCCTTCAGCACGTGTGCCTCCCACATATGTGCCGTCCTCGTCTACTACATCCCCCTGATTGGTCTATCTGTCGTACACAGGTTCAAAAGCAACACAATGCCAAACCTTCATATTCTATTCGGGAATGTCTATCTCCTGCTCCCCCCTGTGATTAACCCCTTAATTTATGGGATTAAAACCAAACAGATCCGACACAGACTCAAAAAGTTATATGGCAAAATTTTCCATCGGAGAAAAAATTCCAGAAACATCTGATCAGAGCAGAATGTGGAGGATGCAAACATGGACCCTATAAAAGATGCACAGATGTTGAGGATGTATAAAGCTGCTGATAATGTGTGATATTTATGACATGTTTAACTAGTTTATATATTGAGAATGGGTAAGTGAAGGGAAGGTCCAGATATTGGGTTCTTCCATAGTGTATGAATATCTCCACCTCTTCTCGGTGTAAAGTCCTAGTGCTTCATCTAGTGATGTTTTTAGTATGGTTTCTGGATTTAAGCAACACTTGGCTTTTACATTTTCTGGCTTTTTATATGTGTCAGACTCCACCTACTTCTGTTTTTTTCTTCTTTCTCTATCTTGGGTTATCAAATGCTCATAATCAGCTAAAGGCACCATACCCACAGCTCCTCTAAAGGGGTCACTTGTGACTGTAAATACGGGTTTTCACAGGTCAAGTTAAAGCCAATTGTCGGCAAGTAGGCATTCCTTCCAGACAGTCCACTGCTTGTTCGGTGAAGGAGAAAGCTATATTTATGCAAAGTGCCACCTCCCAGGGCCAATCGTGTCCCAGGTTGTAGGAATGCTGAGTGGTGATGTGGTGTTATTAGTCGCTCCCCAGGGTTAGGCTCCGTAGAGTGATAGTTGGTGGAGTAAGAGTCCAGACTTGGTAAAAGTTCATCAGCTTTATGTGAATAAACTTGTATCCAGACAATATTTGGTCTTTCTCTTGGCTTCAGACGGTTTGGGGGTAAACTGGCAGGCAAACTGGGATACCGTGCTTTCTCTTTCTATGCTGTGCTAGACTCTGGAATTAAATACACAGATGAGATTATTTGTTGGCCTTAGAGACAGTAGCAGTGTGAATGAATGGTAGTGTCCGCTCTGGGTACTACATGTACATGAAACGATCTCATTCATGGTATGACGACGAGGGGTCGCTATTGTCATCACTCGTCCTCATACAGCTGTACTGTTTCTGGGCAGGAGATTGGTGTTTCGACCGCATGATCTTCTGCCCAGAAATGATAATTGATGTGCCTGCACGAACGACAAGATCACCCGAGCAAAATGCTCAGTCATCAGGTGATCAGCGGCACATTTATTCAGGCAGATTGTCGGGCACAGGAATTCGCACGAATCTTCATTCCAGATAATCCTAATCCACTTTAAGACTTCTCATCCATAGATTATTCTTAATTGTCTTTGAAAATGTTGTAGTCATTAAGCAAAATCTCTAATTCAAAAATGTATGGCTGTAAATCAGTTTTTTTACACCCTTCCAAGTCTTCCTTACCTGAGGGGCCCCATTACTAAGCCTGGAAGGAGTATTATTAAGTCTAAGAGAGTAATTCTTACCCTCAGGAGATCTCTTGTACACAGGTGGGAATCAAGGCACTCAAGTTACGGTGCCCAAGTTTGCCAAACCCGATGATCTCACTGGGAACAGCCAACTATGTTATGTGTATGGGTGAATCTTATCACCTCCCCAATAGATTTTTTGGGTGAAAAGGAGGCTGCGAAATGTTTCATTTGAATGAACAATCTTTTTGTTCGCTGTGTAGATAGGTCATCCTCATGGTCGTTCAGCAGTGGAGTGTGCATGAGTATGGGGGAGTCAGGAAGTGTAGCTGTTTGGCCAACATCTATTGGCATATGATTGTCTTCATGAGCCCCTATTCTGCATTACAAGACCAACATATATGCAGTAATGAAACCCAGTAAGGAAGGCTTGGGGTTCTGATGGGGGGGGGGGGCTGACCAGCAATTAGGGAAATAAAATGAATCTTATAAACAAATCACTAAAGCAAAAGACTGTGACCGGATGGAAGCCCCTCACAGGGGGCGATGAATAGTACAGACACTTGTATTCACAGTCAAAAAACAGATACTCCATGGATGGCGGGTATAGCATGAAATGTCTGGGATAAAGGAAAACAAAGGTATCAGATGAGTGAACCAGTTCCTAACAAACCGGGTTAGTTACAAACTTTGCATTTTTCTAGATGACAGACGAACCTGAACCTTTTTAAGTTTGTTTTTTTACTGCTCGGCTGGAAAAAAGTCCTAGTGTAAGCCGCGTACCGAGGTGGGCTCCGCAGGATAAAGCGAAGTCACGAACTAGGAAAGCAACTCCACCACCAGCTTTTGCCAAAACAGAATTTTACTAACACGTGGTAATAAACACAACCACAAATGCTGAACAGAACAGAAAATAAGTTTACATAGACCCAGCCCGAAGGATGAGACCCCTGTCTTGCACAGCACGGCGCCCTCTGATGGATGCCGGAGGAAATTTTGCGGTAATTTACCTACTGGCGGGCACAACTAAAACTGCCTCGCCGTACCTATTATTACCCTAGAGCAGGCATGCTCAACCTGCAGCCCTACAGCTGTTGCAAAACTACAACTCCCAGTATGCCCGAACAGCCTACAGCTATCAGCCTACAGCAGGGCATTGTGGAAGTTGTAGTTTTACAACAGCTGGAGGGCCGCAGGTTGGGCATGCCTGCCCTAGATCAAACATGAACAACTGTTTGGGTGCTTAGTACGGGCTGGCCTGCAGTGCCACCAACAGTTTACAATCTTACTGTGCTCTGTAATATTCCCCCTCCCATAACTAGTCCGGTAGCACGTGTCTGAGTATTACTCCTGAGCAAAATGCTGCTGGATAGAATTCGCGAGGGTGTTTATCAGCTCCCAAATGTGCAATGTCCCTTTAAGTAATGGATATTCAAAATGGAAGATGATGGCAGCATTTACGTCCAAAGATCCTTTATTTAGCAATTAGTCCATAAGAACATGTACAAAAAGGTGCATAAAAAGCAGCAGCAACGTTTCGACTAACACCTAGTCTTTGTCAAGCCTTCCATAAGAACATGTACAAAAAGGTGCATAAAAAGCAGCAACGTTTCGACTAACACCTTTTATGCACCTTTTTGTACATGTTCTTATGGACTAATTGCTAAATAAAGGATCTTTGGATGAAAATGCTGCCATCATCTTACATTTTGAAAATTCATCTGTGAAGTGCCGTGGATCTGGTGCTTTGGATTGGCTGTTGCATGTCTGAAGGACTCTGAAAGGTATAGGATTGCTGCTCTAAATACTATTTGTTTCCTTTAAGTAATGGAGTCCTTGTAGTAACAGTAGCAACACTTTAGGCCTGACACAAAGCAGAGACCCTAACTAGCTAACTACAGGCCTGCTCTAGGTCTCTATGCGCCAACACTGCAATGAGGTGCGTGCACGATCTTACCGACGCAGGTCTGCTCTTCTTCCGCTGATGACTCTAAACCGAACAACCAGTCTCTCCATCAAACATGAGGTCCCACAGGGTATGTAGCTTTGTTCCTCAGCTCTTATCAGCCTTCCTGGATACAGTCCTCCTTTCCCTGGACAGGATCTGGGTCTTGGACAACGATCAGCTTTACTCAGCTGCAGCTGTGGTCACTGAGGGGTCCTCTCACTCCTGGATCTATTGGATTCTCTGCTCGCACACAGCTCCTCGGTCTCAGCTCGCTTCTAAGATGGATGCTGCCTTCGTTCTAGCAAGTTCTAAAAACCACACCTCTCATGAATATGAAAATATATGCAGTTTGTTAGTTGTGTCTTGGAAACAGCGGCATCTTGTGGCCAAACAGCAGAATGTCAGTCCAGATCATTGAACTTCATTAAAACAAACACAATGTTCAGACAATGAGAGGTGTTTCCCCATCTCACACTAGGGAGGAAGAAGAAGGGTCTCACATGATCCTGAGAGAAAGTGGGGCAGACATTGGTAAACCCAACTTGCTTTTGTGGGCTGCATCAGGGACGTAGCTAGAAATGACTGGGCCCCACAGCAAATTTTTGAATGGGGCTCCATCCCACAATCATTTTTTAGCGACCCCTTCCTTTCATGCCGCCCCCATTCCTGTGGCTAGTAAAGATCGCTCTCTCAGACCAGGGCCGGCAGCCGTTCCATCCGTTTTATACACGGTCTATACTGTCACTGTATATAATGTCATTGTGTAATACTGTTGAGGGAGCCCTGACCAAATCCTTTAGTCCTCCTCCTTCTAGATGGGCCCTTTCTGGGTCAGGGCCCCAAAGCTGCAGCTTCCCCTGCTTCCCCTATAGCTATGCACCTGGTCTGCATTAATCTGCAGGTGACGGTGATACAGCTCTACAGATTTCTTTCCATCTGCATCTTTCTAAGCAATCTGTGGCCTCAGTCTTTTATCGAGACTATGTGGCCTCCTCATGCTGCAATCTCCACAGTATGTCACCTTGCCAGTCATTTTTATCACCATGCTGCTGCTGATGCTGCTTAAAAGGCCTTAAACCCATCACCAGGCCCACAATCTAATTAAAGGTTTACGCACAAAACCAAAGTAAAAAATCCATTTTATAGGAAAAAATTATTGAAAACATTATTTCCTGTATATTTACTTGTACATAAAGAGCAAGTGCTCCCAAAAATTATTAGGAAAAGGCACTCAACCTGCATATAACATAAAGGAGCTGACCCTGTAATAGATTTGAGCTTCGGGCCTGCAGGTGAGCGGACCCTCTAAAAAATTATATGTGAGGGCCTGCTGGTGAGCAGACCCTCTAACAAATTATATGTGAGGGCCTGCTGGTGAGCGGACCCTGTAAAAAATTATATTTGAAGGCTATATATGTGATCGCTGCTTTCTTGGCGCTTTTTGAAAGCCAATCAACAAGCGGTTAACTGTCTAAACTTAGAAGCCATCACAGCCATGCCTACTATTGGCATGGCTGTGATTGGCCAGTGCAGCATGTGACCCGGGCTCTATATAAGCTGGAGTCAGGTAGCGCCGCCCGTCACTCTGCTGTTACTAGTGTAAGGAGAGGACGCTGCTGCTGTGAGGAAGAGAATAGGAAAGAATCTATCTGATATCAGAACTTGTTGTTAACTCTGCGATCTACAGCGTTTTTTTTTTTTTTTGTGGGTGCAATGCAACATTTTTGTACCCTGCCCTGAGCCCAGTGACACAGAAAAATAACTTTTTTACATCTGTTAGTTAGGTGGGCATCCGCAGCCATTTTGTGTAGTTCAGTGCACCAGCACTGCATATGTGCCAGGGACAACCATTTAATCCTGTTCTTTAAGTTCAGTCGGCAACATATATCCATTTTGTAAGTGCACCTGCCCTGCATATGTGCCTGGGGTAGGGAAAATAATATAGGGAATCCGTCTGTGATTACAGGGACGCAGGGGGTGACATATTCACATTTTTTTCTGTAAAGTACAATCCAAGTAAATCCATCTGTTAGATTCTGGGGGGACAAAATATATATTTTTTGCTAAAAAGTACATTTGTGCCCTGCACTGTTTTTGTGATAGTGAAAGAAAACCAGTTCAATCCATCAGTTTAATTGTGGGTGAAAAAATAATAATTTTTTTCCCATAAAGTAGATTTGAGGTCTTTGCTGCATTCGTGACAGTCCAATACAAGCGTTAAATACTGCTGTTATATTCTGGTTTAAAAAAAACACCCATTTTGTGCTACATACTACATTTGCGCCCTTTGCTGCATTACAGACCAATACAACCAGTCAATACTGCTGTTACATTGTTGGTTGACAAAATAACATGGTGGACTGAGCACAACAAAGCCAGCTCCAAGGAGTTCCCTGGCGCGGCAGTTCTTCAGACAATGTGCTGACGACAAGACCCGAGTGGTTTACACCCTGTGCAATCAGAGCCTAAAGCGAGGCATAAACGTTCTAAACCTGAGCACAACCTGCATGACCAGGCAACTAAGTGCAAAGCACAAGCTGCGGTGGAGTAGACACCTCAAAAACCAAGAAAGGTCTCTGGCTCCTCCTGCTTCCTCTTCTGCTGCAGTCTCTGCCTCTTCATCCACCTCTGGAGTGACAGTGCCACCTGCCGTCCTGCAAACAGAGGATCTGCCAGCAACGTCAACACCTGGGTCACCAAGCATCTCCACAATGTCCCACGGAAGCGTTCAGATCTCCATCTCCCAAACACTGTAGCGGAAGAGGAAGTACCCCCCTACCCACCCGCGATCCCTGGCCCTGAATGCCAGCATTTCTAAATTACTGGCCTTTGAAATGTTGTCATTCCGTCTGGTGGAGACGGATAGTTTTAAAGGCCTTATGGCGGTGGCTGTCCCACAGTACGTCGTGCCCAGCTGCCACTACTTTTCCAGGCCTGCTATCCCTTCCCTGCACAACCAAAGTAGGGGACAAAATCAGGTGTGCACTGCGCAACGCCATCTGTGGCAAGGTGCACCTCACTACGGATACGTGGACCAGTAAGCACGGTCATGGCCGTTATATCTCCATAACAGCACACTGAGTAAATGTAGTGGCGGCTGGGCCTGAGGTGGATAGCAGTTTGGCGCATGTTCTTCCACCACCGAGGATTGCAGGGCGCCTCAGTTTGCCTCCTGTTGCTTCCTCCTCCTACTCTGTTTCCTCATCCTCTACCAGCCCCTCATCCGGTCAGCGTAACACCTTCACCACCCACTTCAGCACAGCCAGGGGTAAACCACAGCAGGCAGTTTTAAAACTTATCTGTTTGGAGGACAAACCCCACACCGTGCCGGAGCTATGGACGGCCTTGAACAACAGACCGACGAGTGGTTGGTGCCAGTCAGCCTCAAGCCGGGTGGTGTGTGCGATAATGGGCGAAATCTCATAGCAGCTCTGGGACTAGCCGGTTTGACGCACATCCCTTGCCTGGCGCATGTGCTGAATTTGGTGGTGCAGAGATTCCTTAAAAATTACCCCGACATGTCAGGGCTGCTGCATAAAGTGCGGGCCGTCTGTTCGCGCTTCCGGCGTTCACATCCTGCTGCTGCTCGCCTGTCTGCGCTACAGCGTAACTTCGGCCTTCCCGCTCACCGCCTCATATGCGACGTGCCCACCAGGTGGAACTCCACCTTGCACATGCTGGACAGACTGTGCGAGCAGCAGCAGGCCATAGTGGAGTTTCAGCTGCAGCACGCACGGGTCAGTCGCACTGCGGAACAGCACCACTTCACCACCAATGACTGGGCCTCCATGCGAGACCTGTGTGCCCTGTTGCGCTGTTTCTAGTACTCCACCAACATGGCCAGTGCCGATAACGCCATTCTCAGCGTTACTATCCCACTCCTATGCCTCCTTGAAAAAACACTCCTGGTGATGATGGAAGAGGATGTGGCACAGGAGGAGGAGGAGGAGGAGGAGGAAGAGGGATTATTTCATAGGGTTTCCAGCCAGTCATTCACAAGTGGCTCCGAGGGTGGGTTCCTGCACCCACATACGCTAGGTACACAATTGTCCAGCCAGGGCACAGTTCTGGAGGATGAGGAAGATGAGGAGGAACCATGTTCACAGCAGGGTGGCACCCAGACCAGCTCATGGCCATCACTGGTGCGTGGCTGGGGGGATACAGAGGACACAGACGATACACCTCCCACAGAGGACAGCTTTTCGTTGCCTCTGGGCAGCCTGGCACCCATGAGCGATTACATGCTGCAGTGTCTCCGCAACGACCGCCGAGTTGCCCACATTCTAACTTGTGCTGATTACTGGGTGGCCACGCTGCTGGATCCCCGTTACAAGGACAACTTACCGTCCTTAATTCCGTCACTGGAGCGTTATCGTAAGATGCGCAAGTACAAGCGCACGCTGGTAGACGCGCTGCTGGTGGCATTCCCACCTGACAGCGGGGGCACAATAGAAGCACAAGGCTAAGTCAGAGGAGGAGGAAGAGGTCGCCAACACAGCTGGGGCACCATCAGCACCTCAGAAGGCAGGGTTAGCATGGCCGACATGTGGAAAAGCTTTGTCAACAACCAGCACCACCAGCTGATATGGAACGTCTTAGCAGAGGCAGCATTTCACCAACACGGTGGAGCAGTATGTGTGCACACGCCTAAACGTACTGAATGACGGGTCTGCCCCCTTCAGCTTCTGGGTCTCCAAATTGGGCACATGGCCTGAGCTTGCCCTTTACGCCTTGGAGGTGCTGGCCTGCCCTGCAGCCGGTGTATTATCTGCCGCCAGAGTTGTCAGATGGAAAATTTTGGAGCAAGATCTTCTGGTATTGCACCATTTTGCTCGTCCTCTCCGCCTCAGGAATGAGAGATGAGAAGTTCTCTTCGTAGTGGGGTCGAGAGGGGTGAACAAGCAGTAATCAGTGTTGTTTAAAATGCATCTAACCCGCAGGTCGCGGGACAGGCATCCCAACATGTAGTCAGCCATGTGTGCCAGAGTAACAACAGGCGAGACTTTGCTGTTGTCATCAGGAGGATCACTCCCAATCTCTTCATCCTCTTCCTCCTCTTCTGCCCACCCACGCAGAACTGATGGAATTAAACTTCCATGGGTACTTCCCTCTGTAGTGAAGGCAACCGTCTCTTGCTCCTCCTCTTCAGCCTCCAATTCGCGCTGAGTAGATGAACTGAGGGTGGTCTGGCTATCAATCTGTGTAATGTCTTCCCCCATTTCTACCTCTTCCACATACAAAGCGCCGTCTTTAATTGTGAGCAGCGAGCGTTTAAGAAGACACAGAAGTGGGATGGTGAAGCTGATAATAGCGTTTTTGCCGATCACCATCTGTGTTGATTCCTAAGGTCAGACATCCATGCCCACTCCTCGCTTGTGAAGAGCGGAAGCTGACTGGAAAGGCGATGACCATGTTGCAGCTGGTATTCCACTACTGCCCTCTGCTGCTCACAAAGCCTGGCCAACATGTGGAACGTGGAGTTCCAGCACATGTTCACGTCGCACAACAGCCGGTGAGCTGGCAATTTCAAGCGCTGCTGCAGTGTTAACAGACCGGCTGAAGCTGTCGGTGACTTGCGGAAATATGCACACACGCTGTGCACCTTCAGTAGCTCAGGCAAATCGGGGTAGGTTTTTAGAAACCTCTAAACCACAAGGTTGGGCAAGGCATGGGATGTGTCTAAGGCTGCCCAGCTCCAAAGCCACCACCAAGTTACGGCCATTATCAGACACAACCATGCCCGGTTCTAGGTTGAGTGGCGAGAGTCACAGCTCAGTCTGGTCTCTTATCCCCTGTCACAGCTCTGCGGTGGTGTGCTGTTTGTCACCTAGGCAGATCAGCTTCAGCACTGCCTGTTGCCGCTTCCCCACTGCAGTGCTACACTGCTTCCAGCTACCGACTGATGGCTGACTGGTGCTGCACGCGGATAATTTGGAGGTGGAAGTAGAGGAGGCGGAGGGGGAGGAGGATAAGTGGGGGTTGGAGCCACTAACGTAGGTGGTGGTGGAAACCCTGATGTAATTGGGGCCCGCAATCCTTGGTGTTGATAGCACCAGTGCCTTCCCAGGGAATTACAGTGATGGCAGTACTTACCTGCACATTTATTGGCTGCTTAGCAGCCACCAAACATGCAGGGAGGAGACTCGAGCATGGCACTCAAGCACATGCGGATGCGGTACTCGGCCGAATACCACCATGTGCCGAGCATAGCGATGCTCGAGCCGAACAGGTATTCGGCCAAGCATGCTCGCTCAACACTAGTCCTTGAGCATAGCGGCACCAACCTGTTTTCACGCTTAACAGGTAGCAAGCCTTCATCCAGACACAAGGCTCCCAGATCCCAACACAGAGACCTCGCTTCTGAGCCCAGCTGCCTATTTAAGGACAGCCAGGTGCTGCCAAAACCCAGACCGGCATTTTAAATCCGGTCCGGTATTTGACCTCACCTGACTGTAAATCATCCAAGCAGCACATGCTGGGAGGAAAATACCTGTTTTCCCAGACCAAACCTCTCACTGTGTCACACCACATTGCTACATATTTATTTTATTTTATTTTTTTGGGGGGAGGGGTTGTTCAATTTAATAAAACCAGATAAAGGTGATTACTACAGCAATACATAGGGTAGTGCACTATATTATCTGCAAGGCCCAAAAATGACAGTGCCACGTAAGAGTTCCCAACGAATGACTGAGAGCCAGGACGTGGTAGTAGTAGCAGTAGTAGTAGTGGTGGTAGAAGTAGTAGTAGTAGAATTAGTAGTAGTATTAGTAGCAGCAGTAGTAGTAGTAATAATAGTAATGGTGGTAGCAGTAGTAGTAGTAGCAGCAGTAGTAGTAAAGGAGGTGGTTGTAGTAGTAGAACAGTAGTAGTAGAATTAGTAGTAGTATTGGTAGCAGTAGTAGTAGTAGTGGTAGTAGTAGTAGTAGCAGTAGTAGTAGTGGTGGTAGAAGTAGTAGTAGTAGAATTAGTAGTAGTATTAGTAGCAGCAGTAGTAGTAGTAATAATAGTAATGGTGGTAGCAGTAGTAGTAGTAGCAGCAGTAGTAGTAAAGGAGGTGGTTGTAGTAGTAGAACAGTAGTAGTAGAATTAGTAGTAGTATTGGTAGCAGTAGTAGTAGTAGTGGTAGTAGTAGTAGTAGCAGTAGTAGTAGTGGTGGTAGAAGTAGTAGTAGTAGAATTAGTAGTAGTATTAGTAGCAGCAGTAGTAGTAGTAATAATAGTAATGGTGGTAACAGTAGTAGTAGTAGCAGCAGTAGTAGTAAAGGAGGTGGTTGTAGTAGTAGAACAGTAGTAGTAGAATTAGTAGTAGTATTGGTAGCAGTAGTAGTAGTAGAAGAATTAGTAGTAGTAGTGGTGGTAGCAGTAGTGTGGGACCCTTGTACCTGCGACGTAAATTCACCAGGTACGCCCCGTTGAGGACAATGAGGTCTAGTAACTCTGCAAATTTGAACATCCCGCAAGTTAATAAGATCAGACGTGGAGGTAGATCCTTTCCGGCTCAACGGGCCAGATTTTGGAACCACCTACCTCTGGGCCTGAAAATGATCCCCAATCTTCCCTCATTCAGACGTGCACTGAAAACCTTACTTTTCAAACAGGTGTTTGATCTTCCTATATAACACTTATTTTTGGTTCATATAATTTGGGGGGTTTTCCTAAATCTTAGTCTATAAATTCACGGTTGGTAATGTCCCTTCTATTTTAAAGATACCTTTTCCTCACGTTTATTAATTTTGTTCTCTCCACATTCTCTATATCTCGTTCGAACCTTTTTGAACCTTTGAGATCCCTCTACCCTCCCTCCCTTTTTCTTGATTCTCCCTTTGATAAGTGCTAGGAAATTGGTCTCTGGAATAGGTGCCTTATCCTCTAGGCCTTTGCGGCCCATGGTAAAGTGTCATGTCTTCTTCTTTTTCCTCCCTTGTTGAATCAGCCAGCTAAGCGCATCAAGGCCCTAAGGGTAAGACTGCGTGTACACAAGATTATACATCATCATCATCATCATCAGTAGTAGAAGAAGTAGTAGCAGTAGTAGTGGGGGTGGTAGTAGCAGAAGCAGTAGTAGGAGAATTAGTAGTAGTAGTAGTGGAGGTAGCAGTAGTAGTAGTAGTAGTTGTAGTGGTAATGGTAGTAGTAGTATTAGTAGTATTAGTAGTAGTAGAAGTGGTAGCAGTAGAAGTAGTGGTAGTAGTAGAAGTACTAGTATTAGTATCAGTAGTAGTGGTGGTGGTAGTAGTAGTAGTAGAAGTACTAGTACTAGAATCAGTAGTAGTGGTGGTAGTAGTATTAGTAGCAGTAGTAGTAGAAGTAGTAATGGTGGTAGTAGCAGTAGTAGTAGAATTAGTAAGAGTAGAAGTTGCAGTAGTGGTAGAAGTAGTAGTAGAATTAGTAGAAGTAGTAGTAGTTGTAGTAGCAGTAGTAGTAATAGTAGAAGTAGTAATAGTAGCGGTTATAGTAGTGGTGGTAGCAGTAGTAGCAGTAGTAGAAGAAGTAGATGTAGTGGTGGTAGAATTAGTAGTAGTAGTGGTGGTAGAATAAGTAATAGCAGTAGTAGTAGTAGTATAAGTAGCAGTAGTTGTAGTAGAATTTGTTGTAGTTGAAGTAGTAGTGGTAGCAGTAGAAGGGGTAATAATAGTAGTAGTAAGTGTAGTAGTAGAAGTACAAGTAGAAGTAGTAGTGGTGGTAGTAGAAGTAGTAGCAGTAGTAGTAGCAGGAGAATTAGTAGTAGTAGTAGCAGCAGTAGAAATAGTAGTAGTAATAGTAGAAGTAGTAGTAGTGGAAGTAGTAGTAGTGGTGGTAGTAGAAGTAGTAGTAATAATAGTAGAAGTAGTAGTAGAATTAGAGTAGTAGTAGTAGTAGTAGTGGTGGTGGTGGTATAGTAGTAGCAGCAGTAGTAGTAGTAGAAGTAGTAGTAGTAGCAGTGGTAGTAGAAGTAATAGTATTAATAGAAGAAGTAGTAGTAGTAAATGTAGTGATAGTAGTAGTAGTAGCAGAAGTATTAGTGGTGGTGGTAGTAGTAGTAGTCATAGACGTAGTAGAATTAGAAGAAGTAGTAGTAGTGGTGGTAGTAGTAGTAGAAGTAGTAGAAGTAGTATTAGTAGTAGTAGTAGTAGAAGTAGTAATAGTAGTAGTATTAGTAGTAGTAGAAGTAGTAGTAGTAGCACTAGCAGTAGAAGTGTTAGTAATAGTAGAATTAGTAGTAGTAGAAGTAGTATTAGAAGTGGTAGTAATAGTATTAGTAGTAGTAGAAGTACAAATAGAAGTAGTAGTGCTGGTAGTAGTAGCAGTAGAATTAGTAGTAGTAGTTGCAGCTGCAGTAGAGGTAGTAGAAGTAGTAGGAGTAGTAGTAAAAGTAGCAGTAGTAGTATTAGAAGTAGTAATAGTAGTAGTAGAAGTAGTAGTAGATATTGTAGTAGTAGCAGTAGTAGTAATAGAAGAAGTAGCAGCAGTAGAAGTAGAGAAGTAGAGTAGTAGTGGTGGTGGTAGTAGTAGTAATAGTAGAAGTAGTAAAAGTAGTAGTAGCAGTAGTGGTGGTGCTCGTAGTAGTAGTTGTCATAAAAGTAGTAGTAGAAGTACTAGTAGTAATAGTAGTAATAGTATTAGAATTAGTAGTGGTAGTAGAAGTAGTAGTAGTAGAAGTAGCAGTAGTAATATAAGTAATAGTAGAAGTAGTAGTAGTAGTATTAGAAGTAGTAGTAGAAATAGTAGTAGAATTAGCAGTAGTAGTAGTAGAAGTAGTATAAGTAGCAGTAGTAATATAAGTAGTAGTAGTTGAAGTGGTAATAGTAGTAGTATTATTAGAAGTAGTAGTAGAAGTAGCAGTAGTAATATAAGTAGTAGTAGAAGTAGCAGTAGTAATATAAGTAGTAGAAGTAGTATTAGAAACAGTAGTAGTAGAATTAGTAGTAGTAGTAGTAGAAGTAGGGGGCGGAGCCTAGCCACGCTGCTGAATGGCCGCACGAGCTTGAGCTCCTCCAGCAGTCCGGCTCATTTGCCCTAATTAAGCATATAATTTTGCCTTATTATGGGGAAACCTGGTAAAGACAAGGTTAGAGGAAGTGCAGAGACGACTCCGAGACATTCCAAACAGCCAGAGATGGAGAAGTTTCTCCGAAAAACGCCGCGGCTTGTGGCACAGAAAGGCCCCAATATGGCGGAGTCTGCTGTTCATGACTCCGATGCAGGAGACCTCTCCGATGCGTGCAGTGGGTCCGATATCTCGGACAGGAGACCCAGAGACCCACCGATTTCGGAGCGGACTCTCCGACGAGTCCTGGAATCAGCCCTCTCGCCCATTAAGCAAGATCTTTCCGACATAAAAGATGACCTGAGGCACTTAAGTCAGCGGGTGGTCGTGTTAGAAACAGCGCATGATTCCATCATGGCTTATGAGGGCAAAGCTTCGGAGGTGCTGGCGGCCCACAGGGCCTTACTGAATGATGCTTTCTTAAAAGCTTGAAGACCAGGAGAACCGCAGCCGTAGGCGCAACATCCGAATCCGCGGCTTACCTGAATCGATAGCGGCGGAGGCCCTACCGACAATGGCGCGCGAAATCTTCTCCATGTTGCTGGGCCCTGACAGAGTGGCGGGAATTGTGGTGGAGCGGATACACAGGGCGTTGCGCCCTAGGCCTAAGCCGCAAGAGCCCCCACGCGACATCATCTGTGGCCTGTTAAGTTACGTGGACACTGCGGCCCTCTTGAAAAAGCAAAGAGAGATGGAGGTACTTGAATATGAAGGATCACCATTTCAGATGTACCAAGATTTGGCGCCATCAACTCTGGCGAAGCGGCGCCTGCTGAAGCCCCTCCTGGACGCCTTGAGGAAAACATCAACGCCATTCCGGTGGTTATACCCCTTTGGGCTTGCTGTCTCCAGAAATGGTAAAATACTTACCATACGATCTCCTGCTGATCTCGCTTCGGTTTTGAACTCTCTGGATGTCCCCCCTGTGGAGATCCCTTCCTGGCTACCGGCCAACCAAGATGGCCCCCTGCCTGTTCCGCCGCGGATCTCGGCCTGGCAGAAGGCCTCATCAGGCAGACCGGAGCGCTCGGGTAGAGGCAAGATGGAGAGGTCCCCCACTTGATTCATGCTACCTTTTTTGAGAATAAGTTTGTAGGCCTGGGGTTTCACTTTCTCCTCTAGATATGGGAATGCATGTTTTACATTCTATGTTTTACATTCTATGTTTTACATCCTTGAGTTTCCACATGGCTGGAGGAGATCCTGACCTCTTTTTCTGTTTTTTGGGCCTGGGTTGTTGTTTTTTCTAGGCTGATGGCTGGAAATATGATGTCATGCAGAAGTGTAATACTTCTTTATAATATGCTGGACGTTATCTCTGAACTGAGAACTTTGTTCCCCACCTGAAGGGTAATGACCGGATCGTTACCGGTGCTGGTTACATTTTTTGTTGTTGGTCTCTCTCTTTGTTACAGACCATAGGGTGCTTTACTTGCCCCCTCGCCAATCCAACCCTGTCTTGGATGGTGATAGGTGAAGCACTCACTCCTTTTGAGCTTTTTTTTTAACAACTTAACATGTTGGTTGATATGTCTCTTATTTTATATTTATTTTTACCTTCCCCCCTTTTTCCTCATATTCCTTACTCTGCTCATACATACTACGTGCTCTTTAACACTTTCCTGGGTATCTGGTACTATCTCTCTCATGAACGTATATTGATATGTCGTCAATTGTAGTCGCCTCCCTAAATGTTCATGGGCTGAACGAGCCATGCAAAAGGTCTCAAATCATCTCTCTCCTCCTGAGGGATAAAGTCTCAGTGGCTTTTCTGCAGGAGACTCACTTTAGAACAGGTAGAATCCCCAACCTCCCTCCTAAGAAATTTGTCCAGTGGTTTCACAGTACACATGACTCGGCCAGTAGAGGAGTTAGTGTGGCTATACACAAAAATCTACCATTCAAGCACACCGCTACCTCAGCGGACCCTGAGGGACGGTACATTTTTGTAAAGGGTGTACTAGGCGACTCACCAGTTACATTCGCCAATCTGTATGCACCTAATAGAGGCCAAGTACCATGGCTCGTTCAGACCCTTGATTTGTTGGCGTCTTTCTCTGATGGATTGTTAGTTTTGGGGGGCGACTTCAATGTTGCCCTAGAACCGGCAGTGGACACCTCAGTGGGCAGACCGTCTGTGTCCTATAGGCTCTTGAAAAGGCTTAAGACTTCCCTGAGAAAATTGAAGGTCAGGGATGTGTGGCGTACTTTGAATCCCAGTGGCAGAGATTATACATATTATTCACATGCCAAGTCGTCCCTCCATAGATTACTTGTTCTTGTCTGACTCGCATATACGTAATGTCTCTTGGGCCCGGATTGGCAGTATCACACTATCTGACCACTCTCCTGTTATTATTAACCTCTCCCTGTCTGGACCACAAAGGAAGGAACGCTTATGGCGTCTCAATGACACCTTGATTCTGGATCCCACTCACGCTTGCAGAATCAAGACGTCGATTTCTGAATTTTTTGAGCTTAACGACACACCTGACTCCCCTCCTTCTCCCTCCATACTATGGGAATCCCATAAGGTAGTAATAAGAGGGGAACTTATCGCACTAGGGGCTCATGTGAAGAAACAGAGGACGCAGGCCTTAGATGCTTTACTAGCGGAAATTGCTCGCCTTGAATCCTCTCACAAGGAGTCACAGGCCAAGCGTTGTATGGCGGATCTTACTGAAGCTAGAGTGCGTTTGAGAAACCTGTTAAATGTCACTTCTGCTAAGCTGGTCCTACGCTCCAGATTTAAAGCCTATGCGCATGGGGATAGAGGAAACAGACTGATGTCGGCGATTGCCAAGAAGCAGTTCTCTGACTCCTTTGTTTCCTCTATTAAGGACCCCAAAGGCAAAATACACAAATCCACTCCAGATATTGCCAAGGCATTTTGCGCCTTTTATGAAGCTTTATACAACTTAATTTCCCCTGAAGGGGCCACTACTGGTGATCTTTCAGAGGCTACGGATAAGTTTTTACAAACTTTAGATCTTCCCTCTTTCTTCAACCAAAGCGTCCCAGCTGACTAGACCCATTGCTGATTCTGAGATTCATAAGGTGCTCATGTCCATCCCCTCGGGCAAAAGTCTGGGCCGGACAGCTTTTCCATCACTTATTACAAGTCCTTTAGAGATGTTTTAATCCCCCGTTTCAGGAATTTGTGCAATCACCTTCTTTCTGGAGGCTCCCTAGCTCCTCACTCCTTGTTGGCGCACATTACTGTTCTTCATAAGGAGAATAAGGACCCGACTTGCTGCAGTAATTATAGGCCGATCTCCTTGCTTAATAATGATGTGAAGTGGTGGGCGAAGATCTTGGCCACCAGGCTTCAGGATGTTCTGCCTGACATTGTTCACGAAGAACAAGTTGGCTTTGTCCATGGCAGACAGGGGTCCGATAATACGGTACGGCTTCTTCATCTTGTAAATTGGGCTAAAAGATCCTCTAAGCCCTTAGTGTTGGTTAGTACCGACGCGGAAAAGGCTTTCGACAGGGTCAGCTGGCATTATATGTCGCGGACCCTGTCGAAGTTTGGTCTCCCAGACCAATTCATTGCAGCCATTTATACTTTATATTCGTCCCCCTCTGCCAGGGTCAAAGTTAACGGCACATTGTCGCCGCCATTTCGCATCACTAATGGTACGAGGCAAGGGTGCCCCCTCTCTCCTGCACTATTCGTTTTAGTGATGGAGACCCTTTTGTGTAAAATAAGAGGGGACCCTGATATTAAAGGCCTCCAGATCGGTTCCTATACGCATGTTACTGCAGCATTTGCGGATGATCTTTTGGTCATGACCTCCAATCCTAGGGAGGCTTTGCCCAAGTTACTGAATATTTTTGAGGGCTTTGGATTTGTGTCCAATTTTAAAATTAATTATGGGAAATCCATGGCACTTAACATCTCCTGCCCACAAGCGGTGATTACTGCTCTTAAGCGTGTGACTCCATTCACTTGGGCCTCCAGAGACATTACGTATTTGGGGACTCATATATCGGCCAATGTCCAGGATCTGGCTTCCCTTAACTATATGCCGCTTCTGAAAACCGTACGTACGCACTTACAGAATTTGAAACTTCCATTTGTCTCCTGGGTAGGGAGAAAGAACTATGTTAAGACCTTTATTCTTCCCAAATTTCTGTATCTGCTACAAGCCCTCCCTATTTGGTTGCCAAACTCATATTTTACTGAAATACGGAGAGTGTTCACACGCTTCTTGTGGAATGGCAAATTGCCTCGTATAGCCTATTCTGTTCTCACAAGTGATAGGAGGTTTGGAGGTTTTGGGATGCCAGATGTGAAGTTATATTATACTGCTGTACAGCTCTGTAGATGTGTAGCTATTATGTCTCGACAATCAAACTCCCTCTGCTCCCGTCTTGAGAATGCACTATTTACGAACCAAGAGCTACTTACTTTGTGGGGCATTAGGCCTATTTCGGCCAATCACTACTACTCCTCTCCGGTTTGGAAGGGTATGTTGGTTGAGTGGTCCAAAATGGTTCAGTCTCGCATTTTTAATTTCCCTAATCCTGGCATGCCACTTAACTTACTACAAAGCCACATTCACCCTTCTGTGTTAAACCCCTCCGGGATTTGGTCTAAGCTCGCTGACATTTCTCTGCGGGATGTCCTTCTTCCGGATGGCAGTTTGAACTGGGATTCAGTGGTGGACCTTCCTGAGGTTAAAGCTGCACCTTTTTTCCACTTAGCAAATTTTAAAAGGGACACTAAAAAGTGTATTGGACCTTTTGCAGGCAATAGTTCCCCCTCTTGGCTTGAAAAGAAGGTTTTAGCTACCAAGCCTCCCCTTAGACCATTATCTCAGATGTATAAAGAAATACTTTCCTCATTACCCCCGGAGCTAAACTATGTGATCTCCTGGGAACAGGAGCTCTCCCTGTTCCTTACGGCGTTCATTCTGGCCCATTCACACGGCTTCAGTCGATGTGTTAGGATCCAGGAAAATTCCTTTAAGTTTCTCAGTAGGTGGTACAAGACCCCTGAGTTCTTGCATAAACTAAACCCGCAGGTCCCTGAATTGTGTTGGAGGTGTGGCATAGGTACTGGGTCTTTGTCGCATATTTGGTGGCTTTGTCACAAGATTCAACCTTTTTGGAAGTCAATTGAGGCATTAGTTAACCAAATATGCAACACTAAGATATCACTAGATGCTAAGCTCGTACTATTATGGTGCCCTAACAGTTCTCTCACTCCCTCTAAACATGATCTCCCAACGATGCTGCTGACAGCGGCTAAATTACTCATCCCCTTTCTGTGGAAGAATGACTCCCCACCGACTCTCCATATGTGGACTGACAAGGTGGACCAGATTTACCGCTTCGAGGAGCTTGCGCATTGGGAGACTAACTCACGTGCTCGCTTCTTAAAATTGTGGTCCCCATGGAAAGCCCATAGAAATTTTATATGATAGATCAGAAGTTATCTCACTTCCTCGTTTCCCCCCCTCCTCCCTCCCCTCCTCCTGGCTGTCCCTTCCTTTTTTTTTTTTTTTCCTTTTTTCCCTTTTTTCCTTAACATTTGTTACTGATTATGGCAAGATTACTTGTATTGTTTACACATGACGTGTATGCTTGATGACCATGTGAAACCTTATTGTCGCCATTGTAATGTCATGTGTGGGTCTTGGCCCTGATCTTTTGCTTTCTTTCAATAAAAAGAAATATGGTTAAGTAGTAGTAGAAGTAGTAGTAGTAGAATTAGTAATAGTAGTAGTAGAAGTACTGTAGTAATAGTAGTATTAGAAGTAGTAGTAGTAGTATAATTAGTAGTAGTAGTAGCAGTAGTAGTAGTGATGTCACTCATATTTTTCCCAATATCTGGCCCTGAGACACACTATTGCAGCGCAGATGTGACAATTCACTGCAGACACTGTTTATAGGCAAAGTCTGGGTAAATTATGGAAAAAAATATCTGCCCCTGACACACAGACGCTATTGCAGCACAGATGTCACAAGTCACTGCAGATGCCCTCTATAGAAAAAGTATTGTAAAGTATTGAATAAAAAATGTGCTGGCTAAATTATTTCCCTGCCAGCCTGCCACCACACACAGTGGTCCTTAAAAGGACTTTTGGGTCTTTGAAACATTTTTGTATCCAATATATCGTGATCACAAACTCCTTACACTGTCTGTCCCTACCTAAGCGCAGCTCTCCCTGACTCACAATGACCCGGCCAGCCAATCACTGTAATGCCAGCAGCCAACATGGCTAACCTACTGGCATTACAGTGATGTCAGTACTTACCTGCACGTTTATTGGCTGCTTAGCAGCTGTGAAACGTGCGGGGAGGAGACTTGAGCATGCCAGCCGAGTACCGCCATGTGCCGAGCATAGCGATGCTCATGCCGAACAGGTATTTGGCCGAGCATACTTGCTCAACACTATTAGTAACATCTCTAAGTTAAGGTAAGGGTACAGTATTAAGGAGAAGGCTTGAAAAGAAGCAGCGACATCAGCTATCAATGACTTTTCTAAGAACAAGATAGAAGCAAACAGAAGAGCCATGCAGAACGCAAGTCACGCATATTCCGACTTCTTGCTTGATTAGGCCCAGCAGAGGATATTTTTTAAGGGTCAGAAATACTTTACTGAATCAGGTCGCCTGGGAAACATTCTGTCTAGAGTGATCTCTAATCAAGATAAAAAAAAGTACAAAAACAGATACGAAGCATCCGCTTAATAGATGGAAGAATTGTTAATGATCAAGAGTCTATAAAGGGGATCTTTTTGAACCATTTTTCAGATTTATATAAAGCAGATACTAATATCACTGATGAAATGATCCAGTCCTTACAGATACTCAAAGAGAATCTCTTGAGGTAGATTTCTCCTTACAAGAAGTAGAGGCTGCAATTAAAGCATGTTCAGGCAATTCCTCCCTCGGGTCAGATGGATCTCCATATGAATTCTATTGTAGGTATAGGGAAGTTATTCTCCTCAGTCTACTGAAGGTATTTGTTGAGTCATTTAAGGATGGGACTTTACCAGAGTCAATGACAGAAGCTGTAATAACATTAATAATGAAAAAAAATCAGGATCCTTTGGATTTGGGGTCATATAGACCTATATCCTTACTGAATACCGATGTTAAGCTTTTTTCAAGGATTCTCTCCAAGGTTGTCTCTTCGATTATACACCCTGACCAGAACAAGTCTATTCCAGATAAGGGTACTTATTATAATCTTCATCGGTTGTTTACTAATATTCAGTCCCCCGGGGGGTCTCCCACTCCGTTCTGTCTCTGGGCGCCTCTAAGGCCTTTGACAGGGTGCAGTGGAGATTCCTCTGGAAGGTTTTGGGTAGGATGGGGTTTGGAGACAGATTTATAGATCTCTCCCTTGGCGAGATTGAATATTAATGTGATTTTGTGTCACGGCTGAGGATGGGGAAAATCCTCAGCTGTGCGATGCCAGAAGATGTCCAGTCGCTACTCGGCCAGGGCAACATAATTAGGGAGCAGGTCACCTCCTATTGCGTCCCTAACACTGACCCTGTCTCCTGTCCGTATGAGCCGACCCTGATGGTAGGAGGGCTCATACTCTGGAACCTAATAGTCCCTACAAGCCCTCAGGATGGCCCTGAACTAAGGAGCAGGGTAAGACGACCTGTTCCTCCTCGGCACGGAGGAACAGGAGTCTCACTGGCCAAGCAGCATGGAGATGGGGAACATAAACAGATCTATGGATATGACAGGTGAACCCAACAGTTCCACACTAACCTGCCACAGCCTTGCTGACTGGAACCCGTGCTCAGAAAACGCTGTCCACAGAAACATAAGACAAAAAGCACACACATAAGAACACTCAGGAACCAGGACATCCATAGCTGCACTAAAAACCAAAGACATAGGACATCAACAAAACATCAAGGTAATGGGTTTATGACCGGAAGGGTGGCACTTACTAGAAGGACGGTTACAGGATAACAGGAGGACGACTCCAGCAACATGCCTGGAGTACCCCACCAGAGAACTGATCTGGACTGAGACTTTATAGCCCATGTAGCCACACCCCACAGTCAGACACACCCAGTGACTCACACACACACTGGGAAGGGAGTTAACCCTTCCAGCACCAGGGAAGGGAAACACCAACTTAAAGGGAAAGTGTCCAACACAAGAACACACTGTGTCTGTTGCCGCAGGCAACGACATGGGTGGCAACCATGTCCTGGGAGTCAGCCCAAAGGCCGGGACACTGCCACCACATGTACACCATACAACCAAACGTTGCCACGGGCAACCACAGTGTAGGAAAGATGTCGGTGCACACCAAACATAACACAGAGTGCACACAGACATACAAAAGTGCTTACCAACACGCACACAACTCCAAGGGAACCGCACACATAACTGTTGTCCGCGGCAACCGCACCTGAGGCAAACCGGAAAATGCCTCCAGCTGCGGTTGACACAACAACCCAAAAACCGCGGGCAACTGTATGCGGCTCCCAAGGAGTCACAGCCATAAACATGGTTGTGACATTTTGACAACGAGTTTTGCTTTGAATAGGGGGACTCGCCAAGGCTGTCCTCTCTCCCCATTGTTATTTGATATTTATATTGAGCCCCTAGCTCTGGCTGTTAGGTAGGACTTTAAGATTGAAGGGTTTGGAGCGATGGGGGTGGTGGACCGCATTTCTTTATACATGTATGATGTTTTATTTTTTTATAGATTATACTAATACAACACTTTCAAGACTCATCCATTTGGTTAATTCTTCTGAAGGAACTTCGACCATGTTGAATGTTTCTAATTCTTTTCAATATCTGGGCATGATTATATCTCCTAAGACTGAAGATTTTGTACAGCTTAATTTGATCCCATTATTAATTAAGTTGAGGTCCGAAATTGGGATATGTCTCCGACTTCCCTTATCTAGAGCGGATAGAGTCTCTCTGGTTAAGATGGTGATTTTGCCCCAGCTCCTCTATATCCTCAGGATTTCACCTATATGGATAGAGGATACTTTTTTTTAAGCTTATCGACAGAATCATTAGGATTTGTTGTGGGAAAGAAAGAGGGTAAGGCTTAAACTGGAATATTTACAGTATATAAGCTGCTGGATCAGGGAGGATTGAATCTTTCCTACTTTAAGGGCTATTTTATAACCTTGGCTATATTGCGAATGGAAGAAAAGTGTATTGTGTAATACTTTGGTGAAGAGATCTCCGTATAACAGCATTTTTACATTATTGGAATCGGGGAAATTAACTAATATGCAACAGGAGTACAGAGAGGCTAGAATGTTATTATCTAAGGCATGGGACACTATTAGAAGATGGCTGGGAATAACAGAATCTCTTCAGTGTACTCCCCTCTGGTATAATTCTCAACTGCAGGCTTTAGATAAAATAACGACCAGTATTGGCAAAAAAGTATATTTTATATATAGCACAGGTGGTGAAGAATGGAGAGATACTGATACTATGGTTGGTTTGTCTTGGTTTTGATATCTTCAATACGTTCAGCACTTTCTAGTGTAAAGAATAAATCACTGCTGGAGATAGATATTTCTACCTCCTTGATTGAATTTCTAGGGAATCTACATTATAAGATTAGGATTGCACATTTGTATAAATTCTTACTTAAGGCACTATTTAATAAAAACACAATTGCCAGCACAAAGGGCCTGGGGAGTGGATTGTCCAAGGATACAAGTAGAAGGTTGGGGAAATACATTTCCGAATTTGAGTTCAATATCACATAACTTTACTCACACAGTGATACAATTTAATATTCTACATAGATTATATGTCACGCCTTTGTGGCTCAATAAATGTGGGTTAAGAGAGAGTTCTAAGTGTCCACGGTGTGTTTTTTTGGGGGTGATCATTTACACATGCTTTGGTTTTGTCCAGAATTAAAAGAATACTGGTCTGCTATTAGTAACTTTATTAATCAGAAATTGAGACTCCCGATTCCATTTTTGGTTGAATGTTGTATATTGAGTTATTTCTCTACGGTAAATTGCCATAAGTATAGGAAGATCTTTTTGAATAGAATATTGTTTTTGGAGAGACTTCTCATTACTCGAGTTTGGTTCTCACGAAATGTACCGAATTTGAATACTTGGGAAAATCTGGTTAATAAGGTTAAAAACTATCAGAAGGTCCAATATAGGCAAATAAATAGTCAGGAGAAGTGGACTAAGATATAGGAAGCTTGGAAGCCTTGATCCTCTTTTTGCCCTCAATTTATGTTTTCATTATTACCTATTTGAGTAGGATCATAGAGGACCTAGAGACGCATTGCAAGGGTAGGGAGGGGTCGGAAAGGGGTAGTTATGGGAAATTGAATTTATATTGTAACAAGGAATGAAAAACATAATGGTTTGTGTATGTTTTTTTCAATAATAAAACTAATCAATTGTTTTTGTAATACAGTATTAAATGTTTTTTTTTTGTGATTTCTTCATTGACACAATTATTCAACCCCTTAAAGACTACCACTCTTAAGAACAGAGGTTCATTCAAGTGTTTTCGATCAGGTATTGAAAACACCTGTGGATGTCAAGGATCAGCAATGAAGCATAATAAGCACCAATTAGGCAGATTCAAAAGGACTGCGATACTCAGCTCCTTCTAGACATTTACTGGTGTGTTTACAAACATGGTGAAGTCAAGAGAACGGTCCAGGAAGAGAAGAGGTGATTTCTATTCACAGGAAGGGCAATGACTATAAGAAGATTGCAAAGATGTTACACACACCAAGAGACACCATAGGAAGCATCATTCGCAAATTCAAGGCAAAGGGCACTTTTGAAACGCTACCTGGTCGTGGCAGAAAGAAGATGCTGACTTTGACTGCTGTGCGCTACCTGAAGCTCAAAGTGGAGAGAAGTCCCCGTGTGACTGCTGAGGAACTGAAAAAAGATCCGTCAGATGTGGGCACTGAAGTTTCAGCTCAGACAATAAGGCGCACACTGCGTAATGAAGGCCTCCATGCCAGAACTCCCAGGCGCACCCCCTTGCTGTCTCCAAAGAATAAGAAGAGTCGACTGCAGTATGCCAAAAATCATGTGGACAAACCACAAAAGTTTTGGGATAGTGTTCTGTGGACTGATGAAACAAAATTAGAACTGTTTGGGCCCATGGATCAACGCTATGTTTGGAGGAGGAAGAACAAGGCCTATGAAGAAAAGAACACCTTGCCTACTGTGAAGCATGGCGGGGGGTCAATCATGCTTTGGGGCTGTTTTGCTTCTACAGGTACAGGAAGCTTCAGCGTGTGCAAGGTGCCATGAATTCTCTTCAGTACCAGGAGATATTGGATGAAAATGTGATGCCGTCCGTCACAAACCTGAGGCTTGGGAGACGTTGGACCGTTCAACAGGACAATGATCCCAAGCATACCTCCAGGTCCACTAGAGCATGGGTGCAGATTAAAGGCTGGAACATTTTGAAGTGGCCATCGCAGTCACCAGACTTAAATCCGATTGAGGACCTCTGGTGGGACGTAAAGAAAGCAGTTGCAGCGGGCAAGCCTAAGAATGTGACTGAACTGGAGGCTTTTGCCCATGAAGAATGGGAGAAGATACCCGTAGATCGCTGCAAGACACTTGTGTTCACGTTTAACAGCTGTTATAGCTGGAAAAGGATGTTGTACTAAGTACTAAGATTGAATGTCACTTGGGGGTTGAATAAAACTGATATTGATGTGAGAAAAGACATTTGTGGTTATTTCATTATAAATGTTATGTGATATTTGTCTGACTTACAAGGGCCTCTGTGATTTAATTGTGAACAAGATGACGGAAATGATCAAAATCAATGTCAAACTGGTCAAAACACTCAATTTCAGTGGGGATTGAATAATTTTGAACACAACTGTAAATGTACCGCACTGTAATCATCTCCGGAAATACGGAAACTGTTTGTAAATACTTTGTTGCTGATTTTTCCATAAAAGATTGACAACCTCTCAGACATGATATACAGGCAGGTTGTCAGCAGTAATAGACGTGTCATGGTTAGGTGGTGCAGTCTGCGTGAAGATTTGGTATTCGGTGATTACTGTGCCCTGCAGACGGGGGTGGGTGGTGCAGAGCGGGTTCTTGGCTGACTCTCAGCTGGCACCGGTTCTGTTTCCTCATAGTAATCGGCTGTTATGTCCGTTCTCATCAGATAATTTTCAGCAGCTTCCTCTTTCTCTATCACCTTCTGGAATCATTCAGATCTGCTCTTCTACGTATTGTTCTCCTCACAGAACCTCTGTCTTCTCCAGCCTCGGGCCGAACTCATCGCATCGTCTCGTTGTGTCACTGCTGATCCTAAACCAAGGAAATTCTAAGGACTCATCTCCTAACTCTTTAGCCTCTTCTTATCTGGGTGAAGTAGAAACACTGGCTCTGAATCCACAGACTACAGGGGACAACATGGTAGACAACACCACAAACACCTGGGGAATATAGAGCGTATGGACGAGGAGGAGGCTAATATCATATAGGTAAGTAACTAACAAAATATACTGATATATATATATACACACACAGGAGATACCCAGGTTATACCAGCATGGTCCACATCACTATATACAAGAAGATGTATAACTTATACCAGCTGTACATATATAATTATATACAGGAGATACCCAGGTTATACCAGCTGTACATATATAATTATATACAGGAGATGTCCAGGTTATACCAGCTGTACATATATAATTATATACAGGAGATGCCCAGGTTATACCAGCATGGTCCATATCACTGTATACAAGAAGATGTATGACTTATACCAGCTGTACATATATAATTATATACAGGAGATGCCCAGGTTATACCAGCTGTACATATATCATTATACACAGGAGATGCCCAGGTTATACCAGCATGGTCCACATCACTATATACAAGAAGATGTATAACTTATACCAGCTGTACATATATAATTATATACAGGAGATACCCAGGTTATACCAGCTGTACATATATAATTATATACAGGAGATGTCCAGGTTATACCAGCTGTACATATATAATTATATACAGGAGATACCCAGGTTATACCAGCTGTACATATATAATTATATACAGGAGATGCCCAGGTTATACCAGCTGTAGATATATAATTATATACAGGAGATGCCCAGGTTATACCAGCATGGTCCATATCACTATATACAAGAAGATGTATAACTTATACCGGCTGTACATATATAATTATATACAGGAGATGCCCAGGTTATACCAGCTGTACATATATAATTATATACAGGAGATGTCCAGGTTATACCAGCTGTACATATATAATTATATACAGGAGATACCCAGGTTATACCAGCTGTACATATATAATTATATACAGGAGATGCCCAGGTTATACCAGCTGTAGATATATAATTATATACAGGAGATGTCCAGGTTATACCAGCTGTACATATATAATTATATACAGGAGATGCCCAGGTTATACCAGCATGGTCCATATCACTATATACAAGAAGATGTATAACTTATACCAGCTGTACATATATAATTATATAAAGGAGATGCCCAGGTTATACCAGCATGGTCCGTATCACTATATACAGAAGATGTATAACTTATACCAGCTGCACATATATAATTATATACAGGAGATGCCCAGGTTATACCAGCTGTACATATATAATTATATACAGGAGATACCCAGGTTATACCAGCATGCTCCATATCACTATATACAAGAAGATGTATAACTTATACCAGCTGTACATATATAATTATATACAGGAGATGCCCAGGTTATACCAGCTGTACATATATAATTATATACAGGAGATACCCAGGTTATACCAGCTGTACATATATAATTATATACAGGAGATGCCCAGGTTATACCAGCTGTACATATATAATTATATACAGGAGATGCCCAGGTTACACCAGCTGTACATATATAATTATATACAGGAGATGCCCAGGTTATACCAGCTGTACATATATAATTATATACAGGAGATGCCCAGGTTACACCAGCTGTACATATATAATTATATACAGGAGATACCCAGGTTATACCAGCTGTACATATATAATTATATACAGGAGATACCCAGGTTATACCAGCTGTACATATATAATTATATACAGGAGATGCCCAGGTCATACCAGCATGCTCCATATCACTGTATACAAGAAGATGTATAACTTATACCAGCTGTAATTATTTTCAAGAGATACCCACTGTGGCAGGCGCAGCACTATGAAGTGCCTTTTGCGCTGTGGCATTAGAAGAATTCTGATATCTCGGACTTTTAGTCTAACCAGACTGTCTATTACTGTAACAAAACAATAGCTGATCTTAAGGAGACACTGCGCAGCCTCATTTAAGAGTCTCAACACAGCAATCCAAAGTGCAGAGCTCCCTGGGAAACAGTGATAGGCAAAATAACCGCGGAGCCCCAGTTATGAGTCTTCAACACAGTGAAAGCCAGATGTCCTTCAAAGGAAGGAAAACCGAGCAAAGGGGTGTCCCCATTCCAGAGATCACCAAATCCACCATATTAAGTGGCCCCTATGTCAAGATCCCGCTCTTTTACAAGCTTTAAGGATGTGACGGGGAAAACCTAAGCCAGTTATCCATCCACAGACAGCTGTTTCGGGTGTTGCCCCTCATCAGTGTGGAGTAGGATTCTGGCTACTCAGTAATTCCTCTAGCGCCTTTCTATGGCAGCAGTAGGTTTAAAGAGCACAACAAATGCTTGAAATAACTTCTTTATTAACTTCAACTTTTCTTCATATATAACACTGCCGCCTCCGCAGCAGATCCGTCAAATCCACGAATCCCTCGAATCTTGCTGGATAACTGGATTCGTTGTCGATGAATCCTGTTGCTATGCGGGCGGAAGCGGGTGGTTTACTTTAACTTCAGGTTCAGCGCATCTTTATTACCTTACAATGACGCTCCAGTAACAGGCAGAGAGGGTGGCGGCGTAACGTCACTTACTCACCTGACGCGCCTGCTCCACCTGCTTCATTCATAAAGTGGGCGGAACAGGCACGTCACGTGAGTAAGTGACGTTACACCGCCGCCCGCTCTGCCTGTTACTGGAGCGTCATTGTAAGGTAATAAAAATGCACTGAACCTGAAGTTAAAGTAAAAGTTACTGCCGGGCCGGAGCTGTTATGGGGAGGGGGGTCTGTGGATGGCACTGTTATGGGGAATCTGTGGATGGCGCTTGTGACGAGACCAGTCTTGCCACATTGCATTGGAGAAGCCTAGTTGCCCGCCTGCTTCCTTTAGACTATAGCCCCATGTTGAAACGCTTGATTTTCCCCTTCAAAAACATGAAAGCCGGGTAATTTAGTACTTGCCCTATTTGAACAGTGATACCCCAGATTGATATGCCATGGAGCCCATTCGGATAACGAAAGACTATGTGAAAGACTTTGGCTCCATGGCGATTCTACTGTATTCGTGTAGCCTGTTGTGACATTGTATATGTAACGGGGCGCCAAGGGCACACTCGGTCTCCCATCAGCCGCAGACCTGCTGCTTAGCTTCGGGAGCGAGGATCTGTGTTTGACCTCGTTCCCAGGTGGCTTTGCTAGTTGGGAGGCTCCCTGCTCCTAGGTCTGCCTTGAGTGCCGAGCTGATCACTCGGTGCTCGACTTGTCTGTCTGTCGGTCATGTGACTCTGGCCACATCACATGACCCTCAAACCCTACTATAAATACAGGCAGCCTGCTGGCCACATGTTGCCTGTTAATTTTAGGTTCCTGGCGTTTGTTGGATACCTGTATACTTACCTGATCCTGTTCCCTGACGATCCTTTGCCTGCTCCTCCTGTACTGCACATTCCTCCTGATATTTTGACCTCGGCATCCACCTGACTATTCTTTGCAGACTCCTTTGGTACTTCGCAACTCTCTAGGTATTTATGACCCAGGCTTCTCCTGACTATTCTTTGCTTATCCCTCTGTACTGCGTTGTCCTCTTGGTTTTGACCCAGTCTGTTCACTATCCGTTATTTGTCTTGTCTGTCCTTCCTGCACATATCCTAAGTTAGGGACTGCTGTCTAGTTGTCCCCTGTCATCAGGACTCATGAGGCAAGTAGGCAGGGCCAGGGGTGAGGGTGGAGCGCAGTGGTCACTATCCTCCCTCCTGTGTGTGTGTGTACGTGACCGTTACAGTATATTTGAATAGTGATTTCTGTCCTGTTGTCCCAATGTGTATAAGGGTGATTTCTCTTTGTCCTGAGAGATAATTGAATTGCTCCTCGGGTGTCTCCAGGGCAGAGAGGCGGAAACCAGGATGCATTGTGGGGATGTATTGTATCTGTGTGTCCTGAATTGCTGCTTATCTGTCCTGTGTCACAGTCTACCATCTGGTCCCCCTAGGGGAGTGTCCACCAGATGGTGACCTGCATAAATACAGATGGGTAGCCCTCAGGAAAGGGAGATTGTGATTTACCCTCAACACAGAGCTTGTCTTGTTTTTTGGGGGGGATTTATTGTATGCTGTTCCAGTTCGTCTGCTAGGAGTGTAAACCTTTCATATGGTTTTTCCTATTCGGCTGTATAGCATTCATATGGTTTACAGTTCGGGATATTGGCGTCTTTAGTAGCTGCCTTTGCATCTGGAAAGGGAATATCTCTTAAACGGCTTTTGCCCCCTTTTATGCCCGGGGTGCCGTTACAGCGCCGTTATGGGGGAATCTGTGGATGGCGCTGTTATGGGAGGGGGATCAGAATACATGACGCCAATATTTACTGCAAATGCAGTGAAGAAGCTCTTAGCGCATATTATTGATCAAAAATATGTCGGGCCCACCTAACAGACGACAAGGTAGCTTCTTATCAGGTGGGACCTACTCTAACATGGAGGGTCCAGCTCCATTTTTATATATAAAATGTAAAAAACGGGCAGCACTCCAGCAGGTAAAAATGAAAAAATAACTTTATTAACCCATAAGGCTGATGCTAATTTCTTTATATATATCTCTAGTTCAGTATACAGTTCTAAACACAATACTAACAATATAAACATCATATAACTGTTTCAAATACCTATTTTGGCCTCTTGTTCCCATAAAACTCAGCTTTCAGTGCAGTGAATGTTTCTTCAGCTCCTTTCTCTGGTGAATAATGATTCTAGGAGCAGAAGCTGGGTGAATTCCCAGACAGGCTGTGTGTGAGGCTGGCTTTGATTGGTGAAAACTCTTGCTGTGTGAGAAGCTGGCTGTGATTGGTCTAGACTCCTGCCCAGCAACAACAGATTAACACTATGCTTTCTGCTGTTTCTGCTGTGTCACTGAGCTTACCTTACATTACAAAATGAATCAAAAAGGCATATTATCTTTTTCTTCTTCTGTGAACAAAATATATATAACAGTTATATGACATCCAAAACATGAAGTCACAGTAAATAACTCTGCTTTTGTCTTTAACACATAAACATAGGAACTGTATTAAGGCTATTGGCAGGTCTAGCTGTATAAACATATAAGCTATACTAGCAACCTAGGGCAGGTCTTAGCTGGCCAGCTACACTCCCACCAACATTATCTATAATTCTATGTTCTCAGTGGTAGGACTTAAACATGAATTTGAGGAATTTTCCATCAGGTTCTCAACTTTCAAGTGTATTTTATCGCTCTCAAGTAGAACAACTAACTTCCAGGGCTTTTTTTCTCACAGAAAAGGTGGTGGAACTCACCCCCCCCCCTCCCTTGGCCATGCCCCTACCCACCCCTAGGACCTCCCCCTAAAACCGCCCCTTTAAAGAACAGTAAGTAAGCAGTGGGCCGCAGTGGCGACTCTAGGAACAATATATAGGGGGAGCACAAAGATACCACAGTCAAAAATGGGGGTGCAAAAACAAAATAAGTATATATAAATAAGATTATAAAATACGAGAGAATTGGAGGCATAAAGCTATTTACTTACAAAAGAAACTATTCAGTCGTCTGCTGTGCCGTCCTCTGCTGTGCCGTCCCCTGCTGTGCCGTCCTCTGCTTGCTTCCGCGGATTCTTTCCCCTTCTTTCTGTCTCTCGCCAGTGCGCAGGTGCGCTGTTATGGTGGATCTGTGGAAGACACACTGTTATGGGGGCATCTGTGGATGACACATTATGCCTCTCATTAGCCCTCATTATTCCTCTCATATCAGCCCTTATGCCTCATTAGCCCCCATTATTCCTCTTATTAGCCCCCATTATGCCTCTTATCACCCCATATCAGCCCTTATGCCTCATTAGCCCCCATATCATCCCTTATGCCTCATTAGCCCCCATTATAAGCCCTTATGCCTTATTAGCCCCTATTATTCCTCTTATTAGCCCCCATTATGCCTCATTAGCCCCCATTATAAGCAGTTATGCCTCATTAGCCCACATTATGCCTAATTAGCCCCCATATGCCTCCAATTAGCCGCCATATGCCTCCAATTAGCCCCAATAGCCCCCATGTGCCTCCAATTACCCCCATGTGCCTCCAATTACCCCACATATGCCTCCAATTAGCCCCCATAGCCCCATATGACTCCAATTGGCCCCCATATGACTCCAATTGGCCCCCATATGCCTCCTATTAGCCCCCATATGCCTCCAATTAGCCCCCATAATGCCCCCAGCAGCCACATTTTTTATAAAATAAAAAAAAACACTTACCTCTCCTGCTCCTGGACGGATGCCGCCTGCAATTTTCTCCCTCCTCAGTTGACTGTGCGCTAAACTGGCGCGCACAGCGTGAGGTCACAGAGCACCCTCACACTGTGCGCAGCCCTGCACAGCCGACAGCTGAGGACCAGGAAGTGGTGAGTACAGAGCGTTCACCACTTCCTGGTCCTTCGGTACTAATGAGCGCTTCCATAATGGAAGACTTCATTAGTATTCACCTGGGGGAATCAGCGGGGGGGGGGCTAGCGATGCCACTAGCGGGCCGGCTGGGCCAGTAACTAAAGGGGGCGGGGCGAGTGGGAGAAAATAGGTGGCGGAACGCCGTTCCTGGGGTGTTTCACCAGAAAAAAAGCCCTGCTAACTTCTGTATAGGACGTTCCAACTTGAGTGGAGTAGTGAGACGTTTTCCTTTGTCAAGTTTTGAGTCTCCTATTTATAACAATACTCTTCTTAGAAACATAGAAACCTAGAATGTGTCGGCAGATAAGACCCATGTGGCCCATCTAGTCTGCCCCATATACTGAATACTATGGATAGCCCCTGGCCCTATCTTATATGAAGGATGGCCTTATGCCTATCCCATGCATGCTTAAACTCCTCCACTGTATTTGCAGCTACCACTTCTGCAGGAAGGCTATTCCATGCATCCACTACTCTCTCAGTAAAGTAATACTTCCTGATGTTACTGTTAACCCTTTGCCCCTCTAATTTAAAACAATGTCCTCTTGTAGCAGTTTTTCTTATTTTAAATATTCTCTCCTCGGAGTATGGGAGGAAATTAGGAATACCTGGAAGAACGTGTGTACAGGTGCACGTAGGTGATGCGCGCAACTCCCTCCTGAGTGGTGAACGCCCTATCCAGTATGTGAGACGCCGCTGCTGAGATGACTGACCCGCAATATTTGAATGCGAATCCTGCGGTGATGGCTGTTGGAGTTGCCGGCTGACTGTTACATCCACTGGAAGCGTAGAGTCTGTGTGACTGGACCCTGGTTTAATAGTTTGTGTCGTGGACGGTGACTGGGGCTGGAATACAGTTGAAGCCTGGCGTTATTTGGTGGAAGGCTGCTGCTCTGGTTTAAAGATTCGCTGTCCTCCCCCTCCCTGAGGGGATTGGATGCTGGGTGAGAGGTACAGTGCATGAAGTGCGGGTGGATTGAGAACTGGACCTGGCTACCCTCCGATATCGAGGTGAGATAAAGCTGGCATAAGGGGGGGGTGAGGGGAGTGGAGGTCGCCATTAAACGGTTCTAAAGCTTTAAGATGGGAGCAGATTGCCTCCCCTCCAAAAAAGTATATGCAAAGGGGATAAGGCTGTACCTTGGAGTTGGAGGGAGAGGGGCTAATCCCACCACTGGTGATACAGTAAGTGAAACTGGCAGAGTAACGTTATACTAACTGGATCAAGGATCTGCCTTTGGGAATCCTCCCTGCTCAAACCAGGAGGGATATCAGCCTGGTATTTTAAAATATTGGTTGACTTGTTGGAGCTCATGGGTATGAGGTACAAGGCATTAACCACTGACTTTATGTAATCCCCCTGAGAGCTCAGCAAAGGACATATTTATCTTTTTTTGTGATTGGAAGATCACAGGGAAGATTATAATTCTTGGAGTTAATTTTCTCCCTTTGGTTCAGGCCGGCCTTAACCCCAAACCTTTCTGTACTCTATTCTCTATGCATGAGATAGATGCCCAATAATAGTACTGGGATAAGTTTGACTCAAACTCAACTGCATGAGCTTAATTGACAGAAAAATTTAAATATTGCTCGGTGGTTGTTAAGCTGGGGGTGGTTTGACTATTTTGAGTTGGAGCAGGTGTTTTTTTATCTGCCGTTATGTGGAGCCTGAGTCGCCGTTGATGAACTACTCCCGGAGAACTGTTTTATGAATTACCAATCAATTATGTATACTGAATTGCTCTCTCTCACCTTCACTAAGTTTATTAATTGGCTGAATGTATTAGAAGAGGGGGGGGAGGGGAAGGAAGAAAAAAGGAAAGCGGGGAAAAAGGGAAGGGAAAGGGAAAAGGGGAAAAAAAGGGAGAGAAAAAAATAAAAAAGTAGGGGCAGGAAGAGAAAAGGAAAGGGGGAAAAAAGGGGGGGAAAAGGGAAGGGAAAAAGGGAAAAAGGGAAAAAAAGGGAGAGAAAAAAATAAAAAAAGTAGAAATGTCTAGACAGGGGGCAGGAAAGAAGGGGAGAACCCAACCAGAATTAAATACTTCGATCTCTCCTATGTTTAAGAGAGAAAGAACAGAAAGAGTGAAACAGCAATTATTGATAAACGCAAGTGAACAGATCAGCCCCCCTAGGAGAAAGAAGGATGATATACTCCAAACTCCTGAGGGGGAACCTACTCGTTTTACAGAGAAATCTAATATGAGGCCATTGGTTGATGAATTCCAGTCTGGAGGGAGCGGTAACAATCAGTTTAAAAAGGTGGAGAGAATTATCCCTGCCCAGGAGGAGCAGGGGCCAAGTTTGCAGGATATATTTCAAGAAAATGCAACCTGGCAATACAGGACCTCTCTCTCCAGACTGGAAATATCAAGGAAACGGTGGGACTCCTTAGGTCAGATTTGCAAAAACACAAAGACAGGCTGGTAGAAGTAGAAAAGAGAACATCTGATGCTGAGGACCTGCTACAGACAATAGTCAAAGAAAAAAGTGTATTAAAGGAGGAAAATAGATAACTTAAAAATTAATTATTGGATTTGGAAAATAGACCTAGGAGGTCCAACCTGAGATGCTTGGGGTTTGCGGAGGGCGTGGAAGGACGTGACCCTTGTGGTTTTATACAAATCTGGCTAAGGGAGCAACTGGGTCAGGATATTTCAGGATATGAAAACTTTATAGCGCGAGCTCATAGATTGTCGGCAAGGTTGCCCCCCATGGGTACAAGACCACGACCATTATAATTAACTTCTTATCGGTTAGAGATAAGGAGGAGGTAATACGCAGGTTTTAAGGGTAAATTAGAATATGCGGGTACAGTAATAATGTTATTCTCTGACTATGCACAAGAAACAGCAAGTAAAAGAAGTCAATTTATTGACATGAAAAAAATGCGCTTAAAAAATGTAAAGTACTCAATGATGTTTCCAGCTAAGTTGAGAATTAAATGGGGGAATAAAACTTGGTTCTTCGATACAGTTGAGGTGGCGCGAGATTGGATTAAAGAAAAGATAAAAACTTGAGGGAATGGGTCTGGGGCCTAGCTGGGAAGGAGTAATGCAAGAGAGAGGGCCAGGTTCGGATGATATCCTGGACCATTCAGGTAGGGTGGATTGGGGGGGGTCTGTAACCTGTTGCAGCGTTTACTCCTGGGTAGGAGGTAAAAGGGGAAAGGGATTTTTTATTTTTTTTGTTCTTGCCTTCTCCACTTCCTCTGCTACCCCTGGTGTCCCCCTCCTCCCCCGGTTCATATTGATAGATAGGAAATAGATAACCGCCAAATGAGATTGGATGAGACTAATCTAATGGAACATTGGGGGACTCAGCAAGGGAATAAAGAGAGTTGTGGTTTGTGACTCAACACATAGGATTCTTCCCGCTATAGTTTGTTTACAAGAAACACATCTGACAGGCGAGACAATACTAGGGCTTGATAGGCCATGGATACAATATGCTTTTCACTCGTTTTTTTCATCATATGCGAGAGGAGTGAGTATATTGATCCATAGAAATATAGACATTGAAATAGTAAATACAGCTGTAGATGAGGAAGGTCGATATGTTTTTATGGACTGTATATTGGAAGGCAGACCATGGATAATAGCCACTCCTAGTTATGGGAGATTTTAATAATGTAATGGATGGTCAAATGGACAGATGTAGATTAAATAACCCTCAATTTATTAATACCGGGTCAAAATTAAGAGATATTGTAACAGAACTGTGTTGGATCGATATTTGGAGGGCAATGTACCCAAAGCTAAAAAGATACTCATGTCTTTCCAAAACACATAGGAGTCTATCACGGATTGATTTAGTTTTTACCGATAATAAAGGTGCACAAGACATTGAACAGGTTAAGTATGGAAAACGATTCAATAATTATAAATATAAAAACACAAAAAAAATAGAGGGATGAATATAAGTATAGGATGGATTAATATAATGGGGATTCACAATAAGATATTAAAAGAGATTAGGGAATATATGAGGGGTCAACTGAAAACAATATGGTATGGGATGCAGCAAAGGCCTTTATAAGAGGGATTATCACCAAATACATCATAATATATAGGAAGAGCATAAGGAAAAAAATTATCGACTTAGAAAGCGAGGTGGAAAAATCAGAAAAAAAAGTATATAGACGACCCCATAGTTAAAAATTGGACAGATAAAGTGGCCAAATTGTAAAAGGATTTGCTTCTAATGGCAGAACAACTGAAAGAGAACTATGTAAGGGATCATTTTATATATGCACATATACCCGGTACAAAGGTGGAAAATAAAATACATGAATTGCCTGATAGATAAAGCTGCCCATAAAATTACGGAACAATCGGCTAAAATAGTTCTCCTTAAGGAATACTTTGAAGATATGTATAGCAGTAAGATAAATAAGAGGGCGGGGGAATTACAAAAGTTTTTAGATAAAATTACTGTTTCCATGTTAACTGCTGATCAAAGAGAAAGCTTAGAGGCCCCTATAGATTCGTTAGAAGTGGAGGCAATTTTGTCAAGGATAACGAAGAATAAGATCCCAGGAATAGACGGGATCCCATTCGAAATCTATGCACAATGTAAAGAGCTATTAATTCCGAAACTCCTTACAATGTGGACCGCTTTGCGGAAATTAGGAAAGCTTCTAGAATCGGTGAGAGAAGCTTTGGTAACACTCATTTTAAAACCAGGGAAAGACTCAACACTCTCGGATTCATAGCGTCCTATTTCATTAATAAACACGGATAATGAAATATTAGTAATGGTCTTAGCAAATAGACTTAGGAGTGTAGTTCCGGGGATTATTAATGAGGATCAGTCGGGTTTTATGTCAGGTAAAACTACAACTGATAATATAATGAGATTTTTTATGGGCACCCAGCTGAAACCCACAAACCGTGGAGAACGCATGATTGTAACTATAGATGCATCTAAAGCCTTTGATATGATAGAATGGCCCTTCCTATTTGCTACACTGAGGAGAATGGAATTTGGAGACAACTTTATAGGATGGGTCAAGTTACTATATACTGAAGCCATGGCAAGCGTAATGTTGAATGGTGAGTACTCTGATAAAATATATATTGGTATGGGGGTTAGGCAGGGTTGCCCCCTATCCCCTCTGCTGTGCACCATAGCTATGGAACCCTTAGCTGATTTGTTTAGACAAGACAAAGAAATTGTGGGTTTCAGGTTTGCGGCCCATGAGGAAAAAATGTCCTTATACGCAGATGACATTATGTTGTTTGCAGGATCGCATGGTTCACTTAGAAGATTTTTCAAGTATTTGAAGAGTATAGCAAATATGCTGGACTGAAAATAAACTGGACTAAATCAGTCTGTATCCTGATTGATCCCTTGAATGGTTTTTTACCAGGACGACTTGAAATTAAAGAGAGGCAGAAACCGGTTAAGTATCTAGGTATACAGATAACACCTAACCCTAGGAATATGTACAGCTGAATGTACTCCCTACGAGTTGCGTAAAAAGATAGAGGTCTGGAAAAAGATACATATCTCGATGGCGGGTCGTATTTCGCTCGTTAAAAATGTGCATATTGCCCTCGTTGAATTCTATTCTTTGGAACACACCGATAATAATCCCTCAGAGAATATTTAAAATATTAGCTACTTTAATAACTGATTTGATATGGCAAGGGAAAAAAACTAGAATAAGAGCACAGACATTGTATATTCATGAGAAAGAGGGGGGCTATCAGTTCCCGATTTGGATCTTTATTTGTGGAGTAAGTCACATAGTTAAAAGAGTTTGATAGCAGGGATTAATAAAAACCTGGAAAATTGTAGTAGTGGATATCTTGCTGCAACAAGTTAATAAAATACCCCTATTCGAGTTATGGATTAAATCTTGGATAATGGGATAATATTCATCTAAGAGAATTAAAACTAATAAAACAAAAAGTCTGGTAGAAATATGGAATTTTTAGACTGGGCCAGATATGGAAAGAGGGAGATATAATTACTTATCAAGACCTTAATAATGAATATTTATTCGGAAATAAAGATTTCAGTTTTTTTTATTTTAAATTAAAACAAGCTGTACGAGCAGAGATAAAAAAAGGAATGCAAATTGTCCCCCTCCCACTACCCTTGGCTAATATCACTAAGCTAGTTGCAGGGAGGAAACTGGTTTCCAAGATATATGGAGGTTTACTTCACCAGAAGACAAAAAAATAACTATTACTACTCTAAACTACAGATGGCAAGAGGTTCTAACTCTGCAACGGGAAGAATTTTGGGAAAAGGCCATACGGTCCAAAAACAGCTTCTCAAATAATTTCTCTTATAGAATTACACAATTCAACATACTATATCGTTTATACTACTCCCCCAAGATATTAATGAAATGTTATAAAACCAAACAATTTAGTTGTAAAAAATGTGGGAAAAAGGGAGCAGACGATGTCCATATACTTTGGACATGTATAAAAATTCAGCAATTTTGGAGGATGGTGAATGAAAAAATAGAGAGGTCTCATTTGGTTAAAGTTCCAACCCGCCTTGAGGTTTGTGTTTTGGGAGTGATGGATAAAACAGATACTGTTCAAGATCGCGAAGTAGTATCTAAACTTCTATTCTTTGCAAGGAAATGTATTGTAGCACATTGGGGGGCCAGAACAATACCAACAGTTAATGCATGGGAGAATTTGACTAGACTCTCGCTGGCCAGAGAGGAATATCATTTGATATAAATTTTAAAAAAAATACATATTTGCTAAAAAAAATGGCAGAAATAGCTGAAATAGCGGGTTTGGCTGATGGTGCACTCGGGGAGTGGGGGGACTGGATGCGTGGTGGGTGCGGGTGGGGGTGGAGCGGGAGAAGCAGGGATGAAATACACCAGCATTCTGCTAGCATTTCCTGTTGCTCTATGACATTGTCTGCCTACCTTTAAGTCTTTTGAAATATTGACCCCTAAATCTCTTTCCTCAGATACTGAGGTTCGGACTGTATCACTGATTTTATAGTCTGCTCTTGGGTTTTTACGTCCCAGGTGCATTATCTTGCACTTATCAACATAAAATTTTAGTTGCCATATTTTTGACCGTTCCTCTAGTTTTCCTAAGTCCTTTTCCATTTGGTGTATCCCTCCAGGAACATCAACCCTGTTACACATCTTTGTGTCATCAGCAAAAAGACCCACCTTACCATCGAGGCCTTCTGCAATGTCGCTGATAAAGATATTAAACAAGATGGGTCCCAGAACAGATCCCTGAGGTACCCCACTGGTAACAAGACCATGGTCTGAATATACTGCATTGACTACAACCCTCTGTTGTCTGTCCCTCAGCCACTGCCTAATCCATTCAACAATATGGGAGTCCAAGCTCAAAGACTGATATTAATTGATAAACCTTCTGTGTGGGACAGTATCAAAAGCCTTACTAAAGTCTAGATAAGCGATGTCTACTGCACCTCCTCCATCTATTATTTTAGTCACCCAATCAAAAAAAATCAATAAGATTAGTTTGACATGATCTCCTTGAAGAAAACCCATGCTGTTTTTCATCTTTCAATCCATTAGTTTTTAGATGTTCCACAATCCTCTCCTTAAGTATGGTTTCCATTAATTTCCCCACTATTGATGTCAGGCTTACTGGCCTATAGTTGCCCAATTCCTCCCTACTACCTTTCTTGTGAATGGGCACAACATTTGCTAATTCCAATCTTCTGGGACGACTCCTGTTACCAGTGATTGGTTAAATAAATCTGTTAATGGTTTTGCTAGTTCACCGCTGAGCTCTTTTAATAGCTTTGGGTGTATCCCATCAGGCCCCTGTGACTTATTTGTATTAATTTTAGACAGCTGACTTGGAACCTCTTCCTCTGTAAAGACACATGCATCAAAAGATTTGTTAGTCTTCTTTCCTAACTGAGGTCCTTTTCCTTAATTTTCCTTTGTAAAAACTAAACAGAAGTATTCATTGAGGCAGTCAGCTAGCTCTTTATCTTTGTCTTCATCCTTTTGAACTTTTGGAACTTGGGCTAATTTCTATTGACTTCTAGGTAAATCTTCTTCTTTCACTAACACTATGTCCCCAACTTGGACATTTCTTCTGGGTGATTGCCATTTACTTCTTAGCTTAAGATTGGCTAAGTACTCTTTCCTCCATCTATTCCAAAACTGATCTGATAGATATTGAACTCTTCGCCATCTCCTTTTAGCATATAAATCCTCTTTGGTGAACTTGCCAGGTGGTGGCTCTATGTAATCAGACTTAAGGTGAAGTAGATGGTTGGGAGTTAAAGGGTCCAAACTTTGTTATCAACTGTAAGTGGATGACTGTTAACAATAGACATTACTTCATAGAATAGGGTGCTAAGTGAAGCGGCATCTATTCTTCCGGCGTTCTTTTTCAACCCTGAACGTAGCACATTTCTCAAAGTTCTGATTTGTGTTTCCCAAACTCCTCCTGTATGGCATGCATGTGGAGCATTCATGTAAAAATCAAACTGTTTCTCTAACAAATACGCAGTTACTTTTTCTTTATCAATCTCTTTTAGAGCTTTCTTCAATTCATTCTCTGCTCCGACAAAATTAGATCCGTGGTCAGATCTAAGCTCTCTGACGGTACCTCTAAAGGCTATGAAACATCTTAGGGCGTTGATGATTGCGTCAGTTGACATATCCTCTAACATTTCCAGGTGAATTGTTCTGGAGCTCAGACATGTAAATATTAGTCCATATCTCTTGTACTCCTTGTGATTCTGTTTGGTGATGAATGGGCCAAAACAATCAATTCCGCTATAAATGTTGGTGATGGGTTTACACGATCTGCGGGTAAATCTGCCATTCTTTGTTCTTTGGTAGGTCTACGTACCTTTCTGCAGACTACACATTTACTTATATACTTTGCTATAACTTTGCTTCCTTTCACAATCCAGTAACCACCTTCTCTCAAACAGCTTTGGGTAAAGCTTCTTCCTTGATGCAAGGATATGTTGTGGTAGTGATCAATAATCAATCTTGTGAAGGTAGAGTTTTTGGGTAGAATTGTTGGATGCTTCACTCTGCTAGGTAACGATGCATTTTCCAGTCTCCCTCCCACCTTCAGTATACTATCCTGCAGAACAAGATTAAGCTGGTACAACGGTTGGTTGTTTGGAAGTCTTTTTCCTGACTAAGTCTCTTCAACTCTTCACTGTAGAATCTCTGTTGAATGAGTCTTATGACTGTTTCCTCAGCTTTCAGTCTTTCTTCTACATTCAATTATTCCTTCTTTCTGATTCCCTTTGTCAAAAGTTGAATTTGAGCTACTACGTTTATGACTGTATTCCATTTTGAACATCTGGCTAGTCTTTCAAGTATGTCATTTTGACACTTGGAAGCAGTGTTCAATGTTTGTACAACTTTTACTTCTGGATCACCCATAGACAATTCTGTGTAACCTTTACTGGGCCTGATTTCCTTTTACCAAAGGAAATCTGGGCCTGTGAACCAATTTGAATTTTTCAATTCTGTTACATTCAGGCCTCTTGAAGCATGATCTGCTGGGTTTTGCTTTGTGTCAATGTGATGCCAATGTTCCGGATTTGTTATTTCCCGAATTTTCTCAACTCTGTTGGCAACAAAGATGTGGAATCTTCGAGCTTCGTTGTTTATGTATCCTAGGACAACTTGTGAGTCTGTCTAAAAATATTCTTTATATATTTTTAATTCCATTTCTTCTCTCAGAAACTTGCTTACTGATGCTGAAACAACAGCTGCTGTCAGTTCAAGTCTTGGTATTGTCTGAATACTGGTAGGTGCAACTCTGGCTTTCCACATAACCAGGGCAGAGTGTATCTTTTCTTCTCCTATTACTCTGCTGTAGGAGCACTGACCATAACCATCACTAATGGCATCTGAAAAATGATGAAGTTCTATTTTCTTGTACTTTCCGAAATCATGAGGTACAAAACATCTGGGTATCCGAACTTCTCTCAAGTTTTGCAAGTTTCTTATCCAACTCTCCCACCTTGGCCTAAAATTTTCAGGTATGGGCTCATCCCATCCCAACTTCTGTCTGCATAATTCTTGTAGTATTTATTTTGCTCTGAGGATCACTGGGGCTATGCATCCCAATGGATCAAATATAGAAGCCACTGCAGATAGAATGGTTTGTCTAGTTGCAACGTTCTCCTCAATAGATACTTCAAAGAAGAACTTGTCGTTCTCTACATTCCAACCCAATCCACGTACGTTCTGAACTGGAAGATGATCATAATTGAGGACTACATTCTTTATTGTTGCTGCATGTTCGGAGTCACTGATGGATTCCAGTACCTCTCTGTTGTTTGAGATGAATTTATGAAGGCGCAGGTTACTTCTTGTGCATAACTCTTTGCTTTCTTTCCCTAGTTTGATTGCAGATTCTGTAGACTCTAGAATTATGAGACCATCATCTACATAAAAGTTTTTCTTCTGAAAATTTGCTGCTGATGAACAATCCTTTTCATTCTGATTAGCCAGGTACTTCATACCATAATTGGCACAACGCGCAGGGTTCACCCTTTCCTCCTGTGATTACCTTTCGTGGTACCAAGGCTTCGGGACAATCATAATCTATCAACAGTCCAACACACCAAACTCCTTCAGCGGGGACATTTCATGAGATATGACAGTTAGGAGTTCCCATTCATTGGCTGTTTCACAGGTAGGTATGCAATCTCGATCTAGAGTATATGGTCTTTTGTATAAGCTGGAGGTAGATCCAATGTGCAGTTTGAATGAAGTCCTCTAACTCTCAGTCCTTTGACTCTTTGACTGTTCACTAATGTGTCTCTCCCCATCATTGTGGTGAGTTTGAGCGTCACTGGTTCTGTAGCCAATTGTAAATTCTTGCAGATTTCTTGATCAATAAAGTTGACGTCACTCTGGGTATCCAGTAGCGCATAGGAGTATACCTTCTTGTTCCTCCTTTTAGGATTTGAAATGCACACTGGTACAACCATTGATGTGCCGTTGCTTTCTCCTTCCCTCACACTGCAAGAGAATACCAATATTTTATTTCCTTCCTCAGTATCTTTAGGTATTGAGGATTTACCCTCTTTGGACATTCTTCATGTAGTGGTGTAGGATGGCGTCCTTTGCAAACGCTGCATGGGGCCTTTTTCTTACACTCCTTAGTAACATGGACTTTTCTTAGACATCCAAAACACAGTTGGTTATCCAGCACAAATTTTTTCTTTTCTTCTGGGGACTTCTCCTTCAATTGTTAGCACTTGTGTATGGAGTGGTTCTCTCCACAGAACATACACTTGAAGGTAGTCTGAAGATTTGTCGGTTCTGTCTCTCTACTGATCCCAGTAGTGACTCTGGACTTGCTCTCGTAGGTATCTGGACTTTTAGCTGCTGTGTTGGTTGCAAAGCTAGTTGCTCTTGCACGTCTTATCTCTCTTGCAGGCCTTTCTTCTAAGGAGTTTAATACTGGATTACATGCTATCAGTGCTTCCTTATTGACAAACTCAGAGAGCTCTTTAAAACTTGGGAAGTTCTTGCCTAGATCTTACTGTTCAGTCACATAGTGATTCCATCTAGAAGCCACTTCTTCAGGTAGCTTAGTTAGCATCCTGTGGTTTTCTAGATAGTCGTTCACTATTTCCAGTCCTTGAACATGTGGGGTGGCATTGCTGCATGCTTGCAGGAAGTCTCCATACTCTTGGAGTCTGAAGTGTTCTTTAGGACCTATTTTAGACTAGTTATTCAATTTCTCTCTAAAAGCTCTTTGTACTAAGAAAGGATGACCATATCTTGCATTTAATTTTTCCCAAGCTGGCTTGTAGGCTTCTTCGTCTCTTCTATAGACGTTACTTACAAGAAGTTTCTTTGCTTCCCCACTAACATACTCTGAAGGTAGAATAATTTGTCTATTGCACTGAAGCAATGATGCTCAATGATCATTTCAAAACTTGCCTTCCACTCTATGAACTTCAGTACGTCTCCTGAAAATACAATGGTATCCAGCAGGGGAAGTCTAGCGAGGACTGTTCTCTGTTGTCCTGTTGGGACAATAGTTGTAACACTCTCCAGAGCATTTCAATTACATCTAGGAATAGAATCATCCGGTTCTATTTTCTTACTTAGTTCTGAATTAGGTGAGTCCTTTTCTTTAACTTTTCTGGTAGAGATAGAAGGTAAACTCACACACCTTTTTCCTAACGCTGACAGTGATGGAAGGATAATAAAATTATCTCACTAAATGCTGGAGATTCCCTTCCATTCTCATGGGCGTAAGTAGGAAAGTAGGAGTCTGCTTCTTCACTTAGAACAGATTTGAACTCTGATATGTCAGTGGCACTTCTGCTAGTGAAAGAAGTCACACTTGAGATTGTGGTTCCCCCTAAGGACCTAGCATAGTCTCTCATAATAAGCTCATTCATTCTACTTCTTGCTTTAACTTCATCATAATTAGCTGCAGATAAAAGTTCTCTCATGAGCTTTACTAAATCTTTAGTGACTGCAGTACATGTGTCCATGTTCCTTACAATGTCCTGGGAAGGTGTCGTAAGCGACCGCAGGTTGACATATGCTGCCATAAGCTCTGATTCTGATTATTCTACCATCTCTACCATATCACTAAAGTTCCCTTTTATACTTTTTTGTTTTTAACTTTCCAAGAATTCCTTTAATGTATAATTTCCACTTCTCATACATTCTGGTGAACTTTTTTTCTTTTAATGCTACTTCTTACTCAAAATATTCCAGTATTTTTGGGGTCAGTTTTCTGGCACAAGATGAACATGTTAGTTCATCTGTTTGGGCTATATTTGTTTGAGGCAAGACTAATGCTGCATCAGTCTCTTCTACCTCAGACAGGTTCCCTTGCTCTTCCGCCTCTACTATATCTATCTTAGTATCCTCTAAGAGTGGCATGGTAATACTAGGCTCACACTTTTTCCTTTAAATGCTATAACAATCACTACGAATATTTAGAGTCCTTTCACTTTAAATGCAATCCTGACAAATGCAGAAATAAATGACTTTCACTTTAAATGCAATAGAGTCCGTGTAATACAAACTGTCCTTTGTTTTACTTAGAAGTCTTTATCTGAACACCAAAATGTCTCTTTATGCCAAAGCCTATATTCAATGAAAAGTAATAAAAGGAAAGCTCTGACCTTATTCTGAAGAGCAGGATACTGCGATCTGAAGATTGCGAGAACAAATGTCTGTCTTAAAGGAGACTTGTCTTTTCTTGATGTGATGTGATGCTCTGCGCTGAGTTGCGATGCTCTGTGCTTATTTGCAATGCTCTGCGCTGAGTTGCGATGCTCTGTGAAGACTCACGATGCTTTGTGATGACTTGCGATGATCTGTGATGACTTGCGATGCGCTGGCTTGGATACGCTGCTGCAGGATTTGGGCCTAGTGGTGGGAAACTAGCTGACTGCAGTACGTGGTCTCTCCGTGGACAGCGGTGCAGGCTCTCTAGCTCTGGACTTTGGCCTCCCAACATGTGCCTCTTTCTCTCTCTAGGGATCGCAGGAGGGTTGTCGCTCTTTCTCTGAGTATTTTGCCTTTGCCGTTCTGCCACTTTAAGAGTCGGCTGCAGTTTGACTAATGCACACGTTCTACGGCCTCTATGGTAACTCTGCTGAGGTGTCTTTGCTCACTCATGGAACAGTTGCTGCGCAGCGGTATATGCTGGCGCGCCGTTGTTCTAATGCGCTCTTTACTGTGCAAGTTGAGGAGCGCTATCACTTTGCCCTCTGAGGGCAATAGTTCCACTATGGCAGGCGCAGCACTATGAAGTGCCTTTTGCGCTGCGGCATTAGAAGAATTTTGATATCTCTGACTTTTAGTCTAACCAGACTGTCTATTACTCTGTAATTCCTCTAGCGCCGTTCTATGGAAACAGTAGGTTTATAGAGAACACCAAATGCTTGAAATAACTTCTTTATTACTTCAACTTTTCTTCAGATAACACTGCCGCCTCCGCAGCAGATAGTACATAACACGTGTTGAAAAGATATCACAAAATGGCGATATGCATAAGATAGTGGTTCAACTGTTCAATCTTGTCATTCAACATAAAATGGTGGATATATTTCTCTCTTCAGTATCTGTACTCTCACTTTAAGTTATTTAAGCACTTTATGATATCTCTGAGAGGAATATCTGAGGTCTAACTATTAGTTTACTTGCAATATGCAGATAGCAGTGACTATTTGCAGATTGCTTGAGTATGATCTGGTATGGTTGTATGCTATTTGTAGCTTGCAATTTGTATTTGTATTTGGTGGAACTGTAAGTAAATATATATATACAGGGAGTGCAGAATTATTAGGCAAGTTGTATTTTTGAGGATTAATTTTATTATTGAACAACAACCATGTTCTCAATGAACCCAAAAAACTCATTAATATCAAAGCTGAATATTTTTGGAATTAGTTTTTAATTTGTTTTTAGTTTTAGCTATTTTAGGGGGATATCTGTGTGTGCAGGTGACTATTACTGTGCATAATTATTAGGCAACTTAACAAAAAACAAAATATATACCCATTTCAATTATTTATTTTTACCAGTGAAACCAATATAACATCTCAACATTCACAAATATACATTTCTGACATTCAAAAACAAAACAAAAACAAATCAGTGACCAATATAGCCACCTTTCTTTGCAAGGACACTCAAAAGCCTGCCATCCATGGATTCTGTCAGTGTTTTGATCTGTTCACCATCAACATTGCGTGCAGCAGCAACCACAGCCTCCCAGACACTGTTCAGAGAGGTGTACTGTTTTCCCTCCTTGTAAATCTCACATTTGATGATGGACCACAGGTTCTCAATGGGGTTCAGATCAGGTGAACAAGGAGGCCATGTCATTAGATTTTCTTCTTTTATACCCTTTCTTGCCAGCCACGATTGTGGAGTACTTGGACACGTGTGATGGAGCATTGTCCTGCATGAAAATCATGTTTTTCTTACCTTGCAGACTTCTTCCTGTACCACTGCTTGAAGAAGGTGTCTTCCAGAAACTGGCAGTAGGACTGGGAGTTGAGCTTGACTCCATCCTCAACCCAAAAAGGCCCCACAAGCTCATCTTTGATGATACCAGCCCAAACCAGTACTCCACCTCCACCTTGCTGGCGTCTGAGTCGGACTGGAGCTCTCTGCCCTTTACCAATCCAGCCCATCTGGCCCATCAAGACTCACTCTCATTTCATCAGTCCATAAAACCTTAGAAAAATCAGTCTTGAGATATTTCTTGGCCCAGTCTTGACGTTTCAGCTTGTGTGTCTTGTTCAGTGGTGGTCGTCTTTCAGCCTTTCTTACCTTGGCCATGTCTCTGAGTATTGCACACCTTGTGCTTTTGGCAACTCCAGTGATGTTGCAGCTCTGAAATATGGCCAAACTGGTGGCAAGTGGCATCTTGGCAGCTGCACGCTTGACTTTTCTCAGTTCATGGGCAGTTATTTTGCGCCTTGGTTTTTCCACACGCTCCTTGCGACCCTGTTGACTATTTTGAATGAAACGCTTGATTGTTCGATGATCACGCTTCAGAAGCTTTGCAATTTTAAGAGTGCTGCATCCCTCTGCAAGATATCTCACTATTTTTGACTTTTCTGAGCCTGTCAAGTCCTTCTTTTGACCCATTTTGCCAAAGGAAAGGAAGTTGCCTAATAATTATGCACACCTGATATAGGGTGTTGATGTCATTAGACCACACCCCTTCTCATTACAGAGATGCACATCAACTAATATGCTTAATTGGTAGTAGGCTTTCGAGCCTATACAGCTTGGAGTAAGACAACATGCATAAAGAGGATGATGCGGTCAAAATACTCATTTGCCTAATAATTCTGCACTCCCTGTATATATATATATACAGTACAGACCAAAAGTTTGGACACACCTTCTCATTCAAAGAGTTTTCTTCATTTTCATGACTATGAAAATTGTAGATTCACACTGAAGGCATCAAAATTATGAATAAACACATGTGGAATTATATACATAACAAAAAAGTGTGAAACAGCAGAAAATATGTCATATTCTAGGTTCTTCAAAGTAGCCACCTTTTGCTTTGATTACTGCTTTGCACACTCTTGGCATTCTCTTGATGAGCTTCAGGAGGTGGTCACCTGAAATGGTCTTCACTTCACAGGTGTGCCCTGTCAGGTTTAATAAGTGGTATTTCTTGCCTTATAAATGGGGTTGGGACCATCAGTTGCATTGTGGAGAAGTCAGGTGGATACACAGCTGATAGTCCTACTGAATAGACTGTTAGAATTTGTATTATGGCAAGAAAAAAGCAGCTAACTAAAGAAAAACTAGTGGCCATCATTACTTTAAGAAATGAAGGTCAGTCAGTCCGAAAAATTTGGAAAACTTTGAAAGTGTTCCCAAGTGCAGTCACAAAAACCATCAAGCGCTACAAAGAAACTGGCTCACATGCGGACCGTGCCAGGAAAGGAAGACCAAGAGTCACCTCTGCTGCGGAGGATAAGTTCATCCGAGTCACCAGCCTCAGAAATCGCAGGTTAACAGCAGCTCAGATTAGAGACCAGGTCAATGCCACACAGAGTTCTAGCAGCAGACACATCTCTAGAACAACTGTTAAGAGGAGACTGTGTGAATCAGGCCTTCATGGTAGAATATATGCTAGGAAACCACTGCTAAGGACAGGCAACAAGCAGAAGAGACTTGTTTGGGCTAAAGAACACAAGGAATGGACATTAGACCAGTGGAAATCTGTGCTTTGGTCTGATGAGTCCAAATTTGAGATCTTTAGTTACAACCATCGTGTCTTTGTGCGATGCAGAAAAGATGAACGGATGGACTCTACATGCCTGGTTCCCACCGTGAAGCATGGAGGAGGAGGTGTGATGGTGTGGGGGTGCTTTCCTGGTGACACTGTTGGGGATTTATTCAAAATTGAAGGCATACTGACCCAGCATGGCTACCACAGCATCTTGCAGCGGCATGATATTCCATCTGGTTTGCGTTTAGTTGGACCATCATTTATTTTTCAACAGGACAATGACCCCAAACACACCTCCAGGCTGTGTAAGGGCTATTTGACCATGAAGGAGAGTGATGGGGTGCTGCGCCAGATGACCTGGCCTCCACAGTCACCGGACCTGAACCCAATCGAGATGGTTTGGGGTGAGCTGGACTGCAGAGTGAAGGCAAAAGGGCCAACAAGTGCTAAGCATCTCTGGGAACTCCTTCAAGACTGTTGGAAGACCATTTCAGGTGACTACCTCTTGAAGCTCATCAAGAGAATGCCAAGAGTGTGCAAAGCAGTAATCAAAGCAAAAGGTGGCTACTTTGAAGAACCTAGAATATGACATATTTTCAGTTGTTTCACACTTTTTTGTTATGTATATAATTCCACATGTGTTTATTCATAATTTTGATGCCTTCAGTGTGAATCTACAATTTTCATAGTCATGAAAATGAAGAAAACTCTTTGAATGAGAAGGTGTGTCCAAACTTTTGGTCTGTACTGTATATATATATATATATATATATATATATATATATATATACAGTTGCAAGAAAAAGTATGTGAACCCTTTGGAATGATATGGATTTCTGCACAAATTGGTCATAAAATGTGATCTGATCTTCATCTAAGTCACAACAATAGACAATCACCGTCTGCTTAAACTAATAACACACAAAGAATTAAATGTTACCATGTTTTAATTGAACACACCATGTAAACATTCACAGTGCAGGGTGGAAAAAGTATGTGAACCCCTAGACTAATGACATCTCCAAGAGCTAATTGGAGTGAGGTGTCAGCCAACTGGAGTCCAATCAATGAGATGAGATTGGAGGTGTTGGTTACAGCTGCCCTGCCCTATAAAAAACACACACCAGTTTTGGGTTTGCTTTTCACAAGAACCATTGCCTGATGTGAATGATACATCGCACAAAAGAGCTCTCAGAAGACCTACGATTGAGAATTGTTGACTTGCATAAAGCTGGAAAGGGTTATAAAAGTATCTCCAAAAGCCTTGCTGTTCATCAGTCCACGGTAAGACAAATTGTCTATAAACGGAGAAAGTTCAGCACTGCTGCTACTCTCCCTTGGAGTGGCCGTCCTGTGAAGATGACTGCAAGAGCACAGCGCAGACTGCTCAATGAGGTGAAGAAGAATCCTAGAGTGTCAGCTAAAGACTTACAAAAGTCTCTGGCATATGCTGACATCCCTGTTAGCGAATCTACGATACGCAAAACACTAAACAAGAATGGATTTCATGGGAGGATACCACAGAGGAAGCCACTGCTGTCCAAAAAAAACATTGCTGCAAGTTTACAGTTTGCACAAGAGCACCTGGATGTTCCACAGTGGTACTGGCAAAATATTCTGTGGACAGATGATACCAAAGTTGAGTTGTTTGGAAGAAACACACAACACTATGTGTGGAGAAAAAGAGGCACAGCACACCAACATCAAAACCTCATCCCAACTGTGAAGTATGGTGGGGGGGCATCATGGTTTGGGGCTGCTTTGCTGCGTCAGGGCCTGGACGGATTGCTATCATCGAAGGAAAAATGAATTCCCAAGTTTATCAAGACATTTTGCAGGAGAACTTAAGGCCATCTGTCCACCAGCTGAAGCTCAACAGAAGATGGGTGTTGCAACAGGACAACGACCCAAAGCATAGAAGTAAATCAACAACAGAATGGCTTAAACAGAAGAAAATACGCCTTCTGGAGTGGCCCAGTCAGAGTCCTGACCTCAACCCGATTGAGATGCTGTGGCATGACCTCAAGAAAGCGATTCACACCAGACATCCCAAGAATATTGCTGAACTGAAACAGTTCTGTAAAGAGGAATGGTCAAGAATTACTCCTGACCGTTGTGCACGTCTGATCTGCAACTACAGGAAACGTTTGGTTGAAGTTATTGCTGCCAAAGGAGGTTCAACCAGTTATTAAATCCAAGGGTTCACATACTTTTTCCACCTGCACTGTGAATGTTTACATGGTGTGTTCAATAAAAACATGGTAACATTTAATTATTTGTGTGTTATTAGTTTAAGCAGACTGTGATTGTCTATTGGTGTGACTTAGATGAAGATCAGATCACATTTTATGACCAATTTGTGCAGAAATCCATATCATTCCAAAGGGTTCACATACTTTTTTTTTTGCAACTGTAAATATCTAGTTCAGTACACAGTTCTAAACACATTATTAACAATATAAACATTATATAACTGTTTTAAATACCTATTTTGGCCACTTGTTCCCATACAATACAGCTCTCAGTGGAGTGAATGTCTCTTCAGCTCCTATCTGTGGTGAATAATGATTCTAGCAGCAGGAGCTGGTGGATATCCCAGAAAGGCTGTGTGTGAGGCTGGCTGTGATTGGTGAAAACTCTTGCTGTGTGAGAAGCTGGCTGTGATTGATCTAGACTTCTGCCCAGCAACAACAGATTAATTCTATGCTTTCTGTTGTTTCTGCTGTGTCACTGAGCTTACCTCACATTATATAATTAATCTTAAAGGCATATTATCTTTTTATGCTTCTGTAAACACAAAATATAACATTTATGTGACATCCAAAACATGATGTCACAGTAAATAACTCTATATAAAATAAATATAGGAACTGCATTAAGGCTATTGGCAGGTCCAGCTGTATACACAAATAAGCTATACTAGCAACCTAGGACAGGTCCTAGCTGGCCAGCTACACCCAGGTTTTACAAACATGGTCCATATCACTATATATAAGAAGATGTATAACTTATACTACCTGTACATATGTAATTATATACAAGGGATACCTAGGTTATACCAGCATGCTCCATATCACTATATACTGGAAGATGTATAACTTATACCATCTGTACATATATAATTATATACAGGAGATACCCAGGTTATACCAGCTGTACATATATAATAATAATACAGGAGATGCCCAGGTTATACCAGCATGCTCCATATCACTATATACTGGAAGATGTATAACTTATACCAGCTGTACATATATAATTATATACAAGAGATACCTAGGTTATACCAGCTGTACATATATAATTATATACAAGAGATACCTAGGTTATACCAGCACGCTCCATATCACTATATACTGGAGGATGTATAACTTATACCAGCTGTCAAGCTATAATTATATACAGTAGATGCCCAGGTTATATCTGCATGGATCTTACAACTATATGATATTCAATAATGACCCATTTTTTACTTTCTCCTCACATTGCAGAAGATGCATCTTTCATAAGTCCACTCTGGTCATGTGGGCCAACAGCCATAACTGCAGCGACACCAGTTATTTCATCCTCAGCGGCATCCCAAGTCTAGAAGATTTCAACTTCTGGATGGGTTTTCCTCTCATCTTAATGTATGTCATTGCTGTTATAGGAAACACCTCAATTCTCTACATCATCAAGGTGGACCAGGAACTTCATGAACCTATGTACATCTTTTTGTTCATGCTGTCGATGATTGACTTGCTGTTAGCTACCACAACCATGCCGAAAATGCTGGAGATCTTCCTCATGGATGACAAAGAAATTTCTTTCGATCTTTGTCTTACCCAAATGTTCTTCATCCATTTTCTCTCCGCTCTGGAGTCTGGAATCTTGGTGGCCATGGCTGTCGATCGTTATGTGGCTATCTGCCACCCTCTACGTTACTCGTCAATTCTAACCAGTGAGAAAATTTGTACCATGTTTGCTATTATCTTGGTGAGAGGAGCTCTTGTTATAATTCCCATCCCTCTAATTATCAAGAGGCTTCCTCTGTGGAAGAACAATCACCTGACCCATTCCTACTGCCTGCACCAAGAGGTGATGAATCTTGCTTGTGGAGACATCAAAGTCAATATTATCTATGGACTATTTGTCATCCTTTCAGTCATGGGCATTGACTCGCTCTTCATCTTCTTTTCTTACATGTTGATCATTAAGACGGTGCTTGGTCTGGTGGAAGAGGCCAGCATGAAGGCCTTCAGCACGTGTGCCTCCCACATATGTGCCGTCCTCGTCTACTACATCCCCCTGATTGGTCTATCTGTCGTACACAGGTTCAAAAGCAACACAATGCCAAACCTTCATATTCTATTTGGGAATGTCTATCTCCTGCTCCCCCCTGTGATTAACCCCTTAATTTATGGGATAAAAACCAAGCAGATCCGACACAGACTCAAAAAGTTATATGGCAAAATTTTCCATCGGAGAAAAAATTCCAGAAACATCTGATCAGAGCAGAATGTGGAGGATGCAAACATGGACCCTATAATACATACACAAAGAGGAAAACAATCTTTGTAACAAACAGTTTTTATTTTTATTACAGATACTTTAAGTGTAAGTGCAAACAAGTACAATCATACCCAGTGTCACCCATAGCCAGTCCCCGGCCCCCCTTAATCATACCCTGTCACCTTTACACAGTCCCCTGCCCCCTCAATTAGACCCTGCCCCCCTTAATCATACCCAGTGTCTGTCACCCTTATCCTTATCCAGTCCCCTGCCCCCAGGCCCCATTTAAAGAAAGATATTTGGTTAAAAAAAAAAAAAAGAGTACCGCACATACCTGTTACATCCAGTGACGTCTCCAGTGATGTAGACTTTCCTCAGCATCTTCATTCGGAGATAGGACCGTCATGATAACTTCTTTCAGCCGCGTCTCGTCTCTGCAGAGTTTCACAGAAATTTATGGGGATTTCTCACTTTACTATCATCCTCAGATAACAGACCTCCCCTCCCCCGTAGTGCCTATAATGCCCTCTGTATAATTATAATATATACTGGCCCCTTTATATTATTAATATTTCCTCCTCTGTATTATTATTATTAATTTTATAATGGCCCCCTCTGTAGTATTATAGTAATAATTATGCCCCCACTTCAGCCCCTCCAGCATACAGTCCCATGTAAGATACAACCTTCCCCCTGTCTTAAGCCCCTCCAGCATACAGTCCCATGTAAGACACATTACTTCCCTGCCTTCAGCCCCTTAAGCATACAGTCCCATGTAAGGTAGATCACTCTCCTGCCTTCAGCCCCTCCAGCATACAGTCCCAAGTAAGGTACATCACTCTCCTGCCTTCAGCCCCTCCAGCATATAGTCTCGTGTAAAATACATCATTCTCCGCCTTCAGCCCCTCCAACATACAGTCCTATGTAAATAATATCACACTCCCTCTCTTTGCCGTCTGCCTTCAGCCCCTCCAGCATACAGTCCCATGTAAGATACATCACACTCCTGCCTTCCAGTCCTTCTTGCACAGTCCCATGTAAAATGCATCACTCATCCTGCCTTCAGCCCCTCCAGCATACAGTCCAATGTAAAATATATCACTCCCCCTGCCTTCAGCTCCTCCAGCATACAGTCCCATGTAAGATACAACGCCCCTCCAGCATACAGTCCCATGTAAGACACATCACTTCCCTGCCTTAGCCCCTCCAGCATACAGCCCTATGTAAAATAATATAACCCTCTTGCCTTCAGCCTCTTCAGCATACAGTCCCATGTAAATAATATCACCCCAACTACCCTCTCTTCAGACCCCTCTAACATACAGTCTCCAATACAAAGATGATTCCTTCTCCCTTCAGCCCCTGCAAAAAGCCCCCAAGTAAAAATAACAGTCACTATTCTCCTCCACATACTTACCTGCAGACTCTGCTCCTGCTCTGTAGAATCTCCTGCACATCTTTAGGCCACGCCCCTGGGTGACGAGACTCCGCCTCTTCCCCTGACATCATACCTCCTAGGATCAACTACATTCTACACACTACGCTTGCTCTACTGCCTCATAGGCTTCATGCCACTAGCCTGAAGCCTATGAGGAAGAACAGAGGGGACGGGAGCCATAGGCTCCATGACCCTCATTGAAGTGTTTGCCGCCTGGCGCCCCCTGCAATTTTGCACCCAATCTCGGCTCAGGTCGGTCCGGTCGGCTGCTGTAGCCTGTAGAGACCGACTGCAAGCTGTGTCGGCCGCCGGGCGCCCCTGTTGCCATGGCGACCTGTGCGGCCGCACAGCTCGCACACCCCAAAGGCCGGCCCTGGCTATAAATATGACAAAAAGCAAATGTAGTTGTGCTGATCAGGTGTACATAGATAAATCTATCACATCTAAAGATAATCCTTCATACAGTTGTAAGAAAAAGTATGTGAACCCTTTGGAATGATATGGATTTCTGCACAAATTGGTCATAAAATGTGATCTGATCTTCATCTAAGTCACAACAATAGACAATCACAGTCGGCTTAACCTAATAACACACAAAGAGTTAAATGTTACCATGTTTTTATTGAACACACCAGGTAAACATCCACAGTGCAGGTGGAAAAAGTATGTGAACCCTTGGATTTAATAACTGGTTGAACCTCCTTTGGCAGCAATAACTTCCACCAAACGTTTCCTGTAGTTGCAGATCAGACGTGCACAACGGTCAGGAGTAATTCTTCACCATTCCTCTTTACACAACGGTTTCAGTTCAGCAATATTCTTGGGATGTCTGGTGTAAATCGCTTTCTTGAGGTCCTGCCGCAGCATCTCCATCGGGTTGAGGTCAGGACTCTGACTGGGCCACTCCAGAAGGCGGATTTTCTTCTGTTTAAGCCATTCTGTTGTTGATTTACTTCTATGCTTTGGGTTGTTGTCCTGTTGCAACACCCATCTTCTGTTGAGCTTCAGCTGGTGGACAGATGGCCTTAAGTTCTTCTGCACAATGTCTTGATAAACTTGGGAATTCCTTTTTCCTTCGATGATAGCAATCCGTCCAGGCCCTGACGCAGCAAAGCAGCCCCAAACCATGATGCCCCCACCACCATACTTCACAGTGGGGATGAGGTTTTGAGGTTGGTGTGCTGTGCCTCTTTTTCTCCACACATAGTGTTGTGTGTTTCTTCCAAACAACTCAACTTTGGTTTCATCTGTCCACAGAATATTTTGCCAGTGCTGCTGTGGAACATCCAGGTGCTCTTGTGCAAACTGTAAATGTGCAGCAATGTATTTTTTGGACAGCAGTGGCTTCCTCTGTGGTGTCCTCCCATGAAATCCATTCTTGTTTAGTGTTTTTACTCCTGTGACATTACCAGAAGTGCATGGAGACGCTAATACCTCCCCTTCTGAGCCTTTGCCTAAGGTATGGTACCTTAAGCCTTAGTGCCATTTTAGCTACCCATTGTCACCATAGTGATCGTGCTGTAAGCCAAATTTTTTGACTTTGGTGCAGAGAAGGGAATACAGGATAAAGCCACCCTTCCATTTGTCAGTATTTCATTACATCATGGCGGGACTACAGAGTAAAGACATCCCCATGCTTCCTTTGGTGTTTACAGAGCTCAGACCACTTCAAAGTCAGTCAGTAGTGATTGCTTAGTGCAGACCTTTGGTTCACTGGTTAAACCGAGAGGGAAACTTTTAGATAGGACACCCTACTCATGCGGTCAGGAACATCAGGGTAGCCGCTATATGTTTGTCTTTGTATGTCTTATGTGTATTTCAGGCAGTCCTTTGTACTAATTTGGGTACCCCAGAGCTTATTCCTCTTATCCCAAGCACAAGCTGAGGACTTCTTGATTCAAAGTAAGGGGGAATGTAACACCCCAGAGTTGTGTTACTACACTCCTCTACCCCGCTACTATCTGTTAAGAGCTTTTACATTGTCATCACATATGATTTTGCTCATGTCATTCACAAATGTGCATAAAACCATGTTTAAAGGGAACCTGTCACTGGGATTTTGTGTATAGAGCTGAGGACATGGGTTGCTAGATGGCCGCTAGCACGTCCGCAATACCCAGTCCCCATAGCTCTGTGTGCTTTTATTGTGCCAAAAAAACGATTTGATACATATGCAAATTAACCCGAGATGAGTCCTGTCCCTGACTCATCTCACATACAGGACTCATCTCAGGTTAATTTGCATATGTATCAAATAGGTTTTTTTACACAATAAAAGCACACAGAGCTATGGGGACTGGGTATTGCGGATGTGCTAGCGGCCATCTAGCAGCCCATGTCCTCAGCTCTATACACAAAATCCAGATGACAGGTTGCCTTTAAGGTAATTTTTTCCTTGTAATGTTCCAGGTTGACCAGCAGGTGGCAGCATCATTGGTAGGTTTAGTTTTATTTGTATGCCCATTCAGAGTGGAATGATCCAGTTCTGTTCTGCCCCCCTGCTTTAGGGAAGTAGAGGTTCCCACATCCTGCAGCAAGGGAGGAATAAAACATTTAGAACCAGTTCTAGTTTCCCCTGCATAGGGAAGACAGCAAGGATCAAGTCTCATGCTGAGATTTGATCAAATTCCCAGTCTGAGCTCTGCAGCTCAGCTGGATGACAAAGCAGAAAGTGATAGACAACTCCAGTTCCAGGAAGAAATCATCCCCTGAGAAGATAACTGTGAGTAAAATCCAGAGAACCTAGGAGAAGCCATTCCTCCTCAGCTAGTCAGTCCCCAGACAGCAGAAGATAGAAAGTGCAGAAGCCAAATTCCTGCCACAGTTTAGAGCTAACAAGCAGACATCTTTTTCTGCAACCTCCAGGTACATGAGAGAGCAGAAGATTCATTCCTGCCAACCATTGCCAATACCTGCTGGGACCTAAGACTAAAGCTGTATCTTGCTTGGATGAAAGTTACCATCAGTAAAGACAAGTTTGAACTTCACCAAAAGTCTGGATCTTAATTTCTGCTGCAAATTCCTCTATTACTCCTACTAGCACTACACTCAATTTATTGCTAGTGAGCCAGGATCCAGGAGTCCAGCCGTACCCAGGTAGGAGACACCGTTGACACAGTTACCACTGCCATACAGAGACATCACACCTCTCTGGCATTCCTAACCTCGGGCGTGAGTGATGACACCTTAGAAGGGCCCTGTGACAGTACCCTGCACACGCTGCAATTGGCGTCACAAACAAACTATAGACTATTATACCCATATCCTGACCCACTGCATAAAGTGGCGTCAGTGTACCCGCATCCTGATCACTGCATAAAGTGGCGTCAGTGTACCCGCATCCTTGCAACAGTAGATCATTTGACGCGACTGTAGGGTGGGTTAACAAATTTGGGAAAGGGGCATTATTGGCGAAAACAGCTATAGAGGCGGCTTTTCGGTTACTGCCGGTACACCCGGACTGCATGCATCTGCTGGGTTGTTTTTGGGAGGAAATTGTTTTTGTGGATAGATGCCTCCCTATGGGGTGCTCGCTGTCGTGTGCATATTTTGAATCTTCCAGCTCCTTTTGGGCGGTGACGGATGTGTCAGGATGCACTTCAGGATGCACTTCGGTCAGCCATTATTTAGATGACTTCTTGTGCATAGGCCCCCCAGACTCGGCAGTGTGCTCTATATTGCTGCACGCGCTGGAGACGGTGTTTGCGCGATTTGGAGTCCCGCTGGCACCAGAGAAAACTGTGGGCCCGGCCACCGAACTCTGTTTCCTGGGATCATTATTGATACCGAAAGTATGGAGTGCTGGTTGCCATCAGACAAATTGGAGGATTTAAAGCTTGCGTCCAGCGGGCACAACATGTGAGTAAGATACAATTACGGGCTTTGATGTCGCTGTTAGGCAAGCTGAATTTTGCCTGTCGGATAATCCCGAGTTTTTTCACGGCATTTGTCAATGGCGACTTCAAAGGTTTCTGTGCCGCATCACTTCATTCGTTTGGGTAGGGAATTGCGGGTAGATCTAGCAGTTTGGGGTTCCTTTTTGGCATCTTACAATGGGCGGTCGCTAATCTTGGGGAAAACTATGGATTGTTTTGATTTCGAATTGTTCTCGGATGCGGCTGGTGGGACGGGGTTTGGGTTATATTGTGGGGGGCAATGGTGCGCGGAACAATGGCCAGCAGAGTGGTTCTCCAGGGGTTGGGTTCGCAATCTGGCATTGCTCGAGCTTTTTCCAATCCTTGTGTCTGTTTTCTTGTGGGGGGAGAGATTTCACAATAGGAAAGTGCGTTTCGATTGCGACAATCTGAGTGTCGTGCAGTCAACCAATTCATTGTCGGAGGAGTCACCACAGGTAGTTCGGTTGTTGCAGCATTTGGTCCTGGAGTGTTTGGTGTTGAACGCTTGGGTGGTGGCAGTTCATGATCCAGGGATTCAGAACTGTATAGCTGACGCCATTTTTTATTTCCAGTAGGAGCGTTTTTGGATGCTGGCGCTGGAGGAATACCCCTTGTCCTGTCCAACCTTTCTATGGGAGCTGCTGGAAGAGCGGTAGTAGGGTTGATCGGATCGTCGTTGGCCCCAAGGTCGTGGGGTTCGTATGCTAGGGCTTGGGGGGATTAGAAGAGTTGGTGTCACAAGATAGGAGTTGATGTTGAAGGTGTGGGGGTTGAGTTGGAAGCCTTTATGTTATTGTATATCGGGCACGGTAGGGACGAGGCTTGGTCGTTAGCCAAAATAAATAACGTAATAGTCTTTGGTTTTCGGTTACGGGGATTAAGGGACATTACAAAATGTTTTCTGGTGAGTCAGGCGTTAAAGGGTTGGAGGTGGAAAAGGGGAGCGGAAGATGGCAGGCGTCTGGTGTCCTTTGCATTATTGTTGGACATGGGTAGACAGGTAGGGGCAGTATGCCGGTCAGTGCTTGAGGGTTAATTGTTTAGGCTTGTGTTTTCATTAGCCTTCCCTGGGGCATCGCGATTAGGGGAATTAGTTAGTGACAATGTGTGTGGAGTGGGTGGGTTGCTGCAGGAGGACGTTGGAGAGACGCCCAGGCATAAGGTTTTAAGCCTGTGGGTTCGTGGTGACGGGAGGTCCTCGGAGTTGGTGGAATATCAGGTTCTGGAGGATAGGAGGGCTCCATAGTTGGGGCTGGACTCCCATGGTAGTATTTTCGGGGCAGGTTTTGCTCCATCAGTGGTGCCTCCTAGCTGGCGCTCATCGGCTGGGGGCAAGATGGAGTACCACGTGGAGGAGGAGTTGAACAAAAACTGTTGGGGCTTCGAGGACCTCCCTCGTCGTTATTTTATATGTTACACATATGTTGGGTATCATATGCGGTTGCATATGGGTTAGTTGTTTAAATACTTTATTTAAAACTTAAAGTGTTTTACATTTTATAAAAAACGGCTGCTGTGGCCAATTCAAAATCCAACCTGGTGTCGCGTGTAGTTATTGGGTCAATGGGGTGGGGTTTTAGGGTGGTAGGGTGCAAGCAACGAGCATGATCGACACTTCCTTCGTCATGCTGAAGGAAAGCCTCCCCCAGATGATGCTGCCACCGCCATGTCTCATAGCGGGGACGGCGATTTCAGAGGATGTGCAGGGTTAGGCTACTTTCACACTTGCGTTTGGTGCGGATCCGTCATGGATCTGCACAGACGGATCCGTTCAGATAACACAACTGTCTGCATCCGTTCAGAAAGGATCAGTTTGAATTATCTTTAACATAGCCAAGACGTCTTGAATAAGATTGAAAGTCAACGGAGGACGGATCCGTTTTCTATTGTGCCAGTCATAGAAAACGGATCCGTCCCCATTGACTAACATTGTGTGCCAGGACGGATCAGTTTGGCTCAGTTTCCTCAGACGGACACCAAAACGCTGCAGGCGGCCTCCAGAGCGGAATGGAGACGGAACGGAGGCAAACTGAGGCATTCCCAGCGGATCCTTTTCCATTCAGATTGCAGTAGGGCCAAACTGATCCGTTTTGGACCGATTGTGAGAGCCCTGAACGGATCTCATAAACGGAAACCAAAACGCCAGTGTGAAAGTGGCCTTTCACCACACGTAGTGTTTTGTATTTAGCCAAAAAGTTCACCTTTGGTCTCATCTGACCAGAGCAGCTTTTCCCACATTTGCTGTGTCCTCTACATGGCTTGTGGCAAACTGCAGATGGGGCTTCTTACGGCTGCTTTCAGAAATGGCTTTGATCTTGTGTAGTTCACAAGCTGAGAGTTACATAGCAGAAGGAGCAGGGTTCTCCCAGCAGCACAGAGGATTTCAGGAGAAGAGCGTGCTGTTCTGGTTGAGGTGACAGGAGGAGAGTTACATAGTGGAAGGAGCAGGGTCCACAGCAGCACAGAGGATTTCAGGAGAGGATTGCGCTGATCCTGTGGAGGTGACAGGATGAGAGTTAAATAGTGGAAGGAGCAGGGTCCCAGCAGCACAGAGGAATTAAGGAGAGGAGTGCGCTGATCTTTTGGAGGTGACATGATAAGAGTTACATAGTGGAAGGAGCAGGGTCCCCAGCAGCACAGAGGATTTCAGGAGAGGAGTGTGCTGATCTTGTGGAGGTCACAGGGTTAGAGTTACATAGTGGAAGGAGCAGGGCCCACAGCAGCACAGAGGATTTTGGGAGAAGAGCATGCTGCTCTTGTGGAGGTGACAGGATGAGAGTTACATAGCGGAAGGAGCAGGGTCCTTCCAGCAGCACAGAGGATTTCAGGACAGGACTGTGTTGATCTTGTGGAGGTCACAGGCGAAGAGATACATAGTGGAAGGAGCAGGGCCCAGAGCAGCACAGAGGATTTCAGGAGAAGAGTGTGCTGTTCTTGTGGAGGTGACAGGATGGGAGTTACATAATGGAAGGAGCAGGGTCCCAGCAGCACAGAGGATTTCAGGAAAGGAGTGTGCTGATATTGTGGAGGTCACAGGCTGAGAGATACAGTACATAGTGAAAGAAGCAGGGCACAAAGCAGCACAGATGATTTCAGGAGAGAAGTGTGCTGATCTTGTGGAGTTAACAGGCTGAGAGTTACAGTACAAAGTGGAAGGAGCAGGGTCCACAGCAGCACAGAGGATTTCAGGAAAGGAGAGTGGTGATCTTGTGGAGGTCACAGGCTGAGAGTTACATAGTGGAAGGAGCAGCACAGAGGATTTCAGGAAAGGAGTGTGCTGATCTTGTGGAGATCACAGGATCAGAGTCACATAGTGGAAGGAGCAGAGTCCACAGCAGCACAGAGGATTTCCGGAGAGGACTGTGCAGTGGTAGTGACTGGCTCATCCATGTGATAATGTCAGTGAGGACAGGTCTGCAGACGATGGGGCCGGGTCCTGATATAAGGAGGGGACCATAGACCAGTAGAGAGGTGTTACCCTGGTCTGGAGGAGAGGTCCGGGCTGCAGCCTGATAACTCTGTATCTCACTGATCATATAGGAAGTCCCGTCTCTGTGACATAAGAGCGGCTGCTGCTTGTTGCTTCCCTGCCTCTCAGTCCAGGGATCTGGTGACCGGCACATTGTTTATTCGGCCTATAAACATTGTATTCCTCGTGTTTCCTCATTTGCCTTTAATGATGCAGATCCTGTTTCATGGCCTTCTACATGGGAAGCCATAAAAGTAATGAGTAACTCCCCGTGTTCAGGAATAAGCTGAGATAGATATCTGCTCTTGTAGCTGGAGACAAATAAAACTGCAAAGAAAGTGAATGTCCAGGGTGGGAAAGAATCCAAGAAACCTCAAATTATAAGTCTTTTCAATAAATCATCCCTGGTCCAGCCCTTAACAGTGTTACACGTTGCCTTTCTGTGTGTGAATTAGGGTCTATTCATGGTACCTCACAGAACTGTAGGGGTTAACTCCCTCTTGCTCTGTGTAGCAGTGCTGGTCTGTGTGGGGCAGATGTAACACCCCAGAGTTGTGTTACTACACGCCTCTACCATGCTATTATCTTCTAAGAGCCTTTATACTGTCTTCAGATATGATTTTGCTTATATTCTCCAGAAATGTGCATAAAACTATGTTAAAAGTAGTGGTTCATGTAATTAGCCTGGTTACCAGCAGGTGGCAGCAACTCATTGTCAGGGACAAGTTACAGTTTAGTCTATCTAAGCTGGAATGGTTTATTCCAGCTTGACTCCACATCCTGCAGTATGGGTGGAGAAGGAAGTTAGAGTGAGTGCTAACCACCCCCTGCTAGGAGAAGGCTGTGTAAAAGTGTTCAGGAGAACCCCTTGTGAGGAATGTGGATTATTGTTTTATGTCATCCATGTTCCCACACCAGCCATCAGCTGTCAGATAGCAGAGGTAGTGAACTCCACAGGGGGGCCCTGCTTCAAAGCCCAGCCAACTGGCAGAGAACCTCTAGCAGCCCACCATTGTTTACAATTTCTCACCTCCATTTAGCCAGCCTCTACGAGGTGTCTAGGCCATTCCCCAGTTCAATGAACATTATCAGACATCATGGAACCGGCAATTCATAAGGAATTATGAATCGCCTGTCCATCACAGACATAAACCAGATACATATTTGTGTCCGCGTGGCCACGATGAACAGGCCCGTGGTCATAGTTTGGTGGTGGGATGCCAGGGAGGGGAGATATACATATCTCCACACAGAAACCCCAAAACGGTACCATGTTTGGACTTTACTGGTAGCCAGAACCCAGGCGGATACATTGGTCCCAGAACCACCTCCCTGCAACATTCTCGTATGGAGCCATGAGCCCTAATCGGTTTTGTGGCTCATGTGCTGGCAGCCCAGCAGAGGGGGAGTGGACCCTTCCCAGAGGCCAGGAGGGTCGGCTACAGGTTAAAAGGCTTGTGCAAGCAAGCGGTCGTGTCTTTTTCTGAAGGGAGGTCACATCGTGCCATGTGTTTAGAGGGACCTGCTGTCACGGACGGTGTACAGGAAACAAGGCAAAGCAACATGTATAAATGACTCGCTGGATCCAAAAGCTAAGGAACCAAGGGAGACCCCTGCAGAAGACCTGGCACTTTCCCTGGCTGCTCAGCCTATGCAAAGATCCTAATGGTGGAGGTTTGCATATCCACGAACCTTGACTATAAAGCCCTGAGCACCCTACAATAGTGAGGGGACACGACCACCGGCTCCCTACACCAGACACGGAGGGAGTCAGGGTCACCTGGGATCCAGCAAACAGAAAATAACAGATAAAGGTACAACACTTAGCTTTAAAGCAAACAGGAGAACAAAGTCAGCATGCACACACACTCCAGGAAGTAGTATAAGCCGCCCAGAAAAGCATTCTGGGGAGGAATTTAAAGGGAAGCAATTAGTCCAACACATGACAGCTGAGAGAGGCTAACGAGAGGAGGAACTGAATACCACAACACAGAAACTCAAGGAGGAGGTTCTGAAAGGCCTCTGTCAGAGCTTCTCGGCTGTCTGGTTGTGACACCTGCAACCTGCTGACATCACTGCCTCCTATGTGACTACAGCTAAGAACTCATTACAACCCAAAAGACTCCTATACCTGGTAAAGTGACCTTTGTTCTGCTTAACCCTGTTTGTACCACACCATCTGTATTTGTAACCTCAGACCACTGTATATATTTTGTGTGTGTAGTGTGTTATCTAGTATGCCCTCAAGGCGATTAAATATATCATTTAATCTTGTGCTATCTTGTATCTCGATCACGAATCCCCACGTTCGTGTTATGGCCTATTTAATGAGATATTGCGGCTTGGTTTCTCACCCTATATAATCCCGTTGCTATAAATGGTAGAGGGGAGGAATCAGTCCAGATGAGGGGCCAAGAGGAGATGGAAAGCAACTTTCCCCAAGGTGAGGGGGAGCACAGCCAAAGCTCCCCAAGGAGCCAGTTGCCAGAGGTGACGTCCACGATGGGCCTCACTCCACCTGCCCATCCCCCCAGCCAAGCAGGCTCGGCTGCTCTCCTATAGGCTGCCCTAGACCTTCTCCAGGCTGGGGACCAGTCCTCCTACAAGATCCTAATGGCAGCTGCAGAACGTCGCGAGCAAGCAGAGCCTTCAGAACATCAAGAGCAAGCACAGGCCAAGCGTGAGCACCAGCTACAAGTGCTCCAGCTCCAACTCCAGCAGTCTTCTCCTGCACAATGTTAGTCTCCAGAGATTCCCAAACTGTGGGCGGTTGACTTCCCTCTACTGGACATAGATGGGGACCTGGACACCTTTTTGTTGGTGTTTGAGACGGGCTGCCATCAGTACCAGCTGCCGGAGGACCAGTGGGTCAGATTCCTAACGCCACATCTCAGGGGAAAGGCCCTTAAATTCTTTGGGTACCTGCCCAGCAAGACCATCCTGAGCTATAATGACATCAAGCAGGCTCTGGTCCGGCAGTACAACTTGACCCCTGAGTCGTACCGGAAAAAGCTCAGAAGTTTGCAGAGGGGTCCTACCAAGAGCTGGGCCAATCACATGCAGGCCCTTCTGAGAGCGGTCGACCAATGGAACACGGAATTGGAGCTCTCCACCATCCAACAGCTGAAGGAGCTCATTGCCACAGAGCAGTTCTTGTAGAATTGCCCGGTAGACCTCCAGCAGTACCTCCGTGATCGGAAGCCAAAGGGGATCTCTGCAACAGCAGCCCTTGCCGACGAGTACAATAACAACAGGACTTCAGAGGCCTGGAAACCTGTCAGCTGGAGAGGGTATAAGACACACTCTGCCCCTGCTACGCCTAAGCCCAAGTGGGCACCGGCCTCGGCTTCACTTTTCATGTTGGTGGGGGAACACCAACTTTGCCACCTCTGTAAGCAGCCAGGACACTTCAAGGCCATGTGTCCCAAGCGCCCGAGGGACCCGTCCCAGTCATCGACCCTGAAACCGTCCATTGTGTTGTGTGTGAGTGGGGTTTGTGGGAGGTCCCTTGACAATTTTCAACCGGTCACCATGGGCCAGGCCGTGGCCATGGGACTTACAGACACCGGCGCTGAGATGACTGGAATAACCTGAACTGGTGGCACCCCATGATTTACTGCCCGGAAGATCCCTTATTTTCTCCGGGATTAGAGGTGTAGAACCGGTCGTGGAGGAAGGGAGGTGGGGGTATCCTCAAATATCCTTACCAGTGTTTTGCTGAGGACGGACCTGGGGCAGCTTGTGTCTAAGTACGCTGCCTCTGACACCCCGAGGTCCGATCCTCCAGACAGTGATGCCATGTCCACCCCTGTTGATACTGTTGATGTTCATAACATGCCTGTTGAAGGAGATGTGGGGGTGGGAGATGTAATGTGTACCTCTCCCCTCAAGGTGTAGGGGATCATTCACACCAGCTGTGCTGAGGCCCCAGGGTGTGGCCAGCAAGCATGCTGGAACCTGTTGTCCTCAGGTATGGTGACTGAGGGGACAAGCAGGGAGCAAACATCTGAGGAGGAGGATACAAATGAGGTCATGGCTGTCCCGGGAGAAGTAGGGCTCCCAGGTAAAGCCTCAGTGCAGGGTTCCTCCACAACTGGGATGCCACAGGGCCAGGTTAGTCCGTCTGGACCGCTGACTTCGTCGGAGGCCGAGGGGAAGCAGGCACTACCAGTGCTGGCATCGGCCATAGGTGCGGTCACATGCAGTGGGAGGGCTGGGGCCCCAGGGGTCTGACAGCTTTCCCCCCTCCGACCAAGTGGCTGCCAAGTCAGATGGAGGCCAGGAAACAGGTCCCGAGGACCTGATGGAAGACGTGACAGTATCGTCTATTCTGGCTACGTCTGTTCAGAGGTTTCAGGTGGCGTTAGTGGCTGACGCCAGCCTGAACGCTCTCAAGGAGCAGGGGGCACAGCCTCCCACGGACTCAGACCTCGAGCAGGTGGTCTGGGACCAAGGACGGCTGTACCGGGTCACGGTCCAGCAGGGCTCATCGGAGGATTGGCCTAGGGACCAGCAGTTAGTAGAACTGACAGGGGACGCGGCAGTCTCGTCAATTCTGGCCACGTCCCACCAGGGGTTTCAGATGGCATTAGAGGCTAGCGCCAGCTTGAAAGCTCTCACGGAGCAGGTGGCACGGCCTTCCTTGGACTCAGACCTTCAGAGGGCAGTCTGGGACCAAGGACGGTTGTGACTGGAAACGGTCCAGCAGGGCTCATCTGAGGCGTGTAACCCTATTAATTCAGGGTAGAGTTTTTGTGTATTGCGCATGAAATTCCGAAGGCCAGATACCCAGGGGCCACTAAGACAGATGCCTGGACGGGAGACATAGCCACCCCTCGGGTGTCGGTCATCAAGTGTGTCATGCACTTCCAGGAAAAGGTGCAGGCCTTGTCATGGTTAATGCACCAGAAGTGGAGGTACGACCAGAAGGTTTGTGAGAGGACCCATCAGGCAGGGCCATCTTTAACAAGGGGCAGCTGCCAAGGCCCAGTTACTAGTGGGGGGCCCAAGGCAGCTCCCCCTTGAACCCTGCTGGCCACTGCCCCGGGTGTCAGGCTGTCAGCTACACAGGGGGGTGCTGCCATGCCTGCCAGCCTGCTGACACTCAAGGCAGCGAACTGTGAGAGCTGTGATTCTCTTAGAAGAAAGGACCTTAGATGAAATCATCACCATATGACCAGTAACCTAGCAATATTACTGGTCACATGGCTATGAGGTAATCAAAGGTCCTTTCTTTCTACCAGGAGTGTTGCTGCAGGAGAAGTTTGCCTTAAATGTGGAGCTTTTTTGTGAAGATTACATCAGGAAAAGGTGACAGGGGCTGTTATACTAATATACTGTAAGTTACTGTACAGTGTGGGGTGCTGTATACTGTGGGGTGATATACTGCTCTACTATATACTGTGGGGTGCTGTATACTGTGGCGGGCTGTATACTGTAGGGTGCTATACTGCTCTACTGTATACTGTGAGGTGTTGTTTTCTGTATAGTTTGGGGTGCTGTATACTGTGAGGTGCTGTATACCGTGAGGTGCTGTATACCGTATACTGTGAGGTGCTGTATTTTGTATAGTTTGGGGTGCTGTATACTGTATACTGTGAGGTGCTGTATACCGTGAGGTGCTGTATACTGTGGGGTGCTTTGTATTGTGGTGTGCTATACTGCTGTACTGTATATTGTGAGGTGCTGTATACTGTGGAGTGCTGTATACTGTGGGGTGCTAGACTGCTCTACTGTATACTATGGGGTGCTGTATACTGTGGGGTGCTATACTACTCTACTGTATACTATGGGTCGCTGTATACTGTGGGGTGCTGTATACTGTGGGAGCTGTATATTGTGGGGTGCTCTATACTGTAGGGTGCTATACTGCTCTACTGTATACTATGGGGTGCTGTATACTGTGGGGGGCTGTATTCTGTGGGGGGCTGTACATTGTGGGGGCTGTATACTGTGGGGTGCTATACTGCTTTACTGTATACTGTGGGGTGCTGTATACTGTGGGGTGCTGTATACTGTGGGGTGCTATACTGCTTTACTGTATACCTGGGGTGCTGTATACTGTGAGGTGCTGTATACTGTATACAGTGAGATGCTGTATATCGTGAGGTGTTGTATACTGTGGGGTGCTGTATACTGTGGGGTGCTGTATATTGTGGAGTGCTCTACTGTATACTGTGGGGTGCTGTATACTTTGGGGGGTTGTATATTGTGGGGTGCTGTATACTGTGGTGTGCTATACTGCTCTACTGTATACTATGGGGTGCTGTATACTGTGGGGGGCTGTATATTGTGGGGGTGTATACTGTGGGGTGCTATACTGCTCTACTGTATACTATGGGGTGCTGTATAATGTGGGGGCTGTATACTGTGGGGGGCTGTATATTGTGGGGGGCTGTATGCTGTGTGGGGCTGTATACTGTTGGGTTGCTGTATACTATGGGGGGCTATACTGCTTTACTGTCTACCTGGGGTGCTGTATACTGTGGGGTGCTATACTGCTTTACTGTATACCTGGGGTTCTCTATACTGTGAGGTGCTGTATACTGTGAGGTGCTGTATTCTGTATAGTTTGGGTGCTGTATACTGTATACTGTGAGGTGCTATATACTGTGAGGTGCTGTATACTGTGGGATGCTGTAAATTGTGGAGTTCTCTACTGTATACTGTAGGGTGCTGTATAGTATGGGGTGGTATACTGCTCTACTGTATACTGTGAGGTGCTGTATACTTTATAGTTTGGGGTGCTGTATACTGTGGGGTGCTGTGTATTGTGGGGTGATATACTGCTCTACTGTATACTGTTAGGTGCTGTATACTGTATAGTATGGAGTGCTGTATACAATGGGGTGCTGTATATTGTGTGGTGATGTATATTGCGGTGTGCTATACTACTCTACTGTATACTGTGGGGTGCAAACTGCTCTACTATATACTGTGGGGTGCTGTATACTGCATCTTATGGGGTGCTGTATACTATAGGGTGCTATACTGCATACTGTGGGGTGCTGGGGTGCACTGTAACGCTAGGGTGAGCCGAGCCCCGGTCTCCTTCCTGAACTCCAGAGCGGTGCTCTCTTCCATCCCTGAGCCCAGCTGCCCAGAGCACTGATCCTGAGCCTGCTGGAGTCTTCAGAACTGTAAGTATTTACAGTCATTCACTGTAAGCTATATTATATATAGTGGTGGAGGGCATGATTGCCTGCTAGGGTGTGGGAAGACGGGATCCAGGGGGCCCAAGTAAATTCTTGCCCAGGGTCCAATCAATATTAAAGATGGCCCTGCCACCAGGTAGGTTAGCAAGCGTGGATACTGGTTCCCATACCTGAGAGCGGCCTGGGGAGGCCCGTACCTTGAACACCAGTAGCTCAATACCAGGTTCTTCCTGGGCACCGCCGGGTAATATAGGGGGTTCGCTTCCCACTATAGCAGCCTGGCGAGGCACAGACCACACCAGGAAGAAGCTGCTCTTCGCAGTCGATTGGATAAACGACTGCGAGACAGCCTTCCAGGTGCTGAAAGACGCCCTTTCAAGCTTCCCAGTACCCCAGGCAGCCGACTTCACGCACCCGTTTATCGTACTGACTGACGCCAGTAATTGTGGCCTCGGTGTCATGCTCAGTCAGGGTGACTCCATTGACCAGGAATGAATGGGATGTGGGTACCAGGAATGAATGGGAGGTGGGTACGCTCCAGCCTTGCGCTCCAGCCATACCATGTTGCTATTAGCCACCAGAGAGGGTGCGGATGGGCGCAAGGGAAAACACAGGAATGTGCTGCCCTTAGTGCTCTCAAAAAGGGGGAGGTGTGAGGAATATAGATTATTATTTTATGTCAGCCTTGTTCCCACACTAGCATCAGCTGTCAGATAGCATAGGTCTAGAGGTCTCTGAAGGGGGTCTAGGCCATTCCCCAGTTCAATGAACATTATAAGACATCATGGAACCGGCGATTCAAAAGGAATTATAATTCGCCCGTCCATCACAGACATAAACCAGATACATATTTGTGTCTGCAAGGCCAGAACGAACAGGCCCGTGGTCATAGTTTGGTGGTGGGATGCCAGGGAGGGGAGATATACATATCTCCCCTCAGAAATCAATTATCTGTACTATGCTTGGACTCTACTGGCAGCCAGAACCCAGGCGGATCCATTGGTCCCAGAACCACCATCCTGCAACATTCTGATCTGGAGCCATAAGCCCTAATCGGTTTTGTGTCTCATGTGCTGCAAGCCCAGCAGAGGGGATGTGGACCCCTCTTAGAGGTCGTGAGGGGAGGGGTCGGCTACAGGTTAAAAGGCTTGTGCCCGCAAGCAGTCGTGTCTTTTTCTGAAGGGAGTTCACAAGAGACCAAAGCTGTATACTGTTTGGATGCAAGTTATTTCAAGTAAAGCAATGTTTAAACTTCATCTAAAGGTCTGGACATTATTTATTGTGCAAAGTTCCTCTATTACTCCTACTGTCACTACACTCAAATTTATTGCAAGTGAGCCAGGAGCCAGGAGTCCGGCCGTACACAGATAGGAGACACTGTGACACAACTACCAACTATAGGGACATTATAGGCCATTACACCACTCTGGCATTCCTAACCTGAGATGTGCGTTATAACACCTTAGAAGGGTCCTGGGATAGTACCCTGTGCACGCTGCAATTGGCGTCACGACAAATACTAAATATTATCCCCCCGTACCTGGCCACTGCACAGATTTGCCCTCCTTTATGCACTACTCACAAAAAGTTAGGGATATTTAGCTTGTGGGTGAAATTTCAGGACGAACCTAAAATGCACTCTGACCTGCAGTGCCTCTGCATGAACAACACTGGCCTAATTTCATCTTCATGGAGGACAATGTGACAGCTCATCGAGGTTGCATCAATTCATTAGGGAACAGCTGCTGGGGACTGGGGGACCTCAAATGGAGCGGCCTGCACTTTCTCCAGACCTGAATCCCAATGAAAACCTCTGGGGTCAGCTAAGTCACCGTGTAGAGGCTCGTAACTCTGTACTCCAGAACCTCAATGACCTGAGGGCCACCCTTCAAGAAGAGTGGGATTCCAGCCTCAGCAGACAATAAGATAACTTGTGAACAGCAGGAGAGTTCTCAAGCTGTTGACAAGGCTACATGACAAGTTTTTGAGACACTGACATTTTGTGGCGGTGTACCCAGCACTGGGGTCCGCTTTTGTTTCAATAAATTGTTTGAGATGAAGAAATCATCATTGCTGCTTCTACTTAAATGTTCTACTTTCATTATATAATATCATTGGAGCTGGAACTTTTTAGGTTTTCCTTAAATTTTACCCGGAACCCAAATATCTCTAACCTTTTGTGAGTAGTGTATGTCTGCCTGTGTGTCCCACCTCTGGTCTCAGTGGATCTGCCAGGTCACACTGCCGCTGGAGCATATAGTAGAGCTACAGTATCAACCATTTGTCTGACATCTGGCCTAACCTGTGACCTTGAACTGTTCCTCGGCCTGTGTTCTGACCAAGTTCTGTCTGTCCTGGCCCGTCCTTTTCATGTCACAGATTCTCAATGGGATTTAGGTCTGGACTGTGACTGGGCCGTTCTCACACATGAAGATACTTTTATCTAAACCATTTCATTGTAGCGCTGGCTGGATGTTGAGGGTCGTTGTCCTGCTGGAAGGTGAACCTCCACCCCAGTCTCAAGTCTTTTGCAGCCTCTACCAGGTTTTCCTCCAGGATTGCCCTGTATTTAGCTCCATCCATCTTCCAATCACCTCTGACCAGCTTCCCAGGGACGGTGAGTTCAGGGGATGTGCAGGGTTAGTTTAGCGTTTTGTATTTAGCCAAAAAGTTCACCTTTGGTCTCATCTGACCAGAGCAGCTTCTCCCACATTTGCTGTGTCCTCTACATGGCTTGTGGCAAACTGCAGATGGGGCTTCTTATGGCTGCTTTCAGAAATGGCTTTGATCTTGTGTAGTTCACAAGCTGAGAGTTACATAGTGGACGGAGCAGGGTCCTCTCAGCAGCACAGAGGATTTCAGGAAAGGAGGGTGCTAATCTGGTAGGAGGTCACAGACTGAGAGTTACATAGTGGAAGGAGCAGGGACCTCCCAGCAGCACAGAGGATTTCAGGAGAGGAGTGTGCTGATCTTGTGGAGGTCACAGGCTGAGAGTTACCTAGTGGAAGGAGCAGGGTCCACAGCAGCACAGAGAATTTAAGGAGAGGAGTGTGCTGATCTGGTAGGAGGTCACAGGATGATAGTTACATAGTGGAAGGAGAAGGGTCCCCAGCAGCACAGAGGATTTCAGGAGAGTGTGCTGATATTGTGGAGGTCACAGGATGAGAGTTACATAGTGGAAGGAGCAGGGTCGCCAGCAGCACAGAGGATTTCAGGAGAGGAGTGTGCTGATCTTGTAGGAGGTCACAGGATCAGAGTTACATAGTGGAAGGAGCAGCACAGAGGATTTCAGAGGAGGAGTGTGGTGATCTTGTGGAGGTCACAGGCTGAGAGTTACCTAGTGGAAGGAGCAGGGTCCACAGCAGCACAGAGGATTTAAGGAGAGGAGTGCGCTGATCTGGTAGGAGGTCACAGGATGATAGTTACATAGTGGAAGGAGAAGGGTCCCCAGCAGCACAGAGGATTTCAGGAGAGTGTGCTGATATTGTGGAGGTCACAGGATGAGAGTTACATAGTGGAAGGAGCAGGGTTGCCAGCAGCACAGAGGATTTCAGGAGAGGAGTGTGCTGATCTGGTAGGAGGTCACAGGATCAGAGTTACATAGTGGAAGGAGCAGCACAGAGGATTTCAGAAGAGGAGTGTGGTGATCTTGTGGAGGCCACAGGCTGAGAGTTACATAGTGGAAGGAGCAGCACAGAGGATTTCAGGAGAGGACTGTGCAGTGGTAGTGACTGTCTCATCCATGTGATAATGTTAGTGAGGACCGGCCTGCAGACGATGGGCCGGGTCCTGATATAAGGAGGGGACTATAGACCAGTAGAGAGGTGTTACCCTGGTCTGGAGGAGAGGTCCGGGCTGCAGCCTGATAACTCTGTATCTCACTGATCATATAGGAAGTCCCGTCTCTGTGACATAAGAGCGGCTGCTGCTTGTTGCTTCCCTGCCTCTCAGTCCAGGGATCTGGTGACCGGCACATTGTTTATTCGGCCTATAAACATTGTATTCCTCGTGTTTCCTCGTTTGCCTTTAATGATGCAGATCCTGTTTCATGTCCTTCTACATGGGAAGCCATAAAAGTAATGAGTAACTCCCCGTGTTCAGGAATAAGCTGAGACAGATATCTGCTCTTGTAGCTGGAGACAAATAAAACTGCAAAGAAAGTGAAAGTCCAGGGCGGAAAAGAATCCAAGAAACCTCAAATTATGAGCCTTTTCAGTAAATCACCCCTGGTCCAGCCCTTAACAGTGTTACACGTTGCCTTTCTGTGTGTGAATTAGGGTCTATTCATGGTACCTCACAGCACTGTAGGGGTTAACTCCCTCTTGCTCTGTGTAGCGGTGCTGGGCTGTGTGGTGCAGATTTGCCCTGCTTTATGCACTAGTCACAAAAAGTTAGCAATATTTTTCTTGTGGGTGAAATTTCAGGATGAACCTAAAATGCACTCTGACCTTTACAGGTGAACTTAATGTGCCTCTGCATGAACAACACTGGCCTAATTTCATCTTCACGGAGGACAATGTGACAGCTCATCGAGGTTGCATCAATTCATTAGGGAACAGCTGCTGGAGACTGGGGGACCTCAAATGTAGTGGCCTGCACTTTCTCCAGATCTGAATCCCATTGAAAACCTCTGGGATCTGCTGAGTCACCGTGTAGAGGATCGTAACTCTGTACTCCAGAACCTCAATGACCTAAGGGCCGCTCTTCAAGTAGAGTGGGGTGCCATGCCTCAGCAGACGATAAGGCGACTTGTGAACAGCAGGAGACGTCGTTCTCAAGCTGGAATTGATGCTCAAGGCCACATGACAAGTTTTTGAGACACTGACATTTTGTGGCGGTGTACCCAGCACTGGGGTCCGCTTTTGTTTCAATAAATTGTTTGAGATGAAGAAATCATCATTGCTGCTTCTACTTAAATGTTCTACTTTCATGATATAATATGAATGGAGCGGGAACTTTTTAGGTTTTCCATAAATTTTTCCCGGAAGTCAAATATCTCTAACCTTTTGTGAGTAGTGTATGTCTGCCTGTGTGTCCCACCTCTGGTCTCAGTGGATCTGCCAGGTCACACTGCCGCTGGAGCATATAATAGAGCTACAGTATAAACCATTTGTCTGACATCTGGACTAACCTGTGACCTTGAACTGTTCCTTGGCCTGTGTTCTGACCAAGTTCTGTCTGTCCTGGCCCGTCCATGTACTCTGTCTGCCTGAGCTCAGCCTGGTTCTGTCTGTGTGCTTTGCCTGTTTCTCTGGTGCTTTGTACTGGTGTCTGTGACCTTCATGGGTCAGTTGCTAACTACACCAGATTATTCCAAGAGGAAATGGACTGGTGGCTCCCCTGTAGCGAAGACCAGATCCCTGTATGAGGGTTAAAGAGTGAAAGCCAGGTGACTACCAAGACAATGCCCCCAGGACTAGCCCAACTTCAAACCAGTTAGTTGGCACAATGGTTCCGTAAGAGACAGTCTACAGAGAGGAGGCTTCAGACAGGATATTGGTAGGATGGCAGTGGAAACTTAGGCCAGGACATTGGTAGGATGGTAGTGGAGGTTTCAGCCAGGATATTGGTAGGATGGTAGTGGAGGTTTCAGCCAGGACATTGATAGGATGGTAGTGGAGGCTTTGGTCAGGACATTGGTAGGATGGTAGTGGAGGTTTCAGCCAGGACATTGATAGGATGGTAGTTGAGACTTAGGCCAGGACATTGGTAGGATGATAGTAGAGGTTTCAGCCAGGACATTGATAGGATGGTGATGGAGACTTAGACCAGGACATTGATAGGATGGTAGTGGAGGCTTAGACCAGTACATTAATAGGATGGTAGTGGAGGCTTTGGTCAGGACATTGATAGGATGGTAGTGGAGGCTTAGACCAGTACATTAATAGGATGGTAGTGGAGGCTTTGGTCAGGACATTGATAGGATGGTAGTGGAGACTTAGACCAGTACATTAATAGGATGGTAGTGGAGGCTTTGGTCAGGACATTGATAGGATGGTAGTGGAGACTTAGACCAGTACATTAATAGGATGGTAGTGGAGGCTTCAGCCAGGACATTGATAGGAAGGTAGTGGAGGTTTCAGCCAGGACATTGATAGGAAGGTAGTTGAGACTTAGGCCAGGACATTGGTAGGATGATAGTAGAGGTTTCAGCCAGGACATTGATAGGATGGTAGTGGAGACTTAGATCAGCACATTAATAGGATGGTAGTGGAGGCTTCAGCCAGGACATTGATAGGATGGCAGCGGAGACTTAGACCAGTACATTAATAGGATGGTAGTGGAGGCTTCAGCAAGGACATTGATAGGATGGTAGTGGAGACTTAGACCAGTACATTAATAGGATGGTAGTGGAGGCTTTGGTCAGGACATTGGTAGGATGGTAGTGGAGCTTTCAGCCAGGACATTAATAGGATGGTGGTGGAGGCTTTGGTCAGGACATTGGTAGGATGGTAGTGGAGGTTTCAGCCAGGACATTGAAAGGAAGGTAGTGGAGGCTTAGGCCAGGACATTGGTAGGATGATAGTAGAGGTTTCAGCCAGGACATTGATAGGATGGTAGTGGAGACTTAGATCAGCACATTAATAGGATGGTAGTGGAGGCTTCAGCCAGGACATTGATAGGATGGTAGCGGAGACTTAGACCAGTACATTAATAGGATGGTAGTGGAGGCTTCAGCAAGGACATTGATAGGATGGTAGTGGAAACTTAGACCAGTACATTAATAGGATGGTAGTGGAGGCTTTGGTCAGGACATTGGTAGGATGGTAGTGGAGCTTTCAGCCAGGACATTAATAGGATGGTGGTGGAGGCTTTGGTCAGGACATTGGTAGGATGGTAGTGGAGGTCTTAGCCAGGACATTGATAGGATGGTGGTGGAGGATACAGTTGAGACATTGGTAAGATCGTAGTGGAGGCTTCAGTCAAAACATTGGTATGATGCTTGTGGAGACTTCAGCCAGAACATTGGTATAATGGTAGTGGAGACTTCAACCAGGACATTTGTATGATGGTAGTAGAGGCTTCAACCAGGACATTTGTATGATGGTAGTGGAGGCTTCAACCAGGACATTTGTATGATGGTAATGGAGGCTTCAGCCAGGACATTTGTATAATGGTAGTGGAGGCTTCATCCAGGACATTGATATGATAGTAATGGAGGCTTCAGCCAGGGCATTTGTATAATGGTAGTGGATCCTTCATCCAGGACATTGATATGATGGTTCTTGTTACAGATTCACTGATTATAGATCAAGACGGAATAGTGGTAATATGGAACCACTGTGCCAAGTAACCCGTGTGACGTTGGGCTCAACCCTAAGCGTGTTATTCTGGTGCCTCCCCAGTATTCACCCTCTAACCCTTATACCTCCTGGGATGGTCCTAATATACTTGGCAGCTGTCCCTGGGACTCTGGAACACAGACAGATCAGGAAACGCACAAAACCACAGGCACAATCTGATCAGGAACTAAGAATAAAACACAGGACTCTGGAACACCACAGCAGGCAGACTGGAACAAGGGCACACAGATGGACCATGCCAGGAACTCGGGCGGGGTCAGGTCAAACATGACAATGGACACAGATCAGACCTACAGACTGGCAATGACTGGACAGAGAACACAACCATAGATGCAGAGACGGGAACTATTGCTGTTGCTCAGCCAAGGGGCAGGTGCACACAAACAGAAAGAGGGATTAACCTCTATATGGCACACAGAACACACAGCTAGCAAGAGGCCATTAACCCCTGCCTTGCTGAACAAAACTGAAAGGAGAGACATGCACAAAGGTCATGTTCACACCAGTGCCACACCGACACATGTCCCTAGATGCACACTGCTAGAATCCGGCAACCAGCACACATGGAAACAATGGAGCACATGAAGAGAAATCGTTACACTAGTGGAGGCATCAGCCAGGACAGTAGTATGATGGCGGTAAAGGTTTTTGTCAAGGATTATACATATGAGGTTGGTGGATGCTCCAGCCAGAGTATGAAGGTGGTGAAGTCTTGAGTCAGTACATTGGTATGAAGGTGGTGAAGTCTTGAGTCAGTACATTGGTATGAAGGTGGTGAAGGCTTCACAACAGCTTTATTTGGTTAATTTCCTGTTGTCACAAATGTTTTTGTTCTTTACTGCAGACTCACACGTGTCAGGGTCTCCTGTTTTACATTCAGTTTGGTTGGTAGTACAATTATAGTCATTTTGGAGGACATAATGGAGGTATTTCTTTGTCAAATAGGTTTTACAAGATGGCCTCCCCTATATAGAATGGGTTATGGTCAGCTGGGTTTGTCTTGGCCAAGATTATCTATAGTATGTTCTGGAAGTTCTGGAAAAAAAATGTATGCACGCCCAAGAACATCATGCTGGCCTATCTTATCAAAGCCAAAGAATATTTTTTGCATTTGGCGTCAAACTTCCTGTAAAACTGAGATCACTAGTTGTCTATATCCTGCTCATTAGTCCATCGCTGACCCCGGGGACTCTTCTCATACTTTATAAAAGGGGTTATTAGGGATTCTACTTATTCCACTCCAACCAGTGAAGAAATCTATACTTACCTGCTCCCTATCCTTCTGTTACGGTTCTGTGGCTTCAGGGCTCTGTTTACTGGACTTCTGGTCCCTGTCTGTCTCCTTCCACAGGCACAGACTGTAGCGGTGACACTTCCCCAAGTGGAACATGACCCAGCATGGATAACCCCATTGAGATGGCCATACACATTAGACTAAAGTTGCTAAAAAAAAAATATTCTGTCGTAATGGACACTCAGATGGAATTCAACAGCAAACAATAGTTTACAAATCCATGAGCTGAAAGTTGGACACATTTGAATTTTATAACACCAAACCTACCAGTATATCCCTACCTATAATCAACCCATATACACCGTAGAATAGAACACCAATAGAAGTACGTATGGAGCAGAGTTAACACTTTTTTCTGAGATTTCTGAGTTGTGTTATCTAATCTAAGAAAACACCTTCAATTGCTTTTCAATGGCTTTTGTCTCAAGATAACAAGATGAGTTAAGAAATTTGAGTTAAGAGCTGGAGTGCTAACCCTGCTACATCTGGCCTAGTGGTAGTCTGGGTGAGGGGTGTCGGAGCCGTAGTCCCAACACCTTGCAGCAGTGTCTGTAATGCAGGGGTTCAGCTTTTCATTCTGCTGTCAGATTTCTCTCAAGTATTCGCTGATTTCCGTTGTTCTCTCTGGAGAATCCTTTACAGTAGCATGATCTCAGCGGCAAGCTTCCTCTCCAACCTGTAGCTAGACGGGAACTCTCCCTTCTGGCAGAACGCAGGACACTCCACTCCTACCAAGAGCGCAGGTAACAGGGTGGGTAGCCCTATCCCTGCCAACCTATAGCCAATCATATCCTTACTGGTACTTACAATACACTACATAACTATTCATAATAATTGCAGATACAAAAAAAATGTAAATAAAAAAAAAAAAAAAAGTTAAAGAAAAAATTAACTTCTTCCTATAGCCGCGCATATAATTGATAAAAAAACATAAAAAAATACAAAACCCTAAACATGTTTGGTATCGTCGCTTCCGTAACGACCTGAGTGTTACGCTGAGCGCTCCGGGTCCCCTGCTGGCCTCGGAGCACTCACAACGTATGCCCCCAGGCAGCACTCCAGTGTCTCGGTGTGTGCGTCCTCGCTCTCTAGGGCGCGCGTGCGCCGGGACTCTTAGATTCAAAGGGCCAGTGCACCAGTGATTGGTGCCTGGTCCAAAAGGGTTAAGGTTTGTGAGAGGCAGTGCTGACTTAATTAGGCTGCACCTGTGCACTGCCCATTTATACCTTCTCCTCCCACAGCTTCCTGCCGGATCTTTGTGCCTTGTGCCTCAGAGAAAGCGTTCCACTGTGTTTGTTTGCCTTGCCTGTTGCCGAAACCCGTTGCTACCGTCTACTCGCCTTTGAACCTTTGCCGCCTGCCCTGACCTCTGATACGTCCGACTACGCTCTTGCCTTCTCCCTGTGTACCACGCCTTATCAGCTGCCAGAGAGGTCGAGTTGTTACTAGGGGACACGACCTGGTAGTTACCGCTGCAGCAAATCCATCCATACTGCTTAGAACCGGTCCTTTAGTACAACCCGCGCCATCGCCTCTCTGGTCCAGAGGATCCACTACCTGTCCTGCCGGTTCGTGACAGTAAGATCCGGCCATGGATCCCGCTGATGTTCCCCTGCCAAGCCTAGCGGACCTCACCACTATTGTGGCCCAGCAGGGTTAACAGCTGGCCCAGTTGACCACTATGTTGCAGCAGCTCCTGCCATCTCAGCAACAGCCAGCTCCTCCGTCTGCTCCTGCTGCGTCACCTCCGCCTGCAGTTGCCACCGGTTCCAGAATCCGTTTGTCCCTACCAGACAAATATGACGGAGATCCTAAGCAGTGCCGTGGGTTCTTGTCGCAGTGCTCTCTCCACCTCGAGCTTCTGTCCGACCAGTTTCCTTCTGAGCGAGCCAAGGTAGCCTTTATTCTCAGTTTACTGTCCGGGAAGGCCCTGGCCTGGGCTACACCACTATGGGACCGCGCAGATCCTGCCACTGCTTCCGTCCAGAGCTTCTGCCTAGAGTTCCGGAATGTTTTTGAGGAGCCTGCCCGGGTTACCTCCGCAGAGACTGCCTTACTAAATTTGACCCAAGGAGGTTCTTCCGTGGGTGACTATGCCATTCAGTTCCGCACCCTGGCCTCTGAGCTGAACTGGAACAATGAAGCCCTTTGCGCCACCTTCAAGAAGGGACTTAACAGTGAAGTAAAGGACGTTCTGGCTGCACGTGAGCTTCCTTCCACTCTTAGTGACCTCATCTTGCTGGCCACTAGGATAGACAAACGTTTCGCCGAAAGACAAGAGGAACTCCTCCTTGAAAAGGAAAAAGCTCGTCCTAGACGCTTTCCTCGTCTGGCTCCCGTTTTTCTGCGTCCACCTCAACCCGCTACTGGGCTTTCCGCCGTGGAAGCCATGCAGGTGGATCGGTCACGCCTGACTCCGCAAGAACAAAGCCGCCGCAGAAACGAGAACCTGTGTCTGTACTGTGCCAGTACCGAGCACTTCCTTAGAGATTGTCCTCTCCGTCCACCGCGTTCGGGAAACGCTCGCACCTAGTAAACGTGGGAGAGGCGTTGCTAGGTGTGGATTCTTCCTCTCCACGTCTCATCATACCCGTGCAGTTGATCATCTCTTCCAAGTCCTCTTTCTCCGCCGCCGCCTTCTTGGATTCCGGTTCAGCTGGCAACTTCATTCACGCCTCCTTGGTTGACAAGTACCGTATTCCAGTAATCCGTCTACCCAAGCCGTTTTTCATCTCTACTGTTAACGGTGAGAGACTCTCTGCCACCGTGCAGTTCCGTACCCAGCCTCTGCAAATGGACATCGGAATATTTCATACCGAGACTATAGAGTTCTTTGTCCTTCCCTTCTGTTCCTCCGAACTCCTCCTGGGTCTGCCGTGGCTTCAACGTCATAGTCCTATCCTGAATTGGTCCACCGGTGAGATCCTGCGTTGGGGTTCCTCCTGTTCGGACCGCTGTCTCAAGCCTGCTCTGGTCAAACAGAACCCGCCAGTTTCTCCGCCTTCTGGGCTGCCCAAGCCATACCATTCCTTTGCGGATGTCTTCTGCAAGAAACAAGCTGAGGGCCTTCCTCCTCACCAATCCTATGATTGCCAGATCGACCTGATACCCGGTTCTACTCCACCTCGGGGCAGAATTTATCCTCTATCACCTCCTGAGACTCTTGCCATGTCCGACTATATAGGTGAGAACCTACAGAGAGGATTCATAAGAAAATCTTCTTCTCTTGCTGGGGCCGGTTTTTTCTTCGTGACAAAAAAAGACGGCTCCCTCCGCCCCTGCATTGACTACAGAGGTCTTAATAAAATTACCATCAAGAACCGTTACCCTCTGCCTCTAATCTCTGAGCTATTTGATCGTCTCCGAGGGGCTAAGATCTTCACTAAATTGGACCTTCGAGGGGCCTATAATCTGATCCGTATCCGTGAGGGAGACGAATGGAAGACCGCCTTTAACACAAGGGACGGCCATTTTGAGTATTTGGTGATGCCCTTCGGCCTCTGCAACGCACCTGCTGTCTTCCAGGAATTCGTCAATGTTATTTTCAGGGACTTACTTTACACCTGCGTGGTCGTATACCTGGATGATATCCTCATCTTTTCCTCCAAACACAGGGTCCATGTGCAACAAGTTCTTACTCGTCTTAGGAGAAATCGCCTGTACGCTAAACTTGAAAAATATCTTTTTGAACGGACCTCCCTGCCTTTCCTGGGATACATTATCTCAGCCCAAGGACTTCAAATGGACCCAGCCAAGCTCTCGGCGGTTCTGGATTGGCCACGCCCCTCTGGTCTCCGAGCCATACAAAGATTTCTGGGCTTTGCGAATTACTACAGGCAATTCATCCCTCACTATTCCAGTCTGGTAGCTCCTATCGTGGCCCTCACAAGAAAAGGAGCTAACCCCAAATCCTAGCCTTCCCAAGCCGAGGAAGCCTTCCAGTCCCTGAAATGCGCCTTTGCCTCTGCACCCGTTCTCTCTAGACCAGATTCCACCAAGCCTTTCTCTCTTGAAGTGGATGCCTCCTCGGTGGGAGCCGGAGCTGTCCTCACCCAGAAGTCTTCCCGGGGCAAGACTTCTACTTGTGGCTTCTTTTCTAAAACATTCCGCAGAGAGAAATTACTCCATTGGGGACAGGGAACTGCTGGCTATTAAATTGGCACTGGAGGAATGGAGACATTTACTCGAGGGCGCCACACATCCTGTGTACATCTTCACGGACCACAAGAACCTGGCTTATCTCCAGTCTGAGCAAATGGAGGCGGTTAGTTAGACTTTTTTTTCTGTTCATTTTACACAGTTTTTACTCTCAGATGCCGCAATCATGTATGAACGCAGCATCTTAGGGGTACAATGATGGGGGCGGCGCTATCACTGCTCCCTGTCATTGCACCCGTTACTTACAAAAAAAGTAGTTCACAAAGTGAATAAAAAAAAAAAATTTGCGAAGCAGCTAATTTGAATTTTCAAAAACTTCTCTAATAATGACCTTTTATGGCAGTTTTTACGACTTATTTCTGTATTTTCTGCCTCAAAATCTTTGTATAGAAATATATTTTTGGGTATTCACCTTAGCGACTTCATATTACCGCCATCCACTCCGTCCAAATGTCCCGCACACGTGCCTACCAGACATGGCGGAGATAATGGCAGGATAGATGGAGTTATCTAATTGCTCCTTGTTACTGAGCTGGGATCTGTTTGGTTTTGATACCATGGAAACAGATACATGGCCTGAGTTCTCAGGAGGAAGCACGTGGCTCAAATATGGACTAGGCCACGTATTTGTTTTATGTATATTATAAGATTGGGGTTTCATGTGTGAAAAGGACACTAGCCTTTTCCTGACCCCTCTAACGGTTCTGGTCTGTATCCCGCTGGTATCCAGCATCTTCACATTTTATAATTGGGTCTCTGGTTTCTGTGAAGTTGATCCATTTTATTGATACTATGGCTACAATCTCCTGGACATTGACGTGGTTATGACCCAATCCTGGAATTCTGATGGCACCTATGAAGGTGCACTTAGGGGTTGGGTGGTTTCGCTCTGGTAGACAGGATTAGCGGACGCAGTATAGAGGCAACAACAAGTTCTTTGGATCAAACGGTTCAGTATTTTATTCACACTTAAGGCAAGTGACAAAACAAGAAGTCATATATTCAAACAAAAAAGGCACCTTGCGGTGTTGGTGGTAATTCACACCATGCGGCAATTCTGCCTCAAAGAGACCTTAACCTTAACAGCACCAACCGGTTTTCACGCCAAACAGGTAGCAAGCCTTCATCCAGACACACGGCTCCCAGATCCCAACACAGAGACCTCGCTTCTGAGCCCAGCTGCCTATTTAAGGACAGCCAGGTGCTGCCAAAACCCAGACCGGCACTTAAAATCTGGTCCAGTATTTGACCTCATCTGGCTGTAAATCAGCCCAGCAGCACATGCTGGGAGGAAAATGCCTGTTTTCCCAGACCAAACCTCTCACTGTCACATAGGATGTTGCAGAGAATATAACAGGGTCACAAAAAAATTATATCAAAGGGGTTCTCTAGGCATTAAGAAAATGAAAATATTTAAATTATTATTATTTATTATTAAAGCACCATTCATTCCATAGCGCTGTACATATGATAAGCGGTGCACATACATAATATAGACAATTGCACTAATCATAAACAAGATGAATTACAGACTGGTACAGAAGGAGAGAGGGCCCTGCCCGTGAGGGCTTACAATCTACATGGTATGGGAGAAGGACACAGTAGGTGCGGGTGAAGTTGGTCATGGCGGTATAGAGGCAGCAGGGTCACTGGTTGGAGGCTTGTCTGAAGAGGTGGGTTTCAGGTTTCTTTTGAAGGATTCCACTGTAGGTGAGAGTCTGATATGCTGGGGAAGCGAGTTCCAGAGTGTGGGGGATGCAGGGGAGAAATCTTGGCAGCGATTGTGGGAAGAGGTGATGAGAGGAGAGAAGGAGGTCTTGTGAGGATCGGAGAGTGCGTGTGGGGATGTATCGGGAAAGTAGCTCAGAAATGTAGGGAGGGGACAGGTTGTGGACGGCCTTGTATGTATTTGTTAGTATTTTGAACTGAATTCGTTGGGCAATGGGGGCCAGTGAAGGGATTGGCAGAGGGGGGAGGCAGAGGAGTAACAGGGTGAGAGGTGGATTAGTCGGGCAGCAGAGTTGAGGATAGATTAGAGGGGTGCGAGAGTGCTTGATGAAAGGCTAAATTAAATATTACTTTCTTATAAATATATTCCCAAATACCTTTTATTACTTAGAATGGCTTGTTTTGTCTAGGGATTACAGTATTTTTCGCCCTATAAGATGTACCGGCCCATAAGACACACCTAGGTTTTTGAGGAGGAAAATAAGAAAAAAATGTGTGCTTTTGGTGGGTTTGGAACTAATGGTGGTCTGTGGATGACACTATTATGGGGGATCTGTGGATGACGCACTGTTAAGGGGAATCTGTGGGTGACACTGTTATGGGGGATCTGTTGGTGACACTGTTATGGGGGATCTGTGGGTGACAATGTTATGGGGGATCTGTGGGTGACACTGTTATGGGGGATCTGTGGGTGACACTGTTATGGGGGATCTGTGGGTGACACTGTTATGGGGGATCTGTGGGTGACACTGTTATGGGGGATCTGTGGGTGACACTGTTATGGGGATCTGTGGGTGACACTGTTATGGGGGATCTGTGGGTGACACTGTTATGGGGGATCTGTGGGTGACACTGTTATGGGGGATCTGTGGGTGACACTGTTATGGGGGATCTGTGGGTGACACTGTTATGGGGGATCTGTGGGTGACACTGTTACGGGGATCTCTGGATGGCTCTTATTGGGGGTCTCTGGATGGCACTGTTATGGGGATCTGTCTATGACACTGTTATGGGAGATCTGTGGATGACACTGTTATGGGGATCTGTCTATGACACTGTTATGGGGGATCTGTGGATGACACATGTGGCGAAACCAACCTCGCCACTGGGTTTTGGAGGGGGCTGTTTAAAAGCCTCTTGCCTCAGGATTATGGCCCATAGTAACTGTAAAGGAGAAAACAGACCTGCCGCACAGCTTAAATCTGTCTGTAGAATTGTATTTTATGTTATTATGCGTTCGGTTAAATTGTATGTTATGTGAGGCACCCAGATAGCTAATATTATTGTATTTGTGTATTCTGAGTGCCATTCACCTAATGATATGCACTCAGACTTGAGCTATCTGGGGATATGTTAAATGTCTGTGTTTGCTGTGGGGGTGTGCCATTGTGTGTTTAAATGGTGATGTCCGTCCTGTTGTCTCCACATGTGTATTGGTGATCTCCCTTTGTCCTGAGAGATAATTGGATTGCCTTCGGTTGTCTCTGGGACAGAGAGGAGGAAACCATGATGCATTGTGGGGATGTGTTGTATCTGTTCTGTATTTGCAAAACTGTAATAAAAACCAGGCTGGGTGTGCCAGCACATCAGACCATTGCTGACCCTCAACACGGAGCCTTGTCTCGTTATTGGGGGGATTCCCTGTATGCTGTTGGAGACTGATTGCCAGGAGTGTAAGCTGATTGTATGCTTTTCCTGTTCGTCTGCTGGCAGCTATTCGCGAGGTTCCAGTTTGGAGTGCTATTTTGTATCCAGTTCGGGAGTTTGGTGTTCTGCAGTAGCTGTGCCTGTCTCTCAGAAAGGGGCATATCGCCTGAACGGATTTTAACCCCTTGTCTGCTGAAACGGTCCGTTACAACACATATATAGCATCTTATGCTATGTGTCATCCACAGATCCCCCCATAATAGTGTCCCTGCGGTGTGAATGACCCCCAATACAGGGGGTGGGAGTCGCATCTGGTTTTATAATGACAGCGGGGCCCGTGCAGTGACTGTATTCTACTACACGGGCCCCGCCCACTGTATATAATCGTATCTGTAATTGTAGGCATTGTTAATATATAAAAGTTCATGGTAATCAGCGCCTGTATACCGTACTTACAAGTGCTCGTAGCAGAGAGGAGGAAGGAGGCAGGCCGGGAGGACGGGCGCTGGCAGCGTGAGTCACTACGTCATGCGCCTACGCCGCCTGCTTCATTCATAAAGTGGGCGGCGCAGGCGCGTGACGTAGTGACTCACGCTGCCAGCGCCCGTCCTCCCGGCCTGCCTCCTCCCTTTTCTCTGCTACTGAGCGCTTGTAAGTACGGTATACAGGAGCTAATTACCTTGAACTTTTATATATTAAAAATTCCTTCAATTACAGATACGATTATATACAGTGAGCGGGGCCCGTGTAGTAGAATACAGTCACTGCACGGGCCCGGCTGTCATTATAAAAGAAGATGCCGGCCCCCAGCCCCAACTCCCTCTGAGCTGATGCACCCACCGCGCGGCATATCTGAAAAATGCAGCATTCGCCCCATAAGACGCACTGCTAGTTTTCCCCACTTTGGGGGGGGGGGTGCGTCTTATAGGGCGAAAAATACGGTAATCATTAGGAGAAATAAAATGGCCGTTGTCCTATTAGATCACACAAAACCTGTCCTCATCACAAAGGAGGACAAGTTACTTCAGAGCAGTGAGCTAAAGAGCTTCCTCATCCTCCTCTCTGCTCTACTTGTCAGGGATTATGGTTCTAAGTATGACTGATAAGATCTGCAGCTGAATCGCTGTCGGAATGGAGATCATGAGGAGACATGAAGTACAGAGAGGACAGGACAGACTGTGGCAATGGAGACTGCATACAAGCGCTGCTGCTCATCAGCCACATCCCCCACATCCTCTGTGTACTTCATTACTCATCATGAACTCCATTCCTACAGAGATTCAGCTCAAGATCTCATCATCTGTATTCAGGATCATAATCTCTGACAAGTAGGAGAGGAGGATGAGGCAGCTCTCTAGCTCAGTGTTGTGAAATAACTTGTCCTGCTGTGTGATGAGGACAGGTTTTGTGTGTACTAATAGGACGGCGGCCATTTTATTTCCCCCGATGATTGCTCCCCAGACAAAACGAGCCATTGTAACTAATGAAAGGTATTTGGAAATATATATATATATATATCTAAGAAAAATGGCGGCACCAGCAGATGAAAGAAAATGTGGGTGCACGTTCTTAATGGAATAGACTTCTTACCCCAATAATAGTCCAGAAAATGAACGGCACTCCATTAGATAGTAGAAAAAATAACTCCTTTATTCACTCGTGCGGTGCAACGTTTCGGCTCAGCACTAGAGCCTTTTTCAAGCTTGAAAAAGGCTCTAGTGCTGAGCCTAAACGTTGCACCGCACAGGTGAATATAGGAGTTATTTTTTCTACTATCTAATGGAGTGCCGTTCATTTTCTGGACTACATATATATATATATTAAGAAGGTACCTGGAATCATCGTGGATTGAAGGTATGTGTCCCCGAGGTTCCTGGCCTCGGTGAAGTAAGAGCCGGTATTTTATGTGTCAGCAGCAGCTATTGCCAACTGACACCTTGAGATTCAGCATGGCTGTCATAGCTGATCTGGGACAGCTCTTACTGGGAGTAATCAAAGTGCTAGGTGGGTGACTACTCCCCATGTTCCAGGCCGGGTTTTGTCAGGCATAAAAACCAGCCAGCACTGCCACGTGTGGTGGATTTACCTCCCTCTGACAGTGGAGCTCAGGACGCTGTGTGCTGTGGACTGAGGGCTGTGCTGGGATTGGAGGTTTGAGCCGGGCTGGAGGACTCAGGCCCCTCTAAAGGCGAACAGGCCGCCTATGGACTTGATAAGGTTGAACTGCTAACAGGGTTTAAATTAACACCCAGGAGAAAAGGTGACTTTTATTGTTTATAGACTTTCCTTGTGTGTGAACAGACACCAAGCCTCCTGCGTTTGTTATGCACCAATGTGTGAATAAGCACCGCTGTTTTATTCCAGAACTGTGTACTTTGCCTCTATACTGCATCCGCGAGTCCTAACTACCAGAGCGAATCCCCACAATATATATATACTGTATATAGTATATATATATATATATATAAAGAAGGACGTAAATATGTATGCATGTATATATGTTCCACGATTACTCAAAAACGCAACCATCGATTTCAACGAAACTTGGTATACACATCCCTTGCTACCTAGAAAGAAATATTGTGGGGGTCACAGGTCTCTAGCACGTACCATTCCTGAGATATAAAAAAAAAGAAAATGCAAATATGGCATATCACATGACCTACATTAGCCAATAGAAGCCTGCAGGTCTTTCTCTTCATAGCCCAACTGCCATACACACGGTCACATGTCCCTTATCAGCCAATAGAAACTTTCAGGTCCTTAGTTTCCACATACACACAGTTTTACACCAGGTTTCCATAACAACCCAGCCATTTTCCCTCACTGCTACAGGTCAGCTTTAAAGGGGTCGGGCGCTGTGGAGGTCACAGTTAAGGGAGCGGAGTGCTGTGGAGGTCACTGTTAAGGGAGTGGAGTACTGTGGAGGTGACAGTTCAAGGGGCAGGTAGGGTGGCCATTTAGGCCACCCTCAAAAGATGGACTTAAAATCCCCACCCCCAGGTCCCGCTAAGCCACGACCCAAATCCGGTTAGGCCACGCCCCCTCACACTCCGCAGTCAATGGGGATTGAAAAAAATGAAGGTAAAAATCTACTTCTGTCGGCTGCAGGGGTGGGAGGGAGGGTGACTTTCTCGCTGCAGCTCACGCTCAGACAGCACATTGCAGTAGAATGAGCTGTTTAAAATTACATCCCTGCTTGAGATAGTCCCCAAAAATGCATTAGCCAATAGAAGCCTGGTCACATGACCCTTATCAGCCAATAGAAGCTCGCAGTTCCTTAGTCTCCACATACACACAGTTTTACACCAGGTTTCCATAACAACCCAGCCAATTTCCATAACAACCCAGCCAATAACAACCCAGCCGTTCAACATCTCAATTCTCTAGTGGAGTGCTGACTGTATTTTTTATGTAGTACTTTTTGGTTTGCAAAATAGTTAATAAAGGTAAATAAAATGAGCACTCGCTTAGTAATTCAGATTTTATTATATATATATATATATAATAATAAAAGTGAAGTATAAAATTTCACCTGGGTCAAGATAGGTCATAGGGCGCTGTGGATGACACTGTTAAGGGAGCGGAGTGCTGTGGAGGTCACAGTTCTGACAGGCCCCGAATGTACTGCCTGTCAGATAGATCCAACTGTATTGCCATCCTCAGGATGGCAATACAATTGAATCTAATGCACTTCAAGAGCTGAAGGACCTGTGATGACATCACAGTCCATGTGATCAGTTCTAAATGCAGTAGCTGAAAAGGACCTGCGATGATGTCACCGTCATGTGACCAGTGCAGGAGAGGACGGCTCAGCAGTGAAGATAAGTCCTGGGAAGAAGCTGTGGTGAGATCTGTACATGAGGAGAGGTAAGTGAAGGGGTAAATTACTCAGTGTGAGAGGCAGAGCAATGTTGGGAGTTGTAGTTATTTAACTGGGATGTTATTTACATTGGACTGAATATTAAGGGGTAATGTTATTTACATGGGACTGTATATTGAAGGTGGCTGGGGTGGGGGGTGATGTTATTTATGTGGGACTGTATTTTGGAGGGGGCTGTAGATAGAGAGGGATGTTATTTACATGGGACTGTACATTAGAGGGGGCTAGAAAGATGGTGTGATGGCATTTACATGAGAATCTATGGCGGAGGAGGGAAATAATATTATTTACATGGGACTGTATGGTGGAGGGGCTGAGGAATTATAATTTCTGAGGACAGTAAACGGAGGAATATAACTACAGGGGGCAATGCAGGGGGCATTATAAATACTGGGGGCACTTCAAGGCGAGCATTATAACAGTAGGGGGCAATATAAATACTGGGGGCACTGTGTGGGCATTATAACAGTAGGGGGCGATATAAATACTGGGGCACTTCAGGGTGAGCATTATAACAGTAGGGGTTATTATAAATACTGGGGGCACTGTTGGGACATTAAGAGTTCTTATTACTACTAGGGGCTCTATAAGAGGGACTTAGAGATCCACATTATTTCTATTAAGAGCATTATGGGGGACTTTTTTTACTACCGAGGGGTCTGTAGAGAGCTTTATTACAACTGGACGAACCTATTAATACTACTGGGCTCTTCTACTAATGGGGGCACTCTTGGGGAGCACCATCACTGTTGGGGGCACTGTAGGGGGCAGTATTACTAATGAGGGCATTCTAGAAGAGAATTACTATTGGTGGGACTATGAGGAGTACTATTACTATAGGGGGCACTCAATTTTCTTCAGGATAGTATTTGGGGGTACAGAAAACTGAGGAAGCTAAGATGTCTGTGTGTCACACTCTGCAGAGACGAGGCGGCTGAGAGAAGTTGTCCAGATGGAATGGAGAAGAGGATGACAGAGAAGATCTACATCCGAGAGGACGTCACCTGGAGGCACTGAATGTGACAGGTATGTGCTGCTGTATAGCAAGTACAGTAAAATGTCTTCAGTGCTAGTGTTTACAGGGGGAGGGGTTGGGGGGGCGATTGGTTGACTTTGAGAATTGGCCAAAATTCATTGGGGCTTGTGCCCCGGATCTTTTGAGATCCTAGCAACGCCCCTGGGGGCAGGTAGGGTGGCCATTCAGGCCACCCTCAAAAGACGGACTTAAAAGCCCAGTCCCCAGGTCCAGCTAAGCCACGCCCCCTCCTACGCCGGGATTGAAATAATGAAGGTAAAAGTCAACTTCTCTCTGCAGGGGTGGGAGGGAGGGTGATTTTCTCCCTGCATCTCATGCTCAGACAGCACAGTGCTGCTGTATGAGAGTGAGCTGTTCAAAAGAACATCCCTGTGTCCTTCCAGGCCCTGCGCCAGACGGAGGACAGGGACTCTGAAAGCCGGACTGTCCGGCCTAAAACCGGACCTCTGGCCACCCTAGGGGCAGGCTGCTGTAGAGGTCACAGTTAAGGGGATGGTCCGCTATAGAGGTCAATGTTAAGGGGGAGATTGCTGTAGAGGCCACTTTTAAGGGGATGGGGTGTTGAGGAAATCACTGTTAAGGAGATGGGGTACTATGGAGGTCACTAATGAAGTGGTGGCCACTGTGGAGGTCACTGTTAAAGGGGAAGGCTGCTGTGGAGGTCTCTGATAAGGGGGCGGGATGCTGTGGAGGTCACTGTTAAGGGGACGGTCCACTATAGAGGTCAGTGTTAAGGAAGCGGGGTGCTGTAGAGGTCATTGTTAAGGGGGCGGGGTGTTGTGGAGGTCACATTTTAAGGGAACAGAGCTCTTAAGGTCACTGTTAAGGGGGCAGGTTATTGTGGAAATCACTGTTAACGAGATGGGGTACTGTGGAGGTCACTAATAAATGGATGAGGTGCTGTAGAGGTCACTGTTATAGTGGATACTGTCGATATCTTTAAATGACATACACAAAAATTAAATGAAATAGATGAAATATACCCGTGCAAAGCCGGGTCCTTCTGCTAGTTTATAATAAAGTAATATTTAAAGGGAACCTGTCACCAGTTTTATGGTGTCCTAACTAAGGGCAACATAAATAAGTGACTGATTCTTTTAGCAAAATGCTGGGTCACTTTCTTTAATAGACCCAGTCAATCTGCCAACATCTTGTATTGAAAAGCTCCAGCTGATAATGATGAGTCATGAATATTCATGAGCTCCTGACTCTCCCCGCCCACCTGCTGCTGAATGACAGTTTGTTTCCATAGGAATCAGCAGCAGGTGGGCAGGGGAGTGGCTATAGCTCTGAATTAAATATACGCTGGACTCAATGACATCACGCTGTACTCGAATCAGCTCATTAGCATGCAGCATCTTTTGTGTAGATTATGAGGTAACCATCTGTCACACCAGTAAGTGAATACATCTAAGGCACTTTTTAGTACTTAATGATTGTATATAATTAGTTAGATTATAATCAAATATCCACATGACAGGTTCCCTTTAAGTATTTTAATTTCTTAATTCCCGGAGAACCCCTTTAAGTAGCAGTTTCTGCTTTGTGGCCGAGAATCATGTGGCAAAAACCCTGAGCACCTTAAAAATATTGAAACTGGAAAAGGACGATTAAATGTAGTAAGAGGCAAAAAAAAGATACAGACCTGGAAAAAAGCTACATTAGTAAATTAGATTTTAGTTATCCATGTTGTGTCTACCATTCCAGTGTGACCGCTGCACACTGCCAGCCTTTGCCGCATCAGAGGAGGTATTGGTAGAACATATGAAGTGCAGGCTGAAGAACGATTTCACCCTGGTCCTAATCTGCTTGGTCTTTACCCCATACACAATGGGGTTAATGAGAGGTGGCAGCATCATGTACACATTGGCCAGTAGGATGTGAAAATGGTTTGGGACATTTTTTCCAAACCTGTGGACAACAGAAGACAAAATGGCAGGAACACAAAATGAAAGAATGGCACAAATATGGGAGGCACATGTACCAAGAGCCTTAGTCCTGGCTTCTGTGGAGGCCAGTCGAAACACAGCTCTAAGAATCATGACATAAGAGCAGATGATGAAGGTCATATCCAACCCTCCAATAAAAAATACCACCACTATGCCATAGATGTTGTTGAACGTGATATCGGCACAGGCCAGTTTCACCACAGCCATGTGCTCACAGTAGGAGTGGTGGATGACATTGGTCAAACAGAAGGGCAGTCTTCTTATAAGGAAAGGTAATGGCAGCATCAGTCCTACCGCTCTACTGAACGCCAACACACCAATATGTGCTATCAGCCATTTTGTTAGTATTACGGTGTACCTAAGAGGGTTACAGATGGCGACATATCTATCAAATGCCATGGCCAAGAGTAAGGCTGACTCCATAATAACAAAGGAGTGGAGGAAAAACATCTGGGCGAGGCACGCCTCAGAGTAAATCTCATGACAGTTCAGCCAAAGGATCCCCAACATCTTGGGTGTGGTGGAATTGCACAAGACTAGATCAATGGAGGACAACATGCAGAGAAAGAAGTACATGGGTTCATGGAGGCTTCGATCTATCCTGATGATGAAAAGCAGCGTGAAGTTTCCAATGACAGATGTGACGTAAACCACGGTGAAGACAACGGCAAGGTAGAGGTAGAGATGTTCAAGGCCAGGGATCCCCAGGAGAAAGAACTGAATGGGAAATAATTGGGTGTAATTCTGCTGAGACATGACGGGATATCTCATAGTCATCGAAGGTCCCTATGAAGAAAAGTGAGACATCATAAATAACATAAATTGGTATTGGGTCAGTGGCTACACCAGTGGCTATGGGTTGGTGCTCTATCACACGCGCAAAAAGACTTCTTTAAGTAGTTTTGGATGTGGGGGGCACTCCAATATCTAGAGTTGTATATGACGATAGAGCGATATCTTGGTACAATTTATATTTATTTGTTGAGAAACTGAAAAAAAAAGTGCCACGTGCAGTCATCGAAAAGGACAATTACAATTGTTCTAAAGAATTAAAACCTATTTCCTTAAATGGCTAGCTTAAGATAGAAAAAACAAACAAGGACAAAAATAAAAACTTTAAAAATGTAAGAGTAAAAAATAAATTAAAAAGACATTTAGTTAAGTGTCCACTTGATAGGAATTTTCATCCACTGATATCAGTAGGTTAATAGTCTTCTGACTTGTGCTCAGTGGATGGCGCTATTACTCTCAAGTCAGAGAGTGTAAAGCTACATTCACACGACTGTATTTTTGGCTCTGCATCCGTTCCGCAATTCATTTCAATGGGGCCGCAAAAGATGCGGACAGCATACAATGTGCTGTCCGCATCCGTAGATCCGTTCCGCGGCCCTGCAAAAAAGATAGAGCATGTCCTATCCTTGTCCGCAAGAATAGGCATTTCTATCATCGGGCCGGCTACATTCACACGGCCGGTATCCGTGTTTTGCAGATCTGCAATTTGCGGACCGCAAAAACACATACAGTCGTGTGAATTTAGCCTAAAGCGATGGAAGTAAAATGACATCTAATCAAGGTATTAGTTCACATTAATCATTGATTGTTTAGTATTAATGACACCGTCCTCCCATATTAGTAAAATGAATTATCTTGTTGTAAGGTTCATACGATAAGATAAGAGATAAGATGCCTTTATTGTCACTGTACAATACAATGTAATACAATGTACAATACAATGAAATGTTGTTTGGAGCAATCCTAGACGCCGTGGACAGAGGAACAAGAACTGACATCTAAACTAAAGCATTGCACTAGAAAAAAACAAAACCTTGCTCTAGAAGGCGTTACTAGTCACAGGTCACAGCATATATATAGTAAATGCTTGTGAGTATATACTTACTGATCAGACACCACCGCAGACAAGAGGTCATCATGGGGTCATGAATGCAGCGGTCACTTTCAGTCTGTGGTAGTTTCTATTCTAGGAAGGGGCAATAATCTCCGAGCATTTAGGAGACTGATTGCTTTGGGGTAGACGCTGTTCTTCAGCCTAGTGGTGCGGGCATGTAGGGCTCTAAGACGCCTACCAGAGGGTAGGGGAGTGAAAAGGCTGTGGCCGGGGTGAGTTGGATCCCCGCAGATAATTGTTGCCCTGTTGCTGCAGCGAGCAGTGAAGATGTCATCCAGTGATGGTAGCTGAGGACCAGTAATTCTGCCAGCCATTCTGATGATGCGCTTGAGGGTCTTCTTGTCCTCAGAGGAGCAGCCGGAGGACCCCACTGTACTGCAGGATGTGATCGCAGATTCTATGGTGCAGCTGTTTTGGGAGTTGTGCTTTCTTCAGACTCCTCAGAAAATAAAGCCTCTGAAGGCCTTTTTTTGGTAATATCTGTTGTGTTTTTTATCCATGACAGTTCCTGACTAATATGAACTCCCAAGAATCTGGAACTTTGAACTATCTCCACGTTTCCACCATTAATGCTAATGGGTTGGTGTCCATATTGTTTCTTCTTCCTAAAATCCAGAATTAGCTCCTTTGTTTTCTTGGTATTGAGTAGGAGGTTGTTGTTCTTCCTCCATATCTCTAGGTTCTCGGGCTCTTTCCTATAGGCTGTTTCATCATTGTTGGAGATCAGGCCTATTGCGATCGTGTCATCTGCACATTGTATAATGGTATTGGTATTGTGAATAGGTTTACAGTCATTTGTGAAGAGGGAGTAAAGGAGAGGGCTCCGCACACAGCCTCGCGGTGCCCCAGTGTTTAGTGTTAGGGATGAAGAGAAGTGCTTGCCCATGCGTACGATTTGTGGTCTTTTTGTAAGAAAATCCAGTATCCAGTTGCACAGCTGTGAGCTGAGACCCAAGTTGTTCAGTTTCGTTGCCAACTTGTTGGGAGGGATGGTGTTGACGGCCGAGCTGTAATCAATGAACAGCGTCCGCACAGCTGTCTCTCTGCTCCAGTGTGACAGCGCAGTGTGAAGGGTAAGTGAGACGGCGTCCTCAGCCGACCTATGTGCTCTGTAAGCAACTGGTATTGGTCCATGGAGGTGCAGATCCTGCTCTTCATGTGCCTGAGGACAAGTTGTTCAAAGTACTTCATAGCAATAGGAGTGAGAGCCACCGGGCGATAATCACTTAAGGTCTTCACCCCGGCCTGTTTTGGAATTGGGACAATTGTGGAGGACTTCAGGCAAGTGAGGACAATGGTCTGCTCTAGTGAGCTGTTAAATATACTGGTAAACACTGTTTTCAGATGTTTAGCACAGTTTTTTAGGACTTTTCCAGGAACTTCATCAGGGCCAGCTGCTTTGTGGGGATGAATGTGGCTGAACATCATGTTCCCCTCAGCATCAGGGAACATGATGGAGCCTCTTGCTGGGCTAATTTGATGACAGGCAGCTCATTGCCTTTGTCAAATCGTGCAAAAAAATGATTTAGGTCATCAGGAGAGAAAGAATTTCCAGTGTTGATAGAACAGGTGTTGCTCTTATAATTGGTAATGGACTTGATACCCGGCCACATGCGTCGGGAATCAGAGCTTGTGAAATGATGTTGTATTTTTGTTTTGTAGCAGCGCTTCGCCTCCTTAACGCCCCTCTTCAGATTGGACCGGGCTGTTTTGTACTCCTTTGGGTTTCCCTTTCGGAAAGCAATGTCACATGCCTTCAAAAAATGTTGGACATTTCTGTTTATCCATGGTTTCCTATTTGGGAAGGTTTGAATGATTTTGGTATCAGTGACATTGTCCATGCAGAATGTAATATAGGACAGGACAGAGGAGGCCTATATGTTTAAGTCTGGGTGATTTTCCTTTGTATCTGCCTGTTTAAACAAATCCCAATCTGTGTCCTCAAAACCATCCTGTCGTCTCATTGTGGCTCCTTCAGGCCAAACTCTGATTGTCTGCAAAGTAGGCTCAATCCTGGTGATAAAAGGTTTGTATGCTGGAGCCAAAAACAGAGACATGTGGTCCGACCTGCCGAGATGGGGGCAGGTGATGCTGTATAAGCATTTGCTATGTTGCAATAAACACAGTCCAATGCATTTCTCCCCCTAGTTGGGATTTTAACAAACTGGTAGAATTTGGGGAGCACAGTTTTGAGATTGGCTGTGTTAAAATCACCCGCTAAGATGAACACTCCATCTGGATGGATATTTTGCAGACTGTTCGTAATATCATGCAATTTGGACAGTGCCAGCTTAACATTAGCTTGTGGAGGAATATAAACCACGGTGAGATACACGACTGTGAATTCGCTCAGTAAGTAGAACAGTCTGCATTTAAGTGTCATAAGTTCTAAATCAGCAGAGCAATATTGTCCAGCAATGACTGTGGAGGTGCACCAAGCCTTATGGACATAAATACACACTCCACCTCCCTTATTCTTACCGGACTCAGCGGTTCGATCCATTCGGTAGACAGTCCGATCCGCAAGTTCAATAGCCTCGTCCGGGATGTTAGTATTTAGCCAGGTTTCAGTGAAAAATGAGACACAAGTGTTCATCCTATCAGACGAGATCCTCAGTCTCAGCTCATCGATCTTGTTCACTATAGACTGGGTATTTGCGACGAACAGGCTGGGTAGTGCTTGCTTGTTTGGGGGGTTCTTTAATCGAGTATTGATGCTGCCCCTCTTGCCCCGCTTCTGCTTCCTTTCCCGTCTCCTCCTGTGCCGTCGCTTTGACGGTATAATCATCCAGTCAGGCACCGATGTCCTTACAGTTGCTCGCTGTGCTTAAAATTAAGGTAATAACTATTGTAGGGGATTAGCTCTTTTCCAGGGGTTGCAAACAAACACTTCTTCACAGAAACCAGGATTTAGGGGCCAAACAGTGCTTTATTGTGGCACACGGCATAAAGCAAAAACACACAAAGCCAAAATAAAATACCTTGCCCGTCTGGGCCCTAACTAAACACATAGGTTTCCCTGACTCACCTAAAGCGTAACACAGTTCACACCCGTGATGAGATGCGGCTTTCCCAGCCCAACCTCCAGCAGCCTCCAGGCTGCTCCCACACCAGTGTCTCTTGGGGAATCGTGGTCTCTCAGCCCTTCTGGCTCAGACCACACAGAGCCACTCCAGCCTTCTGTGTGCAAGTCCCCCAAAGTCCAGGCTATTGCATAGCCTCGTGGCCCCTCAGCCTGGCTTATCTGAGACCACACTGACAGAGCCTCACCAGGCCTCTGTCTGCACACTCTCCAGAGTGAGACCCACCCAAGAACAAGTAGCAGGATTAAATAGGATCCCTGGACATGAGCATGCCCTAAGTCCCGGACCGGAGCCTGGGGAAAACACTTCAATGTTCACATTGCTACACTATGTAAAAAATAAGAAATTGGCATCTAAATGGAGAGCTCCCGGCTGCTGCATCCATGCGCGGTGCCATCAGTGGAAGCGCATCCTATGATCCTATTATCACACTCCAGTGACGGAATTATGGACGGTACGTTGTCCTTGTAACGGGGATCCAGCAGCGGGGCCACCCAGTAATCAGCACAAGGTAGAATGTGGCCAACTCGGCGGTCGTTGCGGAGACACTGCAGCATGTAATCGCTCATGTGTGCCAGACTGCCCAGAGGCAACGAAAAGCTGTCCTCTGTGGAAGGTGTATCGTCTGTGTCCTCTGTATCACCCCATCCACGCACCAGTGATGGCCATGAGCTGGTTTGGGTGCCACCCTGCAGTGAACACGGTTCCTCCTTCTCATCATCCTCCAGAACTGTGCCCTGACTGGACAATTGTGTACCTGGCGTTTGTGGGTGCAGGAACACACCCTCGGAGCCACTTGTGAATGACTGGCCGGAAAACCTATGAAATGATCCCACTTCCTCCTCCTCCTGTGCCACATCCTCTTCCATCATCGCCAGAAAAGTTTTTTCAAGGAGGCATAGAAGTGGGATGCTAACACTGATAATGGCGTTATTGGCACTGGCCATGTTGGTGGAGTACTCGAAACAGCACAACAAGGAACACAGGTCTCGCATGGAGGCCCAGTCATTGGTGGTGAAGTGGTGCTGTTCCGCAGAGTGACTCACCCATGCGTGCTGCAGCTGAAACTCCACTATGGCCTGCTGCAGCTCGCACAGTCTGTCCAGCATGTGCAAGGTGGAGTTCCACCTGGTGGGCACGTCGCATATGAGGCGGTGAGCGGGAAGGCCGAAGTTACGCTGTAGCGCAGACAGGCGAGCAGCAGCAGGATGTGAACGCCGGAAGCGCAAACAGACGGCCCGCACTTTATGCAGCAGCTCTGACACGTCGGGGAAATTTTTAAGGAACCTCTGCACCACCAAATTCAACACATGCGCCAGGCAAGGGATGTGCGTCAAACCGGCTAGTCCCAGAGCTGCTACGAGATTTCGCCCATTATCGCACACCACCAGGCTGACTGGCACCAACCACTCATCGGTCTGTTGTTCAAGGCCCCTCCACAACTCCTGCGTGGTGTAGGGTTTGTCCCCCAAACAGATACGTTTTATAACTGCCTGCTGTCGTTTACCCCGGGCTGTGCTGAAGTTGGTGGTGAAGGTGTTACACTGACCGGATGAGGAGCTGGTAGAGGATGAGGAAGCAGAGTAGGAGGAGGAAGCAACAGGAGGCAAACTGAAGCGCCCTGCAATCCTCGGTGGTGGAAGGACATGCGCCAAACTGCTATCCGCCTCAGGCCCAGCCGCCACTGCATTTACCCAGTGTACTGTTATGGAGATATAACGGCCCTGACCGTGCTTACTGGTCCACGTATCCGTAGTCAGGTGCACCTTGCCACAGATGGCGTTGCGCAGTGCACACCTGATTTTGTTCCCCACTTGGTTGTGCAGGGAAGGGATGGCTCGCCTGGAAAAGTAGTGGCGGCTGGGCACGACGTACTGTGGGACAGCCACCGCCATAAGGCCTTTAAAACTATCCGTCTCCACCAGACAGAATGACAGCATTTCAAAGGCCAGTAATTTAGAGATGCTGGCATTCAGGGCTAGGGATCGCGGGTGGGTAGGGGGTACTTCCTTTTCCTCTCCAGTGTTTGGGAGATGGAGAGCTGAACGCTTCCGTGGGACATTGTGGAGATGCTTGGTGACCCAGGTGGTGTTGTTGCTGGCAGATCCTCTGTTTGCGGGGTGGCAGGTGGCACTGTCACTCCAGAGGTGGATGAAGAGGCAGAGACTGCAGCAGAAGAGGAAGCAGGAGGAGCCAGAGACCTTTCTTGGTTTTTGAGGTGTCTACTCCACTGCAGCTCGTGCTTTGCACTTAGATGCCTGGTCATGCAGGTTGTGCTCAGGTTGAGAACGTTTATGCCTCGCTTCAGGCTCTGATTGCACAGCGTGCAAACCACTCGTGTCTTGTCAGCACATTGTCTGAAGAACTGCCACGTCAGGGAACTCCTTGGAGCTGGCTTTGGTGTGCTCGGTCCCTTGCTGCGGTGGGCAGTAGCAGGCGGACTGTCTAGGGGACGGCTGCTCCGCTGTTGCACCCTGCTCCCTCTTCTGCTGTGTTGGTGGCTCTGTGCAACCACCGCCTCTTCCTCCGAACTACACAGGTCACTCGCATGATCTTGATTCCATGTGGAGTCGAGGACCTCATCGTCCTCCACATCATCTTCCACCCAGTCTTCACCACTGCCCTCCTTGTCGTTCTGCACACTGCCGAAAGCCGCAGCAGTTGGCACCTGTGTTTCGTCATCATCCGATACGTGCTGCGGTGGTCCTCCCATGAACTCATTCTGAAACATAAGTGGTTGGGCATCGGTGCACTCAATCTCTTCCACTTCTGGGGCAGGGCTAGGTGGATGGCCCTGGGAAACCCTGCTAGCAGAGTTATCAAAAAGCAGAAGAGACTGCTCCATGACTTGGGGCTCAGACTGCTTGGCTGAATTGCAAGGAGGTGAGGTGAAAGACTGATGGACATGGGCTGCAGGTGCCAACTGTGGTCTTTCAGCAGGAGACTGGGTGGGAGACAATGTGAAGGAACTAGAGGCACTGTCAGCAACTCAATCTACTATCGCCTGTACTTGTTCTGGCTTCACCATTCATAGAGCCGCATTCGGCCCGACCAAATACCGCTGAAGGTTCTGTCACCTACTCGCACCTGAGGAAGGGGTTTCACTTGTGCGTGTAGCTGGCACAGATCGACCACGTCCTCTCCCTGCAACAGGAGCTCCACCAGCAGCACCACGACCTGAGCCACATCCCTTATTCAACGCTCTCCTCATTCTCCGCAAATTTCGGATCTTGGCTAAAATGGGTGCTTTTTTTAATAACAGAATATAACAGCAGTATCTAACACGTGTATTTCACACGAACAGATGCAGCAAAGGCTGCAAATTTAGTATTTTGCCCAAAAAGGGTGTTTTTTTTTAAACCCAGAAAATTATTGCAGTATTTCAAGATTATATTTCACACTGACAAATGCAGCATAGGCCCCAGATGTAGGGTATTGCCAAAAATGGGTGCTTTTTTCAACCTAGAAAATTATTGCAGTATTTCAAGCTTGTATTTCACACTGACAAATGCTGCAAAGGCCACAGATGTAGGGTCTTGCAAAAAATGGGTGATTTTCTTTTAAACCCAGAATATAATTGCATTATTTCAAGCTTGTATTTGACTGTCACAAATGCACATATGCAGGGCTGGTGCACAGAAATTGCATAAAAAGGCCGCCGCCACCCACCTAACTAACAGACGGATAAAAGTTAGTTTTCTGTGTCACTGGGCTCAGGGCAGGGTAAAAAGATTGCGCACTGCACCCACACAACACAATGTATGTAGATCGCTGAATTAACAAACACTTCAGATTAAAGATTCTTTCTTATTCTCTCCCTCACAGCAGCAGCATCCTCTCCCTACACTAGTAACAGCAGAGTGACGTGCAGCACTACGTGACTCCAGCTTATATAGAGGCGGGGTCACATGCTGCACTGGCCAATCATAGCCATGCCATTAGTAGGCATGGCTGTGATGGCTTCTAAGGGCACACAGTTAAACACTTGTTGATTGGCTGCTCTGCAGCCTTCCAAAAAGCGCCATTAAATCGCCGAACACTGAACCTGAACCCGAACTTTTACTGAATAGTTCGGGTTCGGGTCCAGGGTCCAAAAATCCTAAAGTTCGGTACGTACCCGAACTTTACAGTTCAGGTTCGCTCAACCCTACTGACAGGCTTTGTCTTGGTTCAAGCAGGCTTTAGCATTAAACTGGCAGGCAAACTCAACTCTGCTATATTTTTTTCTAACTCTGCTGACTGGATAACTTGGCTTCTTCTTTATGCTACACTTCTCTCTTCTTAGTCAGACTTAGATTAGGCCAAGGAACTATGCTCTTGGCTTCTGAGGCTTTTAAGCTTCTGCCTCCATGGCCAGCAGAGCTGAGGGTGCTCTGGTTGTCGTGGGCACGTCCAGCAAAGACGTGCCCCTGCACACCATTCCCCTTGCAGGGGGTAAACTACAACTAACTTCTAACTGGACCCATCCTTACCTCAGGAAGTAGGGCTATCCCACTTCTCTCCAGAGGGGGGTTAGAATGGAATGGAAAGATCCATGTGTGTATATATATACAGTACAGACCAAAAGTTTGGACACACCTTCTCATTCAAAGAGATTTCTTTATTTTCATGACTATGGAAATTGTAGATTCACACTGAAGGCATCAAAACTATGAATTAACACATGTGGAATTATATACATAACAAAAAAGTGTGAAACAACTGAAAATATGTCATATTCTAGGTTCTTCAAAGTAGCCACCTTTTGCTTTGATTACTGCTTTGCACACTCTTGGCATTCTCTTGATGAGCTTCAAGAGGTAGTCACCTGAAATGGTCTTCACTTCACAGGTGTGCCCTGTCAGGTTTAATAAGTGGGATTTCTTGCCTTATAAATGGGATTGGGACCATCAGTTGCGTTGTGGAGAAGTCAGGTGGATACACAGCTGATAGTCCTACTGAATAGACTGTTAGAATTTGTATTATAGCAAGAAAAAGCAGCTAAGTAAAGAAAAACGAGCGGCCATCATTACTTTAAGAAATGAAGGTCAGTCAGTCCGAAAAATTTAGAAAACTTTGAAAGTGTCCCCAAGTGCAGTCACAAAAACCATCAAGTGCTACAAAGAAACTGGCTCACATGTGGACCACCCCAGGAAAGGAAGACCAAGAGTCACCTCTGCTGCGGAGGATAAGTTCATCCGAGTCACCAGCCTCAGAAATCGCAGGTTAACAGCAGCTCAGATTAGAGACCAGGTCAATGCCACACAGAGTTCTAGCAGCAGACACTTCTCTAGAACAACTGTTAAGAGGAGACTGTGTGAATCAGGCCTTCATGGTAGAATATCTGCTAGGAAACCACTGCTAAGGACAGGCAACAAGCAGAAGAGACTTGTTTGGGCTAAAGAACACAAGGAATGGACATTAGACTAGTGGAAATCTGTGCTTTGGTCTGATGAGTCCAAATTTGAGATCTTTGGTTCCAACCACCGTGTCTTTGTGCGACGCAGAAAAGGTGAACGGATGGACTCTACATGCCTGGTTCCCACCGCGAAGCATGGAGGAGGAGGTGTGATGGTGGGGGGGGGGGGGGGTGCTTTGCTGGTGACACTGTTGGGGATTTATTCAGAATTGAAGGCATACTGAACCAGCATGGCTACCACAGCATCTTGCAGAGACATGCTATTCCATCCGGTTTGCATTTAGTTGGACCACCATTTATTTTTCAACAGGACAATTACACCAAACACACCTCCAGGCTGTGTAAGGGCTATTTCAGTGTTTCCCAACCAGTGTGCCTCCAGCTCTTGCAAAACTACAACTCCCAGCATGCCTTGACAGCCTTTGGGCGGGTATGCTGGGAGTTGTAGTTTTGCAACAGCTGGAGGCACACTGGTTGGGAAACACTGGGCTATTTGACCATGAAGGAGAGTGATGGGGTGCTGCGCCAGATGACCTGGCCTCCACAGTCACCGGACCTGAACCCAATCAAGATGGTTTGGGGTGAGCTGGACCGCAGAGTAGTGGCAAAAGGGCCAACAAGTGCTAAGCATCTCTGGGAACTTCAAAAGACTGTTGGAAGACCATTTCAGGTGACTACCTCTTGAAGCTCATCAAGAGAATGCCAAGAGTGTGCAAAGCAGTAATCAAAGTAAAAGGTGGCTACTTTGAAGAACCTAGAATATGACATATTTTCAGTTGTTTCACACTTTTTTGTTATGTATATAATTCCACATATATATATATATAGTACAGACCAAAAGTTTGGACGCACCTTCTCATTCAAAGAGTTTTTTTTATTTTCATGACTATGACATTTGTAGATTCACACTGAAGGCATCAAAACTATGAATTAACACGTGGAATTATATACCAACCAGTGTGCCTCCAGCTGTATATATAATCTTTAGGCGCCAAGACCTCCCCATAGCACACAATACTAACACCACCACTAACAAATGCCACAATGCAGCATAAATTAGACCACTATAGCCACATTACAGTTCCCCCTATAATATACAAAGAACATAGACAGCTCCTTAATACACAGTATATACACAGATACTCCGCTCAAGGTAAATATAAAGCAGCTCCTCCGCTCACAGTATATACACAGCATCTCCTTCGCTCACAGTATATACACAGCATCTCCTCCACTCACAGTATACAGGTCCTTCTCAAAAAATTAGCATATTGTGCTAAAGTTCATTATTTTCTGTAATGTGCTGATAAACATTAGACTTTCATATATTTTAGATTCATTACACACAACTGAAGTAGTTCAAGCCTTTTATTGTTTTAATATTGATGATTTTGGCCACAGCTCATGAAAACCCAAAATTCCTATCTAAAAAAATTAGCATATTTCATCCGACCAATAAAAGAAAAGTGTTTTTAATACAAAAAAAGGTCAACCTTCAAATAATGATGTTCAGTTCTGCATTCAATACTTGGTCGGGAATCCTTTTGCAGAAATGACTGCTTCAATGCGGCGTGGCATGGAGGCAATCAGCCTGTGGCACTGCTGAGGTGTTATGGAGGCCCAGGAGGCTTCAATGCGGCGTGGCATGGAGGCAATCAGCCTGTGGCACTGCTGAGGTGTTATGGAGGCCCAGGATGCTGCAATGCGGCGTGGCATGGAGGCAATCAGCCTGTGGCACTGCTGAGGTGTTATGGAGGCCCAGGAGGCTTCAATGCGGCGTGGCATGGAGGCCATCAGCCTGTGGCACTGCTGAGGTGTTATGGAGGCCCAGGATGCTTCAATGCGGCGTGGCATGGAGGCAATCAGCCTGTGGCACTGCTGAGGTGTTATGGAGGCCCAGGAGGCTGCAATGCGGCGTGGCATGGAGGCAATCAGCCTGTGGCACTGCTGAGGTGTTATGGAGGCCCAGGAGGCTGCAATGCGGCGTGGCATGGAGGCAATCAGCCTGTGGCACTGCTGAGGTGTTATGGAGGCCCAGGATGCTTCGATGCGGCGTGGCATGGAGGCAATCAGCCTGTGGCACTGCTGAGGTGTTATGGAGGCCCAGGAGGCTGCAATGCGGCGTAGCATGGAGGCAATCAGCCTGTGGCACTGCTGAGGTGTTATGGAGGTCCAGGATGCTTCAATGCGGCGTGGCATGGAGGCAATCAGCCTGTGGCACTGCTGAGGTGTTATGGAGGCCCAGGAGGCTTCAATGCGGCGTGGCATGGAGGCAATCAGCCTGTGGCACTGCTGAGGTGTTATGGAGGCCCAGGAGGCTTCAATGCGGCGTGGCATGGAGGCAATCAGCCTGTGGCACTGCTGAGGTGTTATGGAGGCCCAGGATGCTTCGATAGCGGCCTTAAGCTCATCCAGAGTGTTGGGTCTTGCGTCTCTCAACTTTCTCTTCCCAATATCCCACAGATTCTCTATGGGGTTCAGGTCAGGAGAGTTGGCAGGCCAATTGAGCCCAGTAAAACCATGGTCAGTAAACCATTTACCAATGGTTTTGGCGCTGTGAGCAGGTGCCAGGTCGTGCTGAAAAAGGAAATCTTCATCTCCATAAAGCTTTTCAGCAGATGGAAGCATGAAGTGCTCCACAATCTCCTGATAGCGGCTGCATTGACCCTGCCCTTGATAGAACACAGTGGACCAACACCAGCAGCTGACATGGCCCCCAGACCATCACTGACTGTGGGTACTTGACACTGGACTTCAGGCATTTTGGCATTTCCCTCTCCCCAGTCTTCCTCCAGACTCTGGCACCTTGATTTCCGAATGACATGCAACAGTCCAGCGCTGCTTCTCTGTAGCCCAGGTCAGGCGCTTCTGCCGCTGTTTCTGGGGAATGCGGCACCTGTAGCCCATTTCCTGCACACGCCTGTACACGGGGGCTCTGGATGCTTCTACTCCAGACTCAGTCCACTGCTTCCGCAGGTCCCCCAAGGTCTGGAATCGGTTCTTCTCCACAATCTTCCTCAGGGTCCGGTCACCTCTTCTCGTTGTGCAGCGTTTTCTGCCACACTTTTTCCTTCCCACAGACTTCCCACTGAGGGGCCTTGATACAGCACTCTGGGAACAGCCTATTCCTTCAGACATGTCTTTCTGTGTCTTACCCTCTTGCTTGAGGGGGTCAATGATGGCCTTCTGGACAGCAGTCAGGTCGGCAGTCTTACCCATGATTGCGGTTTTGAGTAATGAACCCGGCTGGGAGTTTGTAAAAGCCTCAGGAATCTTTTGCAGGTGTTTAGAGTTAATTAGTTGATTCAGATGATTAGGTTAATGGCTCGTTTAGAGAACCTTTTCATGATATGCTCATTTTTTTAGATAGGAAATTTGGGTTTTCATGAGCTGTGGCCAAAATCATCAATATTACAACAATAAAAGGCTTGAACTCCTTCAGTTGTGTGTAATGAATCTAAAATATATGAAAGTCTAATGTTTATCAGCACATTACAGAAAATAATGAACTTTATCACAATATGCACATTTTTTTAGAAGGACCTGTATACACAGCAGCTCCTCCGCTCACAGTATATACACAGCAGCTCCTCCACTCACAGTATATACACAGCATCTCCTCCACTCACAGTATATACACAGCATCTCCTCTGCTCACAGTATATACACAGCAGCTCCTCCACTCACAGTATATACTGCATGAACAGCTCTTCCGCTCACAGTACAGAATATACACAGCAGCTCCTCCGCTCACAGTATATACTGCATGAACAGCTCTTCCGCTCTCAGTATATACACAGCAGCTCCTCCACTCACAGTACATACACAGCATCTCCTCTGCTCACAGTACATACACAGCATCTCCTCCGCTCACAGTATATACACAGCATCTCCTCCGCTCACAGTATATACACAGCTCCTTCGCTCACAGTATTTACACAGCAGCCCCTCCGCTTACAGTATATACACAGCATATCCTCCACTCACAGTATATACACATCATCTTCTCCGCTCACAGTATATACACAGCATCTCCTCCGCTCACAGTATATACACAGCATCTCCTCCGCTCACAGTATATACACAGCATCTCCTCCGCTCACAGTATATACACAGCATCTCCTCCACTCACAGTATATACACAGCATTTCCTCTGCTCACAGTATATACACAGCATCTCCTCCGCTTACAGTATATACACAGCTCCTTCGCTCACAGTATTTACACAGCAGCCCCTCCGCTCACAGTATATACACAGCATATCCTCCACTCACAGTATATACACAGCAGCTCCTCCGCTCTCAGTATATACACAGCATCTCCTCCACTCACAGTTTTTACACAGCATATCCTCCGCTCATAGTATATACACAGCATCTCCTCCGCTCATAGTATGTACACAGCATCTCCGCCGCTCATAGTATGTACACAGCATCTCCGCCGCTCATAGTATATACACAGCATCTCCTCCGCTCTCAGTATATACACAGCATCTCCTCCGCTCAGAGCATATACATAGCTCCTCCGCTCATAGTATATACACATCATCTCTTCCGCTCACAGTGTATACACAGCATCTCCTCCGCTCACAGTATATACACAGCATCTCCTCCGCTCACAGTATATACACAGCATCTCCTCCACTCACAGTATATACACAGCATCTCCTCTGCTCACAGTATATACACAGCATCTCCTCCGCTTACAGTATATACACAGCTCCTTCGCTCACAGTATTTACACAGCAGCCCCTCCGCTCACAGTATATACACAGCATCTCCTCCGCTCTCAGTATATACACAGCATCTCCTCCACTCACAGTTTTTACACAGCATATCCTCCGCTCATAGTATATACACAGCATCTCCTCCGCTCATAGTATATACACAGCATCTCCTCCGCTCATAGTATATACACAGCATCTCCTCCACTCATAGTATATACACAGCATCTCCTCCGCTCTCAGTATATACACATCATCTCTTCCGCTCACAGTATATACACATCATCTTCTCCGCTCACAGTGTATACACAGCATCTCCTCCGCTCACAGTATATACACAGCATCTCCTCCGCTCACAGTATAAACACAGCATCTCCTCCGCTCACAGTATATACACAGCAGCTCCTCCTCTCACAGTATATACACAGCATCTCCTCCGCTCACAGTATAAACACAGCATCTCCTCCTCTCACAGTACATACACAGCATCTCCTCCGCTCACAGTATATACACATCATCTCCTCCGCTCACAGTATATACACATCATCTCTTCCGCTCACAGTATATACACATCATCTTCTCTGCTCACAGTACATACACAGCATCTCCTCCGCTTACAGTATATAAACAGCATCTCCTCCGCTCACAGTATATACACAGCAGCTCCTCCGCTCACAGTATATACACAGCAGCTCCTCCGCTCACAGTATATACACAGCATCTCCTCCGCTCACAGTATATACACAGCAGCTCCTCCGTTCACAGTATATACACAGCTCCTCTGCTCACAGTATATACACAGCATCTCCTCCGCTCACAGTATATACACAGCTCCTCTGCTCACAGTATATACACAGCAGCTCCTCCGCTCACAGTGTATACACATCATCTCCTCCGCTCACAGTATATACACATCATCTCCTCCGCTCAGAGCATATACACAGCTCCTCTGCTCACAGTTTATACACAGCAGCTCCTCCGCTCACAGTATATACACATCATCTCCTCCGATTACAGTATATACACAGCATCTCCTCCGCTCACAGTATATACACAGCATCTCCTCCGCTCACAGTATAAACACAGCATCTCCTCCCCTCACAGTATATACACATCATCTCTTCCGCTCACAGTATATACACAGCATCTCCGCTCTCAGTATATACACATCATCTTCTCTGCTCACAGTATATACACAGCATCTCCTCCGCTCACAGTATATACACAGCTCCTTCGCTCTCAGTATATACACAGCATCTCCTCCGCTCAGAGTATATACACAGCTCCTCCGCTCTCAGTATATAAACAGCATCTCCTCCGCTCACAGTATATACACAGCATCTCCTCCGCTTTCAGTATATAAACATCAACTCCTCTGCTCACAGTATATACACAGCATCTCCTCCGCTCAAAGTTTATACACAGTAGCTCCTCCACTCACAGTATATACACAGCATCTCCTCCGCTCAAAGTATATACACAGCATCTCCTCCGCTCACAGTATATACACATCATCTCTTCCACTCACAGTATATACACATCATCTCCTCCGCTCACAGTATATACACAGCATCTCCTCCGCTCAGAGCATATACACAGCTCCTCCGCTCTCAGTATATACACAGCATCTCCTCCGCTCTCAGTATATACACATCAACTCCTCCGCTCACAGTTTATACACAGCAGCTCCTCCGCTCACAGTAAATACACAGCAGCTCCTCCGCTCACAGTATATACACAGCATCTCCTCCGCTCACAGTATAAACACAGCATCTCCTCCGCTCTCAGTATATACACAGAATCTCCTCCGCTGACAGTATATACACATCATCTCTTCCGCTCACAGTATATACACATCATCTTCTCTGCTCACAGTATATACACAGCATCTCCTCCGCTCACAGTATATACACAGCTCCTCCGCTCTCAGTATATACACAGCATCTCCTCCGCTCAGAGTATATACACAGCTCCTCCGCTCCCAGTATATAAACAGCATCTACTCCGCTCACAGTATATACACAGCAGCTCCTCCGCTCACAGTATATACACAGCATCTCTTCCGCTCACAGTATATACACAGCATCTCCTCCGCTCACAGTATATACACAGCAGCTCCTCCGCTCACAGTATATACACATCATCTCTTCCGCTCACAGTAAATACACAGCATCTCCTCCGCTCAGAGCATATACACAGCTCCTCCGCTCTCAGTATATACACAGCATCTCCTCCGCTCACAGTATATACACAGCATATCCTCCACTCACAGTATATACACAGCATCTCCTCCGCTCTCAGTATTTACACATCATCTCTTTTGCTCACAGTATATACACATCATCTCCTCCGCTCACAGTGCATACACAGCATCTCCTCCGCTCAGAGCATATACACAGCTCCTCCGCTCTCAGTATATACACAGCATCTCCTCCGCTCACAGTATAAACACAGCATCTCCTCCGCTCTCAGTATATACACATCAACTCCTCCGCTCACAGTTTATACACAGCAGCTCCTCCGCTCACAGTATATACACAGCATCTCCTCCGCTCAGAGCATATACACATCATCTCTTCCACTCACAGTATATACACATCATCTCCTCCGCTCACAGTATATACACAGCATCTCCTCCGCTCAGAGCATATACACAGCTCCTCCGCTCTCAGTATATACACAGCATCTCCTCCGCTCACAGTATATACACAGAATCTCCTTCGCTCACAGTATATACACAGCATATCCTCCACTCACAGTATATGCACAGCATCTCCTCTGCTCTCAGTATATACACATCATCTCTTCTGCTCACAGTATATACACAGCAGCTCCTCCGCTCACAGTGTATACACATCATCTCCTCCGCTCACAGTATATACACATCATCTCCTCCGCTCAGAGCATATACACAGCTCCTCTGCTCACAGTTTATACACAGCAGCTCCTCCGCTCACAGTATATACACATCATCTCCTCCGATCACAGTATATACACAGCATCTCCTCCGCTCACAGTATATACACAGCATCTCCTCCGCTCACAGTATAAACACAGCATCTCCTCCCCTCACAGTATATACACATCATCTCTTCCGCTCACAGTATATACACAGCATCTCCGCTCTCAGTATATACACATCATCTTCTCTGCTCACAGTATATACACAGCATCTCCTCCGCTCACAGTATATACACAGCTCCTTCGCTCTCAGTATATACACAGCATCTCCTCCGCTCAGAGTATATACACAGCTCCTCCGCTCTCAGTATATAAACAGCATCTCCTCCGCTCACAGTATATACACAGCATCTCCTCCGCTCACAGTATATACACAGCTCCTTCGCTCTCAGTATATACACAGCATCTCCTCCGCTCAGAGTATATACACAGCTCCTCCGCTCTCAGTACATACACAGCAGCTCCTCCGCTCACAGTATATACACAGCATCTCCTCCGCTCAAAGTTTATACACAGTAGCTCCTCCACTCACAGTATATACACAGCATCTCCTCCGCTCAAAGTATATACACAGCATCTCCTCCGCTCACAGTATATACACATCATCTCTTCCACTCACAGTATATACACATCATCTCCTCCGCTCACAGTATATACACAGCATCTCCTCCGCTCAGAGCATATACACAGCTCCTCCGCTCTCAGTATATACACAGCATCTCCTCCGCTCACAGTTTATACACAGCAGCTCCTCCGCTCACAGTATATACACAGCTCCTCCTCCGCTCACAGTATATACACAGCATCTCCTCCGCTCACAGTATAAACACAGCATCTCCTCCGCTCTCAGTATATACACAGCATCTCCTCCGCTCACAGTATATACACATCATCTCTTCCGCTCACAGTATATACACATCATCTTCTCTGCTCACAGTATATACACAGCATCTCCTCCGCTCACAGTATATACACAGCTCCTCCGCTCTCAGTATATACACAGCATCTCCTCCGCTCAGAGTATATACACAGCTCCTCCGCTCCCAGTATATAAACAGCATCTACTCCGCTCACAGTATATACACAGCAGCTCCTCCGCTCACAGTATATACACAGCATCTCTTCCGCTCACAGTATATACACAGCATCTCCTCCGCTCACAGTATATACACAGCATCTCCTCCGCTCAGAGCAAATACACAGCTCCTCCGCTCTTAGTATATACACAGCATCTCCTCCGCTCTCAGTATATACACATCAACTCCTCCGCTCACAGTTTATACACAGCAGCTCCTCCGCTCACAGTATATACACATCATCTCCTCCGCTCACAGTTTATACACAGCAGCTCCTCCGCTCACAGTATATAAACAGCAGCTCCTCCGCTCACAGTTTATACACAGCAGCTCCTCCGCTCACAGTATATACATAGCTCCTCCGCTCTCAGTATATACACACCATATCCTCCGCTCACAGTATATACACAGCATCTCCTCCGCTCACAGTATATACACAGCATATCCTCCACTCACAGTATATACACAGCATCTCCTCTGCTCTCAGTATATACACATCATCTCCTCCGCTCACAGTATTTACATAACATCTCCTCCGCTCAGAGCATATACACATCTCCTCTGCTCACAGTTTATACACAGCAGCTCCTCCGCTCACAGTATATACACATCATCTCCTCCTCTCACAGTATATACACAGCATCTCCTCCGCTCACAGTATATACACAGCATCTCCTCCGCTCAGAGCATATACACAGCTTCTCCACTCTCAGTATATACACAGCATCTCCTCCGCTCACAGTATATACACAGCATCTCCTCCGCTCAGAGCATATACACAGCTTCTCCACTCTCAGTATATACACAGCATCTCCTCCGCTCACAGTATATACACATCATCTCTTCCGCTCACAGTATATACACATCATCTCCTCCGCTCACAGTATATACACAGCATCTCCTCCGCTCTCAGTATATACACAGCATCTCCTCTGCTCAGAGCATATACACAGCTTCTCCACTCTCAGTATATACACAGCATCTCCTCCGCTCACAGTATATACACATCATCTCTTCCGCTCACAGTATATACACATCATCTCCTCCGCTCACAGTATATACACAGCATCTCCTCCGCTCTCAGTATATACACAGCATCTCCTCCGCTCAGAGCATATACACAGCTTCTCCACTCTCAGTATATACACAGCATCTCCTCCGCTCTCAGTATATACACAGCATCTCCTCCGCTCAGAGCATATACACAGCTTCTCCACTCTCAGTATATACACAGCATCTCCTCCGCTCACAGTATATACACATCATCTCTTCCGCTCACAGTATATACACATCATCTCCTCCGCTCACAGTATATACACAGCATCTCCTCCGCTCTCAGTATATACACAGCATCTCCTCCGCTCAGAGCATATACACAGCTTCTCCACTCTCAGTATATACACAGCATCTCCTCCGCTCACAGTATATTCACATCATCTCCTCCGCTCACAGTATATTCACATCATCTCCTCCGCTCACAGTATATACACTAGAGATGTAGCGAGCATAAAATTTTCCGTTCGCGAACGGCGAATGGGAATTTCCGCAAGTGTTCGCGAACGTGCGAACCGGGCGAACCGCAATAGACTTCAATAGGAAGGCAAATTTGAAAACCCACAGGGACTCTTTGTGGCCACAATAGTGATGGAAAAGTTGTTTCAAGGGGACTAACACCTGGACTGTGGCATGCCGGAGGGGGATCCATGGCAAAACTCCCATGGAAAATTACGTAGTTGACCCAGAGTGTGGTAAGTTGAAATCGCAATGCGATTTATAGAACTTGAATTAAACGCATTGCGATTTCAACTTTCTCAAATCCGACAGTACATTCTAGCATTGAGTCGTTCCCATGGTGATGGGGACGCTTCATGAGCACGGAAGTCGGCAGATGTTCTAAGTTGAAATCGCAATGCGAATAATATAACCTGTATCAATCGCATTGCGATTACAAATTTGTGACACTGCAGCTTCAGAATTAATCTAAGATGGATGCTGTCCTGGAGGTGGGAGGGTCTGGGAGGGAGGGTCTGCTGCTGATTGGCTGGAATGTGTCTGCTGACTGTGAGGTACAGGGTCAAAGTTTGTTCAATGATGATGTATAGGGGGCGGACCGAACATCGCATATGTTCGCCCGCCGAGGCGAACGCGAACAAGCTATGTTCGCCAGGAACTATTCGCCGGCGAATAGTTCGGGACATCTCTAATATACACAGCATCTCCACTCTCAGTATATACACAGCATCTCCTCCGCTCTCAGTATATACACAGCATCTCCTCCGCTCTCAGTATATACACAGCATCTCCTCCGCTCTCAGTATATACACAGCATCTCCTCCGCTCAGAGCATATACACAGCTCCTCCGCTCTCAGTATATACACAGCATCTCCTCCGCTCACAGTATATACACAGAATCTCCTTCGCTCACAGTATATACACAGCATATCCTCCACTCACAGTATATGCACAGCATCTCCTCTGCTCTCAGTATATACACATCATCTCTTCTGCTCACAGTATATACACAGCAGCTCCTCCGCTCACAGTGTATACACATCATCTCCTCCGCTCACAGTATATACACATCATCTCCTCCGCTCAGAGCATATACACAGCTCCTCTGCTCACAGTTTATACACAGCAGCTCCTCCGCTCACAGTATATACACATCATCTCCTCCGATCACAGTATATACACAGCATCTCCTCCGCTCACAGTATATACACAGCATCTCCTCCGCTCACAGTATAAACACAGCATCTCCTCCCCTCACAGTATATACACATCATCTCTTCCGCTCACAGTATATACACAGCATCTCCGCTCTCAGTATATACACATCATCTTCTCTGCTCACAGTATATACACAGCATCTCCTCCGCTCACAGTATATACACAGCTCCTTCGCTCTCAGTATATACACAGCATCTCCTCCGCTCAGAGTATATACACAGCTCCTCCGCTCTCAGTATATAAACAGCATCTCCTCCGCTCACAGTATATACACAGCATCTCCTCCGCTTTCAGTATATAAACATCAACTCCTCTGCTCACAGTATATACACAGCATCTCCTCCGCTCAAAGTTTATACACAGTAGCTCCTCCACTCACAGTATATACACAGCATCTCCTCCGCTCAAAGTATATACACAGCATCTCCTCCGCTCACAGTATATACACATCATCTCTTCCACTCACAGTATATACACATCATCTCCTCCGCTCACAGTATATACACAGCATCTCCTCCGCTCAGAGCATATACACAGCTCCTCCGCTCTCAGTATATACACAGCATCTCCTCCGCTCTCAGTATATACACATCAACTCCTCCGCTCACAGTTTATACACAGCAGCTCCTCCGCTCACAGTAAATACACAGCAGCTCCTCCGCTCACAGTATATACACAGCATCTCCTCCGCTCACAGTATAAACACAGCATCTCCTCCGCTCTCAGTATATACACAGAATCTCCTCCGCTGACAGTATATACACATCATCTCTTCCGCTCACAGTATATACACATCATCTTCTCTGCTCACAGTATATACACAGCATCTCCTCCGCTCACAGTATATACACAGCTCCTCCGCTCTCAGTATATACACAGCATCTCCTCCGCTCAGAGTATATACACAGCTCCTCCGCTCCCAGTATATAAACAGCATCTACTCCGCTCACAGTATATACACAGCAGCTCCTCCGCTCACAGTATATACACAGCATCTCTTCCGCTCACAGTATATACACAGCATCTCCTCCGCTCACAGTATATACACAGCATCTCCTCCGCTCAGAGCAAATACACAGCTCCTCCGCTCTCAGTATATACACAGCATCTCCTCCGCTCTCAGTATATACACATCAACTCCTCCGCTCACAGTTTATACACAGCAGCTCCTCCGCTCACAGTATATACACATCATCTCCTCCGCTCACAGTTTATACACAGCAGCTCCTCCGCTCACAGTATATAAACAGCAGCTCCTCCGCTCACAGTTTATACACAGCAGCTCCTCCGCTCACAGTATATACACAGCTCCTCCGCTCTCAGTATATACACACCTTCTCCTCCGCTCACAGTATATACACAGCATCTCCTCCGCTCACAGTATATACACAGCATATCCTCCACTCACAGTATATACACAGCATCTCCTCTGCTCTCAGTATATACACATCATCTCCTCCGCTCACAGTATTTACATAACATCTCCTCCGCTCAGAGCATATACACATCTCCTCTGCTCACAGTTTATACACAGCAGCTCCTCCGCTCACAGTATATACACATCATCTCCTCCTCTCACAGTATATACACAGCATCTCCTCCGCTCACAGTATATACACAGCATCTCCTCCGCTCAGAGCATATACACAGCTTCTCCACTCTCAGTATATACACAGCATCTCCTCCGCTCACAGTATATACACAGCATCTCCTCCGCTCAGAGCATATACACAGCTTCTCCACTCTCAGTATATACACAGCATCTCCTCCGCTCACAGTATATACACATCATCTCTTCCGCTCACAGTATATACACATCATCTCCTCCGCTCACAGTATATACACAGCATCTCCTCCGCTCTCAGTATATACACAGCATCTCCTCTGCTCAGAGCATATACACAGCTTCTCCACTCTCAGTATATACACAGCATCTCCTCCGCTCACAGTATATACACATCATCTCATCCGCTCACAGTATATACACATCATCTCCTCCGCTCACAGTATATACACAGCATCTCCTCCGCTCTCAGTATATACACAGCATCTCCTCCGCTCAGAGCATATACACAGCTTCTCCACTCTCAGTATATACACAGCATCTCCTCCGCTCACAGTATATTCACATCATCTCCTCCGCTCACAGTATATTCACATCATCTCCTCCGCTCACAGTATATACACTAGAGATGTAGCGAGCATAAAATTTTCCGTTCGCGAACGGCGAATGGGAATTTCCGCAAGTGTTCGCGAACGTGCGAACCGGGCGAACCGCAATAGACTTCAATAGGAAGGCAAATTTGAAAACCCACAGGGACTCTTTGTGGCCACAATAGTGATGGAAAAGTTGTTTCAAGGGGACTAACACCTGGACTGTGGCATGCCGGTGGGGGATCCATGGCAAAACTCCCATGGAAAATTACGTAGTTGACCCAGAGTGTGGTAAGTTGAAATCGCAATGCGATTTATAGAACTTGAATTAAACGCATTGCGATTTCAACTTTCTCAAATCCGACAGTACATTCTAGCATTGAGTCGTTCCCATGGTGATGGGGACGCTTCATGAGCACGGAAGTCGGCAGATGTTCTAAGTTGAAATCGCAATGCGAATAATATAACCTGTATCAATCGCATTGCGATTACAAATTTGTGACACTGCAGCTTCAGAATTAATCTAAGATGGATGCTGTCCTGGAGGTGGGAGGGTCTGGGAGGGAGGGTCTGCTGCTGATTGGCTGGAATGTGTCTGCTGACTGTGAGGTACAGGGTCAAAGTTTGTTCAATGATGATGTATAGGGGGCGGACCGAACATCGCATATGTTCGCCCGCCGAGGCGAACGCGAACAAGCTATGTTCGCCAGGAACTATTCGCCGGCGAATAGTTCGGGACATCTCTAATATACACAGCATCTCCACTCTCAGTATATACACAGCATCTCCTCCGCTCTCAGTATATACACAGCATCTCCTCCGCTCTCAGTATATACACAGCATCTCCTCCGCTCTCAGTATATACACAGCATCTCCTCCGCTCAGAGCATATACACAGCTCCTCCGCTCTCAGTATATACACAGCATCTCCTCCGCTCACAGTATATACACAGAATCTCCTTCGCTCACAGTATATACACAGCATATCCTCCACTCACAGTATATGCACAGCATCTCCTCTGCTCTCAGTATATACACATCATCTCTTCTGCTCACAGTATATACACAGCAGCTCCTCCGCTCACAGTGTATACACATCATCTCCTCCGCTCACAGTATATACACATCATCTCCTCCGCTCAGAGCATATACACAGCTCCTCTGCTCACAGTTTATACACAGCAGCTCCTCCGCTCACAGTATATACACATCATCTCCTCCGATCACAGTATATACACAGCATCTCCTCCGCTCTCAGTATATACACAGCATCTCCTCCGCTCTCAGTATATACACAGCATCTCCTCCGCTCTCAGTATATACACAGCATCTCCTCCGCTCACAGTATTTACACAGCATCTCCTCCGCTCACAGTATATACACAGCATCTCCTCCACTCACAGTATATACACAGCAGCTCCTCCGCTCACAGTATATACACAGCATCTCCTCCGCTCACAGTATATACACACCATCTCCTCCGCTCACAGTATATACACAGCATCTCCTCCACTCACAGTATATACACAGCAGCTCCTCCGCTCACAGTATATACACACCATCTCCTCCGCTCACAGTATATACACAGCATCTCCTCCGCTCACAGTATATACACAGCATCTCCTCCGCTCACAGTATTTACACAGCATCTCCTCCGCTCACAGTATATACACACCATCTCCTCCGCTCACAGTATATACACAGCATCTCCTCCACTCACAGTATATACACAGCAGCTCCTCCGCTCACAGTATATACACAGCATCTCTTCCGCTCACAGTATATACACAGCATCTCCTCCGCTCACAGTATATACACAGCATCTCTTCCGCTCACAGTATATACACAGCATCTCCTCCGCTCACAGTATATACACACCATCTCCTCCGCTCACAGTATATACACAGCATCTCCTCCACTCACAGTATATACACAGCAGCTCCTCCGCTCACAGTATATACACACCATCTCCTCCGCTCACAGTATATACACAGCATCTCCTCCGCTCACAGTATATACACAGCATCTCCTCCGCTCACAGTATATGCACAGCATCTCCTCCGCTCACAGTATATACACAGCATCTCCTCCACTCACAGTATATACACAGCATCTCCTCCGCTCACAGTATATACACAGCATCTCCTCCGCTCACAGTATATACACAGCATCTCCTCCGCCCTCAGTATATACACAGCTCCTCCGCTCTCAGTATATACACAGCATCTCATCCGCTCACAGTATATACACAGCATCTCCTCTGCTCACAGTATATACACAGCATCTCCTCCGCTCTCAGTATATACACAGCATTGACTCCGCTCACAGTATAAACACAGCATCTCCTCCGCTCACAGTATATACACAGCATCTCCTCCGCTCACAGTATATACACACCATCTCCTCCGCTCACAGTATATACACATCATCTCCTCCGCTCTCAGTATATACACAGCTCCTCCGCTCTCAGTATATACACAGCATCTCCTCCGCTCACAGTATATACACAGCATCTCCTCCGCTCTCAGTATATACACAGCATTGACTCCGCTCACAGTATAAACACAGCATCTCCTCCGCTCACAGTATATACACAGCATCTCCTCCGCTCACAGTATATACACACCATCTCCTCCGCTCACAGTATATACACACCATCTCCTCCGCTCACAGTATATACACACCATCTCCTCCGCTCACAGTATATACACAGCATCTCCTCCGCTCTCAGTATATACACAGCCTCTCCTAGCAGTATATACACAGCTCCTCCGCTCAGAGTATATACACAGCTCCTCCGCTCACAGTATATACACAGCTCCTCCGCTCACAGTATATACACATCTCCTCCGCTCACAGTATATACCCACCATCTCCTCCGCTCACAGTATATACACAGCATCTCCTCCGCTCACAGTATATACACAGCTCCTCCGCTCTCAGTATATACACAGCATCTCCTCCGCTCACAGTATATACACAGCATCTCCTCCGCTCTCAGTATATACACAGCATATCCTCCGCTCACAGTATATACACAGCATCTCCTCCGCTCTCAGTATATACACAGCATCTCCTCCGCTCACAGTATATACACAGCATCTCCTCCGCTCTCAGTATATACACAGCATCTCCTCCGCTCTCAGTATATACACAGCATCTCCTCCGCTCACAGTATATACACACCATCTCCTCCGCTCACAGTATAAACACAGCATCTCCTCCGCTCACAGTATATACACAGCTCCTCCGCTCTCAGTATATACACAGCATCTCCTCCGCTCACAGTATATACACAGCATCTCCTCCGCTCTCAGTATATACACAGCATCTCCTCCGCTCACAGTATATACACAGCAGCTCCTCCGCTCACAGTATATACACAGCCTCTCCTAGCAGTATATACACAGCATCTCCTCCGCTCTCAGTATATACACAGCATCTCCTCCGCTCACAGTATATACACAGCATCTCCTCCGCTCTCAGTATATACACAGCATCTCCTCCGCTCACAGTATATACACAGCAGCTCCTCCGCTCACAGTATATACACAGCCTCTCCTAGCAGTATATACATAGGCTCCCCTAGCAGTATATGTATATATATTTTTAAATACATACTATTTAACAAAGATACAGGTCCCATAAGCACACTGTCTGATACATGGATGGTGGTTAACTTACATGAAGCTGTCCTGCAGTAATTACACACCTCTCTGCTGTTCCATATTGTCAGGTTTGTAGTTGCTGCTGCTGGGCTGGCAGAGGCCATTTTCATAAGACCTTTCCAGCAGTGGTGACCTGGACAGCTGGAGCAGGACAGACAGCAGTAGCTCTGGAATCTGCTTGTCCTGTCTGAATCTCCTGCAGGGCTGGGTCTGGTCCTCCGCTGCTAGGCCTGAGTGAGGTGCGGGGCTAAACACAAGCCCTGCTTCTGCTCTGATACTGGGACACCAGTGCGGGGCTGCTGGCCGGTCTCGCTGCACTTCAGCCCGGCTCACCATGGAGCTGCTCCTGTCATGCCTAGTTTAATAGCTACATGCATTCCCCACGTACTAACAATTCTGGAGCCTCTATTCTTATGGCTCTATGTTGTGCCATTCCTTTTTTATTTGCACTAGAAGTCATGAATGAATTGCTATTAGCCTTCAGTAAGGGTACAGAGGGGCGGTAACCAGTTGGGGGGTGTACCTGCACAGTCTGAAAATGGCAGCACTGATTGGACAGAGCCAGTCTGTGCAGGTACACCCCCCAACTAGTTACCTCCCCTCTGTACCCTTACTGCAGACTGCTAGCAATTCATTCATAACTTCTAGTAGAAATAATAAAGGAATGGCACAACATAGAGCCGTAAGAATAGAGGCCCCAGAATTGTTAGTACATGGTGAATGCATGAAGCTATTAATACAGACATGTCAGGAGAGGTCCTCTTTACTGTGCGCCTGGCTGATGTCATTTGGGGTCCGCACTGGTGGCTCAATATAACCAAAAAGAGAAGCTGCCAGTGCAGTGAAAAATACAGCTATCGGCCAGAGATTGGGGGCAATGTGCTTGTAGTCCGGGGTCCAAGCCCTGAATCTACATGCCTAGCGACGCCGCTGTTACTCCATATACTGTATATATTGTCTACTCTCCTCCGTGTGATGTCTTTCGCCTCTCACCTGTGTCGGTGCACGCTCTGGAGCCGTGGACTTTGATGCACCAGGATCCTTACAGAGTCAATAAGAAGAATTTATAGAGAAGAGGAATGATCAGAGTCTTCTGGGGTTTATGGTGGAGATCATTAGAGCGCTCGCTGGAGATCACTGTAATTCTCCTCTGGATGGAAACCTTCAGCCTCTGAGAGCAAGGAGATGATTGTCTTCAATAACATTTTGCAGCAGACTTTTAGGGAATTTGAAGTAAAATGCTCCTTCACGTTTGAACGTGGTCTAAAGTGCTTGTCCTGTGATTAAATATGACATTTCTCTGACACAAAACACATCAACTTCTCCGATTGATGACAGATACTTGTAATGGTGCCCTGTAAGGTGGTGGCACTCCACTGGAACGATGCAGAACCTTTTGAACACACAAGCATCCTTACTCTTCTTCTGGCAGAGAGGCACAGTGCACTCGTTGTTTTACAGGTCACAAAGGTGGCACGGTCACCTGATTCAGTCTCATGCTTGGTGGGATGTTGTGCTTTAAGACAAGTTGTCCCTTTAAGACAACCTGTCCCTTTAAGGGCCACTCAATTGCATCCTGGAACAAGAGCAATCCAGCAGCTTGCATCCGATGCAGGACCATGTGTCTCTTCTCACTGTATGGCCTTTATCCAGTAATTCCCAACTGGGGCCACTTGTATCTTCTCAGCATCCAGGAGGATGGTAGACCCTGAGAACATATCCCATTCTCCCTCTGACCCCAGTGCACACTTTGTGCAGGCCTTTCCTACACAGACCTCTTCCTAAGCCAATACTTAATCAGCTGATGCAGTCTCTGGGCTGCCATGTCTTCGGCTAACAACTGAGGCCCTCTGTGCTAGAAGCAGAATCTGCTGCGCTAGTTATTTAGAGCTTGGATTATTTGCACGCTCCTGCACTAAAATTCTAATTTGATATAATTGAAGGTACACATAGATCAGTATGAGGTATACTGCCCCTTGTGGTGGCTGCAGGCAGAATGTCAACATGTAACTCTGACTATGCAGGGCCGTATTTAGAGTTAAAGCTGCTCTGAAATTAATGGGTCCATTTATTGTGTGTATGTTGGTTGCACCCAACAATTTTAGCAGGACCAGCAGACTTTCTAATGTGTATTGGGTGTCTTGACTCTCCCCCAGGGAAATGTTGTCAGAATCAGGTATGATGGGTTCAACAGTCCAAAACTGTTCTTATAGGAAAAAAATCACTGAAGAGGGACTGAGGGGTCAGGAGGAAACAGAGGAAATTGAAGAGGACAGAAGGGTCTGGACAGGACATAGCTGTCACAACCAGACATCTGAGAAGCTCTGACAGATGCCTTTCAGAACCTCCTCCTTGAGCTTTCTTTGTGTTGGTTTTCAGTTCCTCATCTCGTTAGCCTCTCTCAGCTGTCTTGTAGTTGAACTGATTGCATCCCTTTAAATTCCTCCCCATAATGCATTAGTGTGCGGATTATACAACTTCCTGGAGTGTGTGTGCATGCTGATCCATTTCCCAGTCTTCTACAAGATAAGTGTTACATTCATTTGTGATTTTATGTTTGCTGGATCCCAGGTGACCCTGACTCCCTCCGTGTCTAGTGTAGGGAGCCGGTGGTCGTGTCCCCTCACTATTATAGGGTGTTCAGGTGTTATACAGTCGAGGTACGAGGATATGCGATCATCTACCATTGGGATCTTTGCATAGGCTGAGCAGTCAGGGAGAGTGCCAGGTCTTATGCAGGGGTCTCCTTTTTGTTCCTTAGTTTTGGATCCAGTGAGTCATATATTCATTTTGTATTGTCTTGTTTCCTGTACACCTTCCGTGACAATAGCAATCTGGAGGTGACAGAGGGGTCTGGGGAGGGTAGAGGGTTCTGGAAGGGACAGAGGACTCTGGAGGGGGACAGAGGAGTATGGAGAATACAAAGAAGATTGCAGATGACAGAAAGGTCTGGTGGGGGACAGAGGAGACTTCAGTGGACAGAGGTGTCTGAGGAGAAAAGATAAGTCTTCAGTAGACAGGAGAGTCGTGAGGAGACAGAGGAGCAATAGAGGACAGAGGTACAGTATCTGGAGACGAAAGAGGGATTTGGAGAATTCAAAGGAGTCTGAAGAAGACAGAGGGGTGTGGAGAGGACAGAGAGGTGTGGAGGACTGCCATTAAGCCATTCTCAATACTTCTTGACCCATAGTCCCAGGACAACTTACAAGGTAAAAGATTAAGCATGCCAGCAAATCTACACAATGAATTGCTATTCTTCATCTGAGTCTTCTTTGTCCACCAAAGGGCAGGCATAATAATCACAGCAACAGCATAATATACACATACTGCAGCTGAGGAACAGGGGGCGATCACTAGTGTTGGAGGTATCAGGTGACATGGGGTGATGGTTTCTTAAGTTCATTTTAAAGTGCAACAGTTCACAGGGGAAAAGTCACCCCTTAGTGGATTGTAATCCATCATAGTAGGCTTACGCACATAAAGGAGGTCATTTATGAAGAAAAATTTGCCTATTTGTGGCGTATTTATGGCAAAGACTGAGCGGGGAAAACCTGTGACTTTTCCCCGTTCACTCCAGGTAAAAAAAAAAGTCTGTGGCATTGGCCGGAAGGCCCGTCTCATTTATTTTCTACACCTGGTTTAGGCATAGAAAATGTTCTACATTTAAGCCTGGCCTGTAAATTTGGGAGGAAGCTTACAGCTTTTGGCCTCTGCAAGGGACTGGCCACAGAAAGGAGTGGAGCATGGGTGCAACAAGAGCAATAGTGACTATCAGGTGAAGACCATGTGAGAGAGGAGGAAGATGAGGTAGTAGGGTGTGGGTAAAAGGAAATATCAAGAGCAGACCATGTGAGAGAGGAGGAACCATAGGGAACAGAATGTGTAAGAAGAGAACTATTTGGAGAAGACTGTGCAAAAGATTTTTATCTTTTTTTCCCCTCCACCCTCCCTAAGCTCTGGAACACAATGACAGCAATAGTAAATGATGTCTGAGTGACTCTGGCATACACAGCCGTGGGTAAAAGCACGTTTGACGGAGTTAACATACCGCGTGTTTATTATCACCCCGCGCCAGCACATGAGTTCTGCTTTTTCATATTGCAAAGCTTCCAAAAATTGTCCCTTATTGGGGGCAGGTGATGTATAAACACACACTGTGATATGGGATACAAAATAAATAAATACATTTAAAAAATAATGTGGCTTGGGGGACCAAGTGTTCAAAAATGATGCCTTCTTTCCCATCCAGGTTCTGTGCGAGCAGGCTGCTCCTATTTCCCCACTTCACCATCTCAGGGAATTCAGGGTTTTGTCAGCCCAGGCTGGAGGACACATCACACCTACCTTCAAGGTCTGTATGTGGGCTGAGCAGTGCAGGGAAAGAGGTCAGGGATTAGCTAGGAGGTGACCCTTCCCCTGTCTCTTGTCCAGAGCCTGGTTGGTGCGTTATCTGTTATTCAGAGTGCACGCCCGCCGTGACATTATAATCCGCCATACTGTGACTGCCATTACTCAGCGCTTTTGTGATGGCGTCAATTGATGCACTGGTTGACCGCATGCAGGGTTTATCCCTAGAGGTTGCGGATCTGCGTAGTTCGGTCACACAGTGTCAGAGGGTTCTGGCATCCGGCACAGGTCAAATTGTTGGGGAGCCTAAAGTCGCTCTTCCCGAGAAATTTACAGGGGGTACGGATGATTTTTTCCGCTTTAAAGAGTCATGAAAATTGTACTTTCGACTGCGTCCATTTTCGTCAGGTAATGAAGATCAGAGGGTTGGTATCATCATGTCTTTGCTTAAAGGGGACGCGCAATCCTGGGCTTTTTCTCCACCGCCCGGTTCTCTGGCCCTCCGGTCGGGCCCTCCGGTCGGTGGAGGAATTTTTCAAAGGGATTGATTTACAATGACCCAGATCGGGTCTCGATGGCAGAATCAAAATTGTGTAACCTAATACAGGGTAAACATACTGCAGAGGGTTACTGCACAGAGTTTAGGAGGTGGGCTACTGAGTCGGGGTGGAACGACCCCGCCTTACGTAGTCAGTTTTGTCAGGGGTTATCTGAAAGGTTGAAAGATGCCCTGGCTTTTCATGAGTACCCGGATACTCTAGAGAATGCCATGTCTTTGGCTATACGGTTGGATAGACGTATCAGAGAGAGGTGTAAGGGTCCCTCCGTGCAGGGGATCTCTCCTGCATGTAGTTTTGTTTCACCTACTGCCCAGGGTGATATTACTTATAACTCTGGGGTAGGGGAGGAACCCATGCAGTTAGGTCAGATATCTTGCCATTCTGATAGTAGAGACTTTAGAAAGGTGCACAATCTATGTTACTATTGTGGAAAGAGGGGTCATTTTATTTTTTCTTGTCCTTATGTTAAACCACAGGTGGAAGAGAAAAAGAAAAAGAAAAAAAAAAACTTCCCTCACAATTGGTAGTATGAATGTTGTGGTGGAGCAGACAGGTATGCAAGCTCCCTGCAGTTCCCGTTTTCTCCTTTCAGCTATGGTGGCGCTAGAGTCAAAAGATGTGTTTGTTGATGTATTCCTTGATTGTGGATCTGGGGTAAACTTAATTGACTTTCTTTTTCTTCAAAACCTAGGACTAAGTACTTGCACGTTAGAGAACGAGATTCGAGTTTTTGCAATTGATTCTTCTCCTCTTTCTCAAAGGAGCCTTACTCACGTTGTTCATGGGATTCATTTACGGGTAGGTGATTCACATGCTGAGATTATTTCTTGTTTTGTCATGAAGGATTTGCCAGCTCCTATAGTTTTGGGGTTGCCATGGTTGACTAGACATAACTAGAGTTGAGCGAACACCTGGATGTTCGGGTTCGAGAAGTTCGGCCGAACATCCCGGAAATGTTCGGGTTCGGGATCCGAACCCGATCCGAACTTCGTCCCGAACCCGAACCCCATTGAAGTCAATGGGGACCCGAACTTTTCGGCACTAAAAAGGCTGTAAAACAGCCCAGGAAAGAGCTAGAGGGCTGCAAAAGGCAGCAACATGTAGGTAAATCCCCTGCAAACAAATGTGGATAGGGAAATGAATTAAAATAAAAATTAAATAAAAATTAACCAAAATCAATTGCAGAGAGGTCCCATAGCAGAGAATCTGGCTTCCCGTCACCCACCACTGGAACAGTCCATTCTCAGATATTTAGGCCCCGGCACCCAGGCAGAGGAGAGAGGTCCCGTAACAGAGAATCTGTCTTCATGTCAGCAGAGAATTAGTCTGCATGTCATAGCAGAGAATGAGGCTTCACGTCAGCCACCACTGCAACAGTCCATTGGCATATATTTAGGCCCAGCACACACACAGGCAGAGGAGAGAGGTCCCGTAACAGAGAATCTGGCTTCATGTCAGCAGAGAATCAGTCTGCATGTCATAGCAGAGAATGAGGCTTCACGTCAGCCACCACTGCAACAGTCCATTGGCATATATTTAGGCCCAGCACACACACAGGCAGAGGAGAGAGGTCCCGTAACAGAGAATCTGGCTTCATGTCAGCAGAGAATCAGTCTGCATGTCATAGCAGAGAATGAGGCTTCACGTCAGCCACCACTGCAACAGTCCATTGGCATATATTTAGGCCCAGCACCCAGGCAGAGGAGGGAGGTCCCGTAACAGAGAATCTGTCTTCATGTCAGCAGAGAATTAGTCTGCATGTCATAGCAGAGAATGAGGCTTCACGTCAGCCACCACTGCAACAGTCCATTGGCATATATTTAGGCCCAGCACACACACAGGCAGAGGAGAGAGGTCCCGTAACAGAGAATCTGGCTTCATGTCAGCAGAGAATCAGTCTGCATGTCATAGCAGAGAATGAGGCTTCACGTCACCCACCACTGCAACAGTCCATTGGCATATATTTAGGCCTAGCACACAGGCAGAGCAGAGAGGTCCCGTAACAGACAATCTGGCTTCATGTCAGCAGAGAATCAGTCTGCATGTCATAGCAGAGAATGAGGCTTCACGTCACCCACCACTGCAACAGTCCATTGGCATATATTTAGGCCTAGCACACAGGCAGAGCAGAGAGGTCCCGTAACAGACAATCTGGCTTCATGACAGCAGAGAATTAGTCTGCATGTCATAGCAGAGAATGAGGCTTCACGTCAGCCACCACTGCAACAGTCCATTGGCATATATTTAGGCCCAGCACCCAGGCAGAGGAGAGAGGTCCCGTAACAGACAATCTGGCTTCATGTCAGCAGAGAATTAGTCTGCATGTCATAGCAGAGAATCAGGCTTCACGTCAGCCACCACTGCAACAGTCCATTGTCATAAATTTAGGCCCAGCACCCAGGCAGAGGAGAGAGGTCCCGTAACAGACAATCTGGCTTCATGTCAGCAGAGAATTAGTCTGCATGTCATAGCAGAGAATGAGGCTTCACGTCAGCCACCACTGCAACAGTCCATTGGCATATATTTAGGCCTAGCACACAGGCAGAGCAGAGAGGTCCCGTAACAGACAATCTGGCTTCATGACAGCAGAGAATCAGTCTGCATGTCATAGCAGAGAATCAGGCTTCACGTCAGCCACCACTGCAACAGTCCATTGTCATAAATTTAGGCCCAGCACCCAGGCAGAGGAGAGAGGTCCCGTAACAGAGAATCTGGCTTCATGTCAGCAGAGAATCAGTCTTCATATCATAGCAGAGAATCAGGCTTCACGTCACCCACCACTGTAAGAGTCAATTTTCATAAATTTAGGCCCAGAACCCAGGCAGAGGAGAAAGGTCCCGTAACAGACAATCTGGCTTCATGTCAGCAGAGAATCAGTCTTCATATCATAGCCTAGAATCAGGCTTCACGTCACCCACCACTGTAAGAGTCAATTTTCATAAATTTAGGCCCAGAACCCAGGCAGAGGAGAAAGGTCCCGTAACAGACAATCTGGCTTCATGTCAGCAGAGAATCAGTCTTCATATCATAGCAGAGAATCAGGCTTCACGTCACCCACCACTGCAACAGTCAATTGTCATAAATTTAGGCCCAGCACCCAGGCAGAGGAGAGAGCTCCCGTAACAGAGGATCTGGCTTCATGTCAGCAGAGAATCAGTCTGCATGTCATAGCAGAGAATGAGGCTTCACGTCACCCACCACTGCAACAGTCCATTGGCATATATTTAGGCCTAGCACACAGGCAGAGCAGAGAGGTCCCGTAACAGACAATCTGGCTTCATGTCAGCAGAGAATCAGTCTGCATGTCATAGCAGAGAATGAGGCTTCACGTCACCCACCACTGCAACAGTCCATTGGCATATATTTAGGCCTAGCACACAGGCAGAGCAGAGAGGTCCCGTAACAGACGATCTGGCTTCATGTCAGCAGAGAATCAGTCTGCATGTCATAGCAGAGAATCAGGCTTCACGTCAGCCACCACTGCAACAGTCCATGGTCATAAATTTAGGCCCAGCACCCAGGCAGAGGAGAGAGGTCCCGTAACAGACAATCTGGCTTCATGTCAGCAGAGAATTAGTCTGCATGTCATAGCAGAGAATCAGGCTTCATGTCAGCCACCACTGCAACAGTCCATTGGCATATATTTAGGCCTAGCACACAGGCAGAGGAGAGGTTCATTCAACTTTGGGTAGCATCGCAATATAATGGTAAAATGAAAATAAAAATAGGATTGAATGAGGAAGTGCCCTGGAGTCCAATAATATATGGTTATGGGGAGGTAGTTAATGTCTAATCTGGACAAGGGACGGACAGGTCCTGTGGGATCCATGCCTGGTTCATTTTTATGAACGTCAGCTTGTCAACATTGGCTGTAGACAGGCGGCTGCGTTTGTCTGTAATGACGCCCCCTGCCGTGCTGAATACACGTTCAGACAAAACGCTGGCTGCCGGGCAGGCCAGCACCTCCAAGGCATAAAAGGCTAGCTCTGGCCACGTGGACAATTTAGAGACCCAGAAGTTGAATGGGGCCGAACCATCAGTCAGTACGTGGAGGGGTGTGCACACGTACTGTTCCACCATGTTAGTGAAATGTTGCCTCCTGCTAACACGTTGCGTATCAGGTGGTGGTGCAGTTAGCTGTGGCGTGTTGACAAAAGTTTTCCACATCTCTGCCATGCTAACCCTGCCCTCAGAGGAGCTGGCCGTGACACAGCTGCCTTGGCGACCTCTTGCTCCTCCTCTGCCTTGGCCTTGGGCTTCCACTTGTTCCCCTGTGACATTTGGGAATGCTCTCAGTAGCGCGTCTACCAACGTGCGCTTGTACTCGCGCATCTTCCTATCACGCTCCAGTGCAGGAAGTAAGGTGGGCACATTGTCTTTGTAGCGTGGATCCAGCAGGGTGGCAACCCAGTAGTCCGCACAGGTTAAAATGTGGGCAACTCTGCTGTCGTTGCGCAGGCACTGCAGCATGTAGTCGCTCATGTGTGCCAGGCTGCCCAGGGGTAAGGACAAGCTGTCCTCTGTGGGAGGCGTATCGTCATCGTCCTGCCTTTCCCCCCAGCCACGCACCAGTGATGGACCCGAGCTGCGTTGGGTGCCACCCCGCTGTGACCATGCTTCATCCTCATCCTCCTCCACCTCCTCCTCATCCTCGTCCTCCTCGTCCTCCAGTAGTGGGCCCTGGCTGGCCACATTTGTACCTGGCCTCTGCTGTTGCAAAAAACCTCCCTCTGAGTCACTTCGAAGAGACTGGCCTGAAAGTGCTAAAAATGACCCCTCTTCCTCATCCTCCTCCTCCTCCTCCTGGGCCACCTCCTGTTCCATCATCGCCCTAAGTGTTTTCTCAAGGAGACATAGAAGTGGTATTGTAACGCTGATAACGGTGTCATCGCCACTGGCCATGTTGGTGGAGTACTCGAAACAGCGCAACAGGGCACACAGGTCTCGCATGGAGGCCCAGTCATTGGTGGTGAAGTGGTGCTGTTCTGTAGTGCGACTGACCCGTGCGTGCTGCAGCTGAAACTCCACTATGGCCTGCTGCTGCTCGCACAGTCTGTCCAGCATGTGCAAGGTGGAGTTCCACCTGGTGGGCACGTCGCATATGAGGCGGTGAGCGGGAAGGCCGAAGTTACGCTGTAGCGCAGACAGGCGAGCAGCGGCAGGATGTGAACGCCGGAAGCGCGAACAGACGGCCCGCACTTTATGCAGCAGCTCTGACATGTCGGGGTAGTTGTGAATGAACTTCTGCACCACCAAATTCAGCACATGCGCCAAGCAAGGGATGTGCGTCAAATTGGCTAGTCCCAGAGCTGCAACGAGATTTCGCCCATTATCACACACCACCAGGCCGGGCTTGAGGCTCACCGGCAGCAACCACTCGTCGGTCTGTTGTTCAATACCCCGCCACAACTCCTGTGCGGTGTGGGGCCTGTCCCCCAAACATATGAGTTTCAGAATGGCCTGCTGACGTTTACCCCGGGCTGTGCTGAAGTTGGTGGTGAAGGTGTGTGGCTGACTGGATGAGCAGGTGGAAGAAGAGGAGGAGGAAGCCGAGAAGGAGGAGGTGGCAACAGGAGGCAAAGAATGTTGCCCTGCGATCCTTGGCGGCGGCAGGACGTGCGCCAAACAGCTCTCCGCCTGGGGCCCAGCTGCCACTACATTTACCCAGTGTGCAGTTAGGGAGATATAGCGTCCCTGGCCGTGCTTACTGGTCCACGTATCTGTGGTTAGGTGGACCTTGCTACAGATGGCGTTGCGCAGTGCACACTTGATTTTATGGGATACTTGGTTGTGCAGGGAAGGCACGGCTCTCTTGGAGAAGTAGTGCCGGCTGGGAACAACATACTGTGGGACAGCAAGCGACATGAGCTGTTTGAAGCTGTCTGTGTCCACCAGCCTAAATGACAGCATTTCATAGGCCAGTAGTTTAGAAATGCTGGCATTCAGGGCCAGGGATCGAGGGTGGCTAGGTGGGAATTTACGCTTTCTATCAAATGTTTGTGAGATGGAGAGCTGAACGCTGGCGTGTGACATGGTTGAGACGCTTGGTGACGGAGGTGGTGGTGGTGGTGTTGGTGGTACATCCCCTGTTTGCTGGGCGGCAGGTGCCAACGTTCCTCCAGAGGCGGAGGAAGAGGCCGAGGCGGCAGCAGCAGAATAGGCCGAGGCGGCAGCAGCAGAAGAGGTAGCAGGGGGAGCCTGAGTGACTTCCTTGGTTTTAAGGTGTTTACTCCACTGCAGTTCATGCTTTGCATGCAGGTGCCTGGTCATGCAGGTTGTGCTCAGGTTCAGAACGTTAATGCCTCGCTTCAGGCTCTGATGGCACAGCGTGCAAACCACTCGGGTCTTGTCGTCAGCACATTGTTTGAAGAAGTGCCATGCCAGGGAACTCCTTGAAGCTGCCTTTGGGGTGCTCGGTCCCAGATGGCGGCGGTCAGTAGCAGGCGGAGTCTCTTGGCGGCGGGTGTTCTGCTTTTGCCCACTGCTCCCTCTTTTGCTACGCTGTTGGCTCGGTCTCACCACTGCCTCTTCCTCCGAACTGTGAAAGTCAGTGGCACGACCTTCATTCCATGTGGGGTCTAGGACCTCATCGTCCCCTGCATCGTCTTCCACCCAGTCTTGATCCCTGACCTCCTGTTCAGTCTGCACACTGCAGAAAGACGCAGCAGTTGGCACCTGTGTTTCGTCATCATCAGAGACATGCTGAGGTGGTATTCCCATGTCCTCATCATCAGGAAACATAAGTGGTTGTGCGTCAGTGCATTCTATGTCTTTCACCGCTGGGGAAGGGCTAGGTGGATGCCCTTGGGAAACCCTGCCAGCGGAGTCTTCAAACAGCATAAGAGACTGCTGCATAACTTGAGGCTGAGACAGTTTCCCTGGTATGCATGGGGGTGATGTGACAGACTGATGGGGTTGGTTTTCAGGCGCCATCTGTGCGCTTTCTGCAGAAGACTGGGTGGGAGATAATGTGAACGTGCTGGATCCACTGTCGGCCACCCAATTGACTAATGCCTGTACCTGCTCAGGCCTTACCATCCTTAGAACGGCATTGGGCCCCACCATATATCGCTGTAAATTCTGGCGGCTACTGGGACCTGAGGTAGTTGGTACACTAGGACGTGTGGATGTGGCAGAACGGCCACGTCCTCTCCCAGCACCAGAGGGTCCACTAACACCACCACGACCATGTCCACGTCCGCGTCCCTTACTAGATGTTTTTCTCATTGTTATGGTTCACCACAACAACAAATATATTATTTGGCCCAATGTATTGTATTCAAATTCAGCGGGATATAAATTTGAGGCCTAGTATTTAGGCGCTGGGTGACCGGTATGGATTTAGTGACAGAATTAGACTTGGAAATGCACAGAAGCGTGTGTGTGAAGTTATTCTGAATGACCCTATGTGCACCTTCAATATTATATACCCTTTTAGGGATAGATTTCAAATAGCTCTGATATAGCAGAAACCACTAAATTATGAAATTGCTAAATTGGGAATTGTACTTCAACCCAGAACAAAAAATGTGCTTTGACGGACACTAAATATCTTGCCCAGCAACAACAGTACAGTGGTGGGTAACGAGAGATTTAGAGGGATTTAAATTTGAGGCCTAGTATTTAGGCGCTGGGTCACCGGTATGGATTTAGTGACAGAATTAGACTTGGAAATGCACAGAAGCGTGTGTGTGAAGTTATTCTGAATGACCCTATGTGCACCTTCAATATTATATACCCTTTTAGGGATAGATTTCAAATAGCTCTGATATAGCAGAAACCACTAAATTATGAAATTGCTAAATTGGGAATTGTACTTCAACCCAGAACAAAAAATGTGCTTTGACGGACACTAAATATCTTGCCCAGCAACAACAGTACAGCGGTAACGAGAGATTTAGAGGGATTTAAATTTGAGGCCTAGTATTTAGGCGCTGGGTCACCGGTATGGATTTAGTGACAGAATTAGACTTGGAAATGCACAGAAGCGTGTGTGTGAAGTTATTCTGAATGACCCTATGTGCACCTTCAATATTATATACCCTTTTAGGGATAGATTTCAAATAGCTCTGATATAGCAGAAACCACTAAATTATGAAATTGCTAAATTGGGAATTGTACTTCAACCCAGAACAAAAAATGTGCTTTGACGGACACTAAATATCTTGCCCAGCAACAACAGTACAGTGGTGGGTAACGAGAGATTTAGAGGGATTTAAATTTGAGGCCTAGTATTTAGGCGCTGGGTCACCGGTATGGATTTAGTGACAGAATTAGACTTGGAAATGCACAGAAGCGTGTGTGTGAAGTTATTCTGAATGACCCTATGTGCACCTTCAATATTATATACCCTTTTAGGGATAGATTTCAAATAGCTCTGATATAGCAGAAACCACTAAATTATGAAATTGCTAAATTGGGAATTGTACTTCAACCCAGAACAAAAAATGTGCTTTGACGGACACTAAATATCTTGCCCAGCAACAACAGTACACCGGTGGGTAACGAGAGATTTAGAGGGATTTAAATTTGAGGCCTAGTATTTAGGCGCTGGGTCACCGGTATGGATTTAGTGACAGAATTAGACTTGGAAATGCACAGAAGCGTGTGTGTGAAGTTATTCTGAATGACCCTATGTGCACCTTCAATATTATATACCCTTTTAGGGATAGATTTCAAATAGCTCTGATATAGCAGAAACCACTAAATTATGAAATTGCTAAATTGGGAATTGTACTTCAACCCAGAACAAAAAATGTGCTTTGACGGACACTAAATATCTTGCCCAGCAACAACAGTACACCGGTGGGTAACGAGAGATTTAGAGGGAATTAAATTTGAGGCCTAGTATTTAGGCGCTGGGTCACCGGTATGGATTTAGTGACAGAATTAGACTTGGAAATGCACAGAAGCGTGTGTGTGAAGTTATTCTGAATGACCCTATGTGCACCTTCAATATTATATACCCTTTTAGGGATAGATTTCAAATAGCTCTGATATAGCAGAAACCACTAAATTATGAAATTGCTAAATTGGGAATTGTACTTCAACCCAGAACAAAAAATGTGCTTTGACGGACACTAAATATCTTGCCCAGCAACAACAGTACACCGGTGGGTAACGAGAGATTTAGAGGGATTTAAATTTGAGGCCTAGTATTTAGGCGCTGGGTCACCGGTATGGATTTAGTGACAGAATTAGACTTGGAAATGCACAGAAGCGTGTGTGTGAAGTTATTCTGAATGACCCTATGTGCACCTTCAATATTATATACCCTTTTAGGGATAGATTTCAAATAGCTCTGATATAGCAGAAACCACTAAATTATGAAATTGCTAAATTGGGAATTGTACTTCAACCCAGAACAAAAAATGTGCTTTGACGGGCACTAAATAACTTTCCCAGCTACAACAGGACAACGGTAACGAGAGATTTAGAGGGATTTAAATTTGAGGCCTAGTATTTAGGCGCTGGGTGACAGGTATGGGTTTAGTGACAGAATTAGACTTGGAAATACACAGTAGCGGGTGTGTGTGAAGTTATTCTGAATGACCCTATGTGCACCTTCAATATTATATACCCTTTTTGGGATAGATTTCAAATAGCTCTGATATAGCAGGAACCACTAAATTATGAAATTGCTAAATTGGGAATTGTACTTCAACCCAGAACAAAAAATGTGCTTTGACGGACACTAAATATCTTGCCCAGCAACAACAGTACAGCGGTGGGTAACGAGAGATTTAGAGGGAATTAAATTTGAGGCCTAGTATTTAGGCGCTGGGTCACCGGTATGGATTTAGTGACAGAATTAGACTTGGAAATACACAGTAGCGGGTGTGTGTGAAGTTATTCTGAATGACCCTATGTGCACCTTCAATATTATATACCCTTTTTGGGATAGATTTCAAATAGCTCTGATATAGCAGGAACCACTAAATTATGAAATTGCTAAATTGGGAATTGTACTTCAACCCAGAACAAAAAATGTGCTTTGACGGGCACTAAATAACTTTCCCAGCTACAACAGGACAACGGTAACGAGAGATTTAGAGGGATTTAAATTTGAGGCCTAGTATTTAGGCGCTGGGTGACAGGTATGGGTTTAGTGACAGAATTAGACTTGGAAATACACAGTAGCGGGTGTGTGTGAAGTTATTCTGAATGACCCTATGTGCACCTTCAATATTATATACCCTTTTTGGGATAGATTTCAAATAGCTCTGATATAGCAGGAACCACTAAATTATGAAATTGCTAAATTGGGAATTGTACTTCAACCCAGAACAAAAAATGTGCTTTGACGGGCACTAAATAACTTTCCCAGCTACAACAGGACAACGGTAACGAGAGATTTAGAGGGATTTAAATTTGAGGCCTAGTATTTAGGCGCTGGGTGACAGGTATGGGTTTAGTGACAGAATTAGACTTGGAAATACACAGTAGCGGGTGTGTGTGAAGTTATTCTGAATGACCCTATGTGCACCTTCAATATTATATACCCTTTTTGGGATAGATTTCAAATAGCTCTGATATAGCAGGAACCACTAAATTATGAAATTGCTAAATTGGGAATTGTATTTCAACCCAGAACAAGAAATGTGCTTGAACGGACACTAAATAACTCGCCCAGCTACAGCACTAGGGACAGATTTAGCTGGATATAAATTTGAGGCCTAGTATTTAGGCGCTGGGTGACCGGTATGGATTTAGTGACAGAATTAGACTGGGATATGGCCAAAAAATGAACAGACTATTGCTGGTTAAATGCACTTGGTGTGACAGCTTCACCCTGATGTAGGCTTTAGCCAAAAAACAACCACACCATTGAGGGTTAAATGCACTTGGTGACAGGCGCAGCTTGCCCCTGATTTTGTATATGGCCAAAAAATGAACAGACTATTGCTGGTTAAATGCACTTGGTGTGACAGCTTCACCCTGATGTAGGCTTTAGCCAAAAAACAACCACACCATTGAGGGTTAAATGCACTTGGTGACAGGCGCAGCTTGCCCCTGATTTTGTATATGGCCAAAAAATGAACAGACTATTGCTGGTTAAATGCACTTGGTGTGACAGCTTCACCCTGATGTAGGCTTTAGCCAAAAAACAACCACACCATTGAGGGTTAAATGCACTTGGTGACAGGCGCAGCTTGCCCCTGATTTTGTATATGGCCAAAAAATGAACAGACTATTGCTGGTTAAATGCACTTGGTGTGACAGCTTCACCCTGATGTAGGCTTTAGCCAAAAAACAACCACACCATTGAGGGTTAAATGCACTTGGTCGCAGCTTGTGCTGGCGCACCACAAGACACAAAATGGCCGCCGATCACCCCAGAAAAATGAGACTGACAAACGGTCTGTGCAGCCTAAAAACAGTGAGCAATTGAGTATCAGCAGCTCAATGGTCCACAGCTGCAGATCGATCAGTTAATCAAGTCCTTTGGAGGAGTTAATCTGCCTAATCTCGCCCTACTGTCGCAGCCGCAACCTCTCCCTACGCTAATCAGAGCAGAGTGACGGGCGGCGCTATGTGACTCCAGCTTAAATAGAGGCTGGGTCACATGGTGCTCTGGCCAATCACAGCCATGCCAATAGTAGGCATGGCTGTGATGGCCTCTTGGGGCAAGTAGTATGACGCTTGTTGATTGGCTGCTTTGCAGCCTTTCAAAAAGCGCCAAGAAAGCGTCACAAAAGCGCGAAGAAAGCGACGAACACCGAACCCGAACCCGGACTTTTACGAAAATGTCCGGGTTCGGGTCCGTGTCACGGACACCCCAAAATTCGGTACGAACCCGAACTATACAGTTCGAGTTCGCTCATCCCTAGACATAACCCAATTAAAGACTGGCAAGCGAGACAAATCATTGGTTGGAGCGATTTTTGTTCGGATAATTGTCTGGGCACATCTATCTCTGGTGTGTCCATTACGGCTTTACCTCAGTATCTCTCAGATTTTGCGGATGTCTTTTCGGAGGGTGGGGCTCAGGAATTGCCCCCTCATTGAGACTATGATTGTCCAGTGAATCTCATTCCGGGGACTAAGTTGCCAAAGTCTCAACCCGAAAGAGAGGTCATGCGAAAGTATGTCGCCGAGAGTTTGGCAAAGGGTCATATTAGGCCATCTAAGTCTCCGGTGGCAGTAGGTTTGTTCTTTGTGAAGAAAAAAGATGGATCTCTGAAACCGTGTTTGGATTTCCGGGAATTGAACCGTATTACAGTCCGGGATCCATATCCCCTGCCTTTGATCTCTGATCTTTTTAATCAGATTGTTGGAGCCAAGGTGTTCTCCAAGTTGGATTTGAGAGGAGCATACAATCTGATCAGGATCAAGGAGGGGGATGAGTGGAAAACGGCCTTCAATACGCACAACGGTCATTTTGAGAACCTGGTAATGCCTTTTGAGTTGACGAACGCACCAGCAGTATTTCAGCGATTCGCCAATGACATTTTTCATCACTTGGTGGGGAGGTTTGTAGTAGTTTACCTGGATGACATTTTAATTTATTCTCCTGATCTAAAGACCCATCAGGATCATGTGAGACAGGTTTTGACGATCCTTCGGGAGAATAAGTTATATGCCAAATTGGAGAAATGTTTGTTTGCGGTGCAAGAGCTTCCGTTCTTGGGATACATGCTTTCTGATTCCAGTTTTCGTATGGACCCCGAAAAGGTCCGGGCGGTTCTGGAGTGGGACCGACCAGAGAATCAGAAAGCTTTGATGCGGTTCTTGGGGTTTACAAATTATTATAGAAAATGTATTTCGAATTATTCTACCCTAGTCAAACCTCTCACTGATATGACCAAGAAGGGCACCGATGTCTCTGTCTGGTCGGATGAGGCATTGCAGGCCTTTTCGGTTATTAAGGAGCGTTTTGCGTCTGCTCCCATTCTGGTGCAGCCGGATGTGTCTCAGCCATTCGTGGTGGAGGTTGATGCATCAGAGGTGGGGGTTGGGGCGGTGCTGTCACAGGGTTCATCTCCTGGCAAGTGGGTCCCGTGTGCCTTCTTCTCCAAGAAGCTCTCGTCGCCGAGAGGAATTATGATGTTGGGGATAGGGAGTTGTTGGTTATCAAGCTGGCCTTTGAGGAATGGCGTCACTGGTTAGAGGGGGCGTCTCACCCCGTTACGGTGTATACAGACCATAAGAATTTGGCTTACCTGCAATCTGCCAAGCGTCTGAACCCTAGGCAGGCCAAATGGTCACTGTTTTTTACCAGGTTCAATTTCGTGGTTACCTTTCGCCCAGGGGTCAAGAACGTCAAGGCAGATGCCTTGTCTTGCAGCTTCCCTGGAGGAGGTGATTCAGAAGATCCGGCGCCGATTTTGGCAGATGGGGTGGTGGTCTCTGCTCTGTACCCTGAATTGGAGATGGAGGTGTTGGGAGCCCAGGAGGGGGCTCCTGGTTCTTGTCCCCCAGGGAGGTTGTTTGTTCCTGAGGGCCTACGATGCAAGGTGTTCAAGGAACATCACGATACTGTTCTCGCTGGACATCCTGGTGGTAAGTCCACCTGTGATCTGGTGTCCCGGAGGTTCTGGTGGCTAGGGTTACATAAGAGCATTCAGAATTATGTGACAGCTTGTGAAACCTGCGCTCGGTCAAAGGTTGCTCATACTCGACCGCCTTGTTCACTTCTTCCATTGTCTATTCCATCTCGTCCTTGGACGCATTTGTCTATGGACTTTATTATGGACCTGCCTTGTTCCTCCGGGAGAACACTAATTTTGGTGGTAGTCGACCGTTTCAGTAAAATGGCTCACTTTATACCACTAACGAGTCTGCCTACCGCTAAGACTATTGTGCAGATTTTTGTGGATAATATTGTGAAATTGCACGGTATTCCTTCGGATGTGGTCTCTGATATGGGCACGCAGTTTGTCTCCAGGTTTTGGAGGGCGTTCTGCTCTCGGCTTGGCATTCAACTTTCATTCTCTTCGGCATTTCATCCACAGTCGAATGGTCAGACGGAGCGTACTAATCAAAAGCTGGAGACCTACTTGAGGTGCTTTGTGGCTGAGAATCAGGAGGACTGGTCCTCATTCTTGTCCTTAGCAGAATTTGCGTTGAATAACCGTAGGCAGGAGTCCACGGGTAGTCGCCATTTTTTGGCGCATACGGTTTCCATCCTCAGTTTGGTACCTTTTCTGGGTCTGGTTCCTCCAGGATGCCAGAGGAGGAGAGATTCTCTTCTGCCTTGTCCTCTATCTGGCGGAGAATTCAAGGGAATTTGGAGAGGATGGGTGAGAGGTATAAACGAATGGCTGACAAGAGACGTATGACTGGTCATGACCTGTGTGTGGGTGATCTGGTGTGGTTGTCCACTAAGAATATCAAGTTGAGAGTGCCATCTTGGAAACTGGGTGCAAGATTTATTGGTCCGTATAAAATTTCTGCGGTGATCAATCCTGTGGCGTTTCGGCTGGATCTTCCGCAGACTTGGAGGATCCATTATGTCTTCCACAGGTCTTTACTAAAAAAAATCGTGAAACCGGTGGAACCATCGCCATTGCCTCCTCCTCCTGTTCTAGTCGAGGGAAACTTGGAGTTCGATATCTCCAGGATTCTCGACTCGAGAGTTCTTCGGGGTTCCCTTCAGTACCTGGTACACTGGAGGGGGATACGGTCCTGAGCAGAGGATGTGGGTTCCGGCGTCAGATGTCAACGCCAGCCGACTGGTAAGGGCCTTTCATAGCTCCCATCCGGAAAAGGTTGGTCCGGGGTGTCCGGAGGTCACCCGTAGAAGGGGGGGTACTGTCATGCCCCACTCTGACGATGTGCGGAGGTCGGCCAGGATAGCAGCACGAAGTTAGTGTTTGTTTTGGTGCCGTGCTGGATCCGCCTCTCATCAGGTGCTCTGGGTGGAGTCATTAGTTTAAATGGCACTCCAGCCAAGTGATCTGAGCGGATTATACTAATCATTGTGGTCTGGGAAGCTAGGAGGGAAGGTTGGCTGTCTGTTCCTGCTCTGGAAGATAAATGTCATTTCTAGTTTGGTTGTTTTGTGTCATCTTTCCCATCCAGGTTCTGTGCGAGCAGGCTGCTCCTATTTCCCCACTTCACCATCTCAGGGAATTCAGGGTTTTGTCAGCTCAGGCTGGAGGACACATCACACCAACTTCAAGGTCTGCATGTGGGCTGAGCAGTGCAGGGAAAGAGGTCAGGGATTAGCTAGGAGGTGACCCTTCCCCTGTCTCTCGTCCAGAGCCTGGTTGGTGCGTTATCTGTTATTCGGAGTGCACACCCGTCGTGACAGTAAATTGCTCCCCTACCATGTGTATTGTTGTAGTAATCAAGTACTGTATACCGGTATATGCTGTTTTCATTAAATTACCATGTGGATATAAAATAAACAACAACGGATGATTGAGGGCTAGGCCTGATGCTCATTTTTACATTAACATTCACAGGTAAATTGCTCCCCTAGCCTGTGTATTGCTGTACTGATCACCTATATGCTAGTTTAATTAAATTGAAATCCCAAAAAAAGAAAAAAAAACGATTTTGTGGAGATGAGAAGAAATTAAAGTAATTTCCTTGCAGATCTGCTTTTGAGGTTTGCAGCAGCTTCAGTTCTGCTACGAGGCACAGCAGCCTCAGCTCCTCACTTCTCACTCCCTGGCTGACAGCGTCCCTGCTTGTCCCTATTCTACACACACAATTCTTCTTTTTTGTAATTCTAACCTTTCTCTTCCCTCTCCCCGGCAGTAGAATACAAGCTTGATTGATTTCTGACTCTACCGATTGTTTTTTTTTTTTTTTTTACTCTCCTTGAATCCTTAAGATGGTTTTTCTGGCAGATACTCAAAGACCCATCCACCGTCATTTACAGCCCAGCACAGAATGGCTTTCTGCTCGTTCTGTTAGGTCACCTCCCTGCCTGCTGCAGCACTGATTGACTCATCCAGGCTGTCTGTCCGCCTGGGAGCCAATCATTGCAAGCCCGTCCCCCTACTTCCTCTCAGGGTCATGTGAGATATCTTCATCTTCCTCCTTAGTGCTTTTTTCCTACCTACAGTACAGACCAAAAGTTTGGACACACCTTCTCATTCAAAGAGTTTTCTTTATTTTCATGACTATGAAAATTGTAGATTCACACTGAAGGCATCAAAACTATGAATTAACACATGTGGGATTATATACATAACAAAAAAGTGTGAAGCAACTGGAAATATGTCATATTCTAGGTTCTTCAAAGTAGCCACCTTTTGCTTTGATTACTGCTTTGCACACTCTTTGCATTCTCTTGATGAGCTTCAAGAGGTAGTCACCTGAGATGGTCTTCACTTCACAGGTGTGCCCTGTCAGGTTTAATAAGTGAGATTTCTTGCCTTATAAATGGGGTTGGGACCATCAGTTGCGTTGTGGAGAAGTCAGGTGGATACACAGCTGATAGTCCTACTGAATAGACTGTTAGAATTTGTATTATGGCAAGAAAAAAGCAGCTAAGTAAAGAAAAACCAGTGGCCATCATTAATGAAGGTCAGTCAGTCCGAAAAATTGGGAAAACTTTGAAAGTGTCCCCAAGTGCAGTCACAAAAACCATCAAACGCTACAAAGAAACTGGCTCACATGCGGACCGCCCCAGGAAAGGAAGACCAAGAGTCACCTCTGCTGCGGAGGATAAGTTCATCCGAGTCACCAGCCTCAGAAATCGCAGGTTAACAGCAGCTCAGATTAGAGACCAGGTCAATGCCACCCAGAGTTCTAGCAGCAGACACATCTCTAGAACAACTGTTAAGAGGAGACTGTGTGAATCAGGTCTTCATGGTAGAATATCTGCTAGGAAACCACTGCTAAGGACAGGCAACAAGCAGAAGAGACTTGTTTGGGCTAAAGAACACAAGGACTGGACATTAGACCAGTGGAAATCTGTGCTTTGGTCTGATGAGTCCAAATTTGAGATATTTGGTTCCAACCACTGTGTCTTTGTGCGACGCAGAAAAGGTGAACGGATGGACTCTACATGCCTGATTCCCACCGTGAAGCATGGAGGAGGAGGTGTGATGGTGGGGGGGGGGCTTTGCTGGTGACACTGTTGGGGATTTATTCAAAATTGAAGGCATACTGAACCAGCATGGCTACCACAGCATCTTGCAACGGCATGCTATTCCATCCGGTTTGCGTTTAGTTGGACCATCATTTATTTTTCAACAGGAAAATGACCCTAAACATACCTCCAGGCTGTGTAAGGGCTATTTGACCATGGAGGAGAGTGATGCGGTGCTTCGCCAGATGACCTGGCCTCCACAGTCACCAGACCTGAACCCAATCGAGATGGTTTGGGGTGAGATGGACCGTAGAGTGAAGGCAAAAGGGCCAACAAGTGCTAAGCATCTCTGGGAACTCCTTCAAGACTGTTGGAAGACCATTTCAGGTGACTACCTCTTGAAGCTCATCAAGAGAATGCCAAGAGTGTGCAAAGCAGTAATCAAAGAAAAAGGTGGCTAATTTGAAGAACCTAGAATATGACATATTTTCAGTTGTTTCACACTTGTTTGTTATGTATATAATTCCACATGTGTTGATTCATAGTTTTGATGCCTTCAGTGTGAATCTACAATTTTCATAGTCATGAAAATAAAGAAAACTCTTTGAATGAGAAGGTGTCCAAACTTTTGTTCTGTACTGTACATGTGAACTGAAATGGTGTTGTACTGGATTCACCTGAAAAGATTTGGGTTCATCTGCCATCCGAAAAATAGCAACGTTTGGATCGAACCCTCTTTAGTCCAAACTGGTTCATTCATCCTTATAAGGAACCATAATAATAATAATCTTAATTTATATAGCGCCATTGTATTCTGCAGCTCTTTACAATCAAAAGGGAGTAATCTGTGTGAGGGGACCATAGGGAGCAGTTCACGTGATCGTGATGGGCCATGGGGAGCAGTTTATGTGATAGTGGTGGGCCATGGGGAGCAGTTTATGTGATAGTGGTGGGCCATGGGGAGCAATTTATGTGATAGTGGTGGGCCATGGGGAGCAGTTTATGTGATAGTGGTTGTGGCGGAAATAACCTCGCCACTGGATTTTGGAGGGGTCTGTTTGCCAGCCTTTTGCCTCAGGATTATGGCCAATATACTAAAACTTTGAAGGAGAAGGTAGACCGGCCGCACAGCCTAAATCTGTGGAACTGTTTTGGGCAGGAAAGCCATGTTTGCGGTCGGTCAAATGTGACTTCCATGGAATGCGGGAACCCCTGCTCGGATCTGGATGATTTCTGGATATGTTGTTCGACCAGATCAGAGCTATCCATGAATGTATAATTTAGGGGGATGTGTGAGGCTTTGGGGTGTTTTATGAGTTTTGGGGAAACATTTGTATTTTCTGCCTGTGAGTAATTAATTTAGCCCATTGTGTTTGGTAATTATATCACAGGCGGAGCCCATTGTGTTTGTTAATTGTATCACAGGCACAAGGGGGAGTTGTGTATAATTGCTGGGAGTGTTTCCATACTGTAAATGGATGTGATTGGATTATTAAAAACTCAGTCTCAGTCATACAAAAGGTCCCAGGGGAGTGTCCCTTGATGGAAGACCTGCATAAAAGGCTGACATGTAGCCCCAATAAAGAGTTCCTGCTTTACCCTCAACATAGAGCCTTGTCTCATGTGTGTGGGTGAAAGGGCTGCATCTACACTGGGGACTGCTATACGCTGTACTCCCCTGGTTATAATCCCTGAGCTCTTTTAAGATCTTGTTCCTGCATCGCTCTCTGAAGGAAGAGAGGTTCACCCACTGGAGCCTGGTGCCTTGTCGTAGGTCCAGGGTGGGTAGAAAACAGAAGGGAGGTTCACCCACTGGAGCCTGGTGCCTTGTCGTAGGTCCAGGGTGGGTAGAAAACAGAAGGGAGGTTCACCCACTGGAGCCTGGTGCCTTGTCATAGGTCCAGTGGTGGTCCAGGGGGAGCAGTTTATGTGATAGTGGTGGGCCATGGGGAGCAGTTTATGTGATAGTGGTGGGCCATGGGGAGCAGTTTATGTGATAGTGGTGGGCCATGGGGAGCAGTTTATGTGATAGTGGTGGGCCATGGGGAGCAGTTTATGTGATAGTGGTGGGCCATGGGGAGCAGTTTATATAATAGTGGTGGGCTATGGGAAGCAGTTTATGTGATAGTGGTGGGCCATGGGGAGCAGTTTATGTGATAGTGGTGGGCCATGGGGAGCAGTTTATGTGATATTGGTGGGCCGTGGGGAGCAGTTTATGTGATAGTGGTGGGCCGTGGGGAACAGTTTGTATGAGATATTGGGAAGATGAGGATCAGTCTGTATTTGAGAGGAGGACATCCCTCCTGTCTGCTAATGTTGTAGCATGGAAACAGGGGAGAAGGGGTGCTATAAGAGGAGGCAGCCTGAGGGGGAAAAGCAGGAGATTCAAATGGAATGAAACTACTAAAAGGGAATATTTTCCTGAGTTAAGCAAATTAAATGCCCAGCAGATGAAGAAATGCCCCCTTTGAGGCAAATGAGAAGGCTTTGGTAGTTCCCTTTCCTTCACCTACCTCTCCCACCAGAATTATAGCTAGGAAGAATAAATTATTAAATATATTCTATGTAACTATGAGGCACCCACAGCTGCCCCTGTAAAGTGCCACACACACCCCTTTGGGTGGTCCTATATAGTGCTCTGTGTCAGCCTCCTGATAATGTTGAGGTTTGACAATGAATACAGGAGTGACTATCACTGAACAAGTGCAGCAGACACTGAGTATGTCAACCACCAAAAAACGCAACTAAGTAACAAACCCAAAGGAATAGAAGTCAAGTCAGCCATGTGCGCCACTATCTGCGTGGGCACCCCTGATGAAGCCGCTTTTCATGGTGAAACATGCAAGATTAATGGTAATTTGCAGTACATGTGCTGAATAGCAGCAAGGGAGCATTCACATATGCGTCCTTCGATATTTCTCCACTTGCCCCAACATATCCCAAGATGTGTGGCTCGAGATGATCAGGGTTTTTTTTAAAACATGATTTCAATCACTATACTCTGTCACAAAATAGCTATCCTATATGTGCCCGTGTGCTTCCTCCCAGTGGTTCTGATGTGAATTGCAGCCTGTCAAGAGTTTTGATTTGTCTTCAGTTGGAGCCCTTAACCAAACTTGATCGCAGATAAGGGTGGACGCATCAACAAATCAGTATATCAACAGAGTGAGGTGGGAATGAGCCTTAGGGTATCTTGTCCCTTGTCTCATATACAGTCTTCAAAACAGTATTGTGCTTGAGCCAGATGAACATCATATGGCTCAGATGGAAGGTTCTTATGTATGCCATTATTGTATCAGAATTCCATATCATACATCACCTATAGTCGTCCATGTAAAAAAATGCTTAGTTTTCCATCAGAGATGTGTCACTCAGACCGCAGGCTCCATACATAGTTTAGAAGATTAAAGCACAAGAAACACAAAAAATATGGTTTATTGTTCTCCAAAAAAAAAAGAGAAAAAAAAACTAGCTACTCCACCTTATTGACATCAGTGATGAAGGAAGTAGCTACATTCTCCTCCTACTTGGTTTCAATAGCAGACCATACTTCTGCCGGGGAAATAACCACAATTAAACACGTAATACATAGTTTTATTGCTCATTGCTGAGACACAAACTCCAAAAGAAACAGAAGTGATGTTGGTAATTGGCATTTTATTATCTTTTTATTTTACCTATTTTTAGTTGATGTGTCTACCATTCCGATATGAGTGCTGCTTACTATGATCCTTTGTCATATCAGAGCAGACATTGGTAGAACATATAAAGTCCAAAGACAGATTTCACCCGGTTTTTTATCTGCTTGGTCTTTACCCCATACACAATAGGATTAATGAGAGGTGGCAGCATCAGGTACACATTGGCCAATAGGATGTGAATATGATTTGGGACATTTTTTCCAAATCTGTGGACAACAGAAGACAGAACAACCGGAATGTAAAATGAAAGGATGGCGCAAATATGAGAGGCGCATGTGCCAAGAGCCTTAGTTCTGGCTTCTGTGGAGGCCAGCTTAAACACAGCTCTAAGAATCATGACATAAGAGCAGATGATGAAGAACAGATCCAACCCTACAATGAAAAGAGCCACCACTATGCCATAGATGTTGTTGAAGGTGGTATCGGCACAGGCAAGTTTCACCACGGCCATGTGCTCACAGTAGGAGTGGTGGATGACATTGGCCGAACAGAAGAGCAGTCTCTTTAAAAGGATAGGTAAAGGCAGCATCAGTCCTACCGCTCTAATAATGGCCAACATGCCGATATGTGCTATCAGCCATTTTGTTAGTATTGTGGTGTACCTAAGAGGGTTACAGATGGCAACATATCTATCAAATGCCATGGCCAAGAGTAGGGCTGACTCCATAATGGCAAAGGAATGGAGGAAAAACATCTGGGTGAGGCACGCCTCAGAGTAAATCTCATGAGAGTTCAGCCAAAGGATCCCCAACATCTTGGGTGTGGTAGAATTACACAAGACTAGGTCAATGGAGGACAACATACAGAGAAAGAAGTACATGGGTTCATGGAGGCTTCGATCTATCCTGATGATGAAAATCAGCATGACGTTTCCAATAATAGATGTGAAATAAACCATGGTGAAGACAACGGCAAGGTAGAGGTAGAGATGTTCAAGGCCAGGGATCCCCAGGAGAAAGAACTGTATGGGAAGCAACTGGGTAGAATTCTGTAAAGACATGATGTCTAATCTCAAAATTCATGGAAGGTCCCTATGAAGAAAAATTGAGACATCATTAGTCTTAAAATTTTATTTTGGGACTGAATAAATTTATTGAATAGAAAGTTCTCAGATTGCCCCCAAAAAGTCTTATACAAAATTCGGGTTCATTAGAATTTACACGTTTTAGAATCAGTTTGCTCATATCTAGTTCTTTTTTTTTTCTAGTCTTCATCAGGTGGAGATGTGTATGTGTGATGTTATAGATGGATCATCAGCCATGATGAGACTGAGATCTACCAGTGTAGCAATCCACACCTTGACCCTTAACAAGTTAAATAAACCATGGCAAGATGCTTTTTCTTGATTTTTTTCAATGTCATCATTTGTGATGTGATATCACAGTTATGTTAGAAACTGCTCTATCCAACCTCCAAGTGGCTGTCATCTACCACCCTTCAGGACCTGTCACCATCTTTTTCAACACCTTCACCACCTGTCTACCACACTTTCTTTCCACTGACATTCCCACTATCATGAGTGATTTCAACATTCCCACTGACACTTGTCACTCAGCTACCTCTCACAGAGTTCTTCCACTGCCACTCACAAAGATGGTTACAAACTGGATCTTATCTTTACACAACTCTGTTCCCCATCTAACCTCTCAAACCTACCTCTCCTTCTATCTGACCACAATCTACTCACATTCTCTTCACTTGCCACCACTGTATAACACCTCAATAAATACAGCTCTCAACTCATTTGCCCCCCCCCCCCCCATAACACTTAGAAAATTAATAGGTAACCCTGGCACACCAATTTGACTGAAGAACTGAGACAAGCTTCTAGGGTTGCAGAGCAACCAAAACAACTATTTATCACTTTCACCTCTTTTTCATACTATAAACAAAAGATTGACATAAAAAAAAGCTTCAGCCTACCGTCCCCACAGCTCCTCTATACAACTATTCATTCTTCTTCCTCCAAAACCAGCATTTCCAATCTACTCTCCAGATCACATCCCATCCCACCTCATCCCCAACCACTAGAGATGTCCCGAACTATTCGCCGGCGAACATAGCTTGTTCGCGTTGGCCGCGGCGGGCGAACATATGCGATGTTCGGTCCGCCCCTATTCATCATCATTGAATAAACTTTGACCCTGTACCTCACAGTCAGCAGACACATTCCAGCCAATCAGCAGCAGCCCCTCCCTCCCAAACCCTCCCACCTCCTGGACAGCAGCCATCTTAGATTCATTCAGAAGCTGCAGTGTTAGTGAGAGGAGGGACAGTGCGGCTGCTGCTGCTGATTCAATAGGGAAATCGATAGCTAGGCCAGTGTATTCTGTGTCCACTCCAGTCCTGAAAGACTCATCTGATCTCTGCTGTAAGGACAGCACCCCAAAAAGCCCTTTTTAGGTCTAGAACATCTGTATTATTTTTTATTTTTTTCCTGTGTAATCTGTTTGCAGTTGACTGCCAGCGTGTGTGTCAGGCTCACAGTGTTTACTGTGCCCACTTGCCCAGTGCCACCACTCATATCTAGTGTCACAGTAGCTTGCATTTAAAAAAAAACAAACTTTTTTGACTGTAATAGAATAGCAGTCAGTTGCCTGCACGCGTGTGTGTTTCAGGCCCTGCAAGTGCACAGTGTCACCAGCGCAGCTCATATCTGGTGTCACAGTAGATTACATTAAATAAAAACAACTATTTTGACTGTAATATAATAACAGTTAGTTGTCTGCAAGCGTGTGTGTCAGGCCTACAGCGTGTACTCTGCCAACTTCTGCCAGTGCACAGTGCCACTCATATCTGGTGTCACAGTAGCTTGCACGCATAGTACAACTAAACTAATCTAAAAAAAAATGACAGGCAGAGGCAGGCCACCCCGCAGGGGCCGTCGTAGTCGTGGTGCTGTGATTCCCTTTGGCCCTAGAATAATGCCCAGTGTTCAGAGGCCACGTACCCTGAACTCGAAAGGTTCTGAGGACATAGTTGACTGGCTAACACAGGACACCCAATCTTCTACAGCTTCCGCTCGGAACCTTGACGCACCATCCTCCTCCAGCTCAGCTTCGGGCACCTCTCAAGTTCCCACTCGCCCGCCTGCCGCCACTACCACCACAGCCACCACAGCTGCTTCACTTGATCCCTCAGAGGAGTTATTTACACATCAGTTGGATGAAATTAGTGATGCGCAACCATTATTGCCAGAGGATGTAGATAACAGGGATATGTCTCAGTCAGGCAGCATTACACACATGGACGTACAGTGTGATGATGATGATGATGTTGTACCCGCTGCTGCTTCCTTTCCTGAGGTGTCAGATACAAGTGAAGCGGTTGATGATGACGATGTGTCCGTGGATGTCAAGTGGGTGCCCACTCGAAGAGAAGAAGTACAGGTACAGGAAAGGTCAGATGGGGAGACAGAGAGGAGGAGGAGACGAGTTGGAAGCAGGGGGAGGTCGTCGCAAGGAGCTAGTGGCACAGTCAGACAGCATGTATCGGCACCCGGGGTCAGCCAGACAGCACGCCAATCAACGCATGCTGTTGCCACCAACAGAATGCCGTCATTGCAAAGCTCAGCAGTGTGGCATTTTTTTTGTGTGTCTGCCTCTGACAACAGCGATGCCATTTGCAACCTGTGCCAAAAGAAACTGAGTCGTGGGAAGTCCAACACCCACCTCGGTACAACTGCTTTGCGAAGGCACATGATCTCACATCACAAACGCCTATGGGATCAACACATGAGTACAAGCAGCACACAAATTCAAAGCCACCATCCTCCTCCTGGTCCAGCATCTTCAGCCACGTCAACCACTGCTGTCCTCCTTGCCCCCTCTCAACCATCCGCCACTCCGCCTCTTGCCTTAAGCAGTTCCTGCTCATCTGCCCACAGCCAGGTGTCTGTCAAGGAAATGTTTGAGCGTAAGAAGCCAATGTCACAGAGTCACCCCCTTGCCCGGCAGCTGACAGCTGGCTTGTCGGAACTCTTAGCCTGCCAGCTTTTACCATACAAGCTGGTGGAGTCTGAGGCCTCCAAAAAATGTGTAGCTATTGGGACACCGCAGTGGAAGGTACCCGGCCGAAATTTCTTTGCACAAAAGGCAATCCCCAACCTGTACTTGTCACGGCTGAGGATGGGGGAAACCCTCAGCCGTGCGATGGTGGAAGATGGTCGCTGCTCGGCCAGGACCACAGGATTAGGGAGCAGGTCACCTCCTATCGCGTCCCTAACCTGACCCTAACTCCTAGCTGCATGGGCCGACCTTTAAGGTAGGAGGACCCATGCTCAGGAACCTCGGAGCCCTAACTCACCCTCCGACCGGTCCCTGGGCTAGGAGTCAGGGTAAGACAACCTGTTCCTTCTGGATACGGAGGAACAGGAGTCTCACTGGCCAAGCTGCAAGGAAGGGAGAACAAATGCAACCTATGGCAATGGCAGGTACTTGCCACAAACATAACTCTCACCTGCCACAGACACAAAGCCTGGAACCCATGTGGAAGTACAGCCCACAGACAACAGGACTCAGCACACAACACACTACACACGGGAACCCAGGACCATAGGTGCAATAAACAAACATAAAACCAAACACATCTTCAAGACACCAAACAAGATATTGTATTTGCTATGACCAGAAGGATGGCCCCCACTGGCAGTTGGTAAGTAACCAGGAGGATGTCTCTAATATCACAATAAATATAATAATAGGATGGGACAAAATATTCCCAACTGCTGTTTGTGCAGAAGATTTTGTCCACATATTTACAGATTTCTTCAATTTTCCCCACCAAGATGTTCCAGACATGGTATTCCATTCATGTTCTATTTCTGATAATTGTCCCTGATGATGATTAAATGCAATTTCAGCTTCTTTTACTTGTTCGTTTAATATTTTTAAAAGACCTTTATCCTTTTTAATTTCTTCTGTCCACTTATCCCACGGAAATGTATCAATTTGAGTGAGATTGAATTGTATTGGAAAGGTTTTCAATTGATTTGTATTTATGGAAGAAATATTAAGTCTTCCTAAATTCATAGAAATAGCTTTCAGATCTCCTTCCAAACAATATAGACCTCTTGTCAAATTCTCGTAATGTATACAAGAAGAAAAGAATGCTACGACCTTTTCTTTCTCAGACATCACTTGTACACAAACTTTGTTTAAACCAACTTGAGTTACCAAATCATGAATTGAGTAGACATTCTCAATCCGTGCATGGCAAGAAGATTGATTATGGAAACAAGAATGATAAATCGCCTTATCTTGCTCCTGTAAACAGATTATTTTAGAAACAAAGTGTAGACATAAAGAAAGATCCAATTGTTCTATATGAGAACCATCATATGCAAATTCTGTATATTGCAATTGATAATAAATCAACTGTGTTTCACTCACAGGAATTCCTAAAACAATTATTGGAACGACCATTTGTTCTCTTCCAGCTACTGGAATCAATGAGGTCGCTGTACATGTGTTCTCATTACATCCTAACCACTTATTTACCCATAAATCTATATGTCTCATACTGTCTCCAATTTTCCACCCAATCTTTTTATTTATTTTTTATTGATATTCCAAAAAAGAAGGAACAAGGGGTAACAGGGCCCCAAGGCATAGGCACGCAGGCCTGCCTGACAAAACTTGTAAGTACATAGTGAAAATACAGAAATACAGCATTGATCAGATGTTTACAATTTAGCAGGGAAGACCGTACATGGCAATCTTTAGAGAGGCGTACAAACTAGTAATGAGGAGAGGTTTAGGCATCAAAGGATTAAGATAATCAGGCAAATTGGTGTGTGCTAAGATAAGACTGTGATTAAGATGAGAGTTTGAGTAGGGCGCTAGACCATGTATCAACAGGAGGAGCATTGCATAGGATAATCCCAGACCCAACCTATAGCTATGAACCTGAGGAGGAATTGTGTGAAATGTCAGGAGGATGGAGAGGAGGAGCAACTCCCATAGTCTTAGATTCAGTGCAGAGTAATAAGGGGTTCACCATGTCTTTAGGAGCCCTGTATTTAGCCCAAAGAGACCAGTTTTTGAGAAAGACCCTATGAGTACGCGTTTCCCAGGAGGACAGTTCCTCAAACCTATGGAGCTGGTCCATTTTCTGGATCCATTGCTCCATGGTTGGAACCAGGGATTGCAGCCATAATCTAGGGAGTAGAAGGCGGGCAGCTGTCAGCATTTGAGAGAAGACAAAGGGCGGTTTTGTGTGAAGCTTTCCTTGGGAGATGGAAAGAAGGGCAAGCTGAGGAGACAATCTTGTTAGCAGTAGTAAATATTTCATTCCACCACTTGTGTATGGGGGGACATGTCCACCAAATGTGGAAGAAAGTCCCCTTCCCCCCATGGCACCTCCAAAATGCGTCCGAAGCAGATTCAGAGTACATAGAAGTCTTATCTGGCGTATTATACCATCTAGTAAGAATTTTATAGCAGTTGTTCTGTATTCGGACACAGCGGGAGGCCCCATGGGGGGATTCAAGGAGTTTGGGGAGGGAGTCGTATGGGACAACAATGTTCAAATCCAATTCCCATTGCTTTACAAAAGACAGTTTGGCTAACATTGGTGGATGTCGCAGTTTACCATAGATCTGTGAAATGGGCTTCCCAGGAGTAGAGTGGTGGGAGATTAATGATTCGAACCAGACTAACGGACGTGTCAGATCCCCTATTTTGATATGTTGTTTTAAATAGGCCCTAAGGTATGTGATCGAAAAAAAATCACACGGGTGAGGGTTTAGTAGAGCATTTGTGGCTTCTTAATCCATCCATTCCCCAGAGGGGAGGGAAAGTGAAGTTATAGGTATCGGGGAGGACCTCAGCCCATGAGAAATCGAAGTTCTTAGGGAAGGGGGAGCAGTGCCGAGTATGTCTTTTACTGTCAATAAAGGGGAGAAAAAGGGGATGGAGCAATGTGAGGATGAAAGCCATTTCCAAGCATCCAGAGTAGCTTTAATGATTGGGTAATGGTTCATTGAGCCAGGGAGGACCGATTGGTGACCTAGGAGGAGTGCCCTGGGTGATCCGTTCAGTATGTCTATTTCAGTTTCCACTGCTAAAGAAGGTGATGAGGGGAGCAGCCAAGCAACTGCTCGAGAGAGAAGAATGGCCTTGCCATATAATTCAGGGTTTGGGAGACCTATTCACCCTGCTTGCCTGGGTTTAGTAAGGAGAGAAAAAGAAAGTCTCGCTTTCCTACCACTCCATATGAAGGATCTGAACTTTTTTATAATTGAGTTGTAATAATGTTTAGGAACGTGGATAGGTAGAACTTGTTGCAAGTAAGTGAGGCGGGGAAGGATTAATGACATAAGGAGATTTTTACGGGCAAACCAAGATAATGTTGGATTTGACTGGGCCAGATTATCAATGGCGTTAAAAATTCTTAAGGGGGTGTAGTTGAGGGAAAAAAGGTTGTATATGTTGGGGCTAATTTTGACTCCTAAGTACGTAATACTAGGGGAGGACCAGTTGAATGGGGAGTCGACCATTAATTGGCGTTGGATGGATTGGGGAATGCCCGAGCAAAGGACTAAAGATTTATTGGCGTTGATTTTAAAGTCTGATACAATGCTATAGGCGTCAAGGTGATTCTGAATACGTGGTAGAGAAACTTTCGGATCGACCGACATCACAAGGACGTCGTCAGCGAATGCAGCAATTTTTTGGTCCCTGCCTCCCAAACATAGACCTTCAATCTCTCTATCCAATCTTATGGTGGAAAGAAGTGGCTCAAGTGCTAGTATGAATAGGAGGGGTGAAAGGGGGCAGCCCTGGTGAGTACCATTGTTTATTGGAAATGGGGAAGATAGGTTGCCATTTACTAGTACCAAGGCCGCAGCCTGCTCATACATGGCAAACGTCGCTTGTACGAAAGAACCAGGAAGGCCAAATCTCGACAGCGTTTGTTTTAGATACTGCCAATTTGCCCTGTCGAATGCTTTCTCAGCATCTGTGCTGAGGAACAGTAAAGGGGAGGAAATTCTCTTGGCATGGCATAAGGTATTAATCACTCTGGAGGTATTGTCTTTGCCCTCTCTGTTGCGGATAAAGCCGACCTAGTCCCCATGAACAAGCTGAGGGAGAAGGGTAGCTAATCTGTTAGCTAACATTTTGGCCAGGAGTTTGAGGTCTATGTTTAGGAGGGATATAGGTCTGTAGTTAGAGCATTGTTTGGGGTCTTTCCCTTCCTTAGGAATCAATGTGATATGAGCTACGGTCATATCTCTTGAAAGTGGGATTCCACATAATGTCTGATTACAAACTTCTAAAAGGTGAGGTAGGAGAAGCTCTTGGAAAGTTTTATAATATGAGATCAGGAGGCCATTGGGACCTGGGCTCTTTCCTGGGGGCATTTGGTGCATTGCATTTTTAAGTTCAATTAGGGTAAAAGGGGCTTTTAAGTTTTATTTCTGTTCAGTAGATATAGAGGGAATATTGGACGAATCCAGAAAGGCTAGGATGGCGGATGCACGTGTTTCTGGCGTTACAGGGGAGGTAAGATTGTAAAGGTTATTATAAAATGAACGGAATTGTGCAGCAATCTGGTGGACTGAGAAGATTGGATTGCCTTCAGGCGAGGACAATTGATGGACAAAGTTAGCGGTTCTCCTCTTCTTAATCCTGCTCATTAGAAACTTGGTGGCCTTGTCACCATGGGCAAAAAACTTGTGCTGTGTGTTCATGTAATATTTGGCCGCCTTAGTTATTAAGAGGGACTTAAGTTTTGCCCTATATTCCGACAGTTCCTGTAAATGACAATCAGAGGAGTCTGTTTTATGCCGAGATTCAAGGCTCTGAATTTTTTAAGCACTTCGTCGATGGCTTTTTCCCTCAGTCTTTTTTGATGGGACCCAATGTTAAAAAATTGACCCCTGATGACAGGCTTATGTGCGTCCCAAAGGGTATTAGCAGAAATGTCGGGGCGTTTATTCAGGGAGAAGTATTCTGTAATGTGCTTAGAGACTAAGTCTACCGAATCTTGGTAACCTAGGAGGGACTCGTTTAACCACCAATTAAAGGAGGAGGGACTTTCATTAGGGGCTAGTACTTGGGTATAGATGGGAGAGTGGTCCGAGATGTGAATGGAGCCTACCGATGAGTCACTGCACAGATGCAGATGCTCCTTAGAGATGAACAAGTAGTCTAAGCGGTGATATGTACCATGCATTGGAGAGTAGAACGTGTAATCCAGGGTATTAGGGTGGTGGGTCCGCCAGATATCTATCAATTGGAGATTCCATACGTTATTCCTGATAGATTTAAGGGATTTGCCGGAATGGGTCGATTTATGCGAGGATACATCTAATTGTGGGAATAGGGCAACATTTAAGTCACCTCCCAATATCACTATTCCCTCCTTAAAAGAGTCAATGATTGGGAACAGGTTAGATAACCATTGGGATTGATTTGAGTTGCGGGCATATAAGTTTATAAAGGTATACGTTTGTGAACCTATGGTACCCTTGAGTAAAATATACCTTCCGTCAGGGTCTAACACTTGGTCAACGTGGTTAAAGGGGATCCTCCTCTGAAACCCTATGCTAACCCCTCCGGATGCTGAAGAGTTGCCACCACAATGGTACCAGTTGGGATTATGGGAAAACTGCATGTTGGGGCAGTGGTTGAAACGGAAGTGCGTCTCTTGGAGGAACACCACTCTTGCACCTGCTTTTCTTAGAATGGTAAAGATCTGACTCCTTTTTAATGGGGAGTGAAAGCCTTTAACATTATAAGAAGCTATGTGTAAATCAACCATTGAGAGGGGTGTGTGTGAATTTACCTTTTAGCTGACGGTGTATCCTCCAAGAGAGTGGGTAAATATCGCGGGTCTCCGCCTTTTGGTGTAAAATTGGAACCATATAATCGCGGGTATCACATAGTACTAGAAAAAAAAGCATGTACCTTGGGAGGAAAATAGGGTAGGAACACAGAACAAAACATATTAAACCAACATCTTGCTTGAAGTCGGGACCCAGTAACGAGCCGCATATGTTGAGGATAGCCGCAGGTATGTCGCTCGGCAGTACCGACTCAGGAACCCCTCTAAACCTTAAGTTATTGCGGCGCCCCCTGTTTTCTTGATCTTCAAGGGCACTATGAAGCTCATTTAGGTGGGCAGTGCCACGGCGGAGTGAGGCCGATACCGCAGTTTGGTGAGTTAAGGATGCAATTTGGTGGGATTCCAGTGTCTCCACCCGCTCCCTAATATGTCTCACCTCTTGCCTGCATGCCGACAGCTCCGTAAGAATAGGTTCCATTACCCTGTTAAGGGCTCGATCTAAGTATTTTCTTGTCAGGGGTAGATCGGAGCTAGCCTGGATATCCTCCGCTTCGCTTTCTCCCTCTGAGTGAGCCGGAGCGTGCTTCGGTGCCTTGGGCTGTGAAACCGGCACCATTTTGGATTCTCTAGATGCGACTGTGGCGGCCGCTTTCTTGAGAAATTTCTCCATATCTCCGCCTGCAATCTGACCCTTGGGGGTAGCAAGATGTTCTCCTTGCTTAGGGTTTCAGATTTTCACCATTCTTGCTCGTTTGTGCTGTAAAATGCTGGTGTTAGAGACGAACCTCCTAGCAGAGTAGTGAACTATGTGTCCATCTCCGTCTGGAGCAAGCTCCGCCACCCTTTCCACCCAATCTTCATCAACTTTTCCTGTTATGGGAAAAATTTATGAATCCATTATTTTTACATAATCTGGGTTTGAAACCAAATTTCTTCTCGAGATTTTCCCACTCTTCCTAATGATATCTTATCATTTGTGAGGTCTCCAGACCATGTAGCTGACTCATTTCCTTTTATCACGATACTTCAGTATATCTATCGATGTACACTCCCATGTACCTGTTCTATTGTTATGTGTGAATGTTCCTTGTAATTGAGTGAACTTGGTCCTGCTGTTGAATGTAATTCAATGTGTGTATCATGTCTGAAGTGTAATTCAATACAACAGTTAACGCCATAACCCATGCAAAGACTTCCGGAAATGTCTCTGGAATTATCTTGAATTTGTTCTTCCAGAAAATCCTCAAGACAAAATCCTCTTCTTCTTCGTGCAAGGATTGAAGTCTCTGTATCATGGTCACTCTTTTTATCATAAAATAATTCTGCGAACGTAGTTGTGAACATCATCATCAACAATGACATTCTCACCATGAAACTGTTTTTCTGAAGACATCTTTTTCCGTTGTAGAATGCATGTTCCATGAAGAATTTAATTCCCTATGAAGAAAAGCAGTATCATTATTTTGGTACATACAGTTTACATTGATCAACATGTACCCACAATTTATGTTGTCTGCGAGTATTCTTTAAAGCATTTGGTGCTCTTTGAACCAAAATCATTACTTGTCCCATAGTATCAATGATTTCAAAGGGACCTTCCCAATTACTTTCCCAAGGACCATTCTTGCTGAAGGTCTTAATCATTACAAAAGTACCTTTCACAAATTTAGAAGAGTGAGGTGGTATCATGCGTTGCATTTTGGATGCAGCATATGGAAGAATTGTACTTAAATTCTCCTGTAATAACTGTAACCACCTGGACCTTGCTACTGCATCTTTTTGAGGAGTAGACAAGAATGGTTCGTTTGGGAAAATTAATGACATTGTTCTTCCCGTCATTAATTCAATTGTGTCGTAGAGGAAACAGTTCCTCTTATACTCATCAGTACAAAGGGTACTGCATCAACCCATGTATTCCCTTTGTCTAATAACATTTTTGCAATCCTTGTCTTAATTGTTCTGTTCATTCTTTCCACAGTGCCTGCAGATTGTGGGTGATACGATACATGGAACTGTTCTTTTGCGCCTAGAATAGCACAAACTGTTTGCATGATTTTACCTGTAAAATGACTTCCTCTGTCAGATGTAATCATTCTTGGGATCCCCCAAGTACAAAACCCATGATTCATCAATGCCCTTGCTGTAGACAGAGCATCATCCTTCCTGACAGGTAAGATCTCTACCCATTTTGAAAATACATCCACCACCACTAATGCATACCTGAGTCCATATTTACCTGAAGGTAGAGGACCTATGTAGTCTATCTGTAATGTAGATCAAGGACCATCTGCAGGTGCAATTCGTAAAAGTGGAGGCTTTTGTCCTTTAGGTCGTGGGTTGACTTGAGCACAAATGAGACATGACTGAACAAGATGTTGTATAAGTTAAATCCACGGCACTCCGAAAGTTTTTTGCAAAATAAAATTTCACATTTTAATTCTTAGTATACAGAATATCACCCTGCCTACAGACCCCGCTGAAGAAGGTCCCACAGACCGAAACGTTTGGGAATTATCTGATATGGCATAATACTTACTATATGTAAATGAATTGCACTGGATGTACAGTCATGTGAAAAAATTAGGACACCCTTTGAAAGCATGTGGTTTTTTGTAACATTTTTAATAAAAGGTTATTTCATCTCCGTTTCAACAATACAGAGAGATTAAAGTAATCCAACTAAACAAAGAAAACTGAAGAAAAGTCTTTTCAAGATCTTCTGTAAATGTCATTCTACAAAAATGCCTATTCTAACTGAGGAAAAAGATAGGACACCCTCACATGTATTCCCTCTTAAATTGGCTCAGATCTCACACAGGTATATCACACCAGGTGCACATAATTAGTAGATCGTTACTCTGCATGTTGAATGAGGCTTGCCCTATTTAAACCTCAGACATTTAGTTTGGTGTGCTCCTGACTGTTGAAGTGAGAGTGAGCACCATGGTGAGAGCAAAAGAGCTGTCAGAGGACTTCAGAAAAAAGATTGTAGCAGCCTATGAGTCTGGGAAGGGATTTAAAAAGATCTCAAAAGATTTTGAAATCAGCCATTCCACTGTCCGGAAGATAGTCTACAAGTGGAGGGCTTTCAAAACAACTGCCAACATGCCCAGGACTGGTCGCCCCAGCAAGTTCACCCCAAGAGCAGACCGCAAGATGCTAAAAGAGGTCTCCAAAAACCCTAAAGTGTCATCTCGAGAACTACAGCAGGCTCTGGCTACTGTTGATGTAGAAGTACATGCCTCTACAATCAGAAAGAGACTGTACAAGTTTAACTTGCATGGGAGGTGTGCAAGGAGGAAACCTTTGCTTTCCAAGAGAAACATCGAGGCCAGACTGACATTTGCCAGAGATAAAGTTGACAAAGACCAGGACTTCTGGAATAATGTTCTTTGGACAGATGAGTCCAAAATTGAATTATTTGGACACAACAGCAGAGGACATGTTTGGCGTAAACCAAACACAGCATTCCAAGAAAAGAACCTCATACCAACTGTGAAGCATGGAGGTGGAAGTGTCATGGTTTGGGGCTGCTTTGCTGCAGCAGGACCTGGTCAGCTCACCATCATAGAATCCACGATGAATTCTACTGTGTATCAGAAGGTGCTTGAAGAACATGTGAGACCATCAGTTAGAAAATTAAAGCTGAAGCGGAACTGGACCATGCAACATGACAATGACCCAAAACATACTAGTAAATCAACCAAAGATTGGCTGAAAAAGAAGAAATGGAGAGTCCTGGAATGGCCAAGTCAAAGTCCAGATTTGAATCCCATTGAGATGCTGTGGGGTGACTTGAAAAGGGCTGTACGTGCAAGAAACCCCTCAAACATCTCACAGCTGAAAAAGTTCTGCATTGAGGAGTGGGGTAAAATTTCCTCAGACCGATGTCGAAGACTGGTAGATGGCTACAAGAACCGTCTCACTGCAGTTATTTCAGCCAAAGGAGGTAACACTCGCTATTAGGGGCAAGGGTGTCCTATCTTTTTCCTCAGTTAGAATAGGCATTTTTGTTGAATGACATTTACAGAAGATCTTGAAAAGACTTTTCTTCAGTTTTCTTTGTTTAGTCGGATTACTTTAATCTCTCTGTATTGTTGAAACAGAGATGAAATAACCTTTTATTAAAAATGTTACAAAAAACCACATGCTTTCAAAGGGTGTCCTAATTTTTTCACATGACTGTACATTAATGATATTCTGTATACTAATACTGTCTAAGCCACTCTCACAGGCACCCACACTGGATCCAAGGTGTGCAGAGTACATATTTATCTAATTGAACAACATCTTGGACAGTCTTCTCCATTTTGTCCCAGTAAAATTTCTCTTTGAGAACTCCTAACAATTTTTCCTGACCCAAATGACCTAAACTCTCATGATTGTATTTGGTGAATTCAATTTGTAAGTGTTTTGGGACAACAGGACGCAATTCCCCCTTACAGTCATGACACAAAACCCCATTTTCACAAACAAAGGTTTGGATCAACCTGAGAAGTAGCAATGGACGAATCCTTCGCTTGTTCTTCTGCAAAGGAAGGCAAATGCGTGTCTGTTTTCCTAACTGGTAAAGCTTTCAAAGATTCAGTTTCTCCCTCCAACTTTCCTGTCTTAGCTGCTTCCTTAGCCAATGCATCTACTGTATTGTTTCCAATAACTAGCTCATGTTTGCCTTTTTTATGTGCGGGAACTTTGACTATAGCATACCCATTTGGATTTTTAGTAGCCAACTTAAATACTTCCTTGAGTGTATCACTATGAACCAGGACCTTGTTAGAGGAATCTACAAAACCTCTCTTCTCCCACACTGGTAAAAAGTCTGTCAGTGATCTCACGACATATGAGCTGTCACTATAAATAACCAAGGGACTCTTGTTTTCTTTCTCATCAATTGTCAGTACTGTCTTGACAGCTTCTAACTCTGCTCTCTGAGCTGAATAGTGTCCTGGTAGCCTATGCTGAACTGCATATCCCCTTTCAGGATACCAGAGAGCATAACCTGAATAGTATTTTCCCTCTGACCAGAATCTGGAGCCGTCTACGAACACTGGTTCATCAACGTTCTATGCATCTCTTCTAAAAAGAGATGAATTTGGTTCACAAAATGTCTCTAAGCACTCATGCACTTTCCCTTCATACTGCATTTATTGAGGAAGGACATACTTGGCTTTGTGATCAATCTTAATTTGCTTTGATGATAAAGACAACAACCAATGTGCAAATCTTTGATGTGACACACCCGGGATGTTTTTCTCAAGGAGAAGTTTTAATGTGGAGTGAGGAGTCTGCAGAATGATTTTGTTAAATCCAACTATGTGTTCTGTTTTGCACAAGTTTCAAACCCTTTTTCCACAGGTGTGAGGAGCTTGGAGAAATAGCCCAAAATCCGCCATTCTCCCCCTTGCAACTGCAAGAGTACAGCTGACACAGCCGTGTCTGAGGTATGAACCTGCAAAGCAAAAGGTGCCAGAGGCATAGCCGTTATCAATGATGGAGAGTTTTGCATATTTCGCTTTAAAAGTTCAAATGCCTCCTGTTGTTCCTCTTCCCATGGTCCAAAAGAGTCATCATCATTATTTTTCAAGAGATCATATAGAGGCTTAGCTTTTTCTGCAAACCCTTCTATGAATTCTCTGGAAAAGTTTACCAGACCCCAAAAATGTCTTAGAGCCTTGTGTGATGTTGGAATGGGAAGAGAAGCAATGGCTTCAATCCTTTCTTGAAGAGGCTGTCTCTTTCCTGGACTGATTAACACTCCAAGATATCTCACTTTATTTTGCAACAACTTGACTTTTTGGGTATTCAATTTCAAACCTGCGTCGTGCAACAATGAAAACAATTCTGCTAAGAGAGACAAATGCAACTCTATCCTCAGTGGCTAAAAGAATATCATCAACATATGCAACAGACAATCGGGTCTTGAAAATTTGGACAATACTTTTGCTACTGCCTGATGAAATATGCTAGGTGATAAATGCGCTCCTTGAGGCAATCTGCAAAATACATACTGCTCATCCATGAAAGAACATGCAAACTTGTATTGACAACTCTTTGCAAGAGGAATGCTGAAAAACTCATTACTGATGTCTAAAACAGAGAAAAACTTGGCCTTAGCATTCAGTCGTGCCATCATGTCATGAGTATCTGCAACAATGGGTGCCACATTTGGGGTATACTTATTCAGCAGTCTTAGGTCCAATAACATTCGGTATGAACCATCAGGCTTCACGGTACACCACAGGGGATTGTTCGTTACTGAATTAGCTTTTCTAATGACACCCTGATCAAGCAGTTCCTGTATGATCTTAGACATGGGACCAATTGATTCAGGTGGCAATTTGTACTGCTTTTGGGGAGGAGGATCTCTCCCCTCGACATTCACAAGTACTTCCGTCATTGTGCCCACCTCATTTCTGAATTGTGTCCACAAAGAAGGAGTACATTGTACAATACTTTTTAAAACTTCATCATCACCAGTGTCTGGCCACAAATGTTCTGAAAAAACAACTTCTGTTAAGCAAACAGTCCCAACATGACTGTATACGGTGGGATCAATGACTACAGGTTTAGATCCATCAACATCTTTCCAGATCACCGTATTCCCTAAGTCAATGACCCAACCCCATTTCTTCATGATGTCAGTTCCTATGATGTTTTCAGAGTTAGTACTCTGCCAAATGTCAATTTCAGTTTTCAGATAGCCAGGTATTTCCAAACCAACATTTTGAGCTAAAATCACTTTAGTGCCGCTCTTTCCACTAAACCCAACAATTGTACAAACAGGTGCATTTGGAGTTAGAGGTAAATCCTGATTAGTCACACTTAATTGAGCTCCTGTGTCAATGAGAAATGTCACCTCTTTGCCCTGTAAAGATCCCCTTACAAAAGGTCTCCCACACTCATCTAATGAAACTGGAGCTACTAGTTCCAAAGGACGAGAGGTCATAGTTCGTCCTAGTCATGGGGAAGGTAACAAACCAGTTGTCTCCTCAATCTTATCACCATAAGATTTCCCCTTGTACGTTGTGTTATTCAATGTTAATTCTCAAATTTGTCGTATTAGAGGTGCATACGGTGACTGTGACTGATCCTGCTCTGGAGAAGGAGCTGTTGGCACAAAACCATGTTCTTTCCCTGAACTTTGTGTCTCGCTAAAGAATTTCCTACATTGCCATTTTAAATGTCCTATTTTCCCACAATGATAACAAGTAACTTGTCCTCTGTGAAACGACACCTTTCCTTTCTGTTTGGAATATTCCCCTTTCATGGGACGGTTTGGTTTAAGATGATTTGAATTGGTTACCTGTTTTTCATCCTTTTTTTGGACAGCAACAACTTTGGCCTTTACACGACTTTGTTTCATCGATCTCCTAATCTGATCAATAAATGTCGCTGCCTCTTGTAGACTAAGCTTTCCTAATGCTAACTCCCTGGAGACTGGATCAAGGTATTTAAATCTTTTCACAAATGACTTTATCATTGAGGTGGGTTCAGAATCATCCTCAATTTCCATCACCATTCTATAAGCCTGTTCAAATTTTATTAAGAATGCAAATGGGTCATCCTGTAAAGTTGGCTTTAACATGTCAAGGATTTCAAATGTAGGAGTAGATTCTCCAGTAGTAAATAAAAGTAGTTGCCTCAATCGATCTGCTGGGGAGCTATGTATTATTTCACGCTCCTCATTTGTTCTTGGCGTGGTCTCTAATCTCCTTGCCATATGTGAGGGAATCCATACTTTAAATACTTTATTTTTCTGTTCATTATTAAGGTTAAACTTATCAGTATTAGATTCAAAGATATCGGCCTTGTGAAATGCATCCATCTTATCAGTATAAGTTGGGATATCTTTAGTAATTTTCATTAACTGATCATGTATTTTTAAATCTAGTTTGGCTGCCCTATCATGTAATTTCCTCCTCTTGACTTCCTCAGCCTCTATGTCTTCATCTACATCAGCTGGACTAGTGTCTGGCAGGTAGGACGCACCCGTATCGCTGCCACTTTTTGTAACAACAGAAACTGTTTTCATACTGTGGCGGAATTTTGATATTAGTTGTGTCCTAGTTTCCATCTGATCTTCCAGATCTTCCATGTGTTGTGCCAAAATGTGACAATTTAGACAATCATTAAAATCAACCTCCTCTAAATGTTCCTGTGTGTCTGTATCATGTGTATCCTTATTATTCACACATATACTATGTGTCTGATTCTGTGGCTGCCTGTCTTCAAGAACTAATGTATTGAATATTTTGACCACATGTAACACATTTCTGAACTTCCTCTATAATTTATCTATACATAACAACTTTTTATCAATTCTTTTGTTCTCCTTTTCACATTGACTATATAAACTTGCCCATAGTTGTGCATTAGTGTGAAATACTCACAACTCTAAACTCCAATTTACTTTTATCAGAATAAGAATCAAGAAATTCCATTACTTACTCAGGTACAATGTCCTCGATGTCCTCCCCTTCGCGTCTTGTTCTACAGTCTATGGAAGGATCCCTGTGTACTTTCTTCACAGGCCTCCGTCTGTAATACGTCTGGGAAGTGACACTTTGAACATGTGCAACAGATGTACGGTTCACTCCTTCTTGTATAAGTTTGTTTTTGTTGATTTCCTGAAGCTTGTAATAATAATTACTTAGTAGACCCTCCTTTTCAAGCAGAAAGGAAAATCTGAAAAAATCCGATCCTGGCTCGCCATTTGTTAAATATCGTCCAGCATTTCTTAATTTTGTAAGAGATGCTTCAGAAGGAGCCAACAAAATATGGAGAGTTCTTGATGAAAGATAAAAGTTTAAAGGATTTAATTCGCATAAAAAGAAACGGTTACAAAGTTTAGGAAGAGAAAAAGAAAGCACAGCAGATGAATCTCAAAAGGTAACAGGCAAGCAATAAACCAATTTAAAACGAGAGAAGAAAGTAATTCCGTTAAAGTAACGTGTGTGTGTGAATGTGTGTGTGTAGAGAGCAACAGGTGTCTTGTCAAAGAATGCTCTGCCAATGTCATGAGACAAAGCTTGTTGACTCTCCATAGAGTTACATTGTATCCTAAATTTACCATTCTAACAGACATACAGTACAGACCAAAAGTTTGGACACACCTTCTCATTCAAAGAGTTTTCTTTATTTTCATGACTATGAAAATTGTAGATTCACACTGAAGGCATCAAAACTATGAATTAACACATGTGGAATTATATACATAACAAACAAGTGTGAAACAACTGAAAATATGTCATATTCTAGGCTCTTCAAAGTAGCCACCTTTCGCTTTGATTACTGCTTTGCACACTCTTGGCATTCTCTTGATGAGCTTCAAGAGGTAGTCTCCTGAAATGGTCTTCACTTCACAGGTGTGCCCTGTCAGGTTTAATAAGTGGGATTTCTTGCCTTATAAATGGGGTTGGGACCATCAGTTGCCTTGTGGAGAAGTCAGGTGGATACACAGCTGATAGTCCTACTGAATAGACTGTTAGAATTTGTATTATGGCAAGAAAAAAGCAGCTAAGTAAAGAAAAATGAGTGGCCATCATTACTTTAAGAAATGAAGGTCAGCCAGTCCGAAAAATTGGGAAAACTTTGAAAGTGTCCCAAGTGCAGTCACAAAAACCATCAAGTGCTACAAAGAAACTGGTTCACATGCGGACCGCCCCAGGAAAGGAAGACCAAGAGTCACCTCTGCTGCGGAGGATAAGTTCATCCGAGTCACCAGCCTCAGAAATCGCAGGTTAACAGCAGCTCAGATTAGAGACACATCTCTAGAACTGATGAGTCCAAATTTGAAATCTTTGGTTCCAAGCACCGTGTCTTTGTGCGACGCAGAAAAGGTGAACGGATGGACTCTACATGCCTGGTTCCCACCATGAAGCATGGAGGAGGAGGTGTGATGGTGTGGGGGTGCTTTGCTGGTGACACTGTTGGGGATTTATTCAAAATTGAAGGCATACTGAACCAGCATGGCTACCACAGCATCTTGCAGCGGCATGCTATTCCATCCGGTTTGCGTTTAGTTGGACCATCATTTATTTTTCAACAGGACAATGACCCCAAACACACCTCCAGGCTGTGTAAGGGCTATTTGACCATGAAGGAGGGTGATGGGGTGCTGCACCAGATGACCTGGCCTCCACAGTCACTGGACCTGATCCCAATCGAGATGGTTTGGGGTGAGCTGGACCGCAGAGTGAAGGCAAAAGGGCCAACAAGTGCTAAGCATCTCTGGGAACTCCTTCAAGACTGTTGGAAGACCATTTCAGGTGACTACCTCTTGAAGCTCATCAAGAGAATGCCAAGAGTGTGCAAAGCAGTAATCAAAGCAAAAGGTGACTACTTTGAAGAACCTAGAATATGACATATTTTCAGTTGTTTCACACTTTTTTGTTATGTATATAATTCCACATGTGATAATTCATAGTTTTGATGCCTTCAGTGTGAATCTACAATTTTCATAGTCATGAAAATAAAGAAAACTCTTTGAATGAGAAGGTGTGTCCAAACTTTTGGTCTGTACTGTATATGGTTAACAAGTAAAACCCCTTACATCATGATTTTCTAAGTATTCCTTATTTGTAAAGCTAATAATAATAATATGCTGAGGAGGAGGATTCCTAACCTTTCCAAATACTATTGTCGTCTCAAGAACTGTTAAAATTGACACTTCACACAAGTGCTGACCTTTCATGGTCCTTAAAATACCCTATCCTACTAAAAAGTGTTAATATGTTATTTTACAGTGTACATGCCTAATTTTTCTGGCCTCTGGTGCTGCACTGTGGCTGCAAAAAACAAACAAAAAAAAGGCACATACATGTGTCAATTCCCCTTCGTGATCGTTACCTTGTTGTGGTGAAGGGTCTTGCATATCACAATGAAGCGACCACCTCTATGAGTGTGTTGGCAATGGCAATGTTGGCACACCCCAGATGATAAGGTCGTTGCTTCATTGCGAACAGACCAAAAGCGAAGAAACTTTAATTTTCTTTGTGATCATCTAAGGTGATCAATAAAGCCTACTAGGCCAACAATGGGCCCATACTGCAGAATCATTGTTTTCTGGGTCACTTAACTGTCACTGAACTACCTCAGCACGACCATAGGCTTTGAAAAAAAAACATTGCCTGCAATCTCCCAAACGTGCGCACGAGCACAGTCATCACTACACCAAGATTGACGCATAGAGGAATAAAATTTATGTCATGAGTGTGTCAACTATTGACAACTCTTTGCGGTTGTCTAAAATCTATTCCATATACGTCCCCTGATAGGGGACGTAACAGGGATTAAACTGATAGGAATAGTACTACTTAACACACCACTCCAATCTGGTGGCACAGTACATTGCACGCGCAGTGCCCCAAATTGGAAGTAGGAGGACCAACCAAGCATCTTTTTCCATCTCCCGGTTCCTAAAATCTATTCCATAGACCGGCCCTTGATAGGGGACGTAACAGGGATTAAACTGATAGGAATAGTACTACTTAACACACCACTCATATTGGGATTGCACAGTACATTACACGGCGCACGCGCAGTGCCACAAATTGGAAGTAAGAGGACCGACAAAGCATCTTTTTCCATCTCCCGGTTCCTAAAATCTATTCCATACATGTCCCCTGATAGGAGACGTAACAGGGATTAAACTAATAGGAATAATACTACTTAAACACACCACTCATTTCTGGTGGCACAGTACATTGCAAGCCGTACGCGCAGTGCCCCAAATTGGAAGTAAGAGGACCGACCAAGCATTTTTTTCCATCTCCCGGTTCCTAAAATCTATTCCATACACTGGCCCCTGATAGGGGACAAAACAGATTAAACTGGTAAGAACAGATTTTTTTAATAAAAAAAAATAGGACAGCCTCTGCGGAGCTGGGTATTTTTTGGCCGCGTTACTGAACGCTCATGCACAATGGCTGTAAGCTCATGCGTCCTTTTGCGGAGGTGACAAACCTGGTCAGTCAAACCCAAGGCAACATCATCGACCTCATCCCATATGCGTTTTTTCTGGAGCGTGCCCTGAGAAGAGTGCTGGATCAGGCCGTAGATGAGCATGAAGAGGAAGAGTTGTGGTCACCATCACCACCAGAAGCAGCCTTGTCGTCTTCGATTGCTGAACCTGCGGCAACGCAGAGAGAGGAGTCTGAAGAAGAAGAGTCAGAGGAGGAAGGTGGCTTTGAGGAGGTGGAAGACCAACCACAGAAGGCGTCCCAGGGGGCTTGTTGTCACCTTTCAGGGACCCTTGGTGTTGTACGTGGCTGGGTGGAGGAAGAGACCTTCAATGACATCAGTGAGGACAAGGAACGGGACATGGCTAGCTTGGTATCCAACCTTGTGCAAATGGGAAGTTTGTGGTTAAGCAAATGGACTGTTTGCGGTTGTTTGCGGTGCGTTAAACGGGGAGTTTGGTCTGTCACTGTGAAGCGGGCGTAACCCTTACACTACATGATCGATACAACATCATACCTGATCGTATACACACACTTGATGTTTTAAAGCACGTTATTCCAAAAAATTTCGGAATATTAGGTGATTTATGCCCTTTATGGATTAAAAACCCGACTCTGCGTCAACTACGTAATTTTCCATGGGAGTTTTGCCATGGATCCCCCTCCGGCATGCCACAGTCCAGGTGTTAGTCCCCTTGAAAAAAACTTGTTATCACTATTGTGGCCAGAAAGAGTCCCTGTGGGTTTTAAAATTTGCCCTCCCGTTCTCGAACATTTGCGGAAATTTGCGTTCGCCGTTCGCGAACTGAGAATTTTATGTTTGCGACATCTCTACCAACCACACTACAGTGTTTATCGCAGCCCTAACCCATCTCTTCAATGTATCACTTCCCCTGCTCTTTAAACTTGCTACCATCACACCCATTTTAAAAAGTCTTCCATTGACCGTCCTCTTTGTCTAGCTATGGCCCCATATCACTTCTCCCATATGCCTCAAAGCTATTTGTACAACATGTCCTCCTACCTCTACCCCCCACAACTGAACCGAAACCTCCCTAACAAAGGTTTCTAACAACCTGCTAACTGCCAACGTCAAACAACATTACTCTGTCCTCCTCCTTCTGGAACTGTCCTCTGCCTTCTACATTACTCTGTCCTCTTCCTCCTGGACCTGTCTTCCTCCTCCTTGACCTTTCCTCTGCCTTCTACATTACTCTGTCCTCCTCCTCATGGACCCTTTCTCCTCCTTCTGGACCTGTCCTCTTCCTCCTGGACCTGTCCTCTTCCTCCTGGACATGTCCTCTTCCTCCTGGACATGTCCTCTTCCTCCTGGACCTGTCCTCTTCCTCCTGGACCTGTCCTCTTCCTCCTGGACCTGTCCTCCTCCTCCTGGACCTGTCCTCCTCCTCCTGGACCTGTCCTCCTCCTCCTGGACCTGTCCTCCTCCTCCTGGACCTGTCCTCTTCCTCCTGGACCTGTCCTCTTTCTCCTGGACCTGTCCTCCTCCTCCTGGACCTTTCCTCTGCCTTCTACATTACTCTGTCCTCCTCCTCCTGGACCCTTCCTCCTCCTTCTGGACCTGTCCTCTTCCTCCTGGACCTGTCCTCCTTCTCCTTGACCTCTCCTCTGCCTTCTACATTATTCTGTCCTCCTCCTCCTTGAACTGTCTGTTTTAAATACATACTATTTAACAAAGATACAGGTCCGATAAGCACACTGTCTGATACATGGATGGTGGTTAACTTACATGAAGCTGTCCTGCAGTAATAACACACCTCTCTGCTGTTTCATATTGTCAGGTTGGTAGTGGCTGCTGCTGGGCTGGCAGAGGCCATTTTCATAAGACTTTTCCAGCAGTGGTGACCTGGACAGCTGGAGCAGGACAGACAGCAGTAGCTCTGTAATCTGCTTGTCCTGTCTGATAGTGATGAGCGAGAGGTGCCATATTCGATTTCGCGATATATCGCGAATTTTCGAGTGAATATTCGTGTTATATTCGTCGAAATCGAATATTCGTAATTATTTAAAATTTCGCGAATAATATGCGATTATTTTAATCGAGTGTTGCGATTTTTCTAGTATATTAGTATAAGGCAATGGTATTTTACGAAATTTTGTACTATTGCTCTAACTTCGTCTTTTCGAATATTACGAATATTCTAAAAGACGAAGTTAGAGCAATATTACGAAATTTCGTAAAATACACATATATATTTTAATTTAGCTAATATAGTGCTATAATCATTTTTTTTTTCTTTCATTTTTTTTCCCTCTTCTGAACTTAAGCTTTGTAAAATATGTACACTGTTAAAAAAAGTTAATATAGCAGTATATTAGCTAAATTACAATATATATGTGTATTTTACGAAATTTCGTAATATTGCTCTAACTTCGTCTTTTAGAATATTCGTAATATTCGAAAAGACGAAGTTAGAGCAATAGTACGAATATTCTAAAAGACGAAGTTAGAGCAATATTGAGAATATTCGTAAAATACACATATAGACTGTAATTTAGCTAATATAGTGCTATATTCTTTTTTTTTAATAGTGTACATATTTTAAAAAAATGAAGTGCAGAAGAGGCAAAAAAAAATTAGGCAAAAAAAAATATATATAGCACTATATTAGCTAAATTACAGTCTATATGTGTATTTTACGAATATTCTCAATATTGCTCTAACTTCGTCTTTTAGAATATTCGTAATATTCTAAAAGACGGTTAGAGCAATAGTAAGAATATATTCGTTATTTCGAATAATTTTTTCGATGTGTACTGTTATCTCACTTAAAGGGGTTGTCCGGGTTCAGAGCAGAACCCGGACAGCCCTCCATTTTCACCCGGCAGCCCCCCTGACATGAGCATCGGAGCAGTTCATACTCCGATGCTCTCCTTTGCCCTGCGCTAAATTGCACAGGGCAAAGGCATTGTTTGGAACCCCGGTGACGTCACCGAACACACTGCCGGGCGGAAGTTACTGCCCGGCAGTGCGTTATTGAGAACAAAAGAGCCCGTGCCCTGCGTGATTTAGCGCAGGGCACGGGAGCGCATCGGAGCATGTGATGCTCCGATGCCAGGCTCAGGGATGCTGCCGGCGTGAAAATAAGGGTATGTCCGGGTTCAGCTCTGAACCTGGACAACCCCTTTAATCGGCATACTGCTCCCCGACAAGCGTCCTGTCACCATGGGAACGGCTGTGGGTTATATAATATACCATCGGATCTGAGTTTTTCCTGCACTCAGATCCGATGGTATATTCTAACCCACAGTTGTTCCTAGGGTGACGAGGATGCTTGTCGAGGAGCAGTATGCCGAATATATGTACTAGTTGGAAAAAAAAAAATCAAAATTACGATATTTTTTTCTCGATTATTTTCTATATTAAAAGAAGTAGGTTCACTGGTGTATAGTTAGTCTATTTATATTCGAATTCCCGATTAGTTTTAGCCGAAAATATGAAACAACGCGATATTATGACGTAATCGCGTCACATGACCTGTGGTTTCACTTTGGTTCACACTAGAGTGTATTAGAATTTCTTTCTTCCGAAAATAAATTCTTATCGAAAAAATGGTTCGAAAAGCATTCACTGAGGATGAAGAAAAAATTATTCTAACTGTAAGTAATATTGTATAACAGTACTGTATTTTACTATATATTGCATGCATGCCAGACAATATTTTGCAACACTAGAACAATGCATAAATTATTCATTTGTAGATCAACTGCAAAATATTCATATATGCCAATAAGAACTACATTGATTATTTTTTATTTATTTTTTTTCTCCCCCCCCCCCCCAATAAGGGTCCATTCACACGTCCGTGGTGTGTTGCGTACCCGTGTTGCGTACCGGCAAATTGCGGATCCGTAACACACCCGGCCAGCACCCGCTATAGAAATACCTATTCTTGTCCGCAGCTGCAGACAAGAATAGGACTTGTTCTATATTTTGTGGAGCTGCGGACTGGAAGTTGCTGCGGACTGGAAGTTCGTGGCCGAAACCCAGAAGTTCGGGGCCGCTCTCCGCAAATGTGGAAGCGGAGAGCACATAGTGTTCTCTCCGCTTCACGTCCGGGCCCTAAGAGAATGAATGGATCCGCACCCGTTCCGCAAAATTGCGGAACGGGTGCGGACCCTTTTACGGACGTGTGAATGGACCCTAGTAGATATTACAGATTGATGCACTAAGTATTCTTGTTACTTCGCAGCACCATTTCAGTAGCATGGACAACACATGCACATAGCACGTCCGTTTTCCTGCCATACAATATATACCACACACTATATACCATACACACAATATATATATATATATAGATTGAATGTTATGTCCATGAGGTTTTTTTGTTGGACCAAAAGTTTTTGCTTGTTTATTTAGCGTTACCCAGGGTGCACCACGGAGATGCAAAACAACTTTACACCCCATACCGTACCGTCACTTCACTAGACAGGTACATCTCTGCTCAGCTGGCCAATATATGATTGGTCAGACCCCACACACATACAATCGCAATACAATCCGATCTTACAACCGTAACATTAAATCTAATATTTCCCCTTCAAAGGCGTAACTTCATTTTTGTGTATTTGTTGAGGATATTTTTTTTATATTTGTATAATAAAACAATGGGGATTATATACTTTCATCTTTATCCTTCAGCGCTTTCTGGAGCGGGGCTATCATCTCACAAATAAGCACAAAGAAAAAGAGGTGATAATAACATCTGTCCGAACTGAGCTTTATCTCAAACATGGGAAAAAGTATGATAAGGAAGCAATCCAGAAGAAATTTTGCGACCTGAAGCGGCTTCACCCTGAACTCGTGAAAGAGTATAGTGAGCGATTACGCCCAGGTATAATGCTTACATGAATTTTGTATCTCTCTACAACACTAAGTAATGTATACATTCAGTAATGCTGCTAATCTGTACAGATGTAGTATGGTTAACACACAACCTCTAAAATGTATTAATTCATCCCGTAATCTTGAAACAAAAGCCATTTAAAAAAATAGCGTAACGCATTTAATTGCATTAAGTTTACATAACACGTCTCCTAAAACATGTGTGTTACCTCTGCTACATCCGTGTTTCATCCCTTTTCAAATGATTACTTAATACCTGCTGTGACGTGTACAACATCGTCCGGTTACATCATACATCTCTACCTCGCTGAGATTGTATATTTATTGTTATACCAGCGCGGTACTGATGTATGATGTCACCGGATGATTTCATACATTTCACACACATAAATATATATAGGTCTTTTTGTTTATATCTACATAAACTGCAAACATGATTAAGTATTTAGGTCAAAGTCCCCGACCATTACATACATCCCCCCCTACAATTTGCATGGGATTCAAGAATATATATATATACATATGTATGTATTTATGTATGTTCCTCAAAAACGCAACAATCGATTTCAATGATTCTTGCTATACACATCTCTTGCTACCTGGAATGAAATCTTGCGGGGATCTCAGCTCTCTAGGACGTACCATTCCTGAGTTATATAATAAAAAAATTAACTGCATTAGCCAATACAAGCCTGCCAGCCTTTCACTTAAATCCTAACTGCAAACTGACGGGCGCTGTGGAGTTCACAGTTAAAGGGACGGTCACCATGAAACTCACTTTTAAAGGGCCGTTCACCGTGAAAATCAATGTTAAAGGGCCGGTCACCATCAGTCACTGTTAAAGGGGCGGTCACCGTGAAACTCACTTTTAATGGGGTGTTCACAGTGAAAATCAATGTTAAAGGGACGGTCACCGTGAAAATAACAGTTAAAGGGACGGTCACCATGAAACTCACTTTTAAAGGGCCGTTCACCGTGAAAATCAATGTTAAAGGGCCGGTCACCATCAGTCACTGTTAAAGGGGCGGTCACCGTGAAACTCACTTTTAATGGGGTGTTCACAGTGAAAATCAATGTTAAAGGGACGGTCACCGTGAAAATAACTGTTAAAGGGACGGTCACCATGAAACTCAACATTAAAAGGCCGGTCACTGTGAAAGTCACTGTTATTTAATATAAAATTGCTATGAATAAATACCCGAGCAACGATTCACAAATGCTAGCCTTCAGATAAATACACAGAAGCATTTTTCCAGGGAAATCTTAAAATAACAAGTGTCCTTTATTGTTGGCACACAAACAATCAACAGGCAGCATTAATCGGCTTACTCCAGCCGACACTTAAAGAAAAAAACTATTACACAAGTAAGGCACAGTACCATTAATTCCACAGAGTATCTTGCATTGTCCTCTGTATCCAAGCAGAGACCCTTTGGTCTTTCACTCAGTTCCAAACACAAATACCCAGCCATGTAATCATCCCCACCTGACCCTGCTGGCTGACTTTTGCAAGCCATTCCAAACCTGGCCTGGATTGTGTTGAGTAATCACCCGCCCAACTCTATGACTACTCCCAATAAGAGCCATCCCGTATTAGCTTTTCACAGCTATGCTAACTACCAAAGTGTCCGTCAGCAACTGCTGCGGACATATGCACTAGTGGCTCCTACTGCACCGAGGCCAGGATCCTCGGTGACACATATCTTCCATCTATTATAGTCCCTTGTGCCTTTCTCCTATATATATATATATATACACACACACTAACACCTCACCCAGTAAATTAACCTCATAAACCACAAATTAAATGCTATATGAAAGGTACGATTGTATCAAAAATGTGGCTGGGCAGACAGTATAACGATGACAGCCCAAAAAATTATTATACCCAACATAATACCATCAAATAACCCCTGTTACATCATCCTACCTTTTAAGTTAGGCCAGTTTTACCCATCTGTAAAAATGGTTTTGGCATGTTATATAACACCAAAATGAGGCAAATCCACCGTGTGCATAATCAGAATCCCAAGCAGATCCCTCCATATAGGATTTTTTTTTATATATATTTACCTTTGTTATGATTTATGAGTTGTTTGTCTAAATTCTTAACATTCTGTGATTACAGGTGTTCCTGTTCCTTCTCTTCGACGAAGAATTTCAAAAAAGAGGGTGGCCGCAGCAACGGGTGTGGAGGAAGAGTCGGCTGAGCAGGCAGAGGAGGAGCAGCCTGGACCATCGCAGCCAGGGGATTCCTCTCCCCCACCTCCAGAAGAGGGAGACATGGAGGTCTACACCCCCAACCAGGAGGGTAAATATGTGCACACAGCTATATAATTAAATATCCATACAATGTTTATAAGAAAAAGGGCATAAAATGTTTTAAATTTGCGAAAAGTAGATAAATAAATAAAAAATTCAAATAAAAAAACTCAGTAATTTACATTAAAACCATAAAGTACCCAACTAATTCAAATTAAACATTACATAACTATAACAAAGTAATTCTGTACTCTCATTAAGAAATACCAAATTAGAGTTGTGGCGGCTTGATACCTTTTAATGGCCCAAAAATAATAATTACCATGTCATATAGCGAGCTTCCAAGAACTCAACAGTCCCTTCATCTGTCTTATATACAATAAGAAGGAAGACAATGCGGAAGGAATGGACATTTGAAATATAAGATACAAACATATCAAAGACCATCATAATAAGTCTGCTATTATCTTGCAGATAAGGGGCTGAGTACGTATTATTGTCTTTAAATTGATGGCATCTCAGAGACCTGGTGCCACAACCATGTCTATAGAAGACTATTTTGATCTTGTAGTGTGTTCAAAATCCCTCTTAAAAATGTAATCCAGTCTTCGAAGTTTTCAAGTAGTGTTTTTAAATTCACTTTTAACAAATTTTTGTCCTCAATTTGCATTCAAAAAATATTATAGCTCTTTTGTATTAAAAGTAAAATTTTAATATGAGAACTTTCATGTGTTATTCAGATTGACCATGGCCGTGCACTAGTGGCTCCTACTTCAACCAGGCCAGGGTCTGCGGTGACACATATCTTCCATCTATTATAGTCCCTTGTGCCTTTCTACAAATATATATGTACACACACACACACCCACCCAGTAATTAACCTATTAAATGCTATCTGAAAGGTAATATTGTAATAGGGGTAAGGTAAGGGAGATCAGGATATTAGTGGACTAAAAAGAGGATTTTACATGACAGACTCCCTTTAACTGCTGAATAGAACAGCACTAAACAGTGCCTAAATAGCATATAGAAATCTAGTCATCTCGCCACCTTTCTGCAAGCGACTTTACCCCTCCTTCTATTAATAAAGTGACCATGACAACTAAATCAACTGTGAGTGAAGACGGACAGCAGATATTTAAAATGCGGCTGTGCAGACAGTATAACGATGACAGCCCAAAAATATAATATACCCAACATAATACCATCAAATAACCTCTTTTACGTCATACTACTTTTTAAGTTAGTCCCGTTATAGCCATCTGTAACACTTGTTTTGTCATGTAATATAAACACATAATGAGGCAAATCCACCGTGTGGATAATCAGAATCCCATGCAGATCCCTCCATATAGGATATTTTTTTATTTTATTTACCTTTGTTATGACTTATTAGTTGATTTGTCTAAATTCTTAACATTCTGTGATTACAGGTGTTCCCGTTCCTCCTGTACAGCAAATGGGTGAGGAGGAAGAGTTGGAGGAGCAGCCTGGACCCTCCACTGATCGAGGAGGACCATTACAGCCAGGGGATTCCTCTCCCCCACCTCCAGAAGAGGGGGACAAGGAGGTCTACACCCCCCATCAGGAGGGTAAATATGTGCACACAGCTATATAATTAAATATCCATACGATGTTTATAACAAAAAGGGCCTAAAATGATTTAAAAAAGCGAAAAGTAGAGAAATATATATATATTTTTTAAAGCAAAATAAATCTGTAATCTACATTAAAACCATAAAGTATCCAACTAATTCACATTAAACATTACATAACTATAACCAAGTAATTCTGTGCTGTCTTTAATAAATACAAAATAAGAGTTGTGGTGGCTTGATGATACATTTTAATGGCCATAAAATAATACTTAATATGTCACATAGCGAGCTTCCAAGAACTCACCAGTCCCTTCATCTGTCGTATATACAATAAAAAGGGAGACATGGCGGAATAAATGGGCCTTTGAAATATAAGATACAAACATATCAAAGACCATCATAATAAGTCCGTTATTATCTTGCAGATAAGGGGCTGAGTACGTATTATTGTCTTTAAATTTATGGCATCTCAGAGACCTGGTGCCACGACTATGTCTATATAAGACTATTTGGATTTTGTAGTGTGTCCAAAATCCCTTTAAAAAAATTTTAGTCCTCAATTTGCATAAAAAAATTATAGCTCTTTTGTATTAGAAGTTATATTTTAAGATGAGAACTTTAATGTGTTATTCATATTGGCCATGGCCAACAGAAATGCTTAGCAACACAAAAGTGTAGATTGTTCTTTCATCTCAAAGAAACCAACTAAATACTATTATACTGTAATGAACTTGCATTAATTAACCCACTAAATAACATTATACTATATTGAAATAATAAATAAACAACTATATAATTTTAAAAACTGTAAATAAAAAATAAATTGTTCTGTAAATGGACAGTACTGTAACAAAAACTCCACACAAACCACTAACTGCCTTCATCATAATTGGAAGTAATTGTAATTTTTTTTTTTATATCCTAACAGTTATTAGAAAACTTAAAAGGCGTCTCCTTGAGCAGCGGAAATCAGAAGCCAAGTCAATGCTGGCTATAAAAGCAGAAAAAAAAAAAATAGGCCTACTTCAGGCTCGGTTACACAGGCATCAGCGTCAGCTGGATGATGCTTACAAGAAGCTCGAGGAGCAGAGGAAGATGCATAATGAAGAGCTCCTGGAGATACAGCAAGAACTACAAAGTTTGCCTTAATTTTTTAGTATTTTATATTTTACCTACTTTCTAATTCATAAATAAATATTTTATTATGTTTAATCATTTGCTTTCGTATGCTTGATATTGTTATTTAATACATACACTAGCTGTGCACCCAGCGTTGCTCGGGTATTTATTTATTGGAAATATATATTAAATAACAGTGACTTTAGCAATGGTCGACCCTTTATCAGTAAATTTCACGGTGACCGGCCCTTTAACTGTGAACTTCATAGCGTCCGTCAGTTGGCAGTTAGGATTTAAGTTAAAGGCTGGAGGCAGGCTTGTATTTGCTAATGCAGGTGATATTTTAGGAATATCTCGGGAACGGTACGTCCTAGAGAGCTGAGACCCCCGCATTATTTCTTTCCAGGTAGCAAGGGATGTTTATACCAAATTTTATTGAATTTGAGGGTTGTGTTTTTGAGTTTTTGCGGAACATACATACATATACATCCTTTTTCATATATATATATATATATATATATATACAGTGGCGGAAATAATTATTTGACCCCTCACTGATTTTGTAAGTTTGTCCAATGACAAAGAAATGAAAAGTCTCAGAACAGTATCATTTCAATGGTAGGTTTATTGTAACAGTGGCAGATAGCACATCAAAAGGAAAATCGAAAAAATAACTTTAAATAAAAGATAGCAACTAGAGTTGAGCGAACACCTGGATGTTCGGGTTCGAGAAGTTCGGCCGAACATCCCGGAAATGTTCGGGTTCGGGATCCGAACCCGATCCGAACTTCGTCCCGAACCCGAACCCCATTGAAGTCAATGGGGACCCGAACTTTTCGGCACTAAAAAGGCTGTAAAACAGCCCAGGAAAGAGCTAGAGGGCTGCAAAAGGCAGCAACATGTAGGTAAATCCCCTGCAAACAAATGTGGATAGGGAAATGAATTAAAATAAAAATTAAATAAATAAAAATTAACCAAAATCAATTGGAGAGAGGTTCCATAGCAGAGAATCTGGCTTCCCGTCACCCACCACTGGAACAGTCCATTCTCAGATATTTAGGCCCCGGCACCCAGGCAGAGGAGAGAGGTCCCGTAACAGAGAATCTGTCTTCATGTCAGCAGAGAATTAGTCTGCATGTCATAGCAGAGAATGAGGCTTCACGTCAGCCACCACTGCAACAGTCCATTGGCATATATTTAGGCCCAGCACCCAGGCAGAGGAGAGAGGTCCCGTAACAGACAATCTGGCTTCATGTCAGCAGAGAATCAGTCTGCATGTCATAGCAGAGAATGAGGCTTCACGTCAGCCACCACTGCAACAGTCCATTGGCATATATTTAGGCCCAGCACCCAGGCAGAGGAGGGAGGTCCCGTAACAGAGAATCTGTCTTCATGTCAGCAGAGAATTAGTCTGCATGTCATAGCAGAGAATGAGGCTTCACGTCAGCCACCACTGCAACAGTCCATTGGCATATATTTAGGCCCAGCACACACACAGGCAGAGGAGAGAGGTCCCGTAACAGAGAATCTGGCTTCATGTCAGCAGAGAATCAGTCTGCATGTCATAGCAGAGAATGAGGCTTCACGTCAGCCACCACTGCAACAGTCCATTGGCATATATTTAGGCCCAGCACACAGGCAGAGGAGAGAGGTCCCGTAACAGAGAATCTGTCTTCATGTCAGCAGAGAATTAGTCTGCATGTCATAGCAGAGAATGAGGCTTCACGTCAGCCACCACTGCAACAGTCCATTGGCATATATTTAGGCCCAGCACACACACAGGCAGAGGAGAGAGGTCCCGTAACAGAGGATCTGGCTTCATGTCAGCAGAGAATCAGTCTGCATGTCATAGCAGAGAATCAGGCTTCACGTCAGCCACCACTGCAACAGTCCATTGTCATAAATTTAGGCCCAGCACCCAGGCAGAGGAGAGAGGTCCCGTAACAGACAATCTGGCTTCATGTCAGCAGAGAATCAGTCTTCATATCATAGCAGAGAATCAGGCTTCACGTCACCCACCACTGTAAGAGTCAATTTTCATAAATTTAGGCCCAGAACCCAGGCAGAGGAGAAAGGTCCCGTAACAGACAATCTGGCTTCATGTCAGCAGAGAATCAGTCTTCATATCATAGCAGAGAATCAGGCTTCACGTCACCCACCACTGCAACAGTCCATTGGCATATATTTAGGCCTAGCACACAGGCAGAGCAGAGAGGTCCCGTAACAGACAATCTGGCTTCATGACAGCAGAGAATCAGTCTGCATGTCATAGCAGAGAATCAGGCTTCACGTCAGCCACCACTGCAACAGTCCATTGTCATAAATTTAGGCCCAGCACCCAGGCAGAGGAGAGAGGTCCCGTAACAGAGAATCTGGCTTCATGTCAGCAGAGAATCAGTCTTCATATCATAGCAGAGAATCAGGCTTCACGTCACCCACCACTGCAACAGTCCATTGGCATATATTTAGGCCCAGCACACACACAGGCAGAGGAGAGAGGTCCCGTAACAGAGGATCTGGCTTCATGTCAGCAGAGAATCAGTCTGCATGTCATAGCAGAGAATCAGGCTTCACGTCAGCCACCACTGCAACAGTCCATTGTCATAAATTTAGGCCCAGCACCCAGGCAGAGGAGAGAGGTCCCGTAACAGACAATCTGGCTTCATGTCAGCAGAGAATCAGTCTTCATATCATAGCAGAGAATCAGGCTTCACGTCACCCACCACTGTAAGAGTCAATTTTCATAAATTTAGGCCCAGAACCCAGGCAGAGGAGAAAGGTCCCGTAACAGACAATCTGGCTTCATGTCAGCAGAGAATCAGTCTTCATATCATAGCAGAGAATCAGGCTTCACGTCACCCACCACTGCAACAGTCCATTGGCATATATTTAGGCCTAGCACACAGGCAGAGCAGAGAGGTCCCGTAACAGACAATCTGGCTTCATGACAGCAGAGAATCAGTCTGCATGTCATAGCAGAGAATCAGGCTTCACGTCAGCCACCACTGCAACAGTCCATTGTCATAAATTTAGGCCCAGCACCCAGGCAGAGGAGAGAGGTCCCGTAACAGAGAATCTGGCTTCATGTCAGCAGAGAATCAGTCTTCATATCATAGCAGAGAATCAGGCTTCACGTCACCCACCACTGTAAGAGTCAATTTTCATAAATTTAGGCCCAGAACCCAGGCAGAGGAGAAAGGTCCCGTAACAGACAATCTGGCTTCATGTCAGCAGAGAATCAGTCTTCATATCATAGCAGAGAATCAGGCTTCACGTCACCCACCACTGCAACAGTCCATTGGCATATATTTAGGCCTAGCACACAGGCAGAGCAGAGAGGTCCCGTAACAGACAATCTGGCTTCATGACAGCAGAGAATCAGTCTGCATGTCATAGCAGAGAATCAGGCTTCACGTCAGCCACCACTGCAACAGTCCATTGTCATAAATTTAGGCCCAGCACCCAGGCAGAGGAGAGAGCTCCCGTAAAAGAGGATCTGGCTTCATGTCAGCAGAGAATCAGTCTGCATGTCATAGCAGAGAATGAGGCTTCACGTCACCCACCACTGCAACAGTCCATTGGCATATATTTAGGCCTAGCACACAGGCAGAGCAGAGAGGTCCCGTAACAGACAATCTGGCTTCATGTCAGCAGAGAATCAGTCTGCATGTCATAGCAGAGAATGAGGCTTCACGTCACCCACCACTGCAACAGTCCATTGGCATATATTTAGGCCTAGCACACAGGCAGAGCAGAGAGGTCCCGTAACAGACAATCTGGCTTCATGACAGCAGAGAATCAGTCTGCATGTCATAGCAGAGAATGAGGCTTCACGTCAGCCACCACTGCAACAGTCCATTGGCATATATTTAGGCCCAGCACCCAGGCAGAGGAGGGAGGTCCCGTAACAGAGAATCTGTCTTCATGACAGCAGAGAATTAGTCTGCATGTCATAGCAGAGAATGAGGCTTCACGTCAGCCACCACTGCAACAGTCCATTGGCATATATTTAGGCCCAGTACCCAGGCAGAGGAGGGAGGTCCCGTAACAGAGAATCTGTCTTCATGTCAGCAGAGAATTAGTCTGCATGTCATAGCAGAGAATGAGGCTTCACGTCAGCCACCACTGCAACAGTCCATTGGCATATATTTAGGCCCAGCACCCAGGCAGAGGAGGGAGGTCCCGTAACAGAGAATCTGGCTTCATGTCAGCAGAGAATCAGTCTTCATATCATAGCAGAGAATCAGGCTTCACGTCACCCACCACTGTAAGAGTCAATTTTCATAAATTTAGGCCCAGAACCCAGGCAGAGGAGAAAGGTCCCGTAACAGACAATCTGGCTTCATGTCAGCAGAGAATCAGTCTTCATATCATAGCAGAGAATCAGGCTTCACGTCACCCACCACTGTAAGAGTCAATTTTCAAAAATTTAGGCCCAGAACCCAGGCAGAGGAGAAAGGTCCCGTAACAGACAATCTGGCTTCATGTCAGCAGAGAATCAGTCTTCATATCATAGCAGAGAATCAGGCTTCACGTCACCCACCACTGTAAGAGTCAATTTTCATAAATTTAGGCCCAGAACCCAGGCAGAGGAGAAAGGTCCCGTAACAGACAATCTGGCTTCATGTCAGCAGAGAATCAGTCTTCATATCATAGCAGAGAATGAGGCTTCACGTCAGCCACCACTGCAACAGTCCATTGGCATATATTTAGGCCCAGCACCCAGGCAGAGGAGGGAGGTCCCGTAACAGAGAATCTGTCTTCATGTCAGCAGAGAATTAGTCTGCATGTCATAGCAGAGAATGAGGCTTCACGTCACCCACCACTGCAACAGTCCATTGGCATATATTTAGGCCCAGCACCCAGGCAGAGGAGGGAGGTCCCGTAACAGACAATCTGGCTTCATGTCAGCAGAGAATCAGTCTTCATATCATAGCAGAGAATCAGGCTTCACGTCACCCACCACTGCAACAGTCCATTGGCATATATTTAGGCCTAGCACACAGGCAGAGCAGAGAGGTCCCGTAACAGACAATCTGGCTTCATGACAGCAGAGAATCAGTCTTCATATCATAGCAGAGAATCAGGCTTCACGTCACCCACCACTGTAAGAGTCAATTTTCATAAATTTAGGCCCAGAACCCAGGCAGAGGAGAAAGGTCCCGTAACAGACAATCTGGCTTCATGTCAGCAGAGAATTAGTCTGCATGTCATAGCAGAGAATCAGGCTTCATGTCAGCCACCACTGCAACAGTCCATTGGCATATATTTAGGCCTAGCACACAGGCAGAGGAGAGGTTCATTCAACTTTGGGTAGCATCGCAATATAATGGTAAAATGAAAATAAAAATAGGATTGAATGAGGAAGTGCCCTGGAGTCCAATAATATATGGTTATGGGGAGGTAGTTAATGTCTAATCTGGACAAGGGACGGACAGGTCCTGTGGGATCCATGCCTGGTTCATTTTTATGAACGTCAGCTTGTCCACATTGGCTGTAGACAGGCGGCTGCGTTTGTCTGTAATGACGCCCCCTGCCGTGCTGAATACACGTTCAGACAAAACGCTGGCTGCCGGGCAGGCCAGCACCTCCAAGGCATAAAAGGCTAGCTCTGGCCACGTGGACAATTTAGAGACCCAGAAGTTGAATGGGGCCGAACCATCAGTCAGTACGTGGAGGGGTGTGCACACGTACTGTTCCACCATGTTAGTGAAATGTTGCCTCCTGCTAACACGTTGCGTATCAGGTGGTGGTGCAGTTAGCTGTGGCGTGTTGACAAAAGTTTTCCACATCTCTGCCATGCTAACCCTGCCCTCAGAGGAGCTGGCCGTGACACAGCTGCCTTGGCGACCTCTTGCTCCTCCTCTGCCTTGGCCTTGGGCTTCCACTTGTTCCCCTGTGACATTTGGGAATGCTCTCAGTAGCGCGTCTACCAACGTGCGCTTGTACTCGCGCATCTTCCTATCACGCTCCAGTGCAGGAAGTAAGGTGGGCACATTGTCTTTGTAGCGTGGATCCAGCAGGGTGGCAACCCAGTAGTCCGCACAGGTTAAAATGTGGGCAACTCTGCTGTCGTTGCGCAGGCACTGCAGCATGTAGTCGCTCATGTGTGCCAGGCTGCCCAGGGATAAGGACAAGCTGTCCTCTGTGGGAGGCGTATCGTCATCGTCCTGCCTTTCCCCCCAGCCACGCACCAGTGATGGACCCGAGCTGCGTTGGGTGCCACCCCGCTGTGACCATGCTTCATCCTCATCCTCCTCCACCTCCTCCTCATCCTCGTCCTCCTCGTCCTCCAGTAGTGGGCCCTGGCTGGCCACATTTGTACCTGGCCTCTGCTGTTGCAAAAAACCTCCCTCTGAGTCACTTCGAAGAGACTGGCCTGAAAGTGCTAAAAATGACCCCTCTTCCTCATCCTCCTCCTCCTCCTCCTGGGCCACCTCCTGTTCCATCATCGCCCTAAGTGTTTTCTCAAGGAGACATAGAAGTGGTATTGTAACGCTGATAACGGTGTCATCGCCACTGGCCATGTTGGTGGAGTACTCGAAACAGCGCAACAGGGCACACAGGTCTCGCATGGAGGCCCAGTCATTGGTGGTGAAGTGGTGCTGTTCTGTAGTGCGACTGACCCGTGCGTGCTGCAGCTGAAACTCCACTATGGCCTGCTGCTGCTCGCACAGTCTGTCCAGCATGTGCAAGGTGGAGTTCCACCTGGTGGGCACGTCGCATATGAGGCGGTGAGCGGGAAGGCCGAAGTTACGCTGTAGCGCAGACAGGCGAGCAGCGGCAGGATGTGAACGCCGGAAGCGCGAACAGACGGCCCGCACTTTATGCAGCAGCTCTGACATGTCGGGGTAGTTGTGAATGAACTTCTGCACCACCAAATTCAGCACATGCGCCAAGCAAGGGATGTGCGTCAAACCGGCTAGTCCCAGAGCTGCAACGAGATTTCGCCCATTATCACACACCACCAGGCCGGGCTTGAGGCTCACCGGCAGCAACCACTCGTCGGTCTGTTGTTCAATACCCCGCCACAACTCCTGTGCGGTGTGGGGCCTGTCCCCCAAACATATGAGTTTCAGAATGGCCTGCTGACGTTTACCCCGGGCTGTGCTGAAGTTGGTGGTGAAGGTGTGTGGCTGACTGGATGAGCAGGTGGAAGAAGAGGAGGAGGAAGCCGAGAAGGAGGAGGTGGCAACAGGAGGCAAAGAATGTTGCCCTGCGATCCTTGGCGGCGGCAGCACGTGCGCCAAACAGCTCTCCGCCTGGGGCCCAGCTGCCACTACATTTACCCAGTGTGCAGTTAGGGAGATATAGCGTCCCTGGCCGTGCTTACTGGTCCACGTATCTGTGGTTAGGTGGACCTTGCTACAGATGGCGTTGCGCAGTGCACACTTGATTTTATGGGATACTTGGTTGTGCAGGGAAGGCACGGCTCTCTTGGAGAAGTAGTGGCGGCTGGGAACAACATACTGTGGGACAGCAAGCGACATGAGCTGTTTGAAGCTGTCTGTGTCCACCAGCCTAAATGACAGCATTTCATAGGCCAGTAGTTTAGAAATGCTGGCATTCAGGGCCAGGGATCGAGGGTGGCTAGGTGGGAATTTACGCTTTCTATCAAATGTTTGTGAGATGGAGAGCTGAACGCTGGCGTGTGACATGGTTGAGACGCTTGGTGACGGAGGTGGTGGTGGTGGTGTTGGTGGTACATCCCCTGTTTGCTGGGCGGCAGGTGCCAACGTTCCTCCGGAGGCGGAGGAAGAGGCCGAGGCGGCAGCAGCAGAATAGGCCGAGGCGGCAGCAGCAGAAGAGGTAGCAGGGGGAGCCTGAGTGACTTCCTTGGTTTTAAGGTGTTTCCTCCACTGCAGTTCATGCTTTGCATGCAGGTGCCTGGTCATGCAGGTTGTGCTCAGGTTCAGAACGTTAATGCCTCGCTTCAGGCTCTGATGGCACAGCGTGCAAACCACTCGGGTCTTGTCGTCAGCACATTGTTTGAAGAAGTGCCATGCCAGGGAACTCCTTGAAGCTGCCTTTGGGGTGCTCGGTCCCAGATGGCGGCGGTCAGTAGCAGGCGGAGTCTCTTGGCGGCGGGTGTTCTGCTTTTGCCCACTGCTCCCTCTTTTGCTACGCTGTTGGCTCGGTCTCACCACTGCCTCTTCCTCCGAACTGTGAAAGTCAGTGGCACGACCTTCATTCCATGTGGGGTCTAGGACCTCATCGTCCCCTGCATCGTCTTCCACCCAGTCTTGATCCCTGACCTCCTGTTCAGTCTGCACACTGCAGAAAGACGCAGCAGTTGGCACCTGTGTTTCGTCATCATCAGAGACATGCTGAGGTGGTATTCCCATGTCCTCATCATCAGGAAACATAAGTGGTTGTGCGTCAGTGCATTCTATGTCTTTCACCGCTGGGGAAGGGCTAGGTGGATGCCCTTGGGAAACCCTGCCAGCGGAGTCTTCAAACAGCATAAGAGACTGCTGCATAACTTGAGGCTGAGACAGTTTCCCTGGTATGCATGGGGGTGATGTGACAGACTGATGGGGTTGGTTTTCAGGCGCCATCTGTGCGCTTTCTGCAGAAGACTGGGTGGGAGATAATGTGAACGTGCTGGATCCACTGTCGGCCACCCAATTGACTAATGCCTGTACCTGCTCAGGCCTTACCATCCTTAGAACGGCATTGGGCCCCACCATATATCGCTGTAAATTCTGGCGGCTACTGGGACCTGAGGTAGTTGGTACACTAGGACGTGTGGATGTGGCAGAACGGCCACGTCCTCTCCCAGCACCAGAGGGTCCACTAACACCACCACGACCATGTCCACGTCCGCGTCCCTTACTAGATGTTTTTCTCATTGTTATGGTTCACCACAACAACAAATATATTATTTGGCCCAATGTATTGTATTCAAATTCAGCGGGATATAAATTTGAGGCCTAGTATTTAGGCGCTGGGTGACCGGTATGGATTTAGTGACAGAATTAGACTTGGAAATTCACAGAAGCGTGTGTGTGTGAAGTTATTCTGAATGACCCAATGTGCACCTTGAATATTATATACCCTTTTAGGGATAGATTTCAAATAGCTCTGATATAGCAGAAACCACTAAATTATGAAATTGCTAAATTGGGAATTGTATTTCAACCCAGAACAAGAAATGTGCTTGAACGGACACTAAATAACTCGCCCAGCTACAGCACTAGGACAGATTTAGCGGGATATAAATTTGAGGCCTAGTATTTAGGCGCTGGGTGACAGGTATGGGTTTAGTGACAGAATTAGACTTGGAAATACACAGTAGCGGGTGTGTGTGAAGTTATTCTGAATGACCCAATGTGCACCTTGAATATTATATACCCTTTTAGGGATAGATTTCAAATAGCTCTGATATAGCAGAAACCACTAAATTATGAAATTGCTAAATTGGGAATTGTACTTCAACCCAGAACAAAAAATGTGCTTTGACGGGCACTAAATAACTTTCCCAGCTACAACAGGACAACGGTAACGAGAGATTTAGAGGGATTTAAATTTGAGGCCTAGTATTTAGGCGCTGGGTGACAGGTATGGGTTTAGTGACAGAATTAGACTTGGAAATACACAGTAGCGGGTGTGTGTGAAGTTATTCTGAATGACCCTATGTGCACCTTCAATATTATATACCCTTTTTGGGATAGATTTCAAATAGCTCTGATATAGCAGGAACCACTAAATTATGAAATTGCTAAATTGGGAATTGTACTTCAACCCAGAACAAAAAATGTGCTTTGACGGGCACTAAATAACTTTCCCAGCTACAACAGGACAACGGTAACGAGAGATTTAGAGGGATTTAAATTTGAGGCCTAGTATTTAGGCGCTGGGTGACAGGTATGGGTTTAGTGACAGAATTAGACTTGGAAATACACAGTAGCGGGTGTGTGTGAAGTTATTCTGAATGACCCTATGTGCACCTTCAATATTATATACCCTTTTTGGGATAGATTTCAAATAGCTCTGATATAGCAGGAACCACTAAATTATGAAATTGCTAAATTGGGAATTGTACTTCAACCCAGAACAAAAAATGTGCTTTGACGGGCACTAAATAACTTTCCCAGCTACAACAGGACAACGGTAACGAGAGATTTAGAGGGATTTAAATTTGAGGCCTAGTATTTAGGCGCTGGGTGACAGGTATGGGTTTAGTGACAGAATTAGACTTGGAAATACACAGTAGCGGGTGTGTGTGAAGTTATTCTGAATGACCCTATGTGCACCTTCAATATTATATACCCTTTTTGGGATAGATTTCAAATAGCTCTGATATAGCAGGAACCACTAAATTATGAAATTGCTAAATTGGGAATTGTACTTCAACCCAGAACAAAAAATGTGCTTTGACGGGCACTAAATAACTTTCCCAGCTACAACAGGACAACGGTAACGAGAGATTTAGAGGGATTTAAATTTGAGGCCTAGTATTTAGGCGCTGGGTGACAGGTATGGGTTTAGTGACAGAATTAGACTTGGAAATACACAGTAGCGGGTGTGTGTGAAGTTATTCTGAATGACCCTATGTGCACCTTCAATATTATATACCCTTTTTGGGATAGATTTCAAATAGCTCTGATATAGCAGGAACCACTAAATTATGAAATTGCTAAATTGGGAATTGTACTTCAACCCAGAACAAAAAATGTGCTTTGACGGGCACTAAATAACTTTCCCAGCTACAACAGGACAACGGTAACGAGAGATTTAGAGGGATTTAAATTTGAGGCCTAGTATTTAGGCGCTGGGTGACAGGTATGGGTTTAGTGACAGAATTAGACTTGGAAATACACAGTAGCGGGTGTGTGTGAAGTTATTCTGAATGACCCTATGTGCACCTTCAATATTATATACCCTTTTTGGGATAGATTTCAAATAGCTCTGATATAGCAGGAACCACTAAATTATGAAATTGCTAAATTGGGAATTGTACTTCAACCCAGAACAAAAAATGTGCTTTGACGGGCACTAAATAACTTTCCCAGCTACAACAGGACAACGGTAACGAGAGATTTAGAGGGATTTAAATTTGAGGCCTAGTATTTAGGCGCTGGGTGACAGGTATGGGTTTAGTGACAGAATTAGACTTGGAAATACACAGTAGCGGGTGTGTGTGAAGTTATTCTGAATGACCCTATGTGCACCTTCAATATTATATACCCTTTTAGGGATAGATTTCAAATAGCTCTGATATAGCAGGAACCACTAAATTATGAAATTGCTAAATTGGGAATTGTACTTCAACCCAGAACAAAAAATGTGCTTTGACGGGCACTAAATAACTTTCCCAGCTACAACAGGACAACGGTAACGAGAGATTTAGAGGGATTTAAATTTGAGGCCTAGTATTTAGGCGCTGGGTGACAGGTATGGGTTTAGTGACAGAATTAGACTTGGAAATACACAGTAGCGGGTGTGTGTGAAGTTATTCTGAATGACCCTATGTGCACCTTCAATATTATATACCCTTTTTGGGATAGATTTCAAATAGCTCTGATATAGCAGAAACCACTAAATTATGAAATTGCTAAATTGGGAATTGTACTTCAACCCAGAACAAAAAATGTGCTTTGACGGGCACTAAATAACTTTCCCAGCTACAACAGGACAACGGTAACGAGAGATTTAGAGGGATTTAAATTTGAGGCCTAGTATTTAGGCGCTGGGTGACAGGTATGGGTTTAGTGACAGAATTAGACTTGGAAATACACAGTAGCGGGTGTGTGTGAAGTTATTCTGAATGACCCTATGTGCACCTTCAATATTATATACCCTTTTAGGGATAGATTTCAAATAGCTCTGATATAGCAGGAACCACTAAATTATGAAATTGCTAAATTGGGAATTGTACTTCAACCCAGAACAAAAAATGTGCTTTGACGGGCACTAAATAACTTTCCCAGCTACAACAGGACAACGGTAACGAGAGATTTAGAGGGATTTAAATTTGAGGCCTAGTATTTAGGCGCTGGGTGACAGGTATGGGTTTAGTGACAGAATTAGACTTGGAAATACACAGTAGCGGGTGTGTGTGAAGTTATTCTGAATGACCCTATGTGCACCTTCAATATTATATACCCTTTTTGGGATAGATTTCAAATAGCTCTGATATAGCAGGAACCACTAAATTATGAAATTGCTAAATTGGGAATTGTACTTCAACCCAGAACAAAAAATGTGCTTTGACGGGCACTAAATAACTTTCCCAGCTACAACAGGACAACGGTAACGAGAGATTTAGAGGGATTTAAATTTGAGGCCTAGTATTTAGGCGCTGGGTGACAGGTATGGGTTTAGTGACAGAATTAGACTTGGAAATACACAGTAGCGGGTGTGTGTGAAGTTATTCTGAATGACCCTATGTGCACCTTCAATATTATATACCCTTTTTGGGATAGATTTCAAATAGCTCTGATATAGCAGGAACCACTAAATTATGAAATTGCTAAATTGGGAATTGTACTTCAACCCAGAACAAAAAATGTGCTTTGACGGGCACTAAATAACTTTCCCAGCTACAACAGGACAACGGTAACGAGAGATTTAGAGGGATTTAAATTTGAGGCCTAGTATTTAGGCGCTGGGTGACAGGTATGGGTTTAGTGACAGAATTAGACTTGGAAATACACAGTAGCGGGTGTGTGTGAAGTTATTCTGAATGACCCTATGTGCACCTTCAATATTATATACCCTTTTAGGGATAGATTTCAAATAGCTCTGATATAGCAGGAACCACTAAATTATGAAATTGCTAAATTGGGAATTGTACTTCAACCCAGAACAAAAAATGTGCTTTGACGGGCACTAAATAACTTTCCCAGCTACAACAGGACAACGGTAACGAGAGATTTAGAGGGATTTAAATTTGAGGCCTAGTATTTAGGCGCTGGGTGACAGGTATGGGTTTAGTGACAGAATTAGACTTGGAAATGCACAGTAGCGTGTGTGTGAAGTTATTCTGAATGACCCTATGTGCACCTTCAATATTATATACCCTTTTTGGGATAGATTTCAAATAGCTCTGATATAGCAGGAACCACTAAATTATGAAATTGCTAAATTGGGAATTGTATTTCAACCCAGAACAAGAAATGTGCTTGAACGGACACTAAATAACTCGCCCAGCTACAGCACTAGGGACAGATTTAGCTGGATATAAATTTGAGGCCTAGTATTTAGGCGCTGGGTGACCGGTATGGATTTAGTGACAGAATTAGACTGGGATATGGCCAAAAAATGAACAGACTATTGCTGGTTAAATGCACTTGGTGTGACAGCTTCACCCTGATGTAGGCTTTAGCCAAAAAACAACCACACCATTGAGGGTTAAATGCACTTGGTGACAGGCGCAGCTTGCCCCTGATTTTGTATATGGCCAAAAAATGAACAGACTATTGCTGGTTAAATGCACTTGGTGTGACAGCTTCACCCTGATGTAGGCTTTAGCCAAAAAACAACCACACCATTGAGGGTTAAATGCACTTGGTGACAGGCGCAGCTTGCCCCTGATTTTGTATATGGCCAAAAAATGAACAGACTATTGCTGGTTAAATGCACTTGGTGTGACAGCTTCACCCTGATGTAGGCTTTAGCCAAAAAACAACCACACCATTGAGGGTTAAATGCACTTGGTCGCAGCTTGTGCTGGCGCACCACAAGACACAAAATGGCCGCCGATCACCCCAGAAAAATGAGACTGACAAACGGTCTGTGCAGCCTAAAAACAGTGAGCAATTGAGTATCAGCAGCTCAATGGTCCACAGCTGCAGATCGATCAGTTAATCAAGTCCTTTGGAGGAGTTAATCTGCCTAATCTCGCCCTACTGTCGCAGCCGCAACCTCTCCCTACGCTAATCAGAGCAGAGTGACGGGCGGCGCTATGTGACTCCAGCTTAAATAGAGGCTGGGTCACATGGTGCTCTGGCCAATCACAGCCATGCCAATAGTAGGCATGGCTGTGATGGCCTCTTGGGGCAAGTAGTATGACGCTTGTTGATTTGCTGCTTTGCAGCCTTTCAAAAAGCGCCAAGAAAGCGTCACAAAAGCGCGAAGAAAGCGACGAACACCGAACCCGAACCCGGACTTTTACGAAAATGTCCGGGTTCGGGTCCGTGTCACGGACACCCCAAAATTCGGTACGAACCCGAACTATACAGTTCGAGTTCGCTCATCCCTACTCAGGATCTTTGCGGAGCACATTGTTCTTGAGTGTTTGGACTGTCTGTGAGTGGAGAGTCCAGTGAAAACAATTTATAGTCGCAATCTACATAAGGTGTCACCTCAGGTGACGTACTAGTGATGTCATGCGGTTGGGCACACGTATTAGGCTAGTTTCACACTAGCGTTCGGCTGTCCGCTCGTGAGCTCCATTTGAAGGGGCTCACGAGCGGACCCGAACGCTTCCGTCCAGCCCTGATGCAGTCTGAATGGATGCGGATCCGCTCAGAATGCATCAGTCTGGCAGCGTTCAGCCTCCGCTCCGCTCAGCAGGCGGACACCTGAACGCTGCTTGCAGCCTGGCCGTGCGGAGGCATGCGGATCCGTCCAGACTTACAATGTAAGGCTACTTTCACACTTGCGCTTGATCGGATCCGTTCTGAACGGATCCGATCATATTAATGCAGACGGAGGCTCCGTTCAGTACGGATCCGTCTGCATTAATAACTTAGAAAAATTTTGCAAGTGCGCTAGTAGCCTGAGCGGATCCGTTCAGACTTTCAATGTAAAGTCAATGGGGGACGGATCCGCTTGAAGATTGAGCCATATGGTGTCATCTTCAAGCGGATCCGTTCCCATTGACTTACATTGTAAGTCTGGACGGATACGCACGCCTCCGCACGGCCAGACGGACAGCTGAACACTGCAAGCAGCGTTCGGCTGTCCGCCTGGCCGTGCGGAGGCGAGGCTGAACGCCGCCAGACTGATGCAGTCTGAGCGGATCCGCTCCATTCAGACTGCATCAGGGCTGGACGGAGGCGTTCGGGTCCGCTCGTGAGCTCCTTCAAACGGAGCTCACGAGCGGACCGACGAACGCTAGTGTGAAAGTAGCCATAGTCAATGGGGACGGATCCGTTGAAGATGCCACAATATGGCTCAATCTTCAAACGGATCCGTCCCCCATTGACTTTCAATGTAAAAGTCTGGACGGATCCGCTCAGGCTAATTTCACACAGCTTTTTTTTGCCAATTTCACACTAGCGTTCGATCGGATCCGTTCTGAACGGATCCGATCATATTAATGCAGACGGAGGCTCCGTTCAGAACGGATCCGTCTGCATTAAAATGGCAAAAAAAAGCTAAGTGTGAAAATAGCCTCGTACGGATCCGTCCAGACTTTCAATGTAAAGTCAATGGGGGACGGATCCGCCTGAAGATTGAGCCATATTGTGGCATCTTCAAACGGATCCGTCCCCATTGACTTAGGCTACTTTCACACTAGCGTTCGGCTGTCCGCTCGTGAGCTCCGTTTGAAGGAGCTCACGAGCGGACCCGAACGCAGCCGTCCAGCCCTGATGCAGTCTGAATGGAGCGGATCCGCTCAGACTGCATCAGTCTGGCGGCGTTCAGCCTCCGCTCCGCTCGCCTCCGCACGGACAGGCGGACAGCTGAACGCTGCTTGCGTGCGGATCCGTCCAGACTTACAATGTAAGGCTACTTTCACACTAGCGTTTGATCGGATCCGTTCTGAACGGATCCGATCATAATAATGCAGACGGAGGCTCCGTTCAGAACGGATCCGTCTGCATTATTTTAGCATATAACAGCTAAGTGTGAAAATAGCCTCGTACGGATCCGTCCAGACTTTCAATGTAAAGTCAATGGGGGACGGATCCGCCTGAAGATTGAGCCATATTGTGGCATCTTCAAACGGATCCGTCCCCATTGACTTACATTGTAAGTCTGGACGGATCCGCACGGATCCGCACGCCTCCGCACGGCCAGGCGGACACCCGAACGCTGCAAGCAGCGTTCAGCTGTCCGCCTGTCCGTGCGGAGGCGAGCGGAGCGGAGGCTGAACGCCGCCAGACTGATGCAGTCTGAGCGGATCCGCTCCATTCAGACTGCATCAGGGCTGGACGGCTGCGTTCGGGTCCGCTCGTGCGCCCCTTCAACCGGAGCTCACGAGCGGACACCCGAACGCTAGTGTGAAAGTAGCCTAATGCAGACGGATCCGTTCTGAACGGAGCCACCGTCTGCATTATTATGATCGGATCCGATCGAACGCTAGTGTGAAAGTAGCCTTAGGCATTACGATTTTTCTGTTAGAATATTCGTGAGCTCGAATATTATAATCGAGATTATTGGTTTAGAATAGAATAGGACGAATATTCTAAAAACGAATATACAGCAATATATTCTTAATTTCGAATATTCGTCATATTTGATCCATCTTTCCAGCTTCTATTCAGTTGCTTGTGGGCCAAGGACTCATTGACCCACAAGCAAGAAGCAAAGAGCAATATATTTTCAGATGAGAAAAAAAAAAAAAAAAAAATTACGAATATTCGATTTCGCGAATATATAGAACCATATTCGAAATATTCGCGAAATCTCGAAGTTGCGATATTCGAGAAAAAAATTCGAGAATCGAATATTCGCGCTCAACACTACTGTCTGAATCTCCTGCAGGGCTGGGTCTGGTCCTCCGCTGCTAGGCCTGAGTGAGGTGCGGAGCTAAACACAAGCCCTGCTTCTGCTCTGATACTGGGACACAGTGCGGGGCTGCTGGCCGGTCTCGCTGCACTTCAGCCCGGCGCACCATGGAGCCGCTCCTGTCATGCCTAGTTTAATAGCTACATGCATTCCCCACGTACTAACAATTCTGGAGCCTCTATTCTTATGGCTCTATGTTGTGCCATTCCTTTTTTATTTGCACTAGAAGTCATGAATGAATAGTAGCAGTCTGCAGTAAGGGTACAGAGGGTTGGTAACCAGTTGGGGGGTGTACCTGCACAGTCTGAAAATGGCAGCACTGATTGGATAGAGCCAGTCTGTGCAGGTACACCCCCCAACTAGTTACCTCCCCTCTGTACCCTTACTGAAGGCTAATAGCAATTCATTCATAACTTCTAGTGCAAATAATAAAGGAACGGCACAACATAGAGTCATAAGAATAGAGGCCCCAGAATTGTTAGTACATGGGGAATGCATGAAGCTATTAAAACAGGCATGTCAAGAGTGGTGAGAGGTCCTCTTACTGTGCCCCTGGCTGATGTAATTTGGGTCCGCACTGGTGGCTCAATATAACCAAAAAGAGAAGCTGCAGTGCAGTGAAAAATGCAGCTATCGGCCAGAGATTGGGGGCAATGTGCTTGTAGTCTGGAGCCCAAGCCCTGAATCTACATGCCTAGCGACGCCTCTGTTACTCCATATACTGTATATATTGTCTACTCGCCTCGGTGTAATGTCTTTCGCCTCTCACCTGTGTCTGTGGACGCTCTGGAGCCGTGGACTTTGATGCACCAGGATCCTTACAGAGTCAATAAGAAGAATTTATAGAGAAGAGGAATGATCAGAGTCTTCTGGGGTTTATGGTGGAGATCATTAGAGCGCTCGCTGGAGATCACTGTAATTCTCCTCTGGATGGAAACCTTCAGCCGCTGAGAGCAAGGAGATGATTGTCTTCAATAACATTTTGCAGCAGACTTTTAGGGAATTTGAAGAAAAATGCTTGTTGGATTTTTTTCCTTCATGTTTGAACGTGGTCTAAAGTGCTTGTCCTGTGATGGTGGCCTGTAAGGTGGTGGCACTCCACTGGAAGGACGCAGAACTTTTTGAACACACAAGCATCCTTACTCTTCTTCTGGCAGAGAGGCACAGTGCACTCCGTGGTTACAGGTCACAAAGGTGGCACGGTCACCTGATTAAGTCTCATGCTTGGTGGGATGTTGTGCTTTAAGACAAGCTGTCCCTTTAAGGGCCACTCAATTGCCTCCTGGAACAAGAGCAATCCAGCAGCTTGCATCCGATGCAGGACCATGTGTCTCTTCTCACTGTACGGCCTTTGTCCAGTAATTCCCAACAGGGGCCACTTGTATCTTCTCAGCATCCAGGAGGATGGTACACTCTGAGAACATATCCCATTCTCCCTCTGACCCCAGTACACACTTTGTGCAGGCCTTTCCTACACAGACCTCTTCCTAAGCCAATACTCACTCAGCTGATGCTGTCTCTGGGCTGCCATGTCCTCGGCTAACAACTGAGGCCCTCTGTGCTAGAAGCAGAATCTGCTGCGCTAGGTATTTAGAGCTTGGATTATTTGGACTAAAATTTTTATTTGATATAATTGAAGGTACACATCGATCAGTATGAGGTACGCTGCCTGCAACCACCACAAGGGGCAGTATACCTCATACTGATATATGTGTACCTTCAATTATATCAAATTAAAATTTTAGTGCAGGAGCGTGCACGGATAGGGATCCTCTGAATCAACTGATAGAGGACTAGGAATATTGCTGACTGCTGACAGAGTCGGGACCCTGGTGTTTGCACCAGTCACCCAGAAGGCAGCTAACTGCAGCAGTGTGTCCAACAAAGGCGGAGTAGAGGAACAGATGATCTTTACTGGCAGAAGGTAGACAAAAGTCACTTGCAATAAAGGCAAAACAAAGTTCAGAGTAATACGGTAAACTGAGACAGGCGAACTCGTGGTCAGGCAGTGCAGGGTCAGAAATTCAGGCAAACTTACAGAAGACGGCAGGCAGAATCGTAGTCAGGCAATGCTGGGGTCAATAGTCCAGATAATCCAAGTAGCAGATGACAGGCAGAATCGTAGTAAGGCAATGCAGGGGTCAATAGTCCAGATAATCCAAGTAGCAGACGACAGGCAGAATCTTAGTCAGGCATTGCAGGGGTTAATAGCCCAGATAATCCAAGTAGCAGACGACAGGCTTCAGCAGAAGTTACCAGGTATGCAACCACACTTGGGCACTTCATGGTAAGTGAAGCTGCCCTATATACCAGTATCTCTGCCTCCGGGTGGGGTCAGTGATTGGGAGCCTGCTCGCCACTCCCATAAGAATGGAGAGATGTGCCCACATGCGCAATAGCACACCAGATGATACCTGGCCGTGAGGATGGATGCGGAGGTATGCTGTCGGGTGCCTGCTTCTCCTGTGAGGTAAGCCAGCACTAGGACCCATGGTGCTGCAGTGAGATCACGGACCCAATACTGACACTGTGAAATTACCTTATAGGTTGCAAAAACTCTAAGAAGGTTGGAGGAGTGGGTGAAGGAGCTTGAGCTCCGAGTGCGACAGGAGCTGTGGCTGGAGAATGCCTACCAAGCGCTCTGGTGGTATACTGCTCGGCATACACCCTGGAAGGCGCAGCATGACAACCCGGAGGCGTATGATTACGATGGCTCTGGCCAGTTGTGGGAGGCTTTCACAGAACTGGAGTTCGGGAGCACTACGGAGACCCAATTTTATGACATCTACGACTTCAGGGAGGGTATGCAAGATTGGGCTGACCCCAACGAGGTGAGACCAGACTTGGAATATCTAGTGACACTGGAGTGGGGGCTGGAGCAGGACTACTGACATCCGCTCCACGTAACTGAGAATACCCTGCAGGAGAGTTGGGTGGCAGTACCAGACTTAAAGCCCTGCAGCGGGGAAGACCCGACTGAGGTACCCCCTACTTCACTACCTGCTACAGAGGTGGGGGACCTGATAGACGGGTTCTGGGGGGAACTCCATATGGCAGGTGGAGATGGGACCGAGGTCTCTCCACTGGCCCTACAGGGATGCTGGTCAGCCTAGATCCCCAATGGCAGCTGAAGTTTCAGGGAGTAGGGACAGTCGGTCCTGCTCCCCAGCGGCAGTATGTTTTGCAGGGAGAGGAGAGCATTGTCTCCTTTCCCCAGCGGCAGTGTACCTTGCAGGAGAGGAGACAACCGGTCTCTCTCCCCAACCACAAGGGGACAGCACCCCTAACTCCAAAGGTGCAGACGGGACCACGGTTTCTGCACCAGACCTACAGGGATGCTGGATGGCTGGTACAGATCCCCAACCAACCCCGCAGGAATGCCAGGAGGAGGGAGTAAGCAATTCCTCCTCTCCACAGCAGATCCGCAACCAGGTCCTGGGGGTAGGATTCCCTGGCCACATCCCAGTGGAAGAGAAGGCATCTGGGCAGAGTGCAGTCGGCCTCTGCCCTTCCCTATCCTCTTGTCCAGAGCCTGACTCCTCACAGGATACCCCAGCAGAAGCGCTGGCATCCGGGCAGAGCGCCGTTAGTCTCTGCCCTACCTGTTCCTTTGTTACAGGGCAGGACTGCGCACCAGTTTGCCCAGCTGAAGCGCTGACACCAGGGCAGAGTACTGCTGATCTCTGCCCACAAAGCAACCTCCACTCCCAGCCAGAGAGCAACACAGAGACCGGAAGTACCAGTTGCCAACACAACCTTGGTAGACTCACTGGACAGAGGCAGGCTACCAAATTCAACAGGTCCAGTATTTGGCAATGGGTTGGCTGCCAGACTAACTCAGGTATCAACCGGTGTGAGGTCAGGCACCTGGTTAGTCTTCCCTGGATGGGGGAGATGTGTGGCAGAAATAACCTCGCCACTGGGTTTTGGAGGGGCCTGTTTGCCAGCCTTTTGCCTCAGGATTATGGCCCATACACTAAAACTTTGAAGGAGAAGAGAGACTGGACACACATCCTAAATCTGTGGAACTGTTTTGGGCAGGAAAGCCATGCTTGCGGTCGGTCAAAAGTGACTTCCATGGAATTCTGGAACCCCTGTTGGATCTGGGTGATTTCTGGATATGTTGTTCGCCCAGATCTGAGCTATGCAGGGATGTATAAATTATGGGGATATGTGAGGCTTTGGGGTGTTGTCTGTGTTTTGGCCTGTGTGTTTCTGCCTGTGAGTGATTAAGTTAGCCCATTGTGTTTGTTAATTGAATCACAGGCAGAGCCCATTGTGTTTGTTAATTGTATCACAGGAAGAGGGGAGGTTGTGTACAATTGCTGGGAGTGTTTCCATACTGTAAATGCATGTGATTGGCTAATGTAAAAACTGTCTCAGTCTTCCACAAGGTCCCCAGGGGTGTGTCCCTTGATGAAAGACCTGCATAAAATGCTGACATGTAGCCACATTAAATAGTTCCCGTTTTACCCTCAACATAAAGCCTCGTCTCATGTGTGTGGGGAAAAGGCTAAATCTACAATAGGGAATGCTATACACTGTATACTCCCCTGGCTATAATCCCTGAGCTCTTTTAAGAGCTTCTTCCTGCATCACTCTCTGAAGGAAGAGAGGTTCATCCACTGGAGCCTGGTGCCTTGTCATAGGTCCAGGGTGGGTAGAAGACGGTGAGATCCCAACCAAGCTGCAGTGGTTCGTGGGGTCGGCAGTGCTTACGGTGTCAAGTAGAGTGCTTGGAGCCTTCGGGAACCACTAGGAGCATCCATCAATGGAGGTACCCAGTTGCGGTGCCAGAAGATTCGTTACAGTGGTGGGCCATGGGGGCGTTATTACTCTGCTCTAGTGCCCAGTAACGCCCCTCTCCACTGCCCAGCCAGCCTCTCTTCCGATTCCAGCCGGCCTCCTAAGAAATAAATGTCCTCCCACATACTTGCCGAACGGCGCAGCCCCCTCCCCACTATGCCATTTAATTTATTAATTGTACCATTGTGCTTCCTCCTCTCTTGGCCTACGGCGCTGCCCCATCCCCATTACGTCATTTATTTTATTCATTGCACCGGACCTCAGTATCGGTGAGTGCCTGCGCCTGCACGATTCTCCTGTTCCAGAGGGCAACAGCCTCAATAGTGTCAATGGGCATGCGCCGAGCCCAGTGACACTATTGAGGCTGTTGCCCTCTAGAACAGGAGAATCGTGCAGGCGCAGGCACTCATCGATACTGCGCCTGCGCGGGATTTCGGAGGACAAGAGAGGAGGAAGGGAGGTCCGGTGCAATGAATAAAATAAATGACGTAATGGGGAGGGGGCGGCGCCGTAGGTCAAGAGAGGAGGAAGGAACGCCCGATGAAGTAAATAAATTAAATGACGTAGTGGGGAGGGGGCGGCGCCGTGGGCCGAGAGAGGAGGAAGCACGATGGTGCAATGAATAAATTAAATGACGTAGTGGGGAGGGGGCGGCGCCGTTCGGCCGAGAGAGGAGGAAGCACGATGCTGCAATGAATAAATTAAATGACGTAGTGGGGAGGGGGCGGCGCCGTTCGGCAAGTATGTGGGAGGACATTTATTTCTTAGGAGGCCGGCTGGGCACCTTGGAACCTAATTTGCATATCAGACAAATCGCTTTTTTATAAAAATGAAAAGTTGAATAAAAGAAAGAAGACACATGTAGGTAAGAAGGTACTTTATTGCACATTGCTATGTAAACGGTTTTATATGGTCAAAATAGGTGACAGATTCCCTTTAATGGTAATTTGCAGTACATGTGCTGAATAGCAGCAAGGGAGCATTCACATATGCGTCCTTCGATATTTCTCCACTTGCCCCAACATATTCCAAGATTTGTGGCTCGAGATGATCAGGGTTTTTTTAAAACATGATTACAATCACGATACTCTCACAAAATAGCTATCCTATATGTGCCCATGTGCTTCCTCCCAGTGGTTCTGATGTGAATTGCAGCCTGTCAAGAGTTTTAATTTGTCTTCAGTTGGAGCCCTTAACCAAACTTGATCGCAGATAAGGGTGGACACATAAATAAATCAGTATATCAACAGAGTGAGGTGGGAAGGAGCCTTAGGGTATCTTGTCCCTTGTCTCATATACAGTCTTCAAAACAGTATTGTGCTTGAGCCAAATGGACATCATATGGCTCAGATGGAAGGTTCTTATGTATGCCACTATTGTATCAGAATTCCATATCATACATCACCTAGAGTCGTCCATGTAAAAAAATGCTTAGTTTTCCATCAGAGATGTGTCACTCAGACCGCAGGCTCCATACATAGTTTTGAAGATTAAAACAAAGGAAACACCAAAAATATGGTTTATTGTTCTCCAAAAATAAAAAAAATAAAACAAACTCGCTACTCCACCTTATTGACATCAGTGATGAAGGAAGTAGCTACATTCTCCTCCTACTTGGTTTCAATAGCAGACCATACTTCTGTCGGGGAAATAACTACAATTAAACACGTAATACATAGTTTTATTGCTCAAGCTGAGACACAAACTCCAAAAGAAACAGAAGTGACGTTGGTAATTGGCATTTTATTATATCTTTTTATTATACCTATTTTTAGTTGATGTGTCTACCATTCCGATATAAGTGCTGCTTACTATGATCCTTTGTCATATCAGAGCAGACATTGGTAGAACATATGAAGTCCAAAGACAGATTTCACCCGGTTTTTTATCTGCTTGGTCTTTACCCCATACACAATAGGATTAATGAGAGGTGGCAGCATCAGGTACACATTGGCCAATAGGATGTGAATATGATTTGGGACATTTTTTCCAAATCTGTGGACAACAGAAGACAGAACAACCGGAATGTAAAATGAAAGGATGGCGCAAATATGAGAGGCGCATGTGCCAAGAGCCTTAGTTCTGGCTTCTGTGGAGGCCAGCTTAAACACAGCTCTAAGAATCATGACATAAGAGCAGATTATGAAGAACAGATCCAACCCTCCAATGGAAAGAGCCACCACTATGCCATAGATGTTGTTAGGGGTGGTATCGGCACAGGCAAGTTTCACCACAGCCATGTGCTCACAGTAGGAGTGGTGGATGACATTGGCCGAACAGAAGGGTAGTCTCTTTAAAAGGAAAGGTAAAGGCAGCATCAGTCCTACCGCTCTAATGATGGCCAACATGCCGATATGTGCTATCAGCCATTTTGTTAGTATCGAGGTGTACCTAAGAGGGTTACAGATGGCAACATATCTATCAAATGCCATGGCCAAGAGTAGGGATGACTCCATAATGGCAAAGAAATGGAGGAAAAACATCTGGGTGATGCACGCCTCAGAGTAAATCTCATGAGAGTTCAGCCAAAGGATCCCCAACATCTTGGGTGTGGTAGAATTGCACAAGACTAGGTCAATGGAGGACAACATGCAGAGAAAGAAGTACATGGGTTCATGAAGGCTTCGATCTATCCTAATGATGAAAATCAGCATGACGTTTCCAATAATAGATGTGATATAAACCATGGTGAAGACAACGGCAAGGTAGAGGTAGAGATGTTCAAGGCCAGGGATCCCCAAGAGAAAGAACTGAATGGGAAGCAACCGGGTAGAATTCTGTAAAGACATGATGTCTAATCTCACATTCATTGAAGGTCCCTATGAAGAAAATTGAGACATCATTAGTCTTAAAATTTTATTTTGTGACTGAATAAATTTATTAAATAGAAGGTTCTCAGATTGCCCCCAAAAAGTCTCATACAAAATTTGGGTTCATTAGAATTTACACATTTTAGAATCAGTTTGTTCATATCTAGTTCTCTCTATTTAGTCTTCATCAGGTGGAGATGTGTATGTGTGATGTTATAGATGGATCATCAGCCATGATGAGGCTGAGATCTACCAGTGTAGCAATCCACACCTTGACACTCTTCCTCCTGGATCCATCCTCCTCCTTCTTGACCTGTCCTCCTCCTGCTGGACCTGTCCTCTTCCTTCTGGACCTGTCCTCCTCCTTTTGGACATGTCCTCTTCCTCCTGGAACTTTTCTCCTCCTCCTTGACCTCTCCTCTGCCTTCTACATTACTCTGTCCTCCTCCTCCTGGACCTGTCCTCCTCCTCCTTGACCTCTCCCCTGCCTTCTACATTACTCTGTCCTCCTCCTCATGGACCTGTCCTCTTCCTCCCTCCTGGACCTGTCCTCCTCCTCATTGACCTCTCCTCTGCCTTCATCACAGACTTGGCACACAACTGGATGATCTCATACCTCACAGACTGGACATTTAGCGTCTCCCACTCACACACCACCGTCTCATCTCGTCCCCTCTCTGTTGGTGCCCCCCAAGGCTCTGTCCTAGGACCCCTGCTCTTTTTCAATCTAAACCTACAGTCTGAGGCACTCAGAGAGTCCCATGACTATCAGTATCACTTATATGCTCGTGACATGCAAATGTACCTCTCTGGTACAGATGTCACCTCCTTTCTAATCAGAATCCCATCTGTTATATCATCCTTTTTCCCCTTATAGTTTCTAAAACCTAACATGGAGAAAGCCAAATGTATTATCTTTCCCCCATCTCACTCAGCTTCCTCCTTAACCGACCTATCTATCAGAGTCAATGGCTGCACACTCTCCCCAGTCAACCAAGTCCACTGCCTTGGGGTAACCTCCAATTCTGCTGTTTTTCAAACTCCTGCTGAATCCAACTCAAAAATATCTCTCGGATCCGCACATTCCTCAACCAAAAGTCTGCAAAAATGCTTGTGCATGTCCTCCTCATCTCCCACCTAGACTACTTCAACATCTTTTTTGGTCTCCCATCTACCAGTCTTATGCCCCTCCAGCCTATCCTCAACTCTGATGCCCGGGTAATCCACCTCTCCGTCAATCTCTTCACTGTCCCCCTATTAGCGACAATATCCAGTACAAAACATAAAGTATGACATATAAGGCTGTGCACAACCTGTCCCCTCCATATATCTGTGACCTGATCTCCACACACAATCTCGGATCTTCACAAAACCTCCTTCTCTACATCCCTCCTATCTCCTCTTCACACAATCACCACCGAGATTTCTCCTGCTGTGTGACCAGTTTTAACCTCATCTACTGCACCCATCTCCTATCCCTTTTAGATTGTAAGCCCTTGCAGGCATAGTCCTCTCTTCTTCTGTCCCAGTTGTAACTCATCTTGTTCATGCTTACTGTACTTGGTTTATATTATGTATGTACAGTGTCATGGAATGAAGAGCACTTTAATAATGTCTTGAGATGGTGACCACATGTCATGGATTAGTTTTCAGAACCCCTTTTTCTACTCATGAAGAAGAAGACCCTTTTCATATTTAAAGCTTAACTCCATTCTAAACCTAACAATTCACGTTTGGCTGCATTCACTTTGCAAGTCGACCCATGTCACCCTCTCAGGGGTATATAAAGCTGAGATATGGGGAGCTGTATGCAGAGCTTTCACATTGCAGAGCTGAGTCTGTGTTGCCTATGAGATACAATTAAAGTGTAGTCACTACAGAAGGAGTAATGCAAAGAGATGGAACAGTCTTCTAGGACCACAAATGTTTTTTATTTAATTGTACCAGTTGTGTTCAAAATAATAGCAGTGTGTTTAAAAAAGTGAATAAAGAAAAAATCCTTCTAATAGCTTTTATTTCCATCCACACAAATGCATTGGGAACACTACACATTCTATTCCACATCAAGACATGAAGAAAAATATATCAAATTTGCGTTGTTCCTCTAAAAAAATGAAGAAGAAAAAGTGAATATTAGACTGTTCAAAAAAATAGCAGTGTTTGTATTCTTCTTTACAAACTCAGACATTCACTATAAACTGAGAAATGTCTGAAGATTTTCTTTCCTTTGAATCCCGTCACTAATAGTTAGTTGTATAACCGCTGTCTCTGAGACCTGCTGGACGTCTGTGCTGCTCGGAGTGACCACCTTCTGCCCCTGTGACCAGGTTCTCCAGCCCCGGAGGATTGGACCACATTCCACAGTTCTTCTCTATTTCTTGGATTTGCCTCAGAAACTGCATTTTTTATGTCACCCACAAGTTTTCTATTGGATTAAGATCCGGGGATTGGGCCGGCCGCTCCATAACGCCAATCTTGTTGGTCTAGAACCAAGATGTTGCCCGTTTACTGGTGTGTTTGGGGTCGTTGTCTTGTTGGAACACCCATTTGAAGGGCATTTCCTCTTCAGCATAAGGCAGCAGGACCTCTTCCAGTATTCTGATTGATTCAGACTGATCCATGATCCCTGGTCTGCGATAAATAGGCCCAACACCGTAGTCTGAGACACATCCCCGTATCATGATGCTTGTCCACCATGCTTCACTGTCATTACAGTGCACGGGGGCTTGGATTCAGCGTTTGGGGGTCGTCTGACAAACTGTCTCCGGCCACTAGACCCAAAAAGAACCATCTTACTTCCATCAGTCCACACAATGTCTCTTTAGGCCGTCACTGTGCTCTTTGGCAGATTGTAACATCTTCAGCACACGTCTTGTTTCCAGCAGTGGGACTTTGCAGGGGCTTCTTGCAGATCGCTCGGCCTCACATCGGCGTCTTCTCATTGTAACAGGACTCACGGGGAACTTTACACCTTCTTTCATCTTCCTGGAGCCGATTGTTGCCATTTTGGCTATTCTTCTATCCATTCGAATGGTAGTTTTTCGCTTTCTTCCACGTCTTTCAGGTTTTGGTTGCCATTTTAAAGCATTTGCGATCACTTTAGCTGAGCAGCCGATCATTATCTGCACTTCTTTATATGTTTTCCTCTCTCCAATCAACTTTTTAATCAACAACCCATTTTCCTCAGAATTTCAGAGAGAAATGCACTGTAACCAGCAGGTACAATATTTGTTGCCTTCCTTCCTTAAATAAGGGCAATAATTGCCACCTGTTTTTTAAAGAATGAATGATCTCACTCATTGAACTCCACACTGCTATTATTTTGAACATGCCCCTTTCAATTAGTGATTGATTTACAGAGAATCAGCAGCATCCATGTCATGACTGTTGGGTTTCTATTACTCTACTACACCCGCTAGTAAATTATTTGCCATGTAGAAATATAATTTCTACCAAAAACAGAGATTGGTCCGGTTAGTGATGTCTGACTGCTATTATTTTGAACACAACTGTATGTACTTATATCTGGACCTTGCATCCTTTGCACTTGTGTGATGTCTGAACCTAGTAACTTCTGCACTTCTTTGATGTCAGGGTCTCAATTACTCTGCACGTCTGTGATGTCTGAACCTTGCAACCTCTGCACTTCTTTGATGTCTGGACCTTGTGTCCTCTGCACTTCTGTAATGCGTGGATCTTGTATCCTCTGCAGTTCTGTTATGTTTCGAACTTTTGTCCTATGCACTCTGCACATCTGCGACGTCTAGTCCTTGTGTCCTCTGCACTTTTGTGATGACTATACCATGTATACTCTGCACATCTGTGACGTCTGGTCCTTGTGTCCTCTGCAATTCTGTGATGACTATACCATGTATCCTCTGCACTCTGCACATCTGTGACATCTGGTCCTTGTGTCCTCTGCAATTCTGTGATGACTATACCATGTATCCTCTGCACTCTGCACATCTGTGACGTCTGGTCCTTGTGTCCTCTGCAATTCTGTGATGACTATACCATGTATCCTCTGCACTCTGCACATCTGTGACATCTGGTCCTTGTGTCCTCTGCAATTCTGTGATGACTATACCATGTATCCTCTGCACTCTGCACATCTGTGACATCTGGTCCTTGTGTCCTCTGCAATTCTGTGATGACTATACCATGTATCCTCTGCACTCTGCACATCTGCGACGTCTAGTCCTTGTGTCCTCTGCAATTCTGTGATGACTATACCATGTATCCTCTGCACTCTGCACATCTGTGACATCTGGTCCTTGTGTCCTCTGCAATTCTGTGATGACTATACCATGTATCCTCTGCACTCTGCACATCTGTGACATCTGGTCCTTGTGTCCTCTGCAATTCTGTGATGACTATACCATGTATCCTCTGCACTCTGCACATCTGTGACGTCTGGTCCTTGTGTCCTCTGCAATTCTGTGATGACTATACCATGTATCCTCTGCACTCTGCACATCTGTGACATCTGGTCCTTGTGTCCTCTGCAATTCTGTGATGACTATACCATGTATCCTCTGCACTCTGCACATCTGTGACATCTGGTCCTTGTGTCCTCTGCAATTCTGTGATGACTATACCATGTATCCTCTGCACTCTGCACATCTGTGACATCTGGTCCTTGTGTCCTCTGCAATTCTGTGATGACTATACCATGTATCCTCTGCACTCTGCACATCTGTGACGTCTGGTCCTTGTGTCCTCTGCAATTCTGTGATGACTATACCATGTATCCTCTGCACTCTGCACATCTGTGACATCTGGTCCTTGTGTCCTCTGCAATTCTGTGATGACTATACCATGTATCCTCTGCACTCTGCACATCTGTGACGTCTGGTCCTTGTGTCCTCTGCAATTCTGTGATGACTATACCATGTATCCTCTGCACATCTGTGACGTCTGGTCCTTGTGTCCTCTGCAATTCTGTGACATCTAGAGTCTGACCCTGTGTCCTCTGCATTTCTGTCATTCTTGGACTTTGTATCCTCTGCACGTCTGTAATATCGGGACCTTGAGTCCTCTGCACCTCTGTGATGTCTGGACCTTGTGTGCTCTGCACCCTGAACTTCTGTGATGTCTGGACCATGTGTCCTCTACCCGCTGTATTTCTGTTATGTCTGGACCTTGTGTCCTTTGTAACATCTGGACCTTGTGTCCTCTGCACTTCTGTGACATCTTGACTTTGTGTCCTCTGACTTCTGTGAAATCTAGATCTTATGTGATCTGCACCTCTTTGATGTCTGGACTTTGTGTTCTCTGCACTTCAGTGATGTTGGGACCTTTTATCCTCTGCACTTTTGTGATGCCTGGAGCTTGTGTTCTCTGCACTTTGGTGATGTCACATTCATGTTCTCACATAACGTACACCATGCCATGAAGAAAAGGGTTGAACATCCAAACATATGGACACCAAAGCCATGTTATCAGTAGTGATGAGCGGCATGGGCAATATTCGAATTCGCGATATTTCGCGAAAATTTGGGCGAATATTCGCCACATATTCGAGAATTCGCGAATTCATGATCTCCAGGCATTATTTTCTTGATTGCGAAAATTCGCATAAAATTTGCATGTAATTTTTTCCGCATAAAAATTTGCATGAACTGGTATTTTCAAAAAAAACAAATATTCGCAATTACGAATATATTTTGCGAAATTCGAAATATTCGCGAATTCTCGAAGTGCCGATATTCGCGATTAAAATTCGCAATTCGAATTTTCGTGATCAACACTAGTTATCAGATGCATGAATCCTCACTTGCATTCACTATTGATACATGGTAATGTGCTGACAATGTTTTACAACTTTTTATTTTGCCTGTGCAGACATAGACACAGGTTATCTTCCACTATCCAGAAACCTCTGAAGCCCCCGAGATATAATCTCATGTTTTATCTAAACAAAGAGCCAAGGCTTTTTATGCCATCTTCCTCAAAATGAGGATCTGTTGTTCCATTTTTCATATGCTCTGGTCCCGTCTCTGGATTCAGGGCCCTTTACACAGGAATGTTCCTTCTCCATCATTGCCGCATCAATCATTTGTAGATTGAGCATACATCCATTTGTCACCATACAGATTTATTGTTTGTCAGCAGTGAATTCGGTTTACACAGATCAATGAGCTGTCTACAAAAGATGAGATTTTGTAACACATAAAACAATTAGATCAACCAACAAATGAGAATTTGCTCTTCTGTTGACTGACCGCCGGTAGAGTTACACCGGCCAATCACCAAGACTAGGCTGTACAAGCGTTTGTTCAGGCTAACTGGCCTGATCATCAGTCTGTGTAAGTGTCTGTATTTTATCATCTCAGATTTGGCCATCAGATGAACAATCTGATGCTACCATAAGAAAGCACCTTGCTTATTGTCAGGGTTGGTCAGGGCCTGATGTTCACCGTTCTCAGGTTGTGGGATTTTGCAACCCCATCTTTGACCCATCATTGGTAAGTTCACGTTCCTTTTCACCAGATGTGTCTTTCATCTTCAGTAGTATCTGAACAGATCCCCTAATTCATTTTTCTCCTCAAGGAATTGTATAAGCTCTGTGTTGTCGCTGTAAAGAAAGGATGGGCAGATCTTGAAGAACATTATCGTCTAGAGCAAAATTTCCTATTCGGGGCATACACTATCTCCTTATGAAGAATGCTTGAGCGGAGTAAGGAGGCTTATAGGCCGGGTGACGCTCCTCTGGAATTCTGGGAAGAGGGAATGCAAATTAGCTTTTAGCAAGTTCTGCCTCAGATGCCACCGGATGTAAGGCAGCTCTCCTATAAGTCAATGTCCAACCTTTTGAGACATGACTTAGATAATAATTAAGCCAGCACCTCATCTGCAGACAGCTGTTTTGGGGTGATTGCCCCTCATCAGTGCAGAACAGAGAGCACTGGCTTATCTGGGTGAGAAGTCTAGGTCAGGCTTGTTTAAAAGATCAAACATTGACTTATAGGATAGCTACCTTTCATCTGAGGCATCAGAGGTGGAGCTTGTTAAGAGTTAATTTGCATTCCTTCTGCCTAGAAGTCCAGAGCAGCATTGCCTGGCATATAAGACTCTTCACGCCGTTTAACCCCTCTCCATAAGGAGATATTATCCCCAAATCCTGATGTAGGCCTCTCACCTAGTTAAGCCAGTATTCTCTGTTCTGCATTGATGAGGGGAATTCATGAAACAGCTGTCTGCAGATGGGATGCTGGCTTAATTATTATCCAAGTCATGTCTGAAGGCCTGTTTAAAAGTTGAAACACTGACTTATAGGATAGCTGGTGGTATTAGAAGCAGAGCGTACTAAGAGCTCATTTATATTACCTATTCCCAAAATTCCATAGACTCAAGGTGTTGGTAAAGGTTGCTGTATAACCTCTCATTTGTTAAATCCTTGGAAACCTCTATGAAATGTAAGGCAGGGTAACTGTCCCATACAACTTCTTGATACCCATCGAATATCAGAAATATAACCAACTTCTGTAAACCAAACACTCAAAGAAGCAGTAGCTCTTTTGTTATGGCAAGATTGACTATCCAAAATGATAACGTGCATCAGGTTCATTTGTGACATGTAACTTTGGGGAGTGAGTTCCACCTAAATTCATCCAGAAAACTTAGCTTGCAAGAAGAGTCCAAGGCACCGCCAAATAAAATAGGTGCTAACCAAAAAGAGACAGATTTTGCTTGACGAAGCATTTCTCTTTTCAGGAGGTCGACTGGAAGCAAAGCATGTTCTTTCCATAAAAGTGGTTTATTGTGTAATTTTTATGATAGTGTCAGGAACTGCCAGATCTTATCTGTGATTCATACAATGCTAGATTACTGCAGATTTCTGATCCAGCTTTTCGCTCTGTAATTCTGCAAATTTTTCCAAATCCAGAAAAATTGAATATTTTAAATAATCAACATGGATGCTCTTTAAAGTGTAGTAGACTTGTCTATCACACAAAAGTATTCAAAGAAATCTTGATTTCCTTGCTAAGAAAATAAATATTCCTCTGCAGAGTTCAGGTCTGTCAGTGAAGGGCGAGCCATCAACCACGTTTATTGTTTCTGAATATGCAAAATCTGCAAAAGGACAAATATTTTTTGCCAGATAATAGAACTGAAGGGGTTCTCCTATATTGCAATTTCCAAAGTGAGATGAGAATAAGCTCTGACCCCAGGTGGCCGGGCTTACGGAAACGGTTGAAAGCAGAAGCAGATTTAACATATGTCCAGGTTGTCCATAAAAAAGCTGGGGGAAGAAGGTGTAATGTGTAAGCAGAAACTGCATAAGGACCAGCAGTCACATGACCAGGCTGTGCAGGTCCCCAGGTCAGGGGAGGAGAGAAAAGCTGTTCTTGTTCAGGCACGTGAGTAGTTCTTAGGGACATTTTTGTGTGGCACAGCAAACCGGCCTCTGTGAGAGAGAGACATCCTGCTACAAGATCTGCTTTGTGGAACCAGAAACATCCTGCTCCAAGAGCTGCTCTGCAGAGAGAAACCTGCTACAAGGGCTGTCTTGTGGAGAGGGAGACAGCCTGCCGCAAGAGCTGTTTTGTGGAGATAGAGACAGCCTGCTGCAAGAGCTGCTATGTAGAGAGAGACAGAGCAAGAGAGAGAGAGAGAGAGAGACCCTGCTACAGGAGCTGCTTTGTGGAGAGGGAGACAGCCTGCTACAAGAGCTGTTTTGTGGAGATAGAGATAGCCTGTTGCAAGAGCTGCTTTGTTCAGCCAGAAACAGCATGTTGCAAGAGCTGCTATGTAGAGAGAGGCTGAGACTGAGAGAGAGAGCGAGACAACCTGCTACAATAGCTGCTTTATGAAGAGGGAGACAGCCTACAACAAAAGCTGTTTTGCGGAGGTAGCAACAGTCTGCTGCAAGAGCTGTCATGCAGAGAGAGAGAAGGACTTCCACAAGAGCTGCTTTGGAGACAGATACAGCCTTGCTGCAAGAGCTGCTTTGCGTAGAATGAGACAGTGTGCTACAAGAGCTGCTTTGCGTAGAATGAGACAGTGTGCCACAAGAGCTGCTTTGCGTAGAATGAGACAGTGTGCCACAAGAGCTGCTTTGTCGAAATAGAAACAGCTGGCTACAAAAGCTGCTCTGTGGAGAAGGAAATATCCTGTCACAAGAGCTGCTTCGAAAAGGCGAAAGGAAGTCTGTCACAAGAGCAGCTGTTTTGTGCAGATAGAGACACCCTGCCGCAAGAGCTGTTTTGTGGAGAAAGAGACACCCTGCTACAAGAGCTGCTTTATGGAGATAGAGACACCCTGCTACAAGAGCTGCTTTATGGAGATAGAGACACCCTGCTACAAGAGCTTCTTTATGGAGATAGAGACACCCTGCTGCAAGAGCTGTTTTGTGGAGAAAGAGACACCCTGCTACAAGAGCTGCTTTATGGAGATAGAGACACCCTGCTACAAGAGCTGCTTTATGGAGATAGAGACAACTTGCTACAAGAGCTGCTCTGTGAAGACAGAGACAGCCTGCTGCAAAATATGTGTTATGGAGAGAGAGAGAGAGAGTACTACAAGACCTGCATTGGGATGAGACAGCCTGCTATAAGAGCTGCTTTGTGGAGAGAGAGAGACAACCTGCTAGAAGAGCTGTTTTGCAAAGAAGGAGACACCATGCTATAGAGCTACTTTGTGAAGATAGAGACATCCTGCCATTAGAGATTGGAAGGAGATAAAAAAGGCCCCAGCAGAGATTTCAAAAAGGCAGAACCCTGAGCTTATCGGCAGTGACTAGCCCAAAGAAAAAAATATAGCCAATGCACGGGCAAACAATCACTGTAACAACAAAGATAAAAGGCGCAACATGAGTATGTCCAGAGAATAGAGGAAAAACTCCAAAAACGGAGGCTCATCTTTTTTGGTTGTGCTGTAATAGGCACAACACTATAGTAAGCTTGTGTGAATACAAATCCTGGTTGCCAGGTATGCTGCCGAAGATGGATGGCCTTGAGGCGGAGAGGTGCCCAATCTTCCAAAAGGACAGGTACAGCTTCAATTTCTTTTTTACCTTTTCTGATGCAAAGAACAATCGCAACAGGCAAATGAAGAAGGATCTTCTATTGTATTTTGTTTGATAAATATAAAATAATATAGACAGCCATTAAATAGAATATCAGAGATGCTCACAGCCCGCCAACTATCTATTATAGAAGAAAGACTGGCCGGCTCACAGTCAATTTGCATATAATTTACTATATCAATACAACTGTGTTACAAAAACAATATTCCAATTATTCAATCTGAATTCAAGAATAACCTGTATTAAAGTATGTCTCTAATGGTACTATAAGTCCCAGCATAATAGTACATACACTTATGCAGTGTATTATAAGTACAACAAAGCCGTACCTTTGTATTACCAAACTAAAGAAGGAAGGCATATGGAAGATGATAAAGAACTAGCTGACTGCCTCAATGAATACTTCTGTTCAGTTTTTACAAAGGAAAATGAAGGAGAAGGACCTCAGTTAGGAAAGAAGACTAATGAATCTTTTGATGCATGTGTCTTTACAGAGGAAGAGGTTCTAAGTCAGCTGTCTAAAATTAATACAAATAAGTCACAGGGGCCTGATGGGATACACCCAAAGCTGTTAAAAGAGCTCAGCGGTGAACTAGCAAAACCATTAACAGATTTATTTAACCAATCACTGGCAACAGGAGTCATCCCAGAAGATTGGAAATTAGCAAATGTTGTGCCCATTCACAAGAAAGGTAGTAGGGAGGAATCGGGCAACTATAGGCCAGTAAGCCTGACATCAATAGTGGGGAAATTAATGGAAACCATACTTAACCCCTTAAGGACATAGGGCGTACCGGTACGCCCTATTTCCCGAGTCCTTAAGGACCAAGGGCGTACCGGTACGTCCTAACTTAAAATCTTAATTCCGGCGCCGCTGGGGTTAATCGGAACGGGATTTCGGCTGAAATCATTCAGCCGGCATCCCGTAACAACGCAGGGGGGGGTCATTTGACCCCCCCGTATCGGCGATCGCAGAAAACCGCAGGTCAATTCAGACCTGCGGTTTGCTGCGCTTTTTGCCGTTTCTGATCCCCGCGGTCCCTGACCGCGGGGATCAGAAACTTCAGAGTGCCCGAAATCAATATTGTTAACCCCCCCCTGCACCCCTGCACGATTTGATGGCGGCGGGTGGTGCAGGGGGGGTGTCGCATGCAGTGGGGGCGTTGCGGGAGGCGGGCGGTGCGGCAGGCGGGATCGCGATCCCCCGCCCGCCTCCCATTGCATAATCGTTGGTGTACAGTGGGTATACCAGGGTGCCAGCACATTGCTGGCACCCTGGTATAAACGGCTGACATCGTTGATGCGATGTCAGCCGTTTAACCCTTTCCATACAGCGGTCCGTACGGACCGCTGTATGGAAAAGGTTAACAGTAAGAGGGAGCTCCCTCCCTCTCCGATCGGGGGGCTGCTGTGCCTTTGCAGCCCCCCGATGGGAGAAGGAGAGAGCCCCCAGACAGCCCCCCCAGAACCCCGTCCTTACCCTTCCCCGTCTGCGAAGTTCTGACCATAACTGAGCAGACGGGGAAGGTTCCCATGGCAACAGGACGCCTGATCAGGCGTCCTGCTGTCCATGGTGCTGAACAGATCTGTGCTGAAAGCATAGACCTGTTCAGTGTAAGTAAAATACAGTGCAGAAACCAATATAGGTTCTGTTCTGTATTTTACAGACATCAGACCCACTGGATCTTCAAGAACCAAGTGGGTCTGGGTCAAAAAAATCAAATAAAAAGTGAAAAAAGTTAAGATAAAAAAAAAAAACATTTATCACTGAATAAAAATTAAAAAAATAAAATACACTACACATATTAGGTATCGCCGCGTCCGTAACGACCTGATCTATAAAATGGTCATGTTACTTTCCCCGCACAGTGAACGCCATAAAAATAAAAAAATAAAAACTATGAGAAAATTTAAATTTTGCCCACCTTACTTCCCAAAAAAGGTAATAAAAGTGATCAAAAAAGTCGCATGTACGCCAAAATAGTACCAATCAAACCGTCATCTCATCCCGCAAAAAATGAGACCCTACTCAAGATAATCGCCCAAAAACTGAAAAAACTATGGCTCTTAGACTATGGAAACACTAAAACATGATTTTTTTTGGTTTCAAAAATAAAATCATTGTGTAAAATGTACATAAATAAAAATAAAGTATACATATTAGGTATCGCCGCGTCCGTATCGACCGGCTCTATATAAATATCACATGACCTAACCCCTCAGGTGACCACCGTAAAAAAAAAAAAAAAAAAACTGTGTAAAAAAAGCAATTTTTTGCCATCTTACGTCACAAAAAGTGTAATAGCAAGCGATCAAAAAGTCATATGCACCCCAAAATAGTGCCAATCAAACTGTCATCTCACCCCGCAAAAAATTAGACCCTACTCAAGATAATCACCCAAAAACTGAAAAAACTATGGCTCTTAGACTATGGAGACACTAAACAATTTTTTGGTTTTCAAAATGAAGTTATTGTATAAAACTTACATAAATAAAAAAAATTGTATACATATTAGGTATCGCCGCGTCCGTGACAACCTGCTCTATAAAATTACCACGTGATCTAACCTGTCAGATGAATGTTGTAAATAACAAAAAAAAAAAACATGCCAAAAAAGCTATTTCTTGTTACCTTGCCGCACAAAAAGTGTAATATAGAGCAACCAAAAATCATATGTACCCTAAACTAGTACCAACAATACTGCCACCCTATTCCGTACTTTCTAAAATGGGGTCACTTTTTTTGGAGTTTCTACTCTAGGGGTGCATCAGGGGGGCTTCAAATGGGACATGGTGTCAAAAAACCAGTCCAGCAAAATCTGCCTTCCAAAAACCGTATGGCATTCCTTTTCTTCTGCACCCTGCCGTGTGCCCGTACAGTAGTTTAGGACCACATATGGGGTGTTTCTGTAAACTACAGAATCAGGGCCATAAATAATGAGTTTTGTTTGGCTGTTAACCCTTGCTTTGTTACAGGAAAAAAAATATTAAAATGGAAAATCTGCCAAAAAAGTGAAATTTTGAAATTGTATCTCTATTTTCCATTGAATCTTGTGCAACACCTAAAGGGTTAACAAAGTTTGTAAAATCAGTTTTGAATACCTTGAGGGGTGTAGTTTCTTAGATGGGGTCACTTTTATGGAGTTTCTACTCTAGGGGGGCATCAGGGGGGCTCCAAATGGGACATGGTGTCAAAAAACCAGTCCAGCAAAATCTGCCTTCCAAAAACCGTATGGCATTCCTTTCCTTCTGCGCCCTGCCGTGTGCCCGTACAGTAGTTTACGACCACATATGGGGTGTTTCTGTGAACTACAGAATCAGGGCCATAAATAATGAGTTTTGTTTGGCTGTTAACCCTTGCTTTGTTACTGGAAAAAAAATATTAAAATGGAAAATCTGCCAAAAAAGTGAAATTTTGAAATTGTATCTCTATTTTCCATTGAATCTTGTGCAACACCTAAAGGGTTAACAAAGTTTGTAAAATCAGTTTTGAATACCTTGAGGGGTGTAGTTTCTTAGATGGGGTCACTTTTATGGAGTTTCTACTCTAGGGGTGCATCAGGGGGGCTTCAAATGGGACATGGTGTCAAAAAAACTGTCCAGCACAATCTGGCTTCCAAAAACCATACGGCGCACCTTTCACTCTACGCCCCGCTGTGTGGCTGTACAGTAGTTTATGGCCACATATGGGGTGTTTCTGTAAACAGTAGAGTCAGGGCAATAAAGATACAGTCTTGTTTGGCTGTTAACCCTTGCTTTGTTAGTGGAAAAAATGGGTTAAAATGGAAAATTAGGCAAAAAAATGAAATTCTCAAATTTCATCCCCATTTGCCAATAACTCTTGTGCAACACCTAAAGGGTTAACGGAGTTTGTAAAATCAGTTTTGAATACCTTGAGGGGTGTAGTTTCTTAGATGGGGTCACTTTTATGGAGTTTCTACTCTAGGGGTGCATCAGGGGGCTTCAAATGGGACATGGTGTCAAAAAAACTGTCCAGCAAAATCTGGCTTCCAAAAACCATACGGCGCACCTTTCACTCTACGCCCCGCTGTGTGGCCGTACAGTAGTTTATGGCCACATATGGGGTGTTTCTGTAAACAGCAGAGTCAGGGCAATAAAGATACAGTCTTGTTTGGCTGTTAACCCTTGCTTTGTTAGTGGAAAAAATGGGTTAAAATGGAAAATTAGGCAAAAAAATGAAACTCTCAAATTTCATCCCCATTTGCCAATAACTCTTGTGCAACACCTAAAGGGTTAACGGAGTTTGTAAAATCAGTTTTGAATACCTTGAGGGGTGTAGTTTATAGAATGGGGTCATTTTTGGGCGGTTTCTATTATGTAAGCCTCGCAAAGTGACTTCAGAGCTGTAGTGGTCCCTAAAAATTGGGTTTTTGTAAATTTCTGAAAAATTTCAAGATTTGCTTCTAAACTTCTAAGCCTTGTAACATCCCCAAAAAATAAAATATCATTCCCAAAATAATTCAAACATGAAGTAGACATATGGGGAATGTTAAGTCATCACAATTTTTTGGGGTATTACTATGTATTACAGAAGTAGAGAAACTGAAACTTTGAAATTTGCTAATTTTTCCAAATTTTTGGTAAATTAGGTATTTTATTATGCAAAAAAATTAATTTTTTTGACTTTTTTTTACTAGTATCATGAAGTACAATATGTGACGAAAAAACAATCTCAGAATGGCCTGGATAAGTCAAAGCGTTTTAAAGTTATCACCACTTAAAGTGACACTGGTCAGATTTGCAAAAAATGGCCTGGTCCTTAAGGTGAAAATGAGCCCGGTCCTTAAGGGGTTAAGGGGAGGATTGTGGAACATCTAAAATCCCATGGATTGAAAGATGAAGAACAGCATGGGTTTACTTCAGGGAGATCCTGTCAAACTAATCTTATAGATTTTTTTGATTGGGTGACTAAAATAATAGATGGCGGAGGTGCAGTAGACATCGCTTATCTGGACTTCAGTAAGGCTTTTGATACTGTCCCACATAGAAGGCTTATCAACAAACTGCAGTCTTTGGGCTTGGACTCCCATATTGTTGAATGGATTAGGCAGTGGCTATGGGACAGGCAACAGAGGGTTGTAGTCAATGGAGTATATTCAGACCAAGGTCCTGTTACCAGTGGGGACCTCAGGGATCTGTTCTGGGACCCATATTGTTTAATATCTTTATCAGCGACATTGCAGAAGGCCTCGATGGTAAGGTGTGTCTTTTTGCTGATGACACAAAGATATGTAACAGGGTTGATGTTCCTGGAGGGATAAACCAAGTGGAAAAGGACTTAGGAAAACTAGAGGAATGGTCAAAAATCTGGCAACTAAAATGTAATGTCGATAAGTGCAAGATAATGCACCTGGGATGTAAAACCCAAGGGCAGAATATACAATCAGTGATACAGTCCTAACCTCAGTATCTGAGGAAAGGGATTTAGGGGTCATTATTTCAGAAGACTTAAAGGTAGGCAGACCATGTCATAGAGCAGCAGGAGATGCTAGCAGAATGCTGGGGTGTATAGGGAGAGGCATTACCAGTAGACAGAGGGGGGCGCTCATGCCGCTCTACAGAGCACTAGTGAGACCTCATCTGGAGTATTGTGCGCAGTACTGGAGACCATATCTCCAGAAGGATATTGATACTTTGGAGAGAGTTCAGAGAAGAGCTACTAAACTGGTCCATGGATTGCAGGATACAACTTACCAGGAAAGATTAAAGGACCTTAACATGTAAAGCTTGGAAGAAAGACGGGACAGAGGGGAGATGAGAGAGACGGCTAAATACATAAAGGGAATCAACAAGGTAAAAGAGGAGAGAAGATTTACAAGAAGAAAAACTACCACAAGAGGACATAGTGTTACATTAGAGGGGCAAAGGTTTAAAAGCAATATCAGGAAGTATTACTTTACTGAGAGAGTAGTGGATGCATGGAATAGCCTTCCTGCAGAAGTGGTAGCTGCAAATACAGTGGAGGAGTTTAAGCATGCATGGGATAGGCATAAGGCCATCCTCCATATAAGATAGGGCCGGGGCTATCCATAGTACTTAGTATATTGGGCAGACTAGATGGGCCAAATGGTTCTTATCTGCCGACACATTCTAGTTTTCTATATTAATTTTTATGCTTGAACTCCACATCTTGAAATATTTAAATGGACAGAGAGGATGTTTTAATATATTTTTATTGCAATTTTCAAGTAAATAATTGGAGTATTGTTTTTATATAATAATATAAAATAAAAAACAGAAAACAAAGCCTTTTGGGGATCAGCAATAAAGATGGCCTTGTGGTTCGCCGGCGGTTGTTTCGTGGCAAACTTTGCTTGTTCGCGGTTGGCCGAACAGGCAGACATATGACGTTTCAGCACATGGACACATCCCCCCACCTTATAAATAAACCTGATCTGGCCGCCATTTTACATTCAGTCTTTTGCCAGTGTAGGGAGAGGTCGCTGTGTGGAGCAGGGACAGGCTGTTAGGGACACCAAACGCTGGCTAATAGGGCCACAAAAGCACTAGTATAGGTGGGCTATCGATAGGTGTGATACACAGAGGGGTGCGATATACTTGCAGTGACCAGGAACGGGTACACTGACGCCACTTATGCAGTGGGTCAGGATACGGGCATTTAATGTTCTGTGTTTGTCGTGATGCCAATTGCAGCGAGCGCAGGGTACTACCCCAGGGCCCTTCCAAGGTGTTATAACGCACGTCCCAGATTAGGAATGCCAGATTGTGTAATGGCCTATAATGTCTCTATAGGTGGTGGTAGTTGTCACGGTGTCTCCTACCTCGGTACGGCCGGACTCCTGGCTCACTTGCAATACATTTGAGTGTGGTGATAGTAGGAGTAGTAGAGGAATTTTGCAGAAATTGATATCCAGACCTTTAGGTGAAGTTCAAATGTTTCTTTACTGAAGATAACTTGTATCCAAGCAGTGTACAGCTTTGGACTCTGGTCCCAGCAGGTTTTGGCAATCATTGGCAGGAATAAATGCTTCTGCTTGATATGTGGGGATTTTGCAGGATAAGTCATCTGCTTGGTAGCTCTGTAACTGTGGCAGGAATGAATCTTCTGCACTTGTCTGTACTTCTGCTTTGTGGGGACAGACTAGCTGAGGAGGAATGGCTTCTCCTAGGTCTCTGGACTCTACTCACAGATTCTCAGGGAATGCTTTCTTCCTGGAACTCTGGAGGTTGTCTGCTTTCTTCATCCAGCTGAGGCTGAAGGTTCTCAGTCTGGGTATGTGATCAATGTCTCAGCCGGGACAAGATCCTTGCTTTCTTCCCTATGCAGGGGATCTCCTGAAGGCTATCACACAGCCTTCCCTTAGCAGGGGGGAGGCTACACTGACTTTAACTTCCTTCTCCTACAAAGCTGCAGGATGTGGGAACAGTCCACACCTCCACAGAGGGGGAGCTAAACTGGAATAATCCATTCCAGCCTAGATATACTAAACTGGGACTTGTACCTGGCCAATGTGTTGCTGCCACCTGCTGGTCAACCTGGAAAATTACAAGGGACATTGTATTTTACATGGTTTTATTTGCATAGTTGTAAAGACATGAGCAAAATCATATCAGATGACAATGTAAAGGCAGGCTCTTAGAAGATAGTAGCGGGGTAGAGGCATGTAGTAACACAACTCTGGGGTGTTATATACTTATAATATACTTTCTGACATAGAAAGTATATTATAGTGCAATTGTATTGTGCAGCAGTTGTGTGCGGTTCTGCTGAGATACTGCAGGTATATAGAGGGACAAACGCTATTGGGACAAATCATTTCTACTGGTGTGATTTACCTGTTGCCCCCCAAAAAAACTGATTGAAGCAGTGGTGTTATATACCAATAATATACTTTCTATATAGTGCATTTGTATTGTGCAGGAGTTGTGTGCGGTTCTGCTGAGATACCGCAGCTATACAGAGGGACAAACGCTACTGGAACAACTAATTGCCACTGGTGTGATATACCAGTTGCCCCTCAAAATCACTGATTAATGGGTTTGATATACCTGCTTCCTGCAAATAATCATTAAGGGGTTCCATATACCTGCTTCCACAAATACTGATCTTCTATAGGGACTTTGTCACAGGGTGATTTTGAAAATGACAGGCAGAGGAAGAGGAAGGCCATTCCGCAGGGGTGGTAAGGGTCGGGCAGGTGCACCAGGCCAGAGCCTAAGTGGGAAGTGGCAGAAGGTGCGTGGGAATACGTCAAAGAACGCACCAGAGTTGGTTGAGTGGCTCAATCAGCCTTCCGCTTCTGCACCTTCCTCATCCTCTGTCTCAGCACCCTCCTTACTCTCGCTGTATGCACCCCCAAAGACACCACCACCACCACCACTCGAGTCAGAGGAATTATTTTCCCATCCATTCCAAGACCTTACCGATGCGCAGCCATTATTGGCATCGGATCAGGAAGAGGAGGTATCAACGGTCGCCACCCAGCATTCTGACGACAGTACCCAGATCAGCCCAAGGAGGGAGGTCTCCGCTGTTGCTGCCTACTCTGAGATCTCTAATGTCAGTGGTGGTAAAGGTGACGATGAGGACGTGTTGATGGATGTCACATGGGTGCCCACAAGAGAGGAAGAGGAGGGGAGTTCAGAGGGAGAGACGGAGCAGTAGATAGGGGTAGGGGGGAGAAGGAGGAGAAGCAGGCAGAGCTCGCAGTGCACAGGAGGCAAAAAGCAGACTGCAAATGTATCTGGAGCGAGCCATCCACCATGCATGGTCACATCTGGCGCTCCCAGGACGCCGACACATGGCTCCACAGTGTGGGATTTTTTTAACGTGTCCGCTGCTGACAATAGTGTTGCCTTCTGCAGCCTGTGCTGTCAACACATAAGTCGTAAGCCCAAAACTCACCTAGGGACAACCGCCTTAAGAAGGCACCTGGCCTCCCATCACCAAGCCCAGTGAGAGCAACGCCGTCAGAACCCACACTCCCAGCGCTCCACGCCCTGCCTCTTCTCCTTTCTCCTCACAGTTGTTCTCCACTCCACCTTCCACCATGCCGTCGTAGCATTCATCTGGCAAAAGGCAGGCTTCCATGGCCCAAATGTTCAAACGTAAAAAGTTGATGACGCCGGATAATCCTCTTGCCCAGCGGCTGACTGACAGCTTGTCAGAACTGCTAGCCCGCCAACTACTGCCAAATAAACTGGTGGACTCGGAGGCCTTTAGAAATTTTTTTGCCATTGGCACACTGCAATGGAAGGTCCCCTGAAGGAAATATTTCTCCCAGAAGGGCAGCCCAGAGCTATATGGCCACGTTCAGCGGCAAGTGAACGTATCTCTGGCACACAGTGTCGGTGCCAAAATACATCTGACCACAGACACGTGGTCTAACAAACTGGGCAGGAAAGGTACACAGCTTTTACTGCCCACTGGGTGAACCTTCTGACGGCTGTCAAGCATGCAACCCGTGGCACCCATGTGGATTTGATGTTACTGCTATGAAATGCATACAGGCCTGCCTCTTCTTCTCCTCCTCCTACTCCATCCTCCGTCTCCTCCTCGGCTGACTCCTCCTTTTCCACTGCTGCTTCCGCTGCGGCCCCCCAAGCTGCCCAGAACCTATTCGACATGCCAGGTGAGACGTTGCCATGCTGCGGCTGTTGTGTCTGGAAGCCAAGATCCACACCGGTCCTGCACTGCTTTCAGCTCTGCGGTCACAGGCCAATCAGTGGCTAACCCCGCTCAATTTGACAGTTAATAAAGTGGTGTGCGACAACGGTGCCAATTGGCTAAATGCGCTGAAACAGGGCAAAATGACACACTTCCTGAACGGTTCGTTGCCAAATACCCCGGGGTCCAGGATGTCTTGCGGCAGGCCAGGAAAATCTCTGGCCATTTTAGATCTTACATGGCCATGGCTCGCCTTGCTGACGTTCAGCGGCGACACCACCTGCCCGTCAGATGTCTGATTTGTGACTGCCCGACGAGCTGGAACTCCACCTTGTATATGCTTGATAGGCTTCTCCAGCAGAAATGTGCAGTTAACAACTACCTGTACGAACTCTGCGGCAGGACAGGTTATGGGAGCTTGTTTTTTTTTCACTGCGCCAGTGGCTGCTCATGCGCGACACATGCAGATTTCTGCGGCCATTTGATAAGATCACCAAACTGGTCAGTCGCAGCCAGGGCACCATCAGTGACATTGTAACTTATGCCTTCTTTCTGGAGCGTGCATTGCGTCGTGTCATTGATCAAGCCGTCGAGGGGCAGGAGCAGGAAGATGAGGAAGTCACAATGCTGAATGAATTCTCGGGGGGGGCTACTCCATCTGAGACAAGTCAACAGAAGTCTGGAGAGGAGTCAGAGGAGGATGGTGGCGGGGGAGGAGGAGCAAGAAGAGCAGGCTTTAAACTATTCTGGGATCCCTGGTGTCCGTGGATGGAGGGAGGAGAACGAGGACGGCATTCTCCTGGGCGATGAGCAGGAGCCAGGGCGCTCCACTGCTTACAATTTAGTGAAAATGGGGGCCTTCATGCTCTAGTGTTTGAAAAAGGACCCCCATATAAAAAGAATAAAGGGCAACGACCAGTACTGGGTGGCAATGTACTTACCCCCTGGTACAAACACAAAATGGTGGACATGTTACCAGCATCACAGAGGGCTGTCAGAATGCAGCATTTCCAGGCATTGCTGCAAGAAATGCTGCATTCTGCTTTTGCGGGCGCTGGCAGAGGAATTTCCACTCACAGCGAAACAGTTGCGGGTACCAATCCAACAACGCATGGAAGAATAGGGTGGTTTGAAGATGTGTTGGTCACTTCGGATATGAGATCATTCTTGCAGCCAACCCATCGACAGCCGCCCACCGGATCCAGCCTCAGGGAACACCTAGACCGACAGGTGTCCGACTACATCGGGTTAACGGCCTATGTAGACGCTCTGAGAAGCGAGGGACCCCTTGACTACTGGGTGTGCAGTCTTGACCTGAGGCCAGAGCTGGCACAATTTGCCATGGAACTTTTGGCTTGCCCCTCGTTGAGTGTCCTATCCGAAAGGACGTTCAGCGCAGCAGGGGGGATCGTGACCGATAAGCGCACTCGCCTAGCTCACGACAGTGTGGACTACCTCACATTTCTAAAAATGAATGAGGCATGGATCTCAGAGGAATTCTACACCTGTGACGACCACGTTTAATTGAATTTCCTCATGCCAGCCCACAAATATCCGCCATCACACAGAACAAAGAATGGTCCTTGCCTTATGTATATACAGCGGTATAAAAGGCCATTTCTGTCAAGGGAATGTCTAATGTTTGGGGTCTCAGAGGAATTCAACACCTGTTGTGACGACCACGTGTTATCGAATTTCAACTATTATCAGGCAACATAACGACTGTTTAAGCTGCAATATTGACGTTAACTACGTCCATTAGAGATAAGCAAACCTATCAAAAATCGGTTCGGTTCCGATTAATTGAATCTTTGAAAAAGTTTGGTTTGGACTAAACCAAATTGGCTCCAGTTGCCCTGGAAATTGGTATGTAACGCCCTTTTGTCTAATTTTTTATGAATTTTTGCTTTTTTCCCTCTTCCTCCCATCCTTCTTAAGCTCAAACCCAATGACAGCAATAGTAAATGATGTCTGAGTGACCCTGACATACACAGCTGCATTTTTAATATATAGTGTGCTTAATATCACACCGCGTCGACATACGTGTTATAATTTTTCATATTCCAAAGCTTCATTTATCGGGGGAAGATGATGTTTAAAGACACACAGGGTTATGGGGGGGAAAATGTGGCCCATATGACACACACAAGTGTTAATTGTCAGAAGAAAAAGTAACTTGTTGTGAAGGAGCCTATAAGAATTCTCCCTTTTAATTGGGAGCAGCAGCAGTGCAGTGTGGATGTGGAAAGGGTATAGAGCGGATATAGTGGCATGTGGCCAGAATAGTAACGGCAGCAGAAGCAGCATAGCACGGAACATTCAAGCCATTAGATCGGCTGTCAATGGGTGGTAATAGTAGTAGTGGTAGTAGTGGCAGATACGCAGCATTAATAGTGGTGGCAGTAGGGGATTAGCAGCATGGAGCAGCAGCAGCCATACGGAACGTGATTGTAGGCTGGCACCCTGATGGTAGGCAGGAGGGCAGGCAGATAGCAACAGTGGCAAGATGGGGCACCCTCTTTTAATTGGCCTCAGCCAGAAGAGTGTGAAATCCTCTTGAATCCAGGCTCGATTCATTTTGACAAAAGTGATCTTTTGAACACTGTCAGAGGACAACTTTGTCCATTTGTGTGTCACCACCCCATCTACAAGATGACACTGGAGGCTTGTCAAGAAAGAAGAAAGAGAGCGTACTGTTCCAGTCTGCCTACCCAGAAATCAATGGGGTCAGTGAACAGGGTATGTGACCGAGACTGGCCAGAGTTTAAGCAGGCCTGAACCTGGGCATTGTGGCAGAAGGTCTCTGCTTGCTGATTGGCCTCAGCCTGGCATGGCATAAAAAAAATGCTCCATCAAGTTGAGGAGACTGAAATGGCTGCTGCTTCTGCTGCTTGTGGCAGTGGGCGACTCTGCGGGATGCGGAGAGGGGACTCCCTTTAAGACACACTGGTGACAGACGTCTGCTTGCAGAGAGCTGGGGTAAGCTGTGTACACAATGTTTTCTTGTAATAGCATAATTTGGCCTCCTTTTCGAAGTGTGAAACATTCCTCCATTTTGGGACTGTTTGATGTCAACAATAGAGATGCCGCGAACGTGAATTTTTGCAAATGGTCACGAACGGGCGAACCGGGCGAACCGCCATAGACTTTAATAGGCAGGCGAATTTTAAAACCCACAGGGACTCTTTCTGGCCACAATAGTGATGGAAAAGTTGTTTCAAGGGGACTAACACCTGGACTGTGGCATGCCGGAGGGGGATCCATGGCAAAACTCCCATGGCAAATTACGTAGTTGACGCAGAGTCGGGTTTTAATCCATAAAGGGCATAAATCACCTAACATTCCTAAATTGTTTGGAATAACGTGCTTTAAAACATCCAGTGAGTATGATCAGGTATGATGTTGTATCGATCAGGTAGTGTAAGGGTTACGCCCGCTTCACAGTGACAGACCAAAATCTGACAGGCCAAACTCCCCATTTAACGCACCGCAAACAACCGCAAACAGTCCATTTACACAAGGTTGGATACCAAGCTAGCCATGTCCCGTTCCTTGTCCTCACTGACGTCATTGAAGGTCTCTTCCTCCACCCAGCCACGTACAACACCAAGGGTCCCTGAAAGGTGACAACAAGCCCCCTGGGACGCCTTCTGTGGTTGGTCTTCCACCTCCTCAAAGCCACCTTCCTCCTCTGACTCCTCTTCTTCAGACTCCTCTCTCTGAGTGGCAGCAGGTCCAGCAATCGTCGACAACAAGGCTGCTTCTGGTGGTGATGGTGACACAACTCTTCCTCTTCATGCTCATCTACGGCCGGATCCAGCACTCTTCGCAGGGCACGCTCCAGAAAAAACGCATATGGGATGAGGTCGATAATGTTGCCTTGGGTTTGACTGACCAGGTTTGTCACCTCCGCAAAAAGACGCATGAGCCTACAGCCATTGTGCATGAGCGTTCAGTAACGCGGCCAAAGAATACCCAGCTCCGCAGAGGCTGTCCGCTTTTTTTTTTATTTAAAAAAATCTGTTCTCAACAGTTTAATCTCTGTTTTGTCCCCTATCAGGGGATGGTGTGTGGAATAGATTTTAGGAACCGGGAGATGGAAAAAGATGCTTGGTTGGTCCTGCTACTTCCAATTTGGGGCACGGCGCGTGCACCGTGCAATGTACTGTGCCACCAGATATGAGTGGTATGTTAAGTAGTACTATTCCTATCAGTTTAATCCCTGTTACGTCCCCTATCAGGGGACGTGTATGGAATAGATTTTAGACAACCGCAAAGAGTTGTCAATAGTTGACACACTCATGACATACATTTTATTCCTCTATGCGTCAATCTTGGTGTAGTGATGACTGTGCTCATGCGCACGTTTGGGAGATTGCAGGCGATGGTGGTTTTTCAAAGCCTATGGTCGTGCTGAGGTAGTTCAGTGACAGTTAAGTGACCCAGAAAACAATGATTCTGCAGTGTGGGCCCATTGTTGGCCTAGTAGGCTTTAATGATCACCTTAGATGATCACAAAGAAAATTAATGTTTTTTCTATGCAAAATTATCCAGCCGATCGCTTTTGGTCTGTTCATAATAAAGCAACGACCTTATCATCTGGGGTGTGCCAACATTGCCATTGCCAACACACTCATAGAGGTGATCGCTTCATTGTGATACGCAAGCCCCTTCACCACAACAAGGTAACGATCACGAAGGGGAATTGACACATGTATGTGCCATTTTTTGTTTTTGTTTTTGCAGCCACAATGCAACACCAGAGGCCAGAAAAATAAGGCATGTACACATGCCTGAAAAATTAGGTATTGTTGCCAGAAAAATTTATGTTTTCCAGGCAGAAAGTGCCCTAAAACATTGCGACTTGTACCCTAGTTGGTGGCGGAGAAGTCACGCAAGTCATCCGGCATGCAGAGATAAAATACAGCAGCTTGTGGACCATTTTTAGCCCAAGGCAGCTCATCTCATCAGGCCTTTTTTAGTCAAATGTATTGCCCACTGTCAGTCCCTTCGGGATCCATGCCATATTCATCTTAATAAAGGTGAGGTAATCTAGACTTTTTTGACCTAGGGGACTTCTCTTCTCAGTGACAATACCTCCTGCTGCACTGAAGGTCCTTTCTGACAGGACACTTGAAGCGGGGCAGGCCAGAAGTTCTATCGCAAATTAGAATAGCTCAGGCCACAGGTCAAGCCTGCACACCCAGTAGTCAAGGGGTTCATCACTAGTCAGAGTGTCGATATCTGCTACCTGTCGGTCGAGTCGTTCTCTGAGGGTGGACCCCGAAAGGCTGTGGCGTTGCGTAGGACTTAAAAAGCTCTGCATGTCCTCCATCAACAACACGTCTGAAGGTCTGTTCTTCCCCCCAGCCACGTACAACACCACGGGTACCAGATAGGTGACAACGAGCACCCTGGGATGCCTGCTATGGTTGGTCTTCCTCCTCCTCAAAATCACATTCCTCCTCTGACTCCTCAGACTCCTCTTCCAGCGTTGCCGCAGGTCTAGCAAGCGATGCTGATAAGGCTGTTTCTGGAGGTGATGGTGACCACAACTTTTCCTCATCCTCTTCAAGGTCATCTAAGGCCTGATCCAGCACTCTTCGGAGGGCACGCTCCAGGAAGAAAACAAATGGGATGATGTCGCTGGCATGTTGTTTCACCACTGGATATCTGAAAAGTGCGCCATGGCCGTGTAGGAACGCATGAAATGGCCACACACCTTCCTGGCCTGCTTGAGGACATCCTGTAAGCCTGGGAACTTATGCACAAAGCATTGTACGATCAGATTACATACATTTTCCATGCACAGCACATGTGTCAATTTGCCCAAATTCAATGCCGCCAACAAATTGCTTCTGTTGTCACACACTACTTTGCCGATCTCCAGTTGGTACGGAGTCAGCCACTGATCCACCTGTGCATTCTGCAGACATGACTGCTGGTCCGGTGTAACACTCTGCTTTCAGGCAAGTCAACCCCAAGACGGCATGACACTTTTGTATCCTGGAAGTGGAATAGCCCCTGGGGAGCTGGGGGTGTACAGTTGATGTGGAGCAAGACGCAGCAGCAGCAGAAGAGGACTCAGCCGAGGAGGTTAGCGAAGAGGATGGAGTAGGAGGAGTAGAGGAGGTGGCAGCAGGCCTGCCTGCAAGTCGTGGCGGTGTCACCAACTCCGCTGCAGAGCCACGCATTTCATGCTTGGCAGCCGTCAGCAGGTTTACCCAATGCGCAGTGTAGGTGATATACCTGCCCTGACCATGCTTTGCAGACCAGGTATCAGTGGTCAGATGGACCCTTGCCCCAACACTGTGTGCCAGACATGCCATGACTTCCTTTTGCACAATAGAGTACAGGTTGGGGATTGCCTTTTGTGCAAAGAAATTTTGTCCGTGTACCTTCCACTGCGGTGTCCCAATAGCTAACAAAATTTTTTGAAGGCCTCGGACTCCACCAGCTTGTATGGTAAAAGCTGGCGGGCTAAGAGTTCCGACAAGCCAGCTGTCAGACACCGGGCAAGGGGGTGACTATGTGACATTGGCTTCTTACGCTCAAACATGTCTTTGACAGACACCGAAATGTGGGCAGATGAGCAGGAACTGCTCAAGGCGAGAGGCGGAGTGGCGGGTGGTTTAAAGGGGGCAAGGAGGACAGCAGTGGTTGACGTGGCTGAAGATGCTGGACCAGGAGGAGGATGGTGGCTTTGAGTTTGTGTGCTGCTTGTACTCATGTGTTGATCCCATAGGCGTTTGTGATGTGCGATCATGTGCCTTCACAAAGCAGTTGTACCTAGGTGGGTGTTGGACTTCCCATGACTCAGTTTCTTTTGGCACAGGTTGCAAATGGCATCGCTGTTATCAGAGGCAGACACAAAAAAGAAATGCCACACTGCTGAGCTTTGCAATGACGGCATTCTGGTAGTGGCAACAGCATGCGTTGATTGGCGTGCTGTCTGGCTGACCCCGTGTGCCGATACATGCTGTCTGACTGTGCCACTAGCTCCTTGCGACGACCTCCCCCTGCTTCCAACTCGTCTCCTCCTCCTCTCTGTCTCCCCTTCTGAACTTTCCCCCTCTTCTTCTTCTCTTCGAGCAGGCACCCACGTGACATCCACGGACACATCGTCATCATCAACCGCTTCACTTGTATCTGACAACTCAGCAAAGGAAGCAGCAGCGGGTACAACATCATCATCATCACACCGTACGTCCATGTGTGTAATGCTGCCTGACTGAGACATATCCCTGTTATCTACATCCTTTGACAATATTGGTTGCGCATCACTAATTTCTTCCAACTGATGTGTAAATAACTCCTCTGACAGATCAAGTGAAGCGGCTGTGGTGCTAGTGTTGGTGGTGGCGGCAGGCGGGCGAGTGGTAACTTGAGAGGTGCCCGAAGCTGAGCTTGCGGAGGATGGCGCGTCAAGGTTCAGAGCGGAAGCTGTAGAAGATTGGGTGTCCTGTGTTAGCCAGTCAACTATGTCCTCAGAACTTTTCGAGTTCAGGGTACGTGGCCTCTGAACACTGGGCATTATTCTAGGGCCAAAGGGAATCACAGCACCACAACCACGAATGCCCCCGTGGGGTGGCCTGCCTCTGCCTGTCATTTTTTTTAGATTAGTTTAGTTGTACTATGCGTGTAAGCTACTGTGACACCAGATATGAGTGGCACTGTGCACTGGCAGAAGTTGGCAGAACCTTGACGCACCATGCTCCTCCAGCTCAGCTTCGGGCACCTCTCAAGTTACCACTCGCCCGCCTGCCGCCACCACCAACACTGCCACCACAGCCGCTTCACTTGATCTGTCAGGAGTTATTTACACATCAGTTGGATGAAATTAGTGATGCGCAACCAATATTGTCAAAGGATGTAGATAACAGGGATATGTCTCAGTCAGGCAGCATTACACACATGGACGTACAGTGTGATGATGATGATGTTGTACCCGCTGCTGCTTCCTTTGATGAGTTGTCAGACAGCATGTATCGGCACCCGGGGCCAGCCAGACAGCACGCCAATCAACGCATGCTGTTGCCACCACCAGAATGACGTCATTGCAGAGATCAGCAGTGTGGCATTTTTTTTTTGTGTGTCATTTGCATCATGTGCCACTTGCAACCTGTGCCAAAAGAGTCGTGGGAAGTCCAACACCCACCTAGGTACAACTGCTTTGCAAAGGCACATGATCTAAAATCACAAACGCCTATGGGATCAACACATGAGTACAAGCAGCACACAAACTCAAAGCCGCCATACTCCTCTTGGTCCAGCATCTTCAGCCACGTCAACCACTGCTGTCCTCCTTGCCCCCTCATAAACATCCGCCATTCCGTCTCTCGCCTTGAGCAGTTCCTGCTCATCTGCCCACAGTCAGGTGTCTGTCAAGGACATGTTTGAGCGTAAGAAGCCAATGTCACAAAGTCACCCCCATGCCCGGCGTCTGACAGCTGGCTTGTCTGAACTCTTAGCCCGCCAGCTTTTACCATACAAGCTGGAGGAGTCTGAGGCCTTCAAAAAATTTGTAGCTATTGGGACACCGCAGTGGAAGGTACCCGGCCGAAATTTCTTTGCACAAAAGGCAATCCCCAACCTGTACTCGATTGTGCAAAAGGAAGTCATGGTATGTATGGCACACAGTGTTTGGGAAAGGGTCCATCTGACCACTGATACCTGGTCTGCAAAGCACGGTCAGGGCAGGTATATCACCTACACTGCGCATTGGGTAAACCTGCTGACGGCTGCCAAGCATGAAATGCGTGGCTCTGAAGAGGAGTTGGTGACACCGCCACGACTTGCAGGCAGGCCTGCTGCCACCTCCTCTACTCCTCCTACTCCATCCTCTTCCATAACCTCATCGGCTGAGTCCTCTTCTGCTGCTGCGTCTTGCTCCACATCAACGGCACCCCCCCCAGCTCCCCAGGGGCTATTCCATGCCGTCTTAGGGTTGACTTGCCTGAAAGCAGAGAGTCACACAGGACCAGCACTCCTGTCCGCCTTGAACGCACAGGTGGATCAGTGGCTGACTCCACACCAACTGGAGATCGGCAAAGTGGTGTGTGACAACGGAAGCAATTTGTTGGCGGCATTGAATTTGGGCAAGTTGACACATGTGCCCTGCATGGCACATGTGTGTAATCTGATCGTACAACGCTTTGTGCATAAGTACCCAGGCTTACAGGACATCCTCAAGCAGGCCAGGAAGGTGTGTGGCCATTTCAGGCGTTCCTACACTGCCATGGCGCACTTTTCAGATATCCAGCGGCGAAACAACATGCCAGCGAGGCGCTTGATTTGCGACAGCCCGACACGTTGGAATTCAACACTGCTAATGTTCGAACGCCTGCTCCAACAAGAAAAAGCCGTCAACGAGTATTTGTATGACAGGGGTGCTAGGACAGCCTCTGCGGAGCTGGGAATTTTTTTGCCACGTTACTGGACGCTCATGCGCAATGTCTGTAGGCTCATGCGTCCTTTTGAGGAGGTGACAAACCTAGTCAGTCGCACCAAAGGCACCATCAGCGACATTATCCCATTTGTTTTCTTCCTGGAGCGTGCCCTGTGAAGACTGCTGGATCAGGCCGTAGATGAGCGTGAAGAGGAAGAGTTGTGGTCACCATCACCACCAGAAACAGCCTTATCAGTATCGCTTGCTGGACCTGCGGCAACGCTGGAAGAGGAGTGTAAGGAAGAGGAGTCAGAGGAGGAATGTGGCTTTGAGGAGGAGAAGGAAGACCAACCACAGCAGGCATCCCAGGATGCTCGTTGTCATCTATCTGGTACCAGTGGTGTTGTACGTGGCTGGGGAGAAGAACAGACGTTCAGTGAGATCACTGAGGACGAGGAACGGGACTTGAGTAGCTCGGCATCCAACCTTGTGCAAATGGGTTTTTTCGTGCTGTTGTGCCTGTTGAGGGACCCTCGTATAAAAAGGCTGAAGGAAAACGACCTGTACTTGGTGGCCACGCTACTAGACCCCCGGTATAAGCATAAAGTGCCTGAAATGTTACCAAATTACCTGGAAGTCGGAAAGAATGCAGCAGTTCCAAAATAAATTAAAAAGTATGCTTTACACAGCGTATAAGGGTGATGTCACAGCACAACGGGAATCTAACAGGTGAAGAGGTGAAAGTAATACTCCTACCACGACCACGGCGGCAAGGACAGGCCGCTTTACAGACGTGTTGTTGATGGAGGACATACAGAGCTTTTTAAGTCCTACGCATCGGCACAGCCCTTCGGGGTCCACCCTCAGAGAACGACTCGACCGACAGGTAGCAGACTACCTCGCCTTAACTGCAGATATTGACACTCTGAGGAGCGATGAACCCCTTGACTACTGGGTGTGCAGGCTTGACCTGTGGCCTGAGTTATCCAAACTTGCAATAGAACTTCTGGCCTGCCCCGCTTCAAGTGTCCTGTCAGAAAGGATCTTCAGTGCAGCAGGAGGTATTGTCACTGACAAGAGAAGTCGCCTAGGTCAAAGAAGTCTAGATTACCTCACCTTTATTTAGATGAATGAGGCATGGATCCCGAAGGGACTGACAGTGGGCGATACATTTGACTGATAAAGACCTGGTGATGAGATGAGCTGCTTTGGGCTGAAAATGGTCCCCACGCTGCTGTATTTTATCTCTGCATGCCAGATGACTTGCGTGACCTATCCGCCACCAACTAGGGTTCAAGCCGCAATGTTTTAGGGCACTTTCTGCCTGGAAAATATCAAATATCAATGCCTAATTTTACTGGCCTCTGGTGCTGCACTGTGGCTGCAAAAACAAAACAAAAAAAAAGGCACATACAATTTCCCTTCGTGATTGTTACCTTGTTGTGGTGAAGGGGCTTGCATATCACAATGAAGCGATCACCTCTATGAATGTGTTGGCAATGGCAATGTTGGCACACCCCAGATGATAAGGTCGTTGCTTCATTGTGAACAGACCAAAAGCGATCGGCTGGATAATTTTGCATAGAAAAAACATTAATTTTCTTTGTGATCATCTAAGGTGATCATTAAAGCCTACTAGGCCAACAATGGGCCCACACTGCAGAATCATTGTTTTATGGGTCACTTAACTGTCACTGAACTACCTCAGCATGGCCATAGGCTTTGAAAAAAAAACATCGCCTGCAATCTCCCAAACGTGCGCACGAGCACAGTCATCACTACACCAAGATTAACGCATAAAGGTATAAAATGTATGTCATGAGTGTGTCAACTATTGACAACTCTTTGCGGTTGTCTAAAATCTGTTCCATAGACCGGCCCCTGATAGGGGACGTAACAGGGATTAAACTGATAGGAATAGTACTACTTAACACACCACTCATAACTGGTGGCACAGTACATTGCATGGCGCACGTGCAGTGCCCCAAATTTGAGGTAGGAGGACCGAACAAGCATCCTTTTCCATCTCCTGGTTCCTATAATCTATTCCATACACGTCCCCTGATAGGGGACGTAACAGGGATTAAACTGATAGGATAGTACTACTTAACACACCACTCATAACAGGTGGCACAGTACATTACACGGTGCACGCGCAGTGCCCCAAATTGGAAGTAAGAGGACCAACCAAGCATCTTTTTCCATCTCCCGGTTCCTAAAATCTATTCCACACACCGGCCCCTGATAGGGGACAAAACAGAGATTAAACTGGTAAGAACAGATTTTTTTTAATTTAAATTAAAAGCGGACAGCCTCTGTGGAGCTGGGTATTTTTTGGCCGCGTTACTGAACGCTCATGCACAATGGCTGTAAGCTCATGCGTCCTTTTGCGGAGGTGACAAACCTGGTCAGTCAAACCCAAGGCAACATCATCGACCTCATCCCATATGCGTTTTTTCTGGAGCGTGCCCTGCGAAGAGTGCTGGATCAGGCCGTAGATGAGCATGAAGAGGAAGAGTTGTGGTCACCATCACCACTAGAAGCAGCCTTGTCATCGATGATTGCTGGACCTGCTGCAACTCAGAGAGAGGAGTCTGAAGAAGAAGAGTCAGAGGAGGAAGGTGGCTTTGAGGAGGTGGTAGACCAACCACAGCAGGCGTCCCAGGGGGCTTGTTGTCACCTTTCAGGGACCCTTGATGTTGTACGTGGCTGGGTGGAGGAAGAGACCTTCAATGACGTCAGTGAGGACAAGGAACGGGACATGGCTAGCTTGGTATCCAACCTTGTGCAAATGGGGAGTTTGTGGTTATGCAAATGGACTGTTTGAGGTTGTTTGCGGTGGATTAAACAGGGAGTTTGGTCTGTCAGAGTTTGGTCTGTCACTGTGAAGCGGGCGTAACCCTTACACTACCTGATCGATACAACATCATACCTGATGTTTTAAAGCACGTTATTCCAAACAATTTAGGAATGTTAGGTGATTTATGCCCTTTATGGATTAAAACCCGACTTTCCATGGGAGTTTTGCCATGGATCCCCCTCCGGCATGCCACAGTCCAGGTGTTAGTCCCCTTGAAACAACTTTTCCATCACTATTGTGGCCAGAAAGAGTCCCTGTGGGTTTTAAAATTCGCCTGCCTATTGAAGTCTATGGCGGTTCGCCCGGTTCGCACGTTCGCGAACATTTGCGAAAATTCGCATTCGGCGTTTGCGAACGGAAAATTTTATGTTCGCGACATCTCTATTGCAGACAACTAACTGCTATTCTATTACAGTCAAAATAGTTTTTTTTTTTTAATGCAAGCTACCGTGACACCAGTTATGGGTGGCACTGTGCACTGGCAGAAGTTGGCAGAGTATACGCTGTGGGCCTGACACACACGCTGGCAGGCAACTGCAATTAGATTACAGAGAAAAAAAAAAGCAGACTGATGTACTAGCCCTTGAAAGGGCTTTTTGGGGTGCTGTCCTTACAGCAGAGATTAGATGAGTCCTTCAGGACTGCAGTGGACACTGAATACACTGGCCTAGCTATCGATTTCCCTATTAGATCAGCAGCAGCTACACTGTCCCTCCTCTCACTAAAACTGCAGCTACTGAATGAATCTAAAATGGATGCTGTCCAGGAGGTGGAAGGGTCTGGGAGGGAGGGTCTGCTGCTGATTGGCTGGAATGTGTCTGCTGACTGTGAGGTACAGGGTCAAAGTTTACTTAAAGAGGACCTTTCACCTGTAAAAACAATTTGAACTAAGTATGCTGACATGTAGAGCGGCGCCCGGGGATCTCACTGCACTTACTATTATCCCCGGGCGCCGCTCCGTTCTCCCGTTATGCCCTCCAGTATCTTCGCTCTGTAAGTTATAGTAGGCGGAGACTGCCCTTGTCCTGTGGGCGTCTCCTTCTCCTAGGCTGCACTGCTTTCCAATCGCAGCTGTCATGGCGGACGTGCACTCAGGCTCACAGATAAACCACCAGCCAGGCTCTAGGTGAGAGGCAGGGGAAGGGTCACCTCCTAGCTAATCCCTGACCTCTCTCCCTGCACCGCTCAGCCCACATGCAGACCTTAGTGGTAGGTATGATGTGTCCCTGTGCCTGGGCTGAAACACCCTAAATTCTCTGACATGGTGAAGAGGGGAAATAGGAGCAGCCTGCTCGCACAGAACCTGGATGGGAGAGATGACACAAAACAACCAAGACAGCAAACAACGAAACTTGAAACCACACTTATCTTTCTGAGCTGGAACAGACAACCTTCCTTCCTAGCTTCCAAGACCAAAGTGATTCCTATAATCCGCTCAGAGCACTGGGATGGAGTGCTATTTAAACTAATGACCCCACCCAGTGCACCTGATGAGAGGCGAATCTAGCACGGCTCCAAAACAAAACACTAAACTCGTGCTGCTATTCTGGCCTACCTCCGCACATAGTCAGGGCGGGGCATGACAGCAGCGCACAGCTCACAGCCTGGAAGGTTTTTTTCTCCCAGGCTGTGAGCTGTGCGCTGCGATTGGCCAGTGCTGCAGCCTAGGAGAAGGAGACGCCCACAGGACAAGGGCAGACACCGCCTACTATAACTTACAGAGTGAAGATACCAGGGGGCATAATGGGAGAACAGAGCGGCTCCCGGGGATAATAGTAAGTGCAGTGAGATCCCCGGGCGCCGCTCTCCATGTCAGCATACTTAGTTCACATTGTTTTTACAGGTAAAAGGTCCTCTTTAATGATGACGAATAGGGGACAGACCGAACATCGCATATGTTCGCCCGCCGCGGCAAACGCGAACAAGCTATGTTCGCCGGGAACTGTTCGCCGGCGAATAGTTCGGGACATCTCTAGTCAACAATACACTTGTCAGTGCATAAGCAATCAAGTCTACAGGTTATCAATCTGGTCAGTGTGCCCTAAAAGCCTGTTCTTTCTGGCTCTTCCCCCTACTAAGACAATTGGGTGTTCTGGCTGGTGCCTTCCTCTTGCTTCTCCACCTCCAACTCCTCCTGTTCCTCCAGTGGAAGCTCCTCATCCTTATCCTCCTCTTCCATGGGAGTTTTTTCTTGTGGATCCCCAACAGCTACATTGCAGACAGTTAGATTTGTCAGCTGTTCTTCTTCCGCCGTCACCCCCTGCTGCATGAGCGTCAGCGTCTATTCTAAGATAAATAGGAGGATGAGATTGTGCATGTTGCAGTTGTCCCTGCTGACAAACTTTGTGGCCTCTTAGAAGAGCTTCAGCACCCAACAGGTGTCTCGGATGGTCTGCCACTGCCTGACTGTAAAACAACACATGCTCACTGCTGAGGTGGGCTGGTGCATGACAAAATGGTTCATGGCTTTCCGCTGCTCGTACAGACGCTCAGTTAACAGCGAACTCCCACAGCTGTTGTGAAACTACAACTCCCAGAATAAAGAAGGTGGTTGAGGAGGCAGATAAGTGCCTGGTGTGGGAGCCAGACTGACACAATGGTGGGACGTTAAAACGACCTTGCCTTGTTGCTGGGGTGCTACCTCACTGCTACCACAATTTTTTTTAACTAAGTGGTCCGTGAAAGACATGTATTGTCCCTGCTCTTAAGGGCTGCTTCAGGTGTCCACCATGGTGTGCACTTTGTTGCACCGCAAAAATCGCAAGGAGCGGCCTCGTTTTTCACCATGTGAATACAAAGTAGGTATGGCTTTTTGGGTGAAAGAATGCCGGCTAAGTATCTTCCAGTGAAGCTGAGCTCACGCTATCATTTCCCCAAAGGCAGCAGCTTTTACTAAATGGTACGGCAGCGACTGCACTGCCATGAACTTGGCCAGGTGGGAATAAAGCTTGTGCACCAGTGGATTGCTGGGCATGTAGAGTTTCTTCTGTGCCACTCATACCGTTATCGATGACTGATGAAATGAAGGAGGAGGAGGAGTCTGAGCAGGAGAAGCAGTAAGTAACATAAAAGTAACATAGTACATAAGGCCAAAAAAATGCATTTGTCCATCCAGTTCGGCCTGTTATCCTGCAAAAGTTGATCCAGAGGAAGGCAAAAAAAAAAAAAACCCTGTGAGGTAGAAGCTAATTTCCCCACTTTAGGGGAATAAAAAATTCCTTCCCGACTCCAATCAGGCAATCAGAATAACTCCCTGGATCAACGACCCCTCTCTAGTAGCTATAGCCTGTAATATTATTACGCTCCAGATAAACATCCAGGCCCCTCTTGAACTCCTTTATTGTACTCACCATCACCACCTCCTCAGGCAGAGAGCTCCATAGTCTCACTGCTCTTACAGTAAAGAGTCCTCTTCTATGTCTGTGTACAAACCTTCTTTGCTCTAGACGCAGAGGATGTCCCCTCGTCACAGTCCTGGGGATAAACAGATGATGGGACTGATCTCTGTACTGACCCCTGATATATTTATACATATTAATTAGATCTCCCCTCAGTCGTCTTTTTTCTAAAGTGAATAGCCCTAATTTTGATAATCTTTTAGGGTACTGTAGTTGCCCCATTCCAGTTATTACTTTAGATGCCCTCCTCTGGACCCTCTTCAGCTCTGCTATGTCTGCCTTGTTCACAGGAGCCCAGAACTGTACACAGTCCTCCATGTGTGGTCTGACTAGCGATTTGTAAAGTGGTAGGACTATGTTCTTATCACGGGAATCTATGCCCCTTCTGATGCAACCCATTCTCTTATTGGCCTTGGCAGCAGCTGCCTGACACTGGTTTTTGCAGCATAGTTTGCTGTTTATTAAAATTCCTAGATCCTTTTCTATGTCAGTGTTACCCAGTGTTTTACCATTTAGTATGTACAGGTGACTTGCATTATTCCTTCCCATGTACATAACTTTACATTTATCAGTGTTAAACCTCATCTGCCACTTATCTGCCCAAGCCTCCAATCTATCCAGATCCCTCTGTAGTAGTATACTGTCCTCTGTAGTATATATACAGTATACTGTCCTCTGTAGTATATATACTGTATACTGTCCTCTGTAGTATATATACAGTATACTGTCCTCATCAGTGTAAATTACTTTACACAGTTTAGTGTCATCTGCGAAAATTGATACTTTACTATGCAAGCCTTCTACAAGATCATTAATAAATATATTGAAGAGAATAGGGCCCAATACTGACCCCTGAGGTACTCCACTAGTGACAGTGACCCCTCCAGTACTGACCCCTGAGGTACCCCACTAGTGACAGTGACCCAATCTGAGTGTGTACCATTAATAACCACCCTCTGTTTTCTATCCCTCAGCCAGTTACTTACCCACTTACAGACGTTTTCTCCCAGTCCGAGCATTCTCATTTTATATACTAACCTTTTATGTGGTACAGTGTCAGATGCTTTGGAGAAGTACAGATATACGACATCCATTGATTCGCCGCTGTCAAGTCTAGAACTTACCTCCTCATAGAAACTGATTAAATTAGTTTGACATGACCGATCCCTCACGAAGCCATGCTGATATGGCGGTATTTGCTTATTTCCGTTGAGATGCTCTAAGATAGCATCTCTTAGAAAACCTTCAAACAGTTTACCCACCACAGATGTTAAACTTACCGGCCTATAGTTTCCGGGCTCTGTTTTTGGACCCTTTTTGAATATTGGCACCACATTTGCCATGCGCCAATCCTGTGGAACATTCCCTGTCAGTATAGAATCTGTAAATATCAGAAATAAGGGTCTGGCTATGACATTACTTAATTCCCTTAGGATACGGGGTGTATGCCATCTGGTCCTGGCGATTTGTCTATTATTATCTTTTTAAGTCGCTGATGTACTTCTTCCTGGGTCAGACAGGACACTTTTAATAGGGAATTTATTTTTACATTCTGCGTGTCATCTGACAGTTTATTTTCAGTGAATACATTGGAGAGAAAAATATTTAACAGCTTTGCTTTCTCCTCGTCGCTCTCTGCGACTCCCCCCTCATTACTCTTTAAAGGGCCGACACCTTCAGATTTATACTTTTTAACATTTATATAATTGAAGAACATTTTAGGGTTAGTTATACTCTCGTTGGCAATTAATCTCTCGGTCTCTAGTTTGGCCGATTTTATTTGTTTTTTACATGTTCTATTTTTTTCCTTATAGTTTTTCAGTGCTTCCTCGCTACCTTCCTGTTTTAGTGAATTATATGCTTTCTTTTTGTCATTTATTGCTTTCTTTACAGTTCTGTTTATCCACATTGGTTTCTTTTTGTTCCTTAACCTTTTATTCCCATACGGTATGTACCTCTCACACTGAGATTTTAGGATGTTTTTAAAGATATCCCATTTTGTGGCTGTATTTTTATTTTTGAGGACTTTGTCCAGTTAGTTCGGCCTATGGCCTCTCTTAGTTGGCTAAATTTAGCTTTTTTGAAGCTTGGTATTTTTGTTCCTCCCTGTAGAAACGCTCTTTTGAATGATAATTGGAGGGTTATTACTTTATGGTCACTATTTCCCCGGTGTCCCCCAACCTGCACGTCTGTTGTTCTGTCAGGCCTATTGGTTAATACTAAGTCCAGTATGGCCGTCCCTCTAGTCGGGTCCTGAACCAGTTGGGAGAGGTAAGAACCTGTTTCCCTTATGAGATATACTGGTTTCAGTTTCCCAGTCTATATCTGGGTAGTTGAAGTCCCCATAATAACCACCTCATTATGGTTTGCCGCCTCGTCTGTCTCGTTTAGTAGTAGATTTTCTGTGGACTCCGGTATATTAGGTGGTTTATAGTAAATTCCTATTAGCAATTTATTGTTGTTTTTAGCTCCATGTATCTCTCCCCACAGGGACTCCACATGTTCATGTCCCTCACTTATATCTTCACGGAGTGTAGGCTTTAGACCGGACTTTACATAAAGGCAGACCCCTTCCCCTCTCCGGTTTTGGCGATCCTTTCTAAACAGACTGTAACCCTGTACATTAACCGCCCAGTCATAGCTATCGTCCAGTCGTGTCTCAGTTATTCCCACTGTCATAGCTATCGTCCAGCCGTGTCTCAGTTATTCCCACTGTCATAGCTATCATCCAGCCATGTCTCAGTTATTCCCACTGTCATAGCTATCATCCAGCCGTGTCTCAGTTATTCCCACTGTCATAGCTATCATCCAGCCGTGTCTCAGTTATTCCCACTGTCATAGCTATCATCCAGCCGTGTATCAGTTATTCCCACTGTCATAGCTATCATCCAGCTGTGTCTCAGTTATTCCCACTGTCATAGCTATCATCCAGCCGTGTCTCAGTTATTCCCACTGTCATAGCTATCATTCAGCCATGTCTCAGTTATTCCCACTGTCATAGCTATCATCCAGCCGTGTCTCAGTTATTCCCACTGTCATAGCTATCATCCAGCCATGTCTCAGTTATTCCCACTGTCATAGCTATCATCCAGCCGTGTCTCAGTTATTCCTACTGTCATAGCTATCATCCAGCCGTGTCTCAGTTATTCCCACTGTCATAGCTATCATCCAGCCGTGTCTCAGTTATTCCCACTGTCATAGCTATCATCCAGCCATGTCTCAGTTATTCCCACTGTCATAGCTATCATCCAGCCGTGTCTCAGTTATTCCTACTGTCATAGCTATCATCCAGCCATGTCTCAGTTATTCCCACTATGTCATAGTCCTCCTCACACATCACTAATTCCAGTTCACCAGTTTTATTAGTCAGGCTTCTGGCATTAGTATACATACATTTGAGAGGTTTATGTACACTACGTGCAGAATTATTAGGCAAATGAGTATTTTGACCACATCATCCTCTTTATGCATGTTGTCTTACTCCAAGCTGTATAGGCTCGAAAGCCTACTACCAATTAAGCATATTAGGTGATGTGCATCTCTGTAATGAGAAGGGGTGTGGTCTAATGACATCAACACCCTATATCAGGTGTGCATAATTATTAGGCAACTTCCTTTCCTTTAGCAAAATGGGTCAAAAGAAGGACTTGACAGGCTCAGAAAAGTCAAAAATAGTGAGATATCTTGCAGAGGGATGCAGCACTCTTAAAATTGCAAAGCTTCTGAAGCGTGATCATCGAACAATCAAGCGTTTCATTCAAAATAGTCAACAGGGTCGCAAGAAGCGTGTGGAAAAACCAAGGCGCAAAATAACTGCCCATGAACTGAGAAAAGTCAAGCGTGCAGCTGCCAAGATGCCACTTGCCACCAGTTTGGCCATATTTCAGAGCTGCAACATCACTGGAGTGCCCAAAAGCACAAGGTGTGCAATACTCAGAGACATGGCCAAGGTAAGAAAGACTGAAAGACGACCACCACTGAACAAGACACACAAGCTGAAACGTCAAGACTGGGCCAAGAAATATCTCAAGACTGATTTTTCTAAGGTTTTATGGACTGATGAAATGAGAGTGAGTCTTGATGGGCCAGATGGCTGGATTGGTAAAGGGCAGAGAGCTCCAGTCCAACTCAGACGCCAGCAAGGTGGAGGTGGAGTACTGGTTTGGGCTGGTATCATCAAAGATGAGCATGTGGGGCCTTTTTGGGCTGAGGATGGAGTCAAGCTCAACTCCCAGTCCTACTGCCAGTTTCTGGAAGACACCTTCTTCAAGCAGTGGTACAGGAAGAAGTCTGCAAGGTAAGAAAAACATGATTTTCATGCAGGACAATGCTCCATCACACGCGTCCAAGTACTCCACAGCGTGGCTGGCAAGAAAGGGTATAAAAGAAGAAAATCTAATGACATGGCCTCCTTGTTCACCTGATCTGAACCCCATTGAGAACCTGTGGTCCATCATCAAATGTGAGATTTACAAGGAGGGAAAACAGTCCACCTCTCTGAACAGTGTCTGGGAGGCTGTGGTTGCTGCTGCACGCAATGTTGATGGTGAACAGATCAAAACACTGACAGAATCCATGGATGGCAGGCTTTTCAGTGTCCTTGCAAAGAAAGGTGGCTATATTGGTCACTGATTTGTTTTTGTTTTGTTTTTGAATGTCAGAAATGTATATTTGTGAATGTTGAGATGTTATATTGGTTTCACTGGTAAAAATAAAGAATTGAAATGGGTATATATTTGTTTTTTGTTAAGTTGCCTAATAATTATGCACAGTAATAGTCACCTGCACACACAGATATCCCCCTAAAATAGCTAAAACTAAAAACAAACTAAAAACTACTTCCAAAAATATTCAGCTTTGATATTAATGAGTTTTTTGGGTTCATTGAGAACATGGTTGTTGTTCAATAATAAAATTAATCCTCAAAAATACAACTTGCCTAATAATTCTGCACTCCCTGTATATTTTTTACCCTACACCTTTCCTTCTGAACTGTTCTAGTCCCTCCTTCCATTCCTCCCCCAGTCTCACTACCTCGGCCCCCGGTCTCTATCTGCCCTATCTTCCCCTCCTATAATGTAATTTCCCTCCCCCCGTCCCTAGTTTAAACACTCCTCCAACCTTCTAGCCATCTTTCTCCCCAGCACAGCTGCCCCTTCCCCATTGAGGTGCAGCCCGTCCCTACGATAGAGCCTGTAGCCGATAGAAAAATCGGCCCAGTTCTCCAGGAACCCAAACCCCTCCTTCCTACACCAGTTCTTGAGCCACTTGTTAATCTCCCTAATCTCCCGTTGCCTTTCTTGTGTGGCTCGTGGTACAGGCAGTATTTCGGAAAATGATGATATGAAAGACACTGTACTGCCTGTGGATACGGCCTGGCTGCCGCAAGGGATACTAGGAGAGGGAGGAAACTCTTCTTGCGGTAGCTGGCTGCCACTTTTTCTTGCTCACAGAATGGGGTAATGTGCTTCAATAGAGCTGTTGTGCCTATTTTTGTGTTTGCCTTCCCACGTCTTATTTTGCTCTTGCACAGCTTGCACAAGGCAATGCTTTCTTGTGGCGGTGTGAAGAAAAACTGCCAGATGTGAGATAATCATGCAGAGCTAGCCGAGCTTGGCTTAGCTCTGGCACATTTTGGGCCTAACCCACCCACAGTGTCTGAGGCAGCAACAGATCCTGAAGCAGACACGGCCCTGGCTGCTCTTTGAGAGGTACGTCACGTCTCCTCTTTATTGCTGCCACCACCCTACATTTCTGATGTTACCTTCTCCCCAGCACCCTGATCCGGCTCCTAGGTCCTGTACAACACACAATCATCATTGGAGTTATCACCCTCACTGTGACTTTTCTTGACCCCCTCCCGAAATCCCTGCTCTGCATTTGCCCCAACTGCCACTGTGGCTGCATCCACCACCAATACTGTGGCTACGAGTTCCCCTATTACCACCACAACTTAGCTATGCATGGGGTCTCCAGACTCCTCCTGAATGTCCTCCTTTAGAGCTGTCCAAACGCTAACGGCTCTCACACAAGTCTCTTGACTGTCTGCCATAGGATGTGGTGGGGTTTTCTTGCCACTGCTTAGGAAAAAAGGAAGGCGCCCCACTAGGAAGCGGCAGTGAAGACAAACGGGGCCTAAATGAAAGCCTTCTCTGGGGCTGCGAGGAGGAAGGACATGAGGAATACTGTGACCTCTGGCTCCATGGCATGGTATCAAATTCTGAAATTACCTCCACGTCATCCTGCTGTGACTGAGAGCCATCCAATCTACAATGTCATCCTCTTTCTCCTCAACCATAATGTTATGCCTTTCTGAAGCCAGGGAGAACTGCTGCCTACTACTACTATGATATGTACACCTGATAAATCTATCACAGGGTACACGGCAGTACCAATACACCCTGCGATAAATGAAAGAACCAACCGGTTCTACGGCATCCAGAGCTTCACTGGCGCTGTGTGATGTCTACTGGATCCGGAACAAAGTTGTTGTGGTGATGAAGCAAAAAGAATAACCACTTAAACAGGTGATGGTAATGGTCCCTGGTAAATCCACAGCAGGGGGCGCTGTGCTGCCCTGTAAGACCAAGCTATCCTAGTATTGTGCCCCTTCACAGTAGTTATGCCCACATCATACCCCCTCACAGTAGTTATGCCCACATCATACCCCCTCACAGTAGTTATGCCCACATCATACCCCCCCTCACAGTAGTTATGCCCACATCATACCCCCCTCACAGTAGTTATGCCCACATCATACCCCCTCACAGTAGTTATGCCCACATTTTGCCCCTTTCACAGTAGTTATCTCCACATTTTGCCCGTGCTTCACCATCACAAGCAACAGCCCTGGCGCCCCCTCAACCTCCTGCAATCCCCTCCTGTCCCCCCCCCCCTTCCCCCCCACTATGCATCTGACTAGGTGTAGTAAATAGGTCTGAGCTGTAATACAAAGCACAGCTGCTATCAAAAGTTGCATTTATCATTTTCTACGGCTGTTTTAGGCATATCCAGTTATCTAACTCTATGCCAGCGGGGGAGCCGGTGTAGATTTAGGCCGGCAGCGGATGTGCCTAAGTTATGTATCGGCCAGCCCTCCACATACTGTAACTTAGGAGCATCAGACACCAGCGCAGGTTTATTAATACCAGTGTCTAAAGCGACGGTCTTCATAAATGACTTTTTTTCTCAGGCCACCACAACCGATCTTCTTTGGACGGGTATCATTTAAATCAGCAGGATCAACCCTGACAGGTGCTCTTTTTAATAACATTTTGCTAGACGGTAGGCACACAGCATAATAAATGTGGCCCCTGCCACGTCCACAGCATGTGAATATTGTCACAAACCCCCCACAAATCATCTGAAGCTCAGCGATGACTTTTCACTTACCTTCCTACGACTGTTATACACCTCGGGACTGAGCCATTTCCTATAAACAGTTCTGACACCTGAACGTTCTCCCAGATGTCCTCTATTGGGCAGAGGCCACCATCCTACGCAGGTTCTACAGAGTAGATTGCTTTGTGTGTATTATGTGGTTTATGGTGTGATGGGCTTAGATTCTATCTGGTTTGTATTGAGCTTATTATCTGAAATTCTGAGGACCCTTCATGTCCAGACCTCAGATGATGTGAGAGCTGGTACATTATATCTATTTCTTACAGGTCCTCTCCTCTGTATAGTGTCCTTCCCCTCTCACCTCGGCAGTGGATGCTCCAGGGCTGTGGACTGTGATGCAGCAGGATCCTTGAAGTGTCAGTGAGAAGAATTTATAGACAGGATTCGAGTCTTCTGGGGTTTACAGGAGGAATCATTAGCGGCACTCTCTGGAGATCTCTGTAATTCTCCTGTGGATGGAGATCTTCCTCCTGCCGTTTAGCTCAATGGAAAGAAACAACTGCATTCAGTGATACAGCGGAACCCGGAGCAGAACTTACTCTGGACATCCGTCCCCTGGACCACAAAGGGGGAAATCTGCAGCAAAACCTTCATGGAGTGCTTCAAGCTTCTGCAGTGGATCCACATTGGACTCTCTTCCATGAAGTCTGTACATAACCTAAAGTGCTTGTCCTGTAATGATGCAGGTGGATGGTGAGAATGACGCTGGGGCAGGAGGTGTAATGGACAGTTCTTTACCAGTTTCAGCAGGACTGCCGCAACAGCACACAAAATGGCTGACTCTTAACATATAGATATAAACAGAAATAAAGAAAACCTTTAATGTAGGGTCTCAACTCCGCGGAATTCATCTGTTCCAGTGGAGAACGGCCTTCCAGGGTTGATCGGATCTGGCCTAGCCGGATACTGCAATTCACCGCTGGGCCCTGTTGACTATAATGGGATTCAACAGGGATCCAACCGCTTTCTGCCAGACACAAAAACCCATTGTATTAAAGTCGGAGCTCAGTAAATATTTGTTCTACTTATAGGTCTCATAATTCTGTCTCTTGCCTTTTATATCTTGCTTTTATGGATTTGAGTCAGTGCTGCTCCCGGGCCTTCCAGACCTCCATAAGTGTGCTTCATGGAATCTAGAATGGAAGCAAGGTCAGAGGTCTATTCAGATCCTGGAAAGCTTGATCTGCTTCATGACCGGTGTATTGTCCAGTCGCTTACCTCTTAAACTCCACTCCTCCTCCCAATAATGACAGACTCAGCAAGTGGATTATATGGCCACAGCAGCCTTTTATTAATAACATAAATGAAAATAAATATCATAAATACATAACTTAACCCTTGGGCTTCCCACCTGAAGGCCCCGTCCTAAAACCTTACCAAGAACCCATGAATTCCAACATGGGGAGGGTCCTTGGAGCCCCATAAATGACGGATAACTGGCCTCGCCCTCAGTTAAATTACCTCTAGCCGATAAACGCCAGCTCAGAGGCAGGAACCGGTAACCAAGGGCAACCAACTTGGGCCGCTACCCGCCATATCACACCTTAAACCAGTACCTGGGGAGTCCAGAGCCTCCTTTGGCTCCCTCCCCAACACGCCAGAGCCACCATAACCACCAACTCCAAGGACCCCCCACCGCCCCAGGCCGCTATTACAAAGCTTACCCTCCAATCACTGCGGACCATCCGTAATCCACTCGCAACCCCCCGGCCTAACCCCAACACTAAGCGACACTCGAGGACCCCAACCTAACCCCAGGCAAACAGCAGCTAAAATAACAACAAAAAAGGGGTGGGTGGGCGGGGGCTGCTGCCACACTGCCGTCCTCACAAAATGTCCCCTTTTCCTGCCCCTGCTAACCCTTTTAACCCCTTAGCCACACCTCCATCCCTTCCATCACTATCCTTCCTCCTTAACCCTTTGTAACCCCGAATCCTCTCCCTCCAAGCCCCAGTCATGCCAGGCCTCCATCCAGCCTTGCAGCCCTGATTCCGGCCTGCACTGTTCCTCACACTATACCCTTCTTCTTTGTGGCTCCATTGAAGGCCCCATTCACGAGGACATACAAGGTTGCAACCTCAATGGATCATGAGTAATACCTGGCCAGTCCCAGGAAGGTCTGGAGTTAGCGGAGGAGTATGGGTTGCTGCTGCACCACGCTTATGTTAGGACCTATGGGTTAGGACCTTGTGCCTGTTGTGCTCCCCCCCATGTCCACAAACACTATACTATACTCCCAGACTGCCCTCATTAGTAATGGTGACCCCAATAGTGATAATACTCCCCAAAATAGCCCCCATTAGTAGCAATGCCCTCCATATTGCGTCAAATAATGATAACGCCCCTACAGTACTCTAGTAGTAATAATATAACCAGTTTTACCTGTGGCTTGTGTTGCTGCGTCCTGATGTATGCAGTCCCATTGACATCACCACTCCTGCTCCGGGTCTCACGTGATGACGTCATCATGCAAGACCCAGTGCAGGAGGTTGCAGTGATGTCATTTCGGCTACTTGCTCTGTTCTATTGCCTCACAGGCTTGAGGCCTAGTGGCCTGAGACTTGTGAAGTTAGACGGCCATGAGTGCGCCCCCCTTTATGGGGAAAAGTGGCGACCTAGGTGATGACTACCCTCCCCTATCCATCGTCCCGGCCCTAATTCAGAGCACATCACTGTAGGAGGTATAACAGAAGAGGACAATAACTCCCAGCATGTCTAAGCCATTATTATTTAATATCAGAGCACATTACAGGGGGAGGAATACGAGGATGGGACTATAACTCCCAGCATGTCCAAGCCGTTATTATGTAATATCATAGTACATTATAAGAGGAGGTATAAGAAAAGACTACAACTCCCAGCATGTCCAGGGTGTTGTAATGTAAACTTCTATTAAATAATAATGGCCTGTAAATGCTGAGAGTTGTAGTCCTCTTCTCTTATACCTCCTCTTGTAATGTACTCTGATATGACATAGCAAGCTGGACATGATGGGAGTTGTAGTCCTCTCCTCATACCTCATCTTGTAATGTACTCTGATATTACATACCAGGAGGTATAAGAGGAGAGGACTACAACTCCCAGCATTTCCCTGGCACTTACATTGAATCTATACTTCACATGCACTGATGGTCTTCATCTTTATTACTTTACTGCACTGCTGAGCTCCGCCTCCTGTTCAGGTCACATGATGGTGAGGTCATCGCAGGTCCTTCATCCCGTCTTCTCTGCTGAGCTCCGCCTCCTGCATCTGACATTATGGCAGGTCCTGTCAGCACTGTGGTAATGATTTCTCTTACTTGCAAGGGAGGGGACCTTACACTGCATTGTAAACTGCAGCTGTTCAGCTGTCCGCCCGTTTGCTTCCTCAGACGTTCAGCTGAACAGCAGCACTGAAGCAGGGGGCCCCTTAGACAATGGGGGCCCTGGCTGGACTCCTTCTTTGTGCAACGTGTCAGTCCACAGGGGTAGAACACGTGAGGTTCACGGTGGGCCGGAGTGTACAAACAGTCCATCGGTTACTGACGGTTTTGCAGACGCCTCCCTGGGCCGGCAGTGCAGTGAAGGGGAGAACAGCGCTGGATTCTGCGGGGCACACTCTATTACAGGGGACACCGGCCAGGTGGTGATCGAGGTGCCCTTGATGGTGATCGGGTTTCGGTGTGCTTGTGTGGCTGGGCCCCTGAATTAAGTAATGTTGTGATGCCAGCACCTTGATGGTGCAAGATGATGAGAGTAGTGGTAGTATGGAGATGGAAGAATGAGGCAGGTTTGAATCCAAGTGAAAACTTTACTATAACCAGGTTCTTGATAACAATTTTCATCCAGTAATGAAACAGTCTCTGATACACATGCAAGTTGGATGTGATGAATCCCAGTAACAGGCTGTACTGGTAGTAATGGTCAGGCTATAGTAGGTAGATTACTAATTAACCTACAAAGAACCTCTCTGTCACACTAGACAGTAACAATTTCCACCTGTACGGTATCCAACATAGACTTAAACAAGCAAGTGGAAGTAACGTATCAAAGTATCAATTTATTATAAAATATGGGGAAAAGACAGGATGGTATACAGTATACAGAAAAGCAAAGGGCCATACAACACCGTAGCATCCACCTATCTGCCTATGCATCAATAGAACACAGGGTAGTATAGCAGGTAAGAAAAGAGGGGCTCCAGCTCCGGGACAACTAATTCTGCACAACACCAAATAATCACCACAATAGGGCCATATACTGTTAGTGCAGAAAATTAATAACTGGGTGTCCATGAGCTATCCCACACGTCCAAGAATCATGGGCAACAGGACTGACAGGTATAGTAGGCAAATGTCTCAAGTCAAGTCAGTATTCAGATCTCAAAGAGTGGCAATGGTAAACCTGGAGTATCAGGAACCCACTATGGATGTATGTTTAAGTGCCATATAGAGATGCCATGCTATACTAAACACAGGACGTACCTGAAGACATGGTGAATGCAATGGATGCTGGACCCTAAGCGCGAGACCTCAACGCGCGTTTCACCTCAGCGGCTTCGTCAGGAGGTACTAAATGGTATGCAAGCAGGGTATATATAGTCTAAATGGGGGTGGAGAGGTGTTACCTGGATTCAAGACACCTGCGGTCCACTCCAGCGGGCGCGGAAAACTCCATGATCCACGGAGCCATCTCTCAGCGCGTCTATGTCCGCGCACCGCTTACAGATGTCACAGAACACGTCGAGATGGCGCCATGCAGCGCATGCGTGATCCGCGACCCAGTGGAACGCAGACGACCCGCAAATACCGGTAGGTGAATCGAAAACAGGGAAATGATGCAGTCACATAGATCATATGGCATATATGGATAAGGGGAACGAGGGGGAAGCACTCCATACATCCAAATTGGGCCCTGAATAACCCACAATATCCAAAGACCAGCTGTAGATGTACCTACATACCCAAATAAAATAGAAATACATCCATGTGAAAATATAAAGATATAAGTAAAATCACTTTGCCGGTCCACGTAATGGCATATCAAGAAGTGCAAAATCTAGAGAGACGTGAAGAATAGAGCCGGAGCGCCATATAAGAATAATAGAAAAGAGTGGTATACATGGTGAATATGTGATCGATACAATAATACATATATAGTAAGTACATGATCCATATAAATCAGAAATAGATCATATTTTCATAGTTTAAAGTGAACGTGTCATATAGACATCAGAAGACGTCAATAGAATAAAAATTTGATCGGATATTGAAAATTACTCCTAACTAAATAGTGAGATAAACTCGCTAGTGCTCAAAGGGCAACATGGCCAATGCACCACAATAAGTGGCTGCAGAAGTCATGACGCCATGACTACATCTGAAGTTACACCACCTATAAATGTCTAGGGCCACAAAAGTATAGGGCGAGAGTGACAGGGGCGGCCCCACCGGCGGCCCAGGCCCCACCGGTATTTGCGGGTCGTCTGCGTTCCACTGGGTCGCGGATCACGCATGCGCTGCACGGCGCCATCTCGACGTGCTCTGTGACGTCTGTAAGCGCGGCGCATGCGCGGTGCGCGGACATAGACGCGCTGAGAGATGGCTCCGTGGATCATGGAGTTTTCCGCGCCCGCTGGAGTGGACCGCAGGTGTCTTGAATGCAGGTAATACCTCTCCACCACCATTTAGACTATATATACCCTGCTTGCATACCATTTAGTACCTTCTGACGAAGCCGCTGAGGTGAAACGCGCGTTGAGGTCTCGCGCTTAGGGTCCAGCAGCCATTGCATTCACCATGTCTTCAGGTACGTCCTGTGTTTAGTATAGCATGGCATCTCTATATGGCTCTTAAACATACATCCATAGTGGGTTCCTGATACTCCAGGTTTACCGTTGCCACTCTCTGAGATCTGAATACTGACTTGACTTGAGACATTTGCCTACTATACCTGTCAGTCCTGTTGCCCATGATTCTTGGACGTGTGGGATAGCTCATGGATAAGGATGAGCGAACTCGAACTGTATAGTAAAAGTCCGGGTTCGGGTTCGGTGTTCGTCGCTTTCTTGGCGCTTTTGTGACGCTTTCTTGGCGCTTTTTGAAAGGCTGCAAAGCAGCCAATCAACAAGCGTCATACTACTTGCCCCAAGAGGCCGTCACAGCCATGCCTACTATTGGCATGGCTGTGATTGGCCAGAGCACCATGTGACCCAGCCTCTATTTAAGCTGGAGTCACATAGCGCCGCCCTTCACTCTGCTCTGATTAGCGTAGGGAGAGGTTGCGGATGCGACAGTAGGGCGAGATTAGGCAGATTAACTCCTCCAAAGGACTTCACTTGATTAATCGATCGATCTGCAGCTGTGCATCATTGAGCTGCTGAAATTCAAATGCTCACTCACTGTTTTTAGGCTGCCCAGACCGTTTGTCAGTCACTTTTTTCTGGGGTGATCGGCGGCCATTTTGTGTCTTGTGCGGTGCTGCGACCAAGTGCATCCAAGCTGCGACCAAGTGCATTTAACCCTCAATGGTGTGGTTGTTTTTTGGCTAAAGCCTACATCAGGGTGAAGCTGTCACACCAAGTGCATTTAACCAGCAATAGTCTGTTCATTTTTTGGCCATATACTAAATCAGGGGCAAGCTGCGCCTGTCACCAAGTGCATTTAACCCTCAATGGTGTGGTTGTTTTTTGGCTAAAGCCTACATCAGGGTGAAGCTGTCACACCAAGTGCATTTAACCAGCAATAGTCTGTTTATTTTTTGGCCATATACTACATCAGGGGCAAGCTGCGCCCGTCACCAAGTGCATTTAACCCTCAGTAGTGTGGTTCGTCAAGCTGTGACACCAAGTGCATTTAACCAGCAATAGTCTGTTCATTTTTTGGCCATATACTACATCAGGGGCAAGCTGCGCCCGTCACCAAGTGCATTTAACCAGCAATAGTGTGGTTATTTTTTGGCCATATCTGTCACAACCAGACAGCTGAGAAGCTCTGACAGAGGCCTTTCAGAACCTCCCCCTTGAGTTCTGTGTTGTGGTATTCAGTTCCTCCTCTCATTAGCGTCTCTCAGCTGTTATGTGTTGGACTAATTGTTTCCCTTTAAATTCTTCCCCAGAATGCTTTTCTGGGCGGCTTATATTTCTTCCTGGAGTATGTGTGCTTGCCCATCTGGTTCTCCTCTCCTCCACAAAGTTAAGTGTTACACTGTTATCTGTTATTTTCTGTTTGCTGGATCCCAGGTGACCCTGACTCCCTCCGTGTCTGGTGTAGGGAGCCGGTGGTCGTGTCCCCTCACTATTGTAGGGTGCTCAGGGCTTTATAGTCAAGGTTCGTGGATATGCATACCTCCACCATTCGGATCTATGCATAGGCTGAGCAGCCAGGGAAAGTGCCAGGTCTTCTACAGGGGTCTCCCTTTCGTTCCTTAGCTTTTGGATCCAGCGAGACATTTATGCATGTTGTTTTGCCTTGTTACCTGTACACATTCCGTGACATTATAAGCCGCCAAAACCGTCTTAAGCATGGATCCGGTTTTACTTTTGGCTAAACGCTTCCAGGGTCTTTCATTGGAGGTAGCTGACCTCCGTAAGACTTTTTCTCAGCTTCAAGTGACCGGTTCAGCTTGCGTTCATGGAGCTTGTTCTGAGCCTAAGATCTCGCTCCCGGATACGTTCTCCGGGGGTAGTGAGAATTTTGTGCGTTTTAGAGAGGCTTGCAAACTCCATTTTCGTCTTCTTCCCCATTCTTCTGGTGATGAGGAACGGAGGGTGGGGATCATTATATCGCTGCTCAGGGGTAACGCTCAGTCCTGGGCCTTTTCGCTGCCGGAGGGGGCACGGCCCCTCCGTTCAGTGGATGAATTCTTTTTAGCCCTGGGTCAGATATATGATGATCCGGATCGTATTGCTCTGGCGGAGTCTAGACTACGTCTCCTATGCCAGGGTAAACAATCCGCAGAAATATACTGCTCAGAATTTTGGAGTTGGGCAGCTGATACTGGTTGGAATGATGCTGCACTCCGAAGTCAATTTTGCCATGGTCTTTCAGAGGGATTGAAAGATGCATTTGCCTTTCATGAAAGGCCTATTTCTTTGGACTCTGCTATGTCTCAGGCCGTTCGTATTGACAGGCGTCTTAGAGAGAGAGGAGAGATCACTCCTTCCTGTCATACTCAATCCCAGGACTGTGCAGCGGTCCCATTCTCTGCGCAGGGGTCTCAGTCGCTGTCAGCCCCTTCTGAGCAGGAGCCCATGCAGCTGGGGTTCATTGCTTCTGACAATAGAAGATTCAGCCCGCATGGGAGGGTTTGTTTTTGTTGTGGAGGTATTAATCATTTGGCAAATATTTGTCCCTCTAGGAGATTCAGGCAGTTCTCTGGGTATAATAAAGAAACAAAGAGGAAAAAATCTTTGAAAAATGTTCCGTCTGTTACTATTGGCAGGGTTGAGGCGGAGATTGAAGATTTTCCGTTTGCTTGTAGTTCCCGTTTTGTCCTGCCGGCTAGGGTGGCGCTAGAGAGCAAGAACATTTTTTGTGAGATTTTTGTGGATAGTGGAGCAGCGGTCAATCTCATTGATAATCACTTTGCGATAACTCATGGTTTCCAGGTGTGCGCTTTGAGAAAGGATATTCCTGTGTTTGCTATCGATTCCGCTCCACTTTCTCAGAAATCATTAAAGGGCATAGTTCACAATATCCGTTTAATTGTGAGTGATGCTCATGTTGAGGATGTGTCATGTTTCGTCCTTAGCGGTTTGCCCACCCCGCTGGTGTTGGGGCTGCCCTGGCTCACTAAGCATAACCCCACCATTGATTGGCAAGCGAGGCAAATAAATGGTTGGAGTGACTTTTGCAGAGAGAATTGCCTCATGACATCTGTTTCTGAGGTTGCTACTAAGACTATACCATCTTTTCTCTCTGAATTTTCGGATGTCTTCTCTGAGAGTGGAGTTCAGGATTTGCCCCCGCACAGGGAGTACGATTGCCCTATTAATCTCATCCCAGACGCCAAGCTGCCTAAATCTCGTTTATACAATCTTTCCCAACCTGAGAGGATCGCTATGCGTGCTTATATCTCTGAGAGTCTGAGAAAGACCATACGACCCTCGAAGTCACCTGTTGCCGCTGGTTTTTTCTTTGTTAAGAAAAAAGATGGTTCTTTAAGACCTTGTCTGGATTTCAGGGAGCTGAACAATATCACAATTCGTGACCCTTATCCGCTTCCTCTGATCCCAGACCTATTTAACCAGGTTGTTGGGGCTAAAGTCTTTTCCAAATTAGATTTAAGAGGGGCATACAACCTGGTCAGGGTCAGAGAAGGGGACGAATGGAAGACGGCCTTCAATACCCCTGAGGGCCATTTTGAAAACTTGGTTATGCCTTTTGGTTTGATGAATGCCCCAGCCGTTTTCCAGCATTTCGTGAACAGCATTTTTTATCATTTGATGGGAAAATTTGTATTGGTGTATTTGGATGACATTTTGATTTTTTCTCCCGATTTCAAAACTCATAAGGAACATTTACGTCAGGTCTTGCTCATCCTGCGGGGGAATAAATTATATGCGAAACTGGAAAAATGTGTGTTTGCAGTTCCAGAAATTCAATTTCTGGGGTTTCTTCTCTCCGCTTCTGGTTTTCGCATGGACCCAGAGAAGGTCCGCGCTGTGCTTGAGTGGGAGCTTCCTGAGAATCAAAAGGCGCTGATGCGTTTTTTGGGCTTTGCCAATTATTACAGGAAGTTCATCTTGAATTATTCTTCTATTGTTAAACCACTCACTGATATGACCAGAAAGGGGGTAGATTTTTCTTCTTGGTCAGTAGAGGCGCGTAAGGCTTTTTCTGATATCAAGGAGAGTTTTGCTTCCACTCCCATCTTGGTGCAACCTGATGTTTCGTTACCCTTCATAGTTGAGGTTGATGCTTCTGAGGTGGGTGTGGGGGCGGTCTTGTCTCAGGGTTCCTCTCCTGCCAATTGGCGACCGTGTGCCTTTTTCTCAAGAAAACTCTCCTCCGCAGAGAGAAATTACGATGTGGGAGATAGGGAATTGTTGGCCATCAAGTTGGCTTTTGAGGAATGGCGCCATTGGCTAGAGGGAGCCAGACACCCTATTACCGTATTTACTGACCATAAAAATCTGGCCTACTTGGAGTCAGCCAAGCGTCTGAACCCGAGACAGGCCAGATGGTCGTTGTTCTTTTCTAGGTTTAATTTTGTTGTCACGTTCCGCCCTGGAGTTAAGAATGTGAAGGCAGATGCCCTGTCACGTTGTTTTCCGGGAGGCGGGAATTTTGAAGACCCGGGTCCCATTTTGGCTGAAGGTGTGGTGGTCTCTGCTCTTTTTCCTGAATTGGAGGCAGAGGTGCAGGCTGCCCAGTCAGAGGCTCCTGATCTTTGTCCTCCTGGGAGGTTGTTTGTGCCTCTCGCTTTAAGACACAAAATTTTTAAAGAACACCACGATACGGTCCTTGCTGGGCACCCGGGGCTAAGAGCCACACTGGATCTCATCGCTCGGAGATTCTGGTGGCCTGCGCTTCGTAAGTCGGTTGAGGGTTTTGTGGCAGCCTGCGAGACTTGCGCTCGTGCCAAAGTCCCTCATTCACGGCCATCAGGTCCTCTCCTTCCCTTACCCATTCCTTCCCGTCCTTGGACACATCTGTCCATGGACTTTATCACGGACCTGCCTCGTTCCTCGGGGAAGACTGTGATTCTGGTGGTGGTGGACCGTTTTAGCAAAATGGTGCATTTCATCCCTTTTCCTGGTTTGCCCAATGCTAAGACGCTGGCGCAGGCATTTGTTGATCACATTGTCAAATTGCACGGTATTCCTTCAGACATAGTCTCTGATAGGGGCACGCAGTTTGTTTCCAGATTCTGGAAGGCTTTCTGTTCTCGCTTGGGGGTTCGGTTGTCATTCTCTTCTGCTTTCCACCCGCAGTCGAATGGCCAGACAGAGCGCGTCAATCAGAATCTGGAGACATATCTGCGCTGTTTTGTGGCGGAGAATCAAGAGGATTGGTGTTCTTTTTTGTCCCTTGCTGAGTTTGCTTTAAATAACCGTCGTCAGGAGTCCTCTGATAAGTCACCATTTTTTGGTGCATATGGGTTTCATCCACAGTTTGGGACTTTCTCGGGAGAGGGGTCTTCTGGTTTACCTGATGAGGACAGATTCTCCTCGTCTTTGTCATCTATTTGGCAAAAGATTCAAGATAATCTAAAGAGCATGAGTGAGAGATATAAGCGTGTGGCAGATAAGAGACGTGTGCTTGGTCCGGACCTGAATGTTGGTGATCTGGTGTGGTTGTCTACCAAGAATATCAAATTGAAGGTTCCCTCCTGGAAGTTGGGTCCTAGGTTTATTGGGCCTTACAAAATCCTGTCTGTCATCAATCCTGTTGCATACCGTCTTGATCTTCCTCAGACTTGGAAGATCCATAATGTTTTTCATAAGTCCTTATTGAAACCTTATGTTCAACCCATTGTACCCTCGCCTTTGCCTCCTCCTCCGATTATGGTTGATGGGAATCTTGAATTTCAGGTCTCTAGGATTGTGGATTCTCGTCTTGTCCGCGGTTCTCTTCAGTACCTTGTTCACTGGGAGGGGTATGGTCCTGAGGAGAGGATGTGGGTCTCAGTGACGGACATTAAAGCCTCTCGTCTCATCAAGGCTTTCCATAGGTCCCATCCTGAGAAGGTGGGTTCTGAGTGTCCGGAGTCCACTCGTAGAGGGAGGGGTACTGTCACAACCAGACAGCTGAGAAGCTCTGACAGAGGCCTTTCAGAACCTTCCCCTTGAGTTCTGTGTTGTGGTATTCAGCTCCTCCTCTCATTAGCGTCTCTCAGCTGTTATGTGTTGGACTAATTGTTTCCCTTTAAATTCTTCCCCAGAATGCTTTTCTGGGCGGCTTATATTTCTTCCTGGAGTATGTGTGCTTGCCCATCTGGTTCTCCTCTCCTCCACAAAGTTAAGTGTTACACTGTTATCTGTTATTTTCTGTTTGCTGGATCCCAGGTGACCCTGACTCCCTCCGTGTCTGGTGTAGGGAGCCGGTGGTCGTGTCCCCTCACTATTGTAGGGTGCTCAGGGCTTTATAGTCAAGGTTCGTGGATATGCATACCTCCACCATTCGGATCTATGCATAGGCTGAGCAGCCAGGGAAAGTGCCAGGTCTTCTACAGGGGTCTCCCTTTCGTTCCTTAGCTTTTGGATCCAGCGAGACATTTATGCATGTTGTTTTGCCTTGTTACCTGTACACATTCCGTGACAATATCCCAGTCTAATTCTGTCACTAAATCCATACCGGTCACCCAGCGCCTAAATACTAGGCCTCAAATTTATATCCCGCTAAATCTCTCGTTACCGCTGTCCTGTTGTGGCTGGGAAAGTTATTTAGTGTCCGTCAAAGAACATTTTTTGTTCTGGGTTGAAGTACAATTCCCAATTTAGCAATTTCATAATTTAGTGGTTCCTGCTATATCAGAGCTATTTGAAATCTATCCCTAAAAGGGTATATAATATTCAAGGTGCACATAGGGTCATTCAGAATAACTTCACACACACGCTACTGTGCATTTCCCAGTCTAATTCTGTCACTAAATCCATACCTGTCACCCAGCGCCTAAATACTAGGCCTCAAATTTATATCCCGCTAAATCTCTCGTTACCGCTGTCCTGTTGTGGCTGGGAAAGTTATTTAGTGTCCGTCAAAGCACATTTTTTGTTCTGGGTTGAAATACAATTCCCAATTTAGCAATTTCATAATTTAGTGGTTTCTGCTATATCAGAGCTATTTGAAATCTATCCCTAAAAGGGTAGATCATATTGAAGGTGCACATAGGGTCATTCAGAATAACTTCACACACACGCTACTGTGCATTTCCAAGTCTAATTCTGTCACTAAACCCATACCTGTCACCCAGCGCCTAAATACTAGGCCTCAAATTTATATCCCGCTAAATCTCTCGTTACCGCTGTACTGTTGTTGCTGGGCAAGTTATTTAGTGTCCGTCAAAGCACATTTTTTGTTCTGGGTTGAAATACAATTCCCAATTTAGCAATTTCATAATTTAGTGGTTTCTGCTATATCAGAGCTATTTGAAATCTATCCCTAAAAGGGTAGATCATATTGAAGGTGCACATAGGGTCATTCAGAATAACTTCACACACACGCTACTGTGCATTTCCAAGTCTAATTCTGTCACTAAACCCATACCTGTCACCCAGCGCCTAAATACTAGGCCTCAAATTTATATCCCGCTAAATCTCTCGTTACCGCTGTACTGTTGTTGCTGGGCGAGTTATTTAGTGTCCGTTCAAGCACATTTCTTGTTCTGTGTTGAAATACAATTCCCAATTTAGCAATTTCATAATTTAGTGGTTCCTGCTATATCAGAGCTATTTGAAATCTATCCCTAAAAGGGTATATAATATTCAAGGTGCACATTGGGTCATTCAGAATAACTTCACACACACGCTACTGTGCATTTCCAAGTCTAATTCTGTCACTAAACCCATACCTGTCACCCAGCGCCTAAATACTAGGCCTCAAATTTATATCCCGCTAAATCTCTCGTTACCGCTGTCCTGTTGTGGCTGGGAAAGTTATTTAGTGTCCGTCAAAGCACATTTTTTGTTCTGGGTTGAAATACAATTCCCAATTTAGCAATTTCATAATTTAGTGGTTTCTGCTATATCAGAGCTATTTGAAATCTATCCCTAAAAGGGTAGATCATATTGAAGGTGCACATAGGGTCATTCAGAATAACTTCACACACCCGCTACTGTGCATTTCCAAGTCTAATTCTGTCACTAAACCCATACCTGTCACCCAGCGCCTAAATACTAGGCCTCAAATTGATATCCTGCTAAATCTCTCGTTACCGCTGTCCTGTTGTGGCTGGGAAAGTTATTTAGTGTCCGTCAAAGCACATTTTTTGTTCTGGGTTGAAATACAATTCCCAATTTAGCAATTTAAAAATTTAGTGGTTTCTGCTGTATCAGAGCTATTTGAAATCTATCCCTAAAAGGGTATATAATATTCAAGGTGCACATAGGGTCATTCAGAATAACTTCACACACACGCTGCTGTGCATTTCCAAGTCTAATTCTGTTAGTAAATCCATACCGGTCACCCAGCGCCTAAATACTAGGCCTCAAATTTATATCCCGCTGAATTTGAATACAATACATTGGGCCAAATAATATTTTTGTTGTTGTGGTGAACCATAACAATGAGAAAAACATCTAGTAAGGGACGCGGACGTGGACATGGTCGTGGTGGTGTTAGTGGACCCTCTGGTGCTGGGAGAGGACGTGGCCGTTCTGCCACATCCACACGTCCTAGTGTACCAACTACCTCAGGTCCCAGTAGCCGCCAGAATTTACAGCGATATATGGTGGGGCCCAATGCCGTTCTAAGGATGGTAAGGCCTGAGCAGGTACAGGCATTAGTCAATTGGGTGGCCGACAGTGGATCCAGCACGTTCACATTATCTCCCACCCAGTCTTCTGCAGAAAGCGCACAGATGGCGCCTGAAAACCAACCCCATCAGTCTGTCACATCACCCCCATGCATACCAGGGAAACTGTCTGAGCCGCAAGTTATGCAGCAGTCTCTTATGCTGTTTGAAGACTCCGCTGGCAGGGTTTCCCAAGGGCATCCACCTAGCCCTTCCCCAGCGGTGAAAGATATAGAATGCACTGACGCACAACCACTTATGTTTCCTGATGATGAGGACATGGGAATACCACCTCAGCATGTCTCTGATGATGACGAAACACAGGTGCCAACTGCTGCGTCTTTCTGCAGTGTGCAGACTGAACAGGAGGTCAGGGATCAAGACTGGGTGGAAGACGATGCAGGGGATGATGAGGTCCTAGACCCCACATGGAATGAAGGTCGTGCCACTGACTTTCACAGTTCGGAGGAAGAGGCAGTGGTGAGACCGAGCCAACAGCGTAGCAAAAGAGGGAGCAGTGGGCAAAAGCAGAACACCCGCCGCCAAGAGACTCCGCCTGCTACTGCCCGCCGCCATCTGGGACCGAGCACCCCAAAGGCAGCTTCAAGGAGTTCCCTGGCATGGCACTTCTTTAAACAATGTGCTGACGACAAGACCCGAGTGGTTTGCACGCTGTGCCATCAGAGCCTGAAGCGAGGCATTAACGTTCTGAACCTTAGCACAACCTGCATGACCAGGCACCTGCATGCAAAGCATGAACTGCAGTGGAGTAAACACCTTAAAACCAAGGAAGTCACTCAGGCTCCCCCTGCTACCTCTTCTGCTGCTGCCGCCTCGGCCTCTTCTGCTGCTGCCGCCTCGGCCTCTTCCTCCGCCTCTGGAGGAACGTTGGCACCTGCCGCCCAGCAAACAGGGGATGTACCACCAACACCACCACCACCACCTCCGTCACCAAGCGTCTCAACCATGTCACACGGCAGCGTTCAGCTCTCCATCTCACAAACATTTGAGTGAAAGCGTAAATTCCCACCTAGCCACCCTCGATCCCTGGCCCTGAATGCCAGCATTTCTAAACTACTGGCCTATGAAATGCTGTCATTTAGGCTGGTGGACACAGACAGCTTCAAACAGCTCATGTCGCTTGCTGTCCCACAGTATGTTGTTCCCAGCCGCCACTACTTCTCCAAGAGAGCCGTGCCTTCCCTGCACAACCAAGTATCCGATAAAATCAAATGTGCACTGCGCAACGCCATCTGTGGCAAGGTCCACCTAACCACAGATACGTGGACCAGTAAGCACGGCCAGGGACGCTATATCTCCCTAACTGCACACTGGGTAAATGTAGTGGCAGCTGGGCCCCAGGCGGAGAGCTGTTTGGCGCACGTCCTTCCGCCGCCAAGGATCGCAGGGCAACATTCTTTGCCTCCTGTTGCCACCTCCTCCTTCTCGGCTTCCTCCTCCTCTTCTTCCACCTGCTCATCCAGTCAGCCACACACCTTCACCACCAACTTCAGCACAGCCCGGGGTAAACGTCAGCAGGCCATTCTGAAACTCATATGTTTGGGGGACAGGCCCCACACCGCACAGGAGTTGTGGCGGGGTATAGAACAACAGACCGACGAGTGGTTGCTGCCGGTGAGCCTCAAGCCCGGCCTGGTGGTGTGCGATAATGGGCGAAATCTCGTTGCAGCTCTGGGACTAGCCGGTTTGACGCACATCCCTTGCTTGGCGCATGTGCTGAATTTGGTGGTGCAGAAGTTCATTCACAACTACCCCGACATGTCAGAGCTGCTGCATAAAGTGCGGGCCGTCTGTTCGCGCTTCCGGCGTTCACATCCTGCTGCTGCTCGCCTGTCTGCGCTACAGCGTAACTTCGGCCTTCCCGCTCACCGCCTCATATGCGACGTGCCCACCAGGTGGAACTCCACCTTGCACATGCTGGACAGACTGTGCGAGCAGCAGCAGGCCATAGTGGAGTTTCAGCTGCAGCACGCACGGGTCAGTCACACTACAGAACAGCACCACTTCACCACCAATGACTGGGCCTCCATGCGAGACCTGTGTGCCCTGTTGCGCTGTTTCGAGTACTCCACCAACATGGCCAGTGGCGATGACGCCGTTATCAGCGTTACAATACCACTTCTATGTCTCCTTGAGAAAACACTTAGGGCGATGATGCAAGAGGAGGTGGCCCAGGAGGAGGAGGAGGAGGGGGAAGAGGGGTCATTTTTAGCACTTTCAGGCCAGTCTCTTCGAAGTGACTCAGAGGGAGGTTTTTGGCAACAGCAGAGGCCAGGTACAAATGTGGCCAGACAGGGCCCACTACTGGAGGACGAGGAGGACGAGGATGAGGAGGAGGTGGAGGAGGATGAGGATGAAGCATGGTCACAGCGGGGTGGCACCCAACGCAGCTCGGGTCCATCACTGGTGCGTGGCTGGGGGGGAAGGCAGGACGATGACGATACGCCTCCCACAGAGGACAGCTTGTCCTTACCCCTGGGCAGCCTGGCACACATGAGCGACTACATGCTGCAGTGCCTGCGCAACGACAGCAGAGTTGCCCACATTTTAACCTGTGCGGACTACTGGGTTGCCACCCTGCTGGATCCACGCTACAAAGACAATGTGCCCACCTTACTTCCTGCACTGGAGCGTGATAGGAAGATGCGCGAGTACAAGCGCACGTTGGTAGACGCGCTACTGAGAGCATTCCCAAATGTCACAGGGGAACAAGTGGAAGCCCAAGGCCAAGGCAGAGGAGGAGCAAGAGGTCGCCAAGGCAGCTGTGTCAATGCCAGCTCCTTTGAGGGCAGGGTTAGCATGGCAGAGATGTGGAAAACTTTTGTCAACACACCACAGCTAACTGCACCACCACCTGATACGCAACGTGTTAGCAGGAGGCAACATTTCACTAACATGGTGGAACAGTACGTGTGCACACCCCTCCACGTACTGACTGATGGTTCGGCCCCATTCAACTTCTGGGTCTCTAAATTGTCCACGTGGCCAGAGCTAGCCTTTTATGCCTTGGAGGTGCTGGCCTGCCCGACGGCCAGCGTTTTGTCTGAACGTGTATTCAGCACGGCAGGGGGCGTCATTACAGACAAACGCAGCCGCCTGTCTACAGCCAATGTGGACAAGCTGACGTTCATAAAAATGAACCAGGCATGGATCCCACAGGACCTGTCCGTCCCTTGTCCAGATTAGACATTAACTACCTCCCCTTAACCATATATTATTGGACTCCAGGGCACTTCCTCATTCAATCCTATTTTTATTTTCATTTTACCATTATATTGCGAGGCTACCCAAAGTTGAATGAACCTCTCCTGTGTCTGGGTGCCGGGGCCTAAATATATGCCAATGGACTGTTGCAGTGGTGGCTGACATGAAGCCTGATTCTCTGCTATGACATGCAGACTGATTCTCTGCTGACATGAAGCCAGATTGTCTGTTACGGGACCTCTCTCCTCTGCCTGGGTGCTGGGCCTAAATATATGCCAATGGACTGTTGCACTGGTGGCTGACGTGAAGCCTGATTCTCTGCTATGACATGCAGACTAATTCTCTGCTGACATGAAGACAGATTCTCTGTTACGGGACCTCTCTCCTCTGCCTGGGTGCTGGGCCTAAATATATGCCAATGGACTGTTGCAGTGGTGGGTGACGTGAAGCCTCATTCTCTGCTATGACATGCAGACTGATTCTCTGCTGACATGAAGCCTGATTCTCTGTTACGGGACCTCTCTCCTCTGCCTGGGTGCTGGGCCTAAATTTATGAAAATGGACTCTTACAGTGGTGGGTGACGTGAAGCCAGATTCTCTGCTATGGGACCTCTCTCCAATTGATTTTGGTTAATTTTTATTTATTTAATTTTTATTTTAATTCATTTCCCTATCCACATTTGTTTGCAGGGGATTTACCTACATGTTGCTGCCTTTTGCAGCCCTCTAGCTCTTTCCTGGGCTGTTTTACAGCCTTTTTAGTGCCGAAAAGTTCGGGTCCCCATTGACTTCAATGGGGTTCGGGACGAAGTTCGGATCGGGTTCGGATCCCGAACCCGAACATTTCCGGGATGTTCGGCCGAACTTCTCGAACCCGAACATCCAGGTGTTCGCTCAACTCTACTCATGGACACCCAGTTATTCATTTTCTGCACTAACAGTATATGGCCCTATTGTGGTGACTATTTGGTGTTGTGCAGAATTGGTTGTCCCGGGGCTAGAGCCCCTCTTTTCTTACCTGCTATACCACCCTGTGTTCTATTGATGCATAGGCAGATAGGTGTATGCTACGGTGTTGTATGGCCCTTTGCTTTTCTGTATACTGTATACCATCCTGTCTTTTCCCCATATTTTATATTTTATAATAAATTGATACTTTGATACATTACTTCCACTTGCTTGTTTAAGTCTATGTTGGATACCGTACAGGTGGAAATTGTTGCTGTCTTAGAATAACGGTGTGGCTGCCAGAAGCTAATAAATCCTTCACCTAGATACAAGGGCGCCTAGAGCCTGATATAATGGCTTTGTCCTCCCTTAGTCTTTATCCACAACAAAACTTGACAAAATCCACTTGCTACTAGAGAAGAGTGAATGGTAGAATACAGACTTCACCCCTGCCTATTTTCCTGGCTTGACACTGGCCGTGGAGCCCAAGAGAGAGCTGAGAGGAGAGGGGACCTCTCCTTCCCCCTAGCTCCTCACTCCATCTCATTCTTCCTCCACTCTCTGACTCCAACTCCTACATTTTACTAACTCCCCTAACTGGGCCTGAACTGACCTATATATACTGTGGTGCTATCCCCATCTAGTGGTGGAATGTGTGTAATGCACCTGACAGCCTGGTAACAGGGATTTCACATAAGGATGAAATACAGCATGATATATAACATGTGACACAATAAGCTTTTGCAGTGCCCACGTATGCTAGTGGGACACTGCATTTGGCCACAATGTGCCCCAGGTACTCAATGTTCTCTCTAAACAGGTGGAACATGTTGAGTTTCAGATTCAACTTCTTATATTCCAGATGACTGAGCACCATCTCTAGCCCCTTCAAAGAAAGGGATGCAAATGAGCTCTTAACAAGCTCTGCCTTTAATGCCACCAGATGTAAGGCAGCTCTCCTATAAGTCATTGTTTGACCCTTTAACTAAGCCTTGAGACATGACTCGGATATTAGATAAGCCAGCACCTCATCTGCAGACAGCTGTTTCGGGGTCATTGCTCCTCATCAGTGCAGAGCAGAGAGGACTGGCTTATCCGAGTGAGAGATTTCATTCACCTAGAAAAAGGGCCAAGATTGTTCCTCACCGGCAGGTTCAATTAAATGATAAACACAGAAATATATGTATCAAGCACACAGCATACGCAGATCCATATGAAAATAAATCAATACAAGATAAAATTTACAAACATATAATATGATATCGATAGATCAGCCACAACATAGGTCACATATAGCAGTCAATATAAGTATAAACCAAAATATGGCACTGCAAATAATACATAATAGTATACAGCCCAAGACGGGTGCTCCTCCAAAAACACCCCAACACGTGTCTCGCGTCAGCTTCCTCAGGGGAAATGAATGAAGTGCAGAAAGGCTGAGATTTTAAACTCTGTTCCAACCAACGGGAAATACTGATATCAGCTGATTACAATGACCCCATTAGATGCCACATCCCAGAATCAATACATATGATGTCTAATGTTCCACCCCTCAATGATATCAAAATAAGTCAAAGCGCATTAAGTTGTGATCAATCCCCAACCTAGTTAATATTCATGACCTGCCCTGTGATATCAGTGCCGGTGCACTTGCCGCCGTTCATGTGAAAAATAAAAATTGTGATCGTAACAATGTATAAAGTCTCATCACACACTTATCCAACCTAAATTATACCTCAAAGGAAGCCAGATCAACCAAGCAGCAGTATGTTAAAAAAAAGACCGCAATGCGTCACCAACAACATGTGATCAGATGGGGGCGCGGCGCAGTCACATAATTAACAAACAGAAAGCAGCCATTAGGAGACCTGGCAAGGTAAGGGCAACCCCCTAAGTAAATCTATAATTGTGTACTCTCTGCGAACCCAATCAGCGCTGACTGCTGCACGTGCGGTATCCTCACTGGTGCCTTGCTGTGACAGTGACCCAATGGCAGGGAAGGCAGCTCGATGCCTTCCTTAGGCATCATGGCTGCCTTCCGGGAGAGCCTGTGAGATCCAGCCCCCTGTATTACACTGGTAATAATTATACACTGACAGCCAATGCTTTACAATACAGAAGTATTGTAAAGCATTGTAAAGGGGATCAGACCCCCAAAAGTTAAAGTCCCAGAGTGGGACAAAAAAAAGTAAAAAAATAAGTCACCTTACATTACAAAAAAGTGTAATACCAAGCGATCAAAAAGTCATACGCACCTCAAAATAGTGCCAATCTAACCATCACCTCATCCTGAAAAAATGATACCCTACCTAAGACAATCGCCCAAAAACTGAAAAACCTATGGCTCTCAGACTATGGAGACACTAAAACATGATTTATTTATTTTTTTGTTTAAAAAATGATATCATTGTGTAAAACTTACATAAATAAATAAAAAAGTATACATATTAGGTATTGCCACGTCTGTAACGATCTGCTCTATAAAAATATTACATGACCTAACCCCTCAGGTGAACACCGTAAAAAAATAAAAATAAAAACAGTATGAAAAAAGTCATTTTTTTGTCACCTTACAACACTAAAAGTGTAATACCAAGCGATCAAAAAGTCATACGCACCCCAAAATAGTGCCAATATAACCATCACCTCATCCTGCAAAAATGATACCCTACCTAAGACAAAAGCCCAAAAACTGAAAAAACTATGGCTCTCAGACTATGGAGACACTAAAAGATTTTTTTTTTGTTTTAAAAATAATATAATTGTGTAAAACTTACATTAATAAAAAAAGTATACATATTAGGTATTGCCACGTTTGTAACAATCTGCTCTATAAAAATATTACATGACCTAACCCCTCGGGTGAACACCGTAAAAAAATAAAAATAAAAACGGTATAAAAAAAGTCATTTTTTTGTCACCTTACATCACAAACAGGGTAATACCAAGCGATCAAAAAGTCATACGCACCCTAAAATAGAGCCAATATAACCATCACCTCATCCTGCAAAGATGATACAATACCTAAGACAAACGCCCAAAAACTGAAAAAACTATGGCTCTCAGACTATGGAGACACTAAAAGATGTTTTTTTTGTTTGTTTTAAAACTGATATCATTGTGTAAAACTTACATAAATAAAAATAAGTATACATATTAGGTATTTCCACGTCCGTAACGACCTGCTCTATAAAAATATGACCTAACTAGGGATGAGCGAACTCGAACTGTATAGTTCGGGTTCGTACCGAATTTTGGGGTGTCCGTGACACGGACCCGAACCCGGACATTTTCGTAAAAGTCCGGGTTCGGGTTCGGTGTTCGTCGCTTTCTTCGCGCTTTTGTGACGCTTTCTTGGCGCTTTTTGAAAGGCTGCAAAGCAGCCAATCAACAAGCGTCATACTACTTGCCCCAAGAGGCCATCACAGCCATGCCTACTATTGGCATGGCTGTGATTGGCCAGAGCACCATGTGACCCAGCCTCTATTTAAGCTGGAGTCACATAGCGCCGCCCGTCACTCTGCTCTGATTAGCGTAGGGAGAGGTTGCGGCTGCGACAGTAGGGCGAGATTAGGCAGATTAACTCCTCCAAAGGACTTGATTAACTGATCGATCTGCAGCTGTGGATCATTGAGCTGCTGATCCTCAATTGCTCACTGTTTTTAGGCTGCACAGACCGTTTGTCAGTCTCATTTTTCTGGGGTGATCGGCGGCCATTTTGTGTCTTGTGGTGCGCCAGCACAAGCTGCGACCAAGTGCATTTAACCCTCAATGGTGTGGTTGTTTTTTGGCTAAAGCCTACATCAGGGTGAAGCTGTCACACCAAGTGCATTTAACCAGCAATAGTCTGTTCATTTTTTGGCCATATACAAAATCAGGGGCAAGCTGCGCCTGTCACCAAGTGCATTTAACCCTCAATGGTGTGGTTGTTTTTTGGCTAAAGCCTACATCAGGGTGAAGCTGTCACACCAAGTGCATTTAACCAGCAATAGTCTGTTTATTTTTTGGCCATATACTACATCAGGGGCAAGCTGCGCCTGTCACCAAGTGCATTTAACCCTCAATGGTGTGGTTGTTTTTTGGCTAAAGCCTACATCAGGGTGAAGCTGTCACACCAAGTGCATTTAACCAGCAATAGTCTGTTCATTTTTTGGCCATATACAAAATCAGGGGCAAGCTGCGCCTGTCACCAAGTGCATTTAACCCTCAATGGTGTGGTTGTTTTTTGGCTAAAGCCTACATCAGGGTGAAGCTGTCACACCAAGTGCATTTAACCAGCAATAGTCTGTTTATTTTTTGGCCATATCCCAGTCTAATTCTGTCACTAAATCCATACCGGTCACCCAGCGCCTAAATACTAGGCCTCAAATTTATATCCAGCTAAATCTGTCCCTAGTGCTGTAGCTGGGCGAGTTATTTAGTGTCCGTTCAAGCACATTTCTTGTTCTGGGTTGAAATACAATTCCCAATTTAGCAATTTCATAATTTAGTGGTTCCTGCTATATCAGAGCTATTTGAAATCTATCCCAAAAAGGGTATATAATATTGAAGGTGCACATAGGGTCATTCAGAATAACTTCACACACACGCTTCTGTGCATTTCCAAGTCTAATTCTGTCACTAAACCCATACCTGTCACCCAGCGCCTAAATACTAGGCCTCAAATTTAAATCCCTCTAAATCTCTCGTTACCCACCGCTGTACTGTTGTTGCTGGGCAAGATATTTAGTGTCCGTCAAAGCACATTTTTTGTTCTGGGTTGAAGTACAATTCCCAATTTAGCAATTTCATAATTTAGTGGTTTCTGCTATATCAGAGCTATTTGAAATCTATCCCTAAAAGGGTATATAATATTGAAGGTGCACATAGGGTCATTCAGAATAACTTCACACACACCCGCTACTGTGTATTTCCAAGTCTAATTCTGTCACTAAATCCATACCTGTCACCCAGCGCCTAAATACTAGGCCTCAAATTTAAATCCCTCTAAATCTCTCGTTACCCACCGCTGTACTGTTGTTGCTGGGCAAGATATTTAGTGTCCGTCAAAGCACATTTTTTGTTCTGGGTTGAAGTACAATTCCCAATTTAGCAATTTCATAATTTAGTGGTTTCTGCTATATCAGAGCTATTTGAAATCTATCCCTAAAAGGGTATATAATATTGAAGGTGCACATAGGGTCATTCAGAATAACTTCACACACACGCTACTGTGCATTTCCAAGTCTAATTCTGTCACTAAATCCATACCGGTGACCCAGCGCCTAAATACTAGGCCTCAAATTTAAATCCCTCTAAATCTCTCGTTACCCACCGCTGTACTGTTGTTGCTGGGCAAGATATTTAGTGTCCGTCAAAGCACATTTTTTGTTCTGGGTTGAAGTACAATTCCCAATTTAGCAATTTCATAATTTAGTGGTTTCTGCTATATCAGAGCTATTTGAAATCTATCCATAAAAGGGTATATAATATTGAAGGTGCACATTGGGTCATTCAGAATAACTTCACACACACGCTACTGTGTATTTCCAAGTCTAATTCTGTCACTAAACCCATACCGGTGACCCAGCGCCTAAATACTAGGCCTCAAATTTAAATCCCTCTAAATCTCTCGTTACCGTTGTCCTGTTGTAGCTGGGAAAGTTATTTAGTGCCCGTCAAAGCACATTTTTTGTTCTGGGTTGAAGTACAATTCCCAATTTAGCAATTTCATAATTTAGTGGTTCCTGCTATATCAGAGCTATTTGAAATCTATCCCAAAAAGGGTATATAATATTCAAGGTGCACATTGGGTCATTCAGAATAACTTCACACACACCCGCTACTGTGTATTTCCAAGTCTAATTCTGTCACTAAATCCATACCGGTCACCCAGCGCCTAAATACTAGGCCTCAAATTTATATCCCGCTGAATTTGAATACAATACATTGGGCCAAATAATATATTTGTTGTTGTGGTGAACCATAACAATGAGAAAAACATCTAGTAAGGGACGCGGACGTGGACATGGTCGTGGTGGTGTTAGTGGACCCTCTGGTGCTGGGAGAGGACGTGGCCGTTCTGCCACATCCACACGTCCTAGTGTACCAACTACCTCAGGTCCCAGTAGCCGCCAGAATTTACAGCGATATATGGTGGGGCCCAATGCCGTTCTAAGGATGGTAAGGCCTGAGCAGGTACAGGCATTAGTCAATTGGGTGGCCGACAGTGGATCCAGCACGTTCACATTATCTCCCACCCAGTCTTCTGCAGAAAGCGCACAGATGGCGCCTGAAAACCAACCCCATCAGTCTGTCACATCACCCCCATGCATACCAGGGAAACTGTCTCAGCCTCAAGTTATGCAGCAGTCTCTTATGCTGTTTGAAGACTCCGCTGGCAGGGTTTCCCAAGGGCATCCACCTAGCCCTTCCCCAGCGGTGAAAGACATAGAATGCACTGACGCACAACCACTTATGTTTCCTGATGATGAGGACATGGGAATACCACCTCAGCATGTCTCTGATGATGACGAAACACAGGTGCCAACTGCTGCGTCTTTCTGCAGTGTGCAGACTGAACAGGAGGTCAGGGATCAAGACTGGGTGGAAGACGATGCAGGGGACGATGAGGTCCTAGACCCCACATGGAATGAAGGTCGTGCCACTGACTTTCACAGTTCGGAGGAAGAGGCAGTGGTGAGACCGAGCCAACAGCGTAGCAAAAGAGGGAGCAGTGGGCAAAAGCAGAACACCCGCCGCCAAGAGACTCCGCCTGCTACTGACCGCCGCCATCTGGGACCGAGCACCCCAAAGGCAGCTTCAAGGAGTTCCCTGGCATGGCACTTCTTCAAACAATGTGCTGACGACAAGACCCGAGTGGTTTGCACGCTGTGCCATCAGAGCCTGAAGCGAGGCATTAACGTTCTGAACCTGAGCACAACCTGCATGACCAGGCACCTGCATGCAAAGCATGAACTGCAGTGGAGTAAACACCTTAAAACCAAGGAAGTCACTCAGGCTCCCCCTGCTACCTCTTCTGCTGCTGCCGCCTCGGCCTCTTCCTCCGCCTCTGGAGGAACGTTGGCACCTGCCGCCCAGCAAACAGGGGATGTACCACCAACACCACCACCACCACCTCCGTCACCAAGCGTCTCAACCATGTCACACGCCAGCGTTCAGCTCTCCATCTCACAAACATTTGATAGAAAGCGTAAATTCCCACCTAGCCACCCTCGATCCCTGGCCCTGAATGCCAGCATTTCTAAACTACTGGCCTATGAAATGCTGTCATTTAGGCTGGTGGACACAGACAGCTTCAAACAGCTCATGTCGCTTGCTGTCCCACAGTATGTTGTTCCCAGCCGGCACTACTTCTCCAAGAGAGCCGTGCCTTCCCTGCACAACCAAGTATCCGATAAAATCAAGTGTGCACTGCGCAACGCCATCTGTAGCAAGGTCCACCTAACCACAGATACGTGGACCAGTAAGCACGGCCAGGGACGCTATATCTCCCTAACTGCACACTGGGTAAATGTAGTGGCAGCTGGGCCCCAGGCGGAGAGCTGTTTGGCGCACGTCCTGCCGCCGCCAAGGATCGCAGGGCAACATTCTTTGCCTCCTGTTGCCACCTCCTCCTTCTCGGCTTCCTCCTCCTCTTCTTCCACCTGCTCATCCAGTCAGCCACACACCTTCACCACCAACTTCAGCACAGCCCGGGGTAAACGTCAGCAGGCCATTCTGAAACTCATATGTTTGGGGGACAGGCCCCACACCGCACAGGAGTTGTGGCGGGGTATTGAACAACAGACCGACGAGTGGTTGCTGCCGGTGAGCCTCAAGCCCGGCCTGGTGGTGTGTGATAATGGGCGAAATCTCGTTGCAGCTCTGGGACTAGCCGGTTTGACGCACATCCCTTGCTTGGCGCATGTGCTGAATTTGGTGGTGCAGAAGTTCATTCACAACTACCCCGACATGTCAGAGCTGCTGCATAAAGTGCGGGCCGTCTGTTCGCGCTTCCGGCGTTCACATCCTGCCGCTGCTCGCCTGTCTGCGCTACAGCGTAACTTCGGCCTTCCCGCTCACCGCCTCATATGCGACGTGCCCACCAGGTGGAACTCCACCTTGCACATGCTGGACAGACTGTGCGAGCAGCAGCAGGCCATAGTGGAGTTTCAGCTGCAGCACGCACGGGTCAGTCGCACTACAGAACAGCACCACTTCACCACCAATGACTGGGCCTCCATGCGAGACCTGTGTGCCCTGTTGCGCTGTTTCGAGTACTCCACCAACATGGCCAGTGGCGATGACACCGTTATCAGCGTTACAATACCACTTCTATGTCTCCTTGAGAAAACACTTAGGGCGATGATGGAACAGGAGGTGGCCCAGGAGGAGGAGGAGGAGGATGAGGAAGAGGGGTCATTTTTAGCACTTTCAGGCCAGTCTCTTCGAAGTGACTCAGAGGGAGGTTTTTTGCAACAGCAGAGGCCAGGTACAAATGTGGCCAGCCAGGGCCCACTACTAGAGGACGAGGAGGACGAGGATGAGGAGGAGGTGGAGGAGGATGAGGATGAAGCATGGTCACAGCGGGGTGGCACCCAACGCAGCTCGGGTCCATCACTGGTGCGTGGCTGGGGGGAAAGGCAGGACGATGACGATACGCCTCCCACAGAGGACAGCTTGTCCTTACCCCTGGGCAGCCTGGCACACATGAGCGACTACATGCTGCAGTGCCTGCGCAACGACAGCAGAGTTGCCCACATTTTAACCTGTGCGGACTACTGGGTTGCCACCCTGCTGGATCCACGCTACAAAGACAATGTGCCCACCTTACTTCCTGCACTGGAGCGTGATAGGAAGATGCGCGAGTACAAGCGCACGTTGGTAGACGCGCTACTGAGAGCATTCCCAAATGTCACAGGGGAACAAGTGGAAGCCCAAGGCCAAGGCAGAGGAGGAGCAAGAGGTCGCCAAGGCAGCTGTGTCACGGCCAGCTCCTCTGAGGGCAGGGTTAGCATGGCAGAGATGTGGAAAACTTTTGTCAACACGCCACAGCTAACTGCACCACCACCTGATACGCAACGTGTTAGCAGGAGGCAACATTTCACTAACATGGTGGAACAGTACGTGTGCACACCCCTCCACGTACTGACTGATGGTTCGGCCCCATTCAACTTCTGGGTCTCTAAATTGTCCACGTGGCCAGAGCTAGCCTTTTATGCCTTGGAGGTGCTGGCCTGCCCGGCAGCCAGCGTTTTGTCTGAACGTGTATTCAGCACGGCAGGGGGCGTCATTACAGACAAACGCAGCCGCCTGTCTACAGCCAATGTGGACAAGCTGACGTTCATAAAAATGAACCAGGCATGGATCCCACAGGACCTGTCCGTCCCTTGTCCAGATTAGACATTAACTACCTCCCCATAACCATATATTATTGGACTCCAGGGCACTTCCTCATTCAATCCTATTTTTATTTTCATTTTACCATTATATTGCGATGCTACCCAAAGTTGAATGAACCTCTCCTCTGCCTGTGTGCTAGGCCTAAATATATGCCAATGGACTGTTGCAGTGGTGGCTGACATGAAGCCTGATTCTCTGCTATGACATGCAGACTAATTCTCTGCTGACATGAAGCCAGATTGTCTGTTACGGGACCTCTCTCCTCTGCCTGGGTGCTGGGCCTAAATTTATGACAATGGACTGTTGCAGTGGTGGCTGACGTGAAGCCTGATTCTCTGCTATGACATGCAGACTGATTCTCTGCTGACATGAAGCCAGATCCTCTGTTACGGGACCTCTCTCCTCTGCCTGGGTGCTGGGCCTAAATTTATGACAATGGACTGTTGCAGTGGTGGCTGACGTGAAGCCTGATTCTCTGCTATGACATGCAGACTGATTCTCTGCTGTCATGAAGCCAGATTGTCTGTTACGGGACCTCTCTGCTCTGCCTGTGTGCTAGGCCTAAATATATGCCAATGGACTGTTGCAGTGGTGGGTGACGTGAAGCCTGATTCTCTGCTATGATATGAAGACTGATTCTCTGCTGACATGAAGCCAGATTGTCTGTTACGGGACCTTTCTCCTCTGCCTGGGTTCTGGGCCTAAATTTATGAAAATTGACTCTTACAGTGGTGGGTGACGTGAAGCCTGATTCTCTGCTATGATATGAAGACTGATTCTCTGCTGACATGAAGCCAGATTGTCTGTTACGGGACCTTTCTCCTCTGCCTGGGTTCTGGGCCTAAATTTATGAAAATTGACTCTTACAGTGGTGGGTGACGTGAAGCCTGATTCTCTGCTATGATATGAAGACTGATTCTCTGCTGACATGAAGCCAGATTGTCTGTTACGGGACCTTTCTCCTCTGCCTGGGTTCTGGGCCTAAATTTATGAAAATTGACTCTTACAGTGGTGGGTGACGTGAAGCCTGATTCTCTGCTATGATATGAAGACTGATTCTCTGCTGACATGAAGCCAGATTGTCTGTTACGGGACCTTTCTCCTCTGCCTGGGTTCTGGGCCTAAATTTATGAAAATTGACTCTTACAGTGGTGGGTGACGTGAAGCCTGATTCTCTGCTATGATATGAAGACTGATTCTCTGCTGACATGAAGCCAGATTGTCTGTTACGGGACCTTTCTCCTCTGCCTGGGTTCTGGGCCTAAATTTATGAAAATTGACTCTTACAGTGGTGGGTGACGTGAAGCCTGATTCTCTGCTATGATATGAAGACTGATTCTCTGCTGACATGAAGCCAGATTCTCTGTTACGGGACCTCCCTCCTCTGCCTGGGTGCTGGGCCTAAATATATGCCAATGGACTGTTGCAGTGGTGGCTGACGTGAAGCCTCATTCTCTGCTATGACATGCAGACTAATTCTCTGCTGACATGAAGACAGATTCTCTGTTACGGGACCTCTCTCCTCTGCCTGTGTGTGTGCTGGGCCTAAATATATGCCAATGGACTGTTGCAGTGGTGGCTGACGTGAAGCCTCATTCTCTGCTATGACATGCAGACTAATTCTCTGCTGACATGAAGACAGATTCTCTGTTACGGGACCTCCCTCCTCTGCCTGGGTGCTGGGCCTAAATATATGCCAATGGACTGTTGCAGTGGTGGCTGACGTGAAGCCTCATTCTCTGCTATGACATGCAGACTGATTCTCTGCTGACATGAAGACAGATTCTCTGTTACGGGACCTCTCTCCTCTGCCTGGGTGCCGGGGCCTAAATATCTGAGAATGGACTGTTCCAGTGGTGGGTGACGGGAAGCCAGATTCTCTGCTATGGAACCTCTCTCCAATTGATTTTGGTTAATTTTTATTTATTTAATTTTTATTTTAATTCATTTCCCTATCCACATTTGTTTGCAGGGGATTTACCTACATGTTGCTGCCTTTTGCAGCCCTCTAGCTCTTTCCTGGGCTGTTTTACAGCCTTTTTAGTGCCGAAAAGTTCGGGTCCCCATTGACTTCAATGGGGTTCGGGTTCGGGACGAAGTTCGGATCGGGTTCGGATCCCGAACCCGAACATTTCCGGGATGTTCGGCCGAACTTCTCGAACCCGAACATCCAGGTGTTCGCTCAACTCTAGACCTAACCCCTCAGGTGAACACCGTAAAAAAAAAAAGTGTCAAAAAAGCAATTTTTTCTCACCTGACATCACAAAAAGTGTTATACCAAGCGATCAAAAAGTCATACGCACCCCAAAATAGTATCAAACTGTCATCTCATCCTGCAAAAAATGAGACCCTACCTAAGACAATCGATTATGAAATAAAAAAAACCAGGGCTCTCAGAATATGGAGACACTAAAACATGATTTTATTGTGTAAAACATAAATAAATAAAAAAAGTAGTCATATTTGGTATCGCCGCGTCGGTAACAACCTGCTCGATAAAAATACCACATGATCTAACCTGTCAGATGAACATTGTAAATAAAAACGGTGCCAAAACAGCTATTTTTTGTTATCTTGCCTGTAATATAGAGCAACAAAAAATCATATGTACCGTAAAATAGTACCAACAAAACTGCCACCTTAGGCCTCCTGCACACGAACGTTTTTTTACACGGTCCGCAAAAACGGGGTCCGTGGGTCCGTGATCCGTGACCGTTTTTTCGTCCGTGGGTCTTCCTTGATTTTTGGAGGATCCACGGACATGAAAAAAAAGTCGTTTTGGCGTCCGCCTGGCCGTGCGGAGCCAAACGGATCCGTCCTGAATTACAATGCAAGTCAATGGGGACGGATCCGTTTGAAAATTGAGCCACAGTGTGTCATCTTCAAACGGATCTGTCCCCATTGACTTACATTATAAGTCTGGACGGATCCGCTTGCCTCCGCACGGCCAGGCGGACACCCGAACATAACTTGAAGCGTCCCCATCACCATGGGAACGCCTCTACGTTAGAATATACTGTCGGATATGAGCTACTTCGTGAAACTCATTTCCGACAGTATATTCTAACACAGAGGCGTTCCCATGGTGATGGGGACGCTTCAGGTTAGAATACACTGCAAACTTGGTACAAGACTGCCCCCTGCTGCCTGGCACCACCCGATCTCTTACAGGGGGATATGATAGCACAATTAACCTCTTCAGGTGCGGCACCTAAAGGGGTTAATTGTACTATCATATTCTCCTGTAAGAGATCAGGGCTGCCAGGCAGCAGGGGGCAGACCCCCCCCTCCCCAGTTTGAATATCGTTGGTGGCACAGTGTGTGCCCATCGCCCCCCCCTTCCTCCCTCTATAGTTAAAAATCGTTGGTGGCACAGTGTGTGCCCATCGCCCCCCCTTCCTCCCTCTATAGTTAAAAATCGTTGGTGGCACAGTGTGCGCCCACCATCGCCCCCCTCCATCTTCCCCCCCCCCCCATCATTGGTGGCAGCGGAGTTCCGATCGGAGTCCCAGTTTAATCGCTGGGGCTCCGATCGGTAACCATGGCAACCAGGAAGCTACTGCATCCCTGGTTGCCATGGTTACTTAGCAATAGTACAATTGTAGAAGATTCATACTTACCTGCCTGCTGCTGCGATGTCTGTGACCGGCCGGGAGCTCCACCTACTGGTAAGTGAAAGGTCTGTGCGGTGCATTGCTAAAGAACTGTCACTTACCAGTAGGAGGAGCTCCCGGCCGGTCACAGACATCGCAGCAGCAAGCAGGTAAGTATGAATCTTCTACTATTGTACTATTGCTAAGTAACCATGGCAACCAGGGCTGCAGTAGCTTCCTGGTTGCCATGGTTACCGATCGGAACCCCAGCGATTAAACTGGGACTCCGATCGGAACTCCGCTGCCACCAATGATGGGGGGGGGGGGAAGATGGAGGGGGGCGATGGTGGGCGCACACTGTGCCACAACGATTTTTAACTATAGAGGGAGGAAGGGGGGGGGCGATGGGCACACACTGTGCCACCAACGATTTTTAACTATAGAGGGAGGAAGGGGGGGCCATGGGCACACACTGTGCCACCAACGATTTTTAACTATAGAGGGAGGAAGGGGGGGGCGATGGGCACACACTGTGCCACCAACGATTTTTAACTATAGAGGGAGGAAGGGGGGGCGATGGGCACACACTGTGCCACCAACGATATTCAAACTGGGGAGGGGGGGTCTGCCCCCTGCTGCCTGGCAGCCCTGATCTCTTACAGGAGAATATGATAGTACAATTAACCCCTTTAGGTGCCGCACCTGAAGAGGTTAATTGTGCTATCATATCCCCCTGTAAGAGATCGGGTGGTGCCAGGCAGCAGGGGGCAGTCTTGTACCAAGTTTGCAGTGTATTCTAACTAGAAGCGTCCCCATCACCATGGGAACGCTTCTGTGTTAGAATATACTGTCGGAAATGAGTTTTCACGAAGTGAAAACTTAGATCAGAAAAAGCTTTTATGCAGACGGATCTTCGGATCCGTCTGTATGAAAGCAACCTACGGCCACGGATCATGGACACGGATGCCAATCTTGTGTGCATCCGTGTTCTTTCACGGACCCATTGACTTGAATGGGTCCGTGAACCGTTGTCCGTCAAAAAAATAGGACAGGTCATATTTTTTTGACGGACAGGATACACGGATCACGGCCTCGGCTGCAAAACGGTGCATTTTCAGATTTTTCCACGGACCCATTGAAAGTCAATGGGTCTGCGAAAAAAAAACGGAAAACGGCACAACGGCCACGGGTGCACACAACGGTCGTGTGCAGGAGGCCTTATCCCGTAGTTTCCCAAATAGTGTCATTTTTTTGGAGTTTCTACTCTAGGGGTGCATCAGGGGGTCTTCAAATGTGACATGGCAGCTTAAAATTATCCCAGTCAAATCTGCCTTCCAAAAACCATATGGCGTTTCTTTCCTTCTGAGCCCTGCCGTGTGCCTGTACAGCGGTTTACAACCACATATGAGGTGTTTCTGTAAACTACAGAATCAGGGCAATAAATATTGCTTTGTTAGTGAAAACAATTGATCAAAATGGAAAATCTGCCAAAAAAAGTGAAATTCAGAAATTTTGTCTCCATTTTCCATTAATTCTTGTGGAACACCTAAAGGGTTAACAAAGTTAGTAAAAATCAGTTTTGTATACCTTGAGGGGTATAGTTTCTAAAATTGAGTCATTTTTGGGTGGTTTCTATTATGTAAGCCTTAGGCCTCATGTACACGGCCGTTGTTTGGGTCCGCATCCGAGCCGCCATTTTTGCGGCTCGTATGCGGACCCATTCACTTTAATTGTTGCTCCATTCCGTGGCCCCGCAAAAAAAATAGAACATGTCCTATTCTTGTCCGTTTTGCGGACAAGAATAGGCATTTCTACAATGGGCAGCCCGTTACGTTCTGCAAATTGCGGAAGGCGCTCGGGCGGCTTCCGGTCGCGTGCATGAGGCCTTGCAAAGTGACTTTGGACCTGAACTGGTCCTTAAAAAGTGGGTTTTGGAAATTTTCTGAAAAATTTCAAGATTTGCTTTGAATCTTCTAAGCCTTCTAACGTCCCCAAAAAATAAAATTGCATTCACAAAATGATCCAAACATCTGTTATAAAAGTAGAGAAATTGAAATGTGGAAATCTGCAAATTTTTCGAAATTTTTGGTAAATTTTGTATTTTTGTATAAATAAAAATTAAATTTTTTGACTCAATTTTACCAGTGTCATGAAGTACAATATGTGACGAGAAAACAATCTCATAATGGCCTGGATAAGTAAAAGCATTTTCAAGTTATTACCATATAAATTGACACATGTCAGATTTTCAAAAATTGGCCTGGGATTTAAGGTAAAAAGTGGCTCGGTAGTGAAGGGGTTAAAGTGTCCCTTTTACACACATACGTGGGACGCTGCATATACACACTATTATATCTTCCCGTACTGTACTGTGCCATGTACTGGCAGTCATGTTTGATCTGCCATGTTTTATATGAAATACTATGGGTTACTACGGCTTGTGTGGGTCTGCTGGGAGATGCCAGCTGGGGCAGCACAAGGAAAGATCCTGCACTAAAGAGTTAAAAACCCTGTATGTGCCGCCCTGGATATATCTAATGGTGGGAAATGTCACAATGGCGTATTGCCACTTGGGGGGTGGGGGACATATACCTGGGGCAGGATGTGATGGATACTACAGATGAGCCGCACTGGAGACAGTGAGAAATGCCGTATCGGTATGGTACTGCACTGTACTGTGTGATGAGGTCACGCTGCCATCTATTGACCAATGGTATTATTACTGCTGGATAATATGTGTGGCTGCACAAAGACCTTTTATACATGTGACGTCATTCACCAAATGTATTCAGGTCCTTGTGATGCAGAGAGAGGACTGAGAGCCCGTGGCACAGAGAGCTTGTTTAACCCCTTCCCGACATGTATGTCATAATGCCGGAAGAGGTGTAGTGAGCAGGCATAGGAGCCGATCCCTCTCCATACACATTGGGTGCCGGCTATTTAATACAGTGACCGGGATCAGAGATAATGCCGATCCTGAGTGTTTAACCTCTCAGATGCAATAGTCAATAGCAACCGTGGTAATTGAGCAGTTGAGGGACAAAAAAAACCTGTTGATAACATTTTTAAAATATTTTAAACCATACACTTTCAAAATTCAGAGCACTCCTTTTCCCTTTTTCATGTACAAATATCATATTGAAATATCTCATTATTCACTAAACAGGGCAAACACTGCAAAGAAAAAAAATCTCAATGGCAGAATTGCTGCTTATTTTGTCACCTTTGTCCTCACCTCCAATTATTTTTTTTTATCAAAAACTCACTTAAACCTCTAAATGGTATAAAAATACTACAACTCACCTCACCCAAAAAAACAAGTCCTCCCATGGCTTAGTCTGAGTGTCAGAATATGGCAATAAAAAAAGTTTTACATTTTGTTTAAAGTAGTAAATCGTATCAAGAATGAACGATATAATATTGGCATCACTGCAATCGTACTGACCCGCAGAATGAGGTTGTCGTGGCTTTTATGGTAGATAGTAAAGGTCGTAAGAATGGAAACCCCAAAAACATTATCATCTGAGCACCATCTAAACAGCATTTCACTCACTGTCCTAAACATGGTAGTGTCAGCCTTGTAGTTCATCACAGCGAGCTACTCACACGCACCAGCACATCAGATCCAGGTCTCTCTCCGCTCACTCTCTGACCCAGCATCTTCATGAAAGATCTCTTGTCAGAAGTGGACTGCAGATTGGGGAACCTGCCCAACTCTTCCCCAATCCAAAACTCTAGGCCATATACCGGCTTTTCTACAAAGGCGCCTCAGGAAAGCTTGGGCTTTGCACTACATATTGGGCATTTCGTGGAGCTAAATCTGAATATGACAGGATTCTGGGGGAAGAATACCTGCCGCCAATCACTCTGCCTGTCACTGCCTCACAATCTGTAGAACATTTAAAATCAGAACCAACATTCAGCCAATTAGTCCTAAAGACTAGTGAACTGGTTTGACAAGTTCCATCTTTCAGACAATGTGGCTCTGCACTCACAGTTAGAAGTTCCTCTGTAAGAAAATGGGTGAGCAACGACATTTGGAGGGCTTCCATGGAGTCCAGTCTTACGTTTCACCCAGCATGTGCAATCACTGCCTATCTCCCATCACTTAAAGGGACACTGACAGGCCCAATAACCATAATTAGCTGTACATATCCATGCACAGGTCTTCTAATGTGCATTAAAAACATATAAGTATCCCCCCCGTCCACATTATAAATACAGTAAACTCATGTTTTATAACCTGAACTAATCTCTGTTCTTTCTGCCCAAGGGGCGGGGTTTCAGCTTCTCTTGCGCCCAGCCAGCATCAGCCCAACCGCCGTTTTTGAAGCGCCGCCCAGCTCCTCAATAGTCACTTTGCTGGGCGGCTTCTGCAGTCCCCGACCTTCCGAGATCCGGCGCATGCCCAATAGAAAGCTATGGGCATCGGACTCGCTTTCAGCTTCTGCGCATGCGCCCGGCACCCATAGCTTTCTATTGGGAATGTGCGTCATGGGGCAGGGAGTGATAATATGGATGACATCATCATCACTGCCTATTTCATATTTACTCCTGGCACTCATACCTTATAAGAGCATTGCACTGCCACTCAGAACCTCCTTCCATCCCTATCAATCTGGTGTAGTTTTCTGGTTCACAGATGGGTTGACTAATTATTGGTTTGCCCAAGGATCACTTTCACCTCTACTGTCTGCCAGTGCGGGAAGTAGTTCTGACACCAAATTGGGCCAAAATTGTTGAGGAAGGTTGAATGGGTTGACCCCCTCCCTTCTTCAGTATACTGCAAAAAAGGTATACAGCAATGTAATGGGATGGGTTATTCCATACAGTGATATCCAGTACACATACAGTACAGACCAAAAGTTTGGACGCACCTTCTCATTCAAAGAGTTTTCTTTATTTTCATGACTATGAAAATTGTAGATTCACACTGAAGGCATCAAAACTATGAATTATCACATGTGGAATTATATACATAACAAAAAAGTGTGAAACAACTGAAAATATGTCATATTCTAGGTTCTTCAAAGTAGCCACCTTTTGCTTTGATTACTGCTTTGCACACTCTTGGCATTCTCTTGATGAGCTTCAAGAGGTAGTCACCTGAAATGGTCTTCACTTCACAGGTGTGCCCTGTCAGGTGTAATAAGTGGGATTTCTTGCCTTATAAATGGGGTTGGTTGGGACCATCAGTTGCGTTGTGGAGAAGTCAGGTGGATACACAGCTGATAGTCCTACTGAATAGACTGTTAGAAATTGTATTATGGCAAGAAAAAAGCAGCTCAGTAAAGAAAAACGAGTGTCCATCATTACTTTAAGAAATGAAGGTCAGTCAGTCTGAAAAATTGGGAAAACTTTGAAAGTGTCCCCAAGTGCAGTCACAAAAACCATCAAGCGCTACAAAGAAACTGGCTCACATGCGGACCGCCCCAGGAAAGGAAGACCAAGAGTCGCCTCTGCTGCGGAGGATAAGTTCATCCGAGTCACCAGCCTCAGAAATCACAGGTTAACAGCAGCTCAGATTAGAGACCAGGTCAATGCCACACAGAGTTCTAGCAGCAGACACATCTCTAGAACAACTGTTAAGAGGAGACTGTGTGAATCAGGTCTTCATGGTAGAATATCTGCTAGGAAACCACTGCTAAGGACAGGCAACAAGCAGAAGAGACTTGTTTGGGCTAAAGAACACAAGGAATGGACATTAGACCAGTGGAAATCTGTGCTTTGGTCTGATAAGTCCAAATTTGAGATCTTTGGTTCCAAACACCGTGTCTTTGTGCGACGCAGAAAAGGTGAACGGATGGACACTACATGCTTGGTTCCCACCGTGAAGCATGGAGGAGGAGGTGTGATGGTGTGGGGGTGCTTTGCTGGTGACACTGTTGGGGATTTATTCAAATTGAAGGCATACTGAACCAGCATGGCTACCACAGCATCTTGCCCAGTTGGACCATCATTTATTTTTCAACAGGACAATGACCCCAAACACATCTCCAGGCTGTGTAAGGGCTATTTGACCATGAAGGAGAGTGATGGGGTGCTGCGCCAGATGACCTGGCCTCCACAGTCACCGGACCTGTACCCAATCGAGATGGTTTGGGGTGAGCTGGACCGCAGAGTGAAGGCAAAAGGGCCAACAAGTGCTAAGCATCTCTGGGAACTCCTTGAAGACTGTTGGAAGACCATTTCAGGTGACTACCTCTTGAAGCTCATCAAGAGAATGCCAAGAGTGTGCAAAGCAGTAATCAAAGCAAAAGGTGGCTACTTTGAAGAACCTAGAATATGACATATTTTCAGTTGTTTCACACTTGTTTGTTATGTATATAATTCCACATGTGTTAATTCATAGTTTTGATGCCTTCAGTGTGAATCTACAATTTTCATAGTCATGAAAATAAAGAAATTTCTTTGAATGAGAAGGTGTGTCCAAACTTTTGGTCTGTACTGTATATAAACATGGTCTAAAACCCCCTAAACAAATATAGACCCTCTAAATACAAATGACGCGTTTCGGGGACGTCTCTCCCCTTCCTCAGTGGCTCAGCCACTGAGGAAGGGGAGAGACGTCCCCGAAACGCGTCTGGCGAGTTCACCCCCATAAAGAAGGATCCAAAGTTATTAAGAAAGTCTTTCAGATATCGGAGCGCTCCATAGAAATCTGACTTGAAATCACCCTGAGAAGAAACAGACCGGACCTCCTAACAGGCAAATCCCGCGAGACTAGCATCACGTGACTATTGTCTTGAGCGAGGACGCCAAACAGCGTAAACGGAAGCTGACACGGCGTGGTGAGTAGCGGTGAGAGGGAGAGACTTCTCAGTGACCGGACCCGAACTGGAGGGTAAGAAAGATCCGGCCCCGCTGTAACCTCGATCTGCAGCATTGTATCCACTTTGTGACTTATCCTGTGATACATACGTATCAGTTAGAACTATACACTTTTCTCTCTGGATTACCATTCTTATTCGGCCATAGGCCACTTCGGGACAAGTGTTGATTATAACCAGAGGATCTCATCAGGAAGGATATTACTCCACACTAGGATGCACCTTGTGCGCTTCAAGGGATATTGATAATCACCCACAGATTGTTGTTCCCAGTGCTTATTAATTTGCGGTCTTATTCTTATATACTGTTATATATACATTGTTCTACATTTCCACAAATTTTAACCATTATTTTATCATATTCATTATATGGTTTTAATTCTATGTCTGTATTTTACATTTGAATAAATTATCATTTTTATTGATCCCACATATTTGAGTGCCAGCCTTATACTTGCTCTATTCTTTCCCGTATAGTCTGCTCACTTTCCTACAGTTTTGCCTCCTGTGTGCTTCCGACCAGGTGCCATCTTGAATTTTAGTGTAATATGGCGGGTACAGACCCATTGTATCACTGAACAGAATTGACTTAAGGCTACTCCTAAGGGTGTTACTAAGTGCTCCTCTGCCTTTCACCCTTCCACTCTTATACAGGGATATGGTCATTGCCTTAGGATAAACACCAGGCTTCTATCTATTGGAGTAGTCTTTGTATACAGTTGACTCAGGATGGACAACAGACATTGGCACATGGCATCAACGCGCAGAACTGTAGTCAGTGGAGAAGCCAAGGTCAGGGCAGGCAGAGTTTGTTCAATCAAGTAAGCAGGCCTAAGGTTTGGGGCAGGCAGCAGAGGGTTAGTACAATAAAAAGGCAGGAAATAACCCAAGAAAGGCTTTCACATGCTGAGGACAAATTAGACTGCATTCTAGCACTTTAAGATAGATACATCTCCATAGATATAAGTCACAAAACCAGAGTCACCGAAAACTGGGTCACAATATACGATCTACCGAGAGTGATAGAGAAAGAGGGGGAAAGAAAATGAAGATGTAAGTGGCTGATGTATGGGAAACTTTTGTTTTGGGGAAGAGTTTGCCTATAAAATGCGGCAACTGAAATATGTGTGCTCTTTTGATTGATATAACACAATTTTCACTATTTGTGCAGCTTTGGTATCTTCCCTTACATGAGATGGACTTGTGTCACTTGGCCACCTGTATCCATGGTTATTAGAGATGAGTAAAGCTCTTATAGTGGCAAAAATTTATTTAAGACTTTGCACCACTTTTATGGCATAGAAGAGTCGCAAATTGTGATAGACACCATATTTGTGCTATAATTTGCCACTTTTCATACCTCTCCACTTTCCATACTATAGTATGCTGCAGGTCTTAGATGCAATCGACTGACATAGTGCTGTTATTTAGACAATTGTTATTCTTTTCCAACTGTCAAAGTAGACATCTCTTGTGACTAATGGAACAGTGATGGGTCTTTGGGTCTTGGATTGTGCACAATGAAGAATCAGAAGACCTCATCTATATCTCATGTAAAGCTCCCAGACATCATCTATAGCACCCTTACCTCATCTAAAGCTCCCAGACCTCATCTATATCTACCAGACCTGATCTGTATCTCTCAGACCTCATCTGTATCTCCCAGACCTTATCTGTATCTCCCAGACCTCATCTGTATCTCCCAGACCTAATATGTATTTCCCATACTTTACCTGTATCTCCCAGACCTAATATGTATTTCCCAGACCTTATCTGTATCTCCCAGACCTCAACTGTATCTTCCAGACCTCATCTGTATCTCTCAGACCTCATCTGTATCTCCCAGACCTTATCTGTATCTCCGAGACCTCAACTGTATCTCTCAGACCTCATCTGTATCTCTGTAATGACCGGCAACACGCACAGGGAGGAAAACAGGGAAAGCCCTGCCCAAGGGAGAGGGAAAGGTGGTGACTCCTAACTCACCTTGCAGCTGGCACCTGCCTGCCCTGACGTCCCTAGACGGGTTCCTCACCCGTGCGGCGATCACGTGCCTAAACCCTGGCTTTCCCTGAAATGAGCCCTAGATAATGAACGGGCCGGTGGGATCGCTAGTCCTCACCACTGCACTAAGAGGGAAACACCAGGGAGAGGACAGACAAACACAGACAAACACAAACACCCAGGTGGACGGCAACAATTGTCCACAAAGGTCCAACAGGGATCCGGAGGGTAGCGTTCTAAGGCAACACTCAGAGAACGCAGCAACACAGCTCCAGTGGGTCAGAATAGATGTCCAGGCAGGAAGCTCTATATCTGGCAACCAGAGAAGTGTGAGAGGGGAATATAAGGAGGATTGGGAGTGCTGGACAAGGAACAGCTGAGAGAAGGAGCTACGGATCCCTGAGTGAGCCAAAAGGGTTTGTAAAGCAAACCCAGAAAGCTACAATAAGGAAACTTCCCTATCTGACATAGAGCGTGCAGCCAACCGCTGCGACCTCCTGACCCCGGGTACAACGGAGTCAGGCGTGGCTCTTGACACCCTCGTGACAATCTCCCAGACCTTATCTGTATCTCCTAGACCTCACCTGTATTTCCCAGACCTCACCTGTATCTCCCAGACCTCATCTGTATCTCCCAGACCTCATCTGTATCTCCCAGACCTAATATGTATTTCCCATACTTTACCTGTATCTCCCAGACCTCATCTGTATCTCTCAGACCTCATCTGTATCTCCCAGACCTTATCTGTATCTCCCAGACCTCAACTGTATCTTCCAGACCTCATCTGTATCTCCCAGACCTCATCTGTATCTCCCAGACCTCATCTGTATCTCCCAGACCTCAACTGTATCTTCCAGACCTCATCTGTATCTCTCAGACCTCATCTGTATCTCCGAGACCTCAACTGTATCTCCGAGACCTCAACTGTATCTCCGAGACCTCAACTGTATCTCTCAGACCTTATCTGTATCTCTCAGACCTTATCTGTATCTCCGAGACCTCATCTGTATCTCTCAGACCTCATGTACAGCTGTAGCAGGGTTAGCACTCAAGCTCTTAACTCAAATTTCTTAACTCATCGCGTTATCTTGAGACAAAAGCCATTGAAAAGCAATTAAAGGTGTTTGCTTAGATTAGATAACAAAACTCAGAAATCTCAGAAAACAGGAGTGTTAACTCTACTCCATCTGTATGTCTCCCAGACCTAATCTGTATCTCTCATACCTCACCTGTATCTCCAAGACCTCACCTGTATCTCCCAGACCTCACCTGTAGCTCCCAGACCTCACCTGTAGCTCCCAGACCTCATCTGTAGCTCCCAGACCTCATCTCTAGCTCCCAGACCTCATCTGTAGCTCCCAGACCTCACCTGTAGCTCCCAGACCTCATCTGTAGCTCCCAGACCTCACCTGTAGCTCCCAGACCTCACCTGTATCTCCCAGACCTCATCTGTAGCTCCCAGACCTCATTTAAAGCTCCCAAACCACATATATAGCTCCCAGAGCTCATCTATAACACCTCATGTATAGCTCCCACATTACATATAAAGCCTACCAACCTCATCTATAGCTCCTAGTGCCAGATTAATGCTGCTACTGAAAGAATTCCATCAACCAATGTGAAAATCTCTGAGAAGGATGGCGAGCTGCTGATAAGTCAGGTATTAATGCTTCTTATTTAATAATATGAGGGGGGAATTCATTATCTCAATAGAAAAGAAGCAAATAATTTTCTACTGAGCTATTCTATTTGCTTTCCTTATAAAAAAAGATACATTCATTATTTCTGAGGCCAGCTGATGTTAGAGTTGAGCATTGCCTAGCCTACAATAGTCATCATATATACTAAGTGGTCTCCATTATAGAAATAGAACCCAGCCCCCCCCCCCCCCCCCCCCCAATGCTTCTCAACTAAAAAATATTATTCCATCTGTTTGCTCTAAAAAAAGGTTTTTGTTCTGGGACAGCTATTTACAGATGTGAGAGTGGCTTAGCTTTTATGCTAGTTGTGCTAGGAAGCCCATTTAAAAGGCTGAGCAATGATTAGAAGGCTTTATACTGTAGTCACACATTCAGCTTTTTTTTTATGTTTTGGAAAACAGGTAGAACTGTTCATGTTTTTTACATGGATACATTGGATCTCTCTCGATTTGCCTGAAATGAAATGCCAAATATTTGGGTTTGTTGGAATCCAATTTTTAGGGTAAATTCTGTATGAATTTTACATTGATAGAATGCATTTGATTATCTATAATATCTATATTTATACATGTCTCCTTTTGCTACATTTTGCAAATTTTTCCACAAAGTTTCGGTGGCAGCCTCAAACTATTCAATTAGTGCTATTTCATAGTAAGATTTTTACCTATTGCTGCTTGCATCTCCGTATAATGCTTCTCTGGAAAAGAGACATGAAAGCAGGTCTCCTTTCCATAGGAACAGTCTCATACCAGGAATCCAGCTCTTTCTTGGTATCTACACTATAATATAGCTAATCAAAGAAACTGCTTGGCTGCCTGAGAGTCCTTCATTGGGGTACTAGTTCTTCTTATGCAGGGCGCTGAGTATGCATAAGGAATAACTTAACTCAGTCAACACCCCTCTGGGTTTCTGAGGAAAATATATGACAATTAGCACATCATACATCTGCTGCCATCAGGTAGGCTTAGAAAAGCTAATTTGAATATCTGGCCGAGAAATCCAGTGGGGTATTGCTTGAATTATACTCACACATACTATGCATACTAGGCTCTCTCCATGACGAGAAAGAGAACTCCCCAGACTACGCATATATATTGCCAAGAAACATAGGGTAGCATACTAGGCTCCCTCACTACCTTGGAAGTTCGGGATAAAACACATGCATAATTAGCGTTTGGACAAAAATTACTAATATCCATAAGGGCTGAATTTTTTTTTTTAGCTTTGCTTAGAACCTGAAAGCTGGGGATAGGAGGACAATGACAAAATGTATTTGCACAACACAAACCACACAAATCCTTCAAATAGTTTAACCACTTCACGACTGCCGACGTTTCTGAACGTTCATTCAGAGATGGTAGCTGCACGCTAATCGTGCAGCTACCGAGCGGGGAGCCCACTGTCAGTGACAGCAGGGCACCCCAGAGAGAAGGCAGAGACAGTTCCCAGGTGTCCCTGCCTTCTAGATTGTTGTATACACAGTTCTGAATGAGTGCTGTGTAAGCGATAAGCGCTTCCTGTCCGGGCCTGGTGGTCATGTGGCCCCCAGGGCCGGGAGAGTGCAGGAGCTGTCAGGTCTTCCATAGACCTTGATCAGCCCTGCACTGAGGCTGTACAGCGCTGTATACTGCTGTACAGCCTCTCTGGGGGGATGTATTTCCTTTGTAACTGGGGATCCTATGTCAGTCCTGCACTGAGGCTGTACAGTGCTGTATACTGCTGTACAGCCTCTCTGGGGTGTATTTACCCTGTAACTGGGGCTCCTATGTCAGCCCTGCACTGAGGATGTACAGCGCTGTATACTGCTGTAGAGCCTCTCTGGGGGGTGTATTTACCCTGTAACTGGGACTCATATGTCAGCCCTGCACTGATGCTGTACAGTGCTGTATACTGCTGTACAGCCTGTCTGGGGGGTGTATTTCTCCTGTAACTGGGGCTCCTATGTCAGTCCTGCACTGAGGCTGTACAGCGCTGTATACTGCTGTACAGCCTCTCTGGGGGGTGTATTTCCCCTGTAACTGGGGCTCCCATGTCAGCCCTGCACTGAGGCTGTACAGTGCTGTATACTGCTTTACAGCCTCTCTGGGGATGTATTTACCCTGTAACTGGGGCTACTATGTCAGCCCTGCACTGAGGCTGTACAGCGCTGTATACAGCTGTACAGCCTCTATGGGGATGTATTTACCCTGTAACTGGGGCTCCTATGTCAGCCCTGCACTGAGGCTGTACAGCGCTGTATACTGCTGTACATCCTCTCTTGGGGGTGTATTTACCCTGTAACTGCGGCTCCTATGTCTGCCCTGCACTGAGGCTGTACAGCGCTGTATACTGCTGTACAGCCTCTCTGGGGATGTATTTACCCTGTAACTGGGGCTCCTATGTCAGTCCTGCACTGAGGCTGTACAGCGCTGTATACTGCTGTACATCCTCTCTGGGGGGTCTATTTACACTGTAACTGTGGCTCCTATGTCAGCCCTGCACTAAGGCTGTACAGCGCTCTATACTGCTGTACAGCCTCTCTGGGGTTGTATTTACCCTGTAACTGGGGCTCCTATGTCAGCCCTGCACTGAGGCTGTACAGCGCTGTATACTGCTATACAGCCTCTCTTGGGGAGTATTTACCCTGTAACTGGGGCTCCTATATCAGTCCTGCACTGAGGCTGTACAGCGCTGTATTCTGCTGTACAGCCTCTCTGGGGGGTGTATTTACCCTGTAACTGGGACTCCTATGTCAGCCCTGCACTGAGGCTGTACAGCGCTGTATACTACTGTACAGGCTCTCTGGGGGGTGTATTTAACTTGTAATTGGGGCTCTCATGTCTGCCCTGCACTGAGGCTGTACAGCGTTGTATACTGCTGTACAGCCTCTCTGGGGATGTATTTACCCTGTAACTGAGGCTCCTATGTCAGCCCTGCATTGAGGCTGTACAGTGCTGTATACTGCTGTACAGCCTCTCTGGGATGTATTTACCCTGTAACTGGGGCTCCTATGTCAGCCCTGCACTGAGGCTGTACAGCGCTGCATTCTGCTGTACAGCCTCTCTGGGGGGTGTATTTACCCTGTAACTGGGGCTCCTATGTCAGCACTACACTGAGGCTGTACAGTGCTGTATTCTGCTGTACAGCCTCTCTGGGATGTATTTACCCTGTAACTGGGGCTCCTATGTCAGCCCTGCACTGAGGCTGTACAGTGCTGTATACTGCTGTACAGCCTCTCTGGGATGTATTTACCCTGTAACTGGGGCTCCTATGTCAGCCCTGCACTGAGGCTGTACAGCGCTGTCTACTGCTGTACAGCCTCTCTGGGGATGTATTTACCCTGTAACTGGGGCTCCTATGTCAGCCCTGCACTGAGGCTGTACAGCGCTGTCTACTGCTGTACAGCCTCTCTGGGATGTATTTACCCTGTAACTGAGGCTCCTATGTAAGCCCTGCACTGAGGCTGTACAGTGCTGTATACTGCTGTACAGCCTCTCTGGGGGGTGTATTTACCCTGTAACTGTTGGTACTATGTCAGCCGCAGTTACAGGAGAAATCAAAAGTGAAAAAACAAAAAAAATTATTTAGATGCCCCCCAGAGGTCTTGTTCGACCTTAAGGGGGACGCAAAGTGTTAAAAAATTAAAATTTAAAAATTAAAAAGAATTCAGTGTTTTTATTTAAAAAAAAAGGCTTTACATGTAAAAATTAAATTTCCTAATTAAAAGTAATCTAAAAAAATGTTAAAAATAGAAAAAAATAAAACCAATAGACATATTTGGTATTTCCGCATCCGTGATGGCCGTCTCTATAAATATATTTCATAAAGTGGATATATATTGGAAATGTTAATTAATGAATATTTTAGGATCTATCTAAAATACACTATCTGTCTTAAAAGCAGAGAGATTCAAATGTAGAAAACAGTGATTTTAAAATTTTTTGTTAACTTTTGGATTTAAAAAAAAATAAAGGTAAAACATATTGACTCAAAGTTAGCATTAACATGAAGTACAATGTGTCATGAGAAAACATTCTCAGAATGGCTTGGATAAGTAAAAGCGTTCCAAAGCTATTACCACATAAAGAGACACATGTCAGATTTGCAAAATTAGACCTGGTCAGGGAGAAGTTAAGAAAACTCAAGTCTGCATAAAAAAGCAAAATTTTTAAATGGGGCACCAATGATTTCTCTGTCTATTGTGTTTCTCTTGACTGCCTGCTGACTACAAGGCCTATGCACCAACATGCTATAGTTCATGCTTTAGCCTTCTACCACAAGTTATTTTCCTTAAAGGTTCATGGCAGACATTTTTTTTACCAAGATTAGTTTTTTTGAGCCACTGCAGTGGAAATGCATTCTTGGCTATTACACTCTGTGTTATCTGCATTATTTATAGTTTACATTTATTTTTTGCATTCTAAGGTTCAACTGAAGAAAAATTCACATAAGTCACAGTATTGAATACACATTTAGTATCCTCTAACTTTTTGGAAGCTACTATGGCAACCCCCAATAATTCCTGCTTCCAGCCATCTTTCTTCATCTTGGTTGGGATCCCAGGCCTGGAGCATTTACACGTTTGGATCTCCATCCCGTTTTTCTTGATATTTCTCTCAGCCATCATTGGAAACTATATGGTTGTATTGATCATTGTCATGGAGACGAGCCTTCACCAGCCCATGTACATCTATTTTATTCTTCTCGCTTTCATAGACCTTATTTTAGCTAATACAACTATGCCCAAGCTTCTTAGCGTCTTCTGGTTCCACTATAATAAGATTAACTTCCTTTCATGTCTTTTCCAGATGTTCTGTGTGCATGCTTTCTCCACCATTGAATCTGGAATCTTTCTGGCTATGGCGTATGACCGCTATGTAGCTATATGCAACCCTCTTAGATATTCAGTCACAGTGACCACCAGAGTTATCATTGGAAGTGGGGCATTAGCCATACTGCGGGGTGTATTTTTCATCCTTCCCTTGCCTCTCTTGCTGAGAAGGTTCGACCAATACACCAGCAATGTTATCCTGCACTCGTATTGTGAACATATGGCAGTGGTGAGGCTTGCCTGTGCTGATGGCTCCTTCAATGACCATGTTGGCATGGCTGTTGGATTCATGGTGTTGGTGATGGACTTGGTGCTAATTTTAACTTCTTATGTGATGATCCTTCGTGCTCTGCTTAGGCTAACTGCTGAGGCTCGTCTGAAGGCCTTCGGAACCTGTGTTTCTCATGTCTGTGCCATTCTGTGTTTTTATACTCCAATAGTCTGTTCATCCATGGTCCATAGATTTGGCATAAATGTCCCTCATCATACTCATATCCTCCTGGCAAATTTCTATCTCCTTGTGCCTCCACTGCTGAACCCTCTGGTTTATGGAATAAGAACCAAACAGGTCAGAGTGAGGGTGAGAATGTTCTTCTCCTAAAAGTTTATGATTTTCTTGGAATCTTACGGGAATGTGGAACAAAGTTGTCTGGGCATTTAAAATGGTATTAAAGGTGGCAGATAGGTGGTGTTGTTCCAGTCAGACATTAGTGGCCAAATTTACAACCAGTGGATTTCTCTATTTACAGAGTGCACCTCACTCTCCTCAAATAAATGATTCCTAAAGAGATGTGGATAGATCCCTGCTCCTTGTCCTGCCGAGATATCCTTCTTATATTTAATCTTGGCCTTACTGAGAGCTTCTTTTCAGAATTTGCACTTATTATTTCATTGATCTGTGTAAAGGACCTACAACCAATTCAACAAAGATGAACCAAGTATAAACAGAAGTCCATCTACATCAAAAGCAGAACACTACGTTGAATACACCTTGGTTAGTCCTTGTATCTCTAGTCCATAAACATTGACACAACATCTTTTCCTCTAAGGTCCGTACCACCTTGTTCAGATTCTGACAATATTGCTATTTCTCAGCTGATCTGATGAATTGTCTTCAAGAGTTTTAGGAGAGTCTGGCGAAATTTGACTTCCCCCCCACTAGAATCTCATAGCTTGTTATAAAGTGCTTATAATTTGTGAACAGATGTAAATGACAAAATCCGAATACTCCACAAGCTGCATGACTCATTGCCTTCAATTGAAGACTCTTTTCTGATTACCAAAAGAGATGAAGTGATATGGTCTGATGCCACCAGGTCACCAGCATGTCAAGGATTTACTGTGACTGTTCTACAACCTCAATGTTTCTTTATGGAGATAAGAAGTTGCTGTCATGGTCATTTTTTGCTCTGGTCACAAAGGTCCTCCTATAGGAAACTTGAGGCATGGTCATAGTAATCTCACAATTTAATTCCTTGTTAAAGAGGACCTTTCATGGGTCCGAACATTGTAAGATAACTATCTGGACATGTAGAGCGGCACCCAGGGATCTCACTGCACTTACTATTATACCTGGGCGCCGTTCCGTTCGCCCGATGTGGCCCCGTTACCTTCTCCGGCACTGTATGGAAATTGCTACTATCGGTAAACCACGGAGGAGTCTGCCCATTTTATAACTGGGCAATTGGACAGCGCTAAAGCCAGGGATAGGGAATGACCAGGGAGAAACAGGGCAGACTCCTCCCTGGTTTACTGATAGTAGCTATTACCATACAGTGCGGGAGAAGGTAACGGGGCCACAGCGGGTGAATGGAGCTGCGCCCAGGGATAATAGTAAGTGCAGTGAGATCCCTGGGCACCGCGCTACATGTCCAGATAGTTATCTTACAATGTTCGGACCCATAAAAGGTCCTCTTTAAGGTGAAACCTTTTAGTATTAGTGTATTTACAAGTAGTAAAGGGGTCCTATACACAAGGCGATGATCAGTACAATCGAGCAACTAGAAATTTGTTTCTTGGTGTAGTGAACAATGACCCTTTAGACATGCCGATTATCGCCCACAAAATCGTAATTTCAATTGCATATTCCATCATTTGTAAAGCAGACTGCTCCACTGTTCTGCATGCTGTTGGGGACAAATGAATTGTCTGTAATTGTGAGTGCAGTGAACGATTGCTGTTTACACGTATGAAATCGTTAAAGTCCAATGATGATTTTTGTGTCCACACAAATGATCGAACCAACGAGAAATCTATCGATTGTCGGTCGTCTCTCTATCGTTCGAATTTGATCCTAATCAGAAGAGCTTTAATTGCTCTGAAAAGCTGTGGTCCCAAAGGGTCAAGCTTCAGAGGCAAGTAAAATGTCCAATACTTTATTATATAACATAAGGTTTAAAATAATCCAATGGCTAGAGAAGAACACCAACGCTTAATTGTTTCAATCGTTGCACAATCTTGTATTTAGACAGTTTAACAATCGAAATTCATAAGCTTTGGTGCTCTTCTTATGTCATTGGATTGTTTAAACCCTTCTGTGATATAATAAAGTTTTGGACATTTTACTTGCCTGTGTAGCTGGACGTTCTTGGATTCAATCCTATGCTGTTTCACTGGAGGTGTGGTCGTGCACCCAGGCTGCGTGTATCACTGGTGAGCTGGTTCCTCCTTTTGGTGCAGCTTGGTTCTAGACCCATAATGCCCATGATAGATGAGTTTTTTTTTTTACTTTTGCACCCTGCTCATCCATCTAAACTTGTGTTCCCACATTTGATGCTGCATGTCTCTAGCTATAGTTAGATCTGTGTCCTGAGGTGCATGTGTCCTGTGTCCTGCAGTATGTGTCTAACCAATCTGTAATACTGAAACAGTGCACATTGAGCTAGATTCCAAAAATTTTATAAATACATAAATGCCAAAAAGAAACAAATCTAAAAATATCACAGGATCACAGGAATATAATTGTAGAGAAAGATGAGAAGGTAGAGATAGTAAACTCGTACTTCTCTGTGTTCACCAGTGAGCCGCCAGCACCAGATATTATTCTGAGGGACAATCAAGGTTCTAATCTCCACCAAATGTCACGATCTTAACACAAGAAAAGTGCAGCTGTGTCTGAGCACATCAAATATTGATAAAGCCCTCCAAACCAGATGGCATTCCTCCATGATTGAGGGAGTTAAGCTCAGAAATTGATAAACCATTGTATCTCATCTTGTTAGAATTGTAACAGGGACAGTGCCACAGGACTAAAGGACAGCCGAAGCGTAAAAAGATGGATCCATGTAACTACCATTGGAGAGTCTGACATCGGTGGCGTGTACGGTATGTGATGTGATTTTAAGGTGTATACAAAGAGGCAAAACCCATGATTCCAATGTGATATTACCCCTTTATACGTCCCTCATGTGGTCACATCATGAATATGGGATTCAGTTTTGAGTTGCATACTATAAAGGATATAGAAGAGCTAGAAAAAGTTCAGAGACGCGTGATAGAGAGGATTCAAAAATTGGGCATGTTGAGCTTGGAAACGAGACACCTTAGAGGTGATCTTATTCACATGTACAAATACATGTGTGGTCATTACAAAGAACTGGGACAGGATTAATTCATTCCAAGGACTTTACAAAGTACCAGAGGACATTCATCATGAAAAGGATTCTTCACAGTTAGAGCATCGCACTATGGAATGCCCAACCCCAAGACATAGTCATGGCAAATACTTTGTTAGGAGGAGGCTTATCTAATAGCAAATGGCATAGATGGCTGTAATTAATCTAAAATGTCATATAACTGATTGAGAAAGACTGAACTTGATGGACCAGCTGAAATTTTAAAGATATTTATCTGACCAATTCTCGGTCATTTCCTTTGGATTTTTTCCAGTAGGGCATGGACTCCGCAATGTCATGAAGCCCGGGTGTCTCTGTGACTAAGTGAGAGCTCCATATCAGTTGAAATGTCTACTTCACCTCGCCTTTCTCCTGGACCCATCTAAAAGAAGACGAAGAGAGCGGTCTGACACAAGACGAGGACAGCAGGCAGTGATAGCAGATGATGGCATCGCTGTAATGTGTTGTGTTATAACTGATGGTGCTTCAAAAAAGTCCAAAAAGTTTATTTGCCATAATAATGCCTGTGTCTTGTATTACGCTGCTACAAAAAAGTATTTACCCCTCTCCACATATTTCCAGTTGTTGTACATTTGTCACAAGGGCTTTTTGTCTTAAAGATGTTACTATAATAAATTGTCTGCACTATGAGGTTGTTATCTTCATGTAACTGTGTCCTCCTGAAATTCATCTGTGTGCAGTAAGCAAAATGTCAGAGAATTAGCAGGATTTCCTCCCTTTTAGAATATATAATATGGCAGCTTCTACTACAAGCTAACAGCTGACTGGACATCAAGTGACTGCACCTGAGCTTCAGTAATAGACCATGTGATTACCCAGAACCAGAGCTGAAGCTTCAGGTGTAAACTCATTCAGAGATGGACACACCCTTTAGACTCATTAAGGGATACACACACCTTAGACTCATTAGGCAATAGACACACCCCTTCGAATTATTAAGGGATAGACACACCCCTTAGACTCAGTAAGAAATAGACACACCCCTTAGACTCATTAAGGACTAGACACACCCCTTGGACTCATTAAGGGATAGACACACCCCTTGGACTCATTAAGGGATAGACACACCCCTTGGACTCATTAAGGGATAGACACACCCCTTAGATTTATTAAGGGATCGCCAGGCAGCTCCTTTAACCTCTTAAGGACACATGACGTACCAGTACGTCGTGTATGGTTACGATCACCGCCGTGCGGCGGGCGGTGATCGGAACCCGGTGCCTGCTCAAATCATTCAGCAGGCACCTAGACTAAATGCGCCGGGGGAACCTGTGACCCCCCATGTCGCGATCGGAGACCCCCATGTCGCGGTTTTCTGCGTTTCCGGGTTATTCAGGTCTCTGAAGATCCGATAACCCAGAACAGGATGGTGATATTGGTGTGATTTCACCCCACCAATCACCATCCAGCGATCCTGAGTGGTGATGGTGACATCACCACTCAGGATCGCTTCTGATTGGTCTGTGGGCGGTCCGGCAGCAGATTCAAAAGAGGCAGGCGCTCCTCTCCTCCTCCTTTTGTGTTCCGGAGCCGGAGGAGAGAGGAGATGCCTGCACGTGTCGTCCGTCGGTGCCAGCATCACCCCATCTGTGCCCCCCAGGACTCGATCTGTGCCCCTTCACCCCCCATCTGAAATTCAGGTACATAGGGAAAGTATAGGGAAAGTTTGGGTTAGGCAGAAAAAAAAAAGGGAAAGTTAGCTTTGATTGCATCACCCTAAGTTAGGGTGTATGGGGTCCACAGCACAGCTGTGTGACCCTAGACCCCCCAGGGGTGCTGCCGTTTGCCCCCCCCCTGCCCCCCCCCACTTTTTTGGGGTGCAGGATTATATATTTATTTATTTTTTGTGTGCACTGACTGTGGTCGGCATTCTTAGTGTCCGGCCACTGTTAGCGAATCGGCTTTGATCAGCGGTTTTTATTTTATTTTTTTTACATTTTTTTGCCCTTTTTTAGTTCGTTTTTTTTTCACACCAAATAAAGATTTACACACACACACATACACACGCAGACACACACTCCCCTATGGCTCGCTGGACGTTCTCAGCCGAGGAGGCATACGCCCAGCTTGCCTCCGAATCCGAGAGTCCCAGTGAGGACGAGGATGACCCCACATTCCTGTTGTCATCCGCGTCCTCCTCACCATCTAGCGATGATGATGAGCCCCCAAGGAGGCGGAGACGCCGCCAGGCGGAGCAAGGGGACCACCATGTTAGGGACCCTGTGGCCCAGCCTAGTACAAGCAGCTCTGGGGCTCGTACTGGTTTCCCGGCCCACCAGTTAAATCCACCAGAGCACCCTGCCGGTGAACTAGTCTGGTGTAGCCCAGAGCGATACGAGCCCATGATTCCTGATTTTGTAGGCCAATCAGGAATAAAGATTTCCACAGTGGGCTACACTGAATATGACTTTTTTGTCATTTTTTCAGTGACCCACTGGTAAATCTGATGGTGGAGCAGACGAACCTGTACGCCCAACAGTTCGTTGCTCAACACCCGGGCTCCTTTTTTGGCCAGGCCCGGTGGTTGGACGCCGGTCAGTGCAGCCGAAATGAGGACATTTTGGGGCCTCATGCTGCATATGGGCCTGGTCAGGAAACCCAGTGTCAGGCTGTACTGGAGTGGGGAAGTCCTATACCAGACCCCACTTTACAGTACGGCCATGACACGCTCCCGGTTTGAGGCCATCCGGAAATGTCTGCATTATTCCGATAATGCAGCATGTACCCCCTGAGGTGATCCTGCCCATGACCGTCAGTATAAGATACGGCCGGTCATCGATCACTTTGGGGCCAAATTCATGGAGGCCTATGTACCTGGAAGGGAGGTCGCGGTTGATGAGTCTCTCATTGCGTTCAAGGGGACACTCATTTTCCGCCAGTATGTGCCCTCCAAGCGGGCGAGGTATGGCGTGAAACTATACAAAATTTGTGAGAGTACCTCAGGGTGCACTTACAAATTTCGTATATACGAGAGGCGAGATTCCCAGATTCAACCCCCAGAATGTTCCCCCACTTTGGGTGTTACCGGGAAACTTTTGTGGGACCTTATGCACCCACTGCTGGATAAGGGTTACCACCTGTACGTGGATAACTTTTATACCTGTATCCCCTTGTTCCAGTCCCTTGCCACCAGATCCATGTCCGCTTGTGGGACCGTGCGGAAAAATCAACGCAGCCTCCCTGCCCTCCCCCTCCATGTACCTATCCCCAGGGGTGAGACCCGTGCCCTTACCAATGGAAACCTGTTGCTGATCAGGTATAAGGACAAGAGGGATGTCCTTATGTTGACCACAATTCATGGTAACGGCATCACCCCTGTCCCCGTGTGAGGTACCGCGGCAACGGTCCTCAAGCTCGATTGTATCGTCAACTACAATCGGTATATGGGAGGAGTTGATCTCTCTGATCAAGTCCTCAAGCCATATAACGCCATGCGCAAAACCCGGGCATGGTACAAAAAATTTGCGGTCTACTTGGTACAGGTTGCCATGTACATCTCTACTGTGCTGTCCCGGAGCGCTGGCAACACAGGGACATTTCTCCAGTTCTATGAGGCAGTCCTCAAGGCCCTGATCTTTTCGGACAGGGAAAGAGCAGGCCGGAGTACCTCGGGAACTGTAGGCGCCCGGATCGTCCCTGGCCAACACTTTCCAGGTGTGGTCCCCCATACTGGAAAGAAGGGACGAACCCAAAAAAGGTCCAGAGTGTGTCACAGGAGATACGGAAGGACACCACTACTCAATGTGACACGTGCCCCGATCATCCGGGCCTCTGCATTATTGGTTGCTTCAGGGAGTATCACACTTCCATGGAGTACTAAATTTATATCCCAATTTAGCACTGACATGGGATAAAAAAACTGGTTCTCAGATTTGAGACACCCAAAAAAACTAAAATAATTTATTAAAAGTAGACTTATTAGGTATTGCCGCGTCCGTAAGAATCTCCTCTATAAAAATACCCCATGACCCAACCCCCCAGATTAACACGGTCAAAAAAAAAAAAAAGGGCAAAAAAATATTTTTGGGGTCACATTACATAGCAAAAAGTTTAATAGCAAGCGATCAAAAAGTCATATAGCCCCCAAAATAGAGCCAATAAAACCATCCACTCATCCTGCAAAAAATGAGCCCCCACATAAGATAATCGGATAAAAAAAATAAATAAAATGACACAGACTTTAGAGATACAAAAACTTTTTTTTGTGTCAAAAAGGATAAAATAGTCAAAAACCGAAATAATTGTAAAACAAAGTAGACTTATTAGGTATCGCCGCGTCCGTAAGAATCTCCTCTATAAAAATATCCCATGACCTAACCCCCCAGATTAACACGGTCAAAAAAAATAAAAAAAACAGTGCCAAAACCGCTATTTTTGGCACTTTTCCATTTCAATCCGTTTTTTCCGGTAACAAAACAAGGGTTAACAACCAAACAAAAGTTAATATTTATTTCCCTGATACTGCAGTTTACAGAAATGCCACATTTGTGGTCGTAAACTGCTATATCAGTAAAAGGGAGGCCGCAAAAGGAAAGGACCAACATGGTTTCTGGAAGGCCGATTTTGATGGCCTTTTTTTATTGACACCATGTCGCTTTTGAAGCCCCCCTGATGCCCCCCTAGAAAAAATACTTCCTAAAAGTGACCCCATCTAAGAAACACCTAAAGGGTTAACAACGTATGTAAAATCTGTTTTGAATACCTTGAGGGGTGTAGTTTCTTAGATGGGGTAACTTTTAGGAAGTTTCTACTCCAGGGGTGCATCAGGCGGGTTGAAACAGGACACGGTGTAAATAAACTGGTCCATAAAGATCAGCCCTCCAAAAACCAAACGGTGCACCTTTCATTCTACGCCCCGCTGTGTGGCCGTACAGTAGTTTACGGCCACATATTGGGTGTTTCTGTAAACGGCAGAGTCAGGGCAATAAAGATACAGTCTTGTTTGGCTGTTAACCCTTGCTTTGTTAGTGGAAAAAATAGGTTAAAATGGAAAATTAGACAAAAAAATGTAATTCTCAAATTTCATCCCCATTTGCCAATAACTCTTGTGCAACACCTAAAGGGTTAACGACGTATATAAAATCAGTTTTGAATACCTTGAGGGGTGTAGTTTCTTAGATGGGGCGACTTTTATGGAGTTTCTACTCTAGGGGTGCATCAGGGGGGCTTCAAATGGGACATGGTGTAAATAAACCAGTCCAGCAAAATCTGCCTTCCAAAAACCAAACGGCGCACCTTTCACTCTACGCCCCGCTGTGTGACCGTACAGTAGTTTACGGCCACATATTGGGTGTTTCTGTAAACGGCAGAGTCAGGGCAATAAAGATACAGTCTTGTTTGGCTGTTAACCCTTGCTTTGTTAATGGAAAAAATAGGTTAAAATGGAAAATTAGACAAAAAAATTTAATTCTCAAATTTCATCCCCATTTGCCAATAACTCTTGTGCAACACCTAAAGGGTTAACGACGTATATAAAATCAGTTTTGAATACCTTGAGGGGTGTAGTTTCTTAGATGGGGCCACTTTTATGGAGTTTCTACTCTAGGGGTGCATCAGGGGGGCTTCAAATGGGACATGGTGTAAATAAACCAGTCCAGCAAAATCTGCCTTCCAAAAACCAAACGGCGCACCTTTCACTCTACGCCCCGCTGTGTGGCCGTACAGTAGTTTATGGCCACATATGGGGTGTTTCTGTAAATGGCAGAGTCAGGGCAATAAAGATACAGTCTTGTTTGGCTGTTAACCCTTGCTTTGTTAGTGAAAAAAATTTGTTAAAATGTAAAATTATAAAAAAAAAATTAAATTCTCAAATTTCATCCGCATTTGCCAATAACTCTTGTGCAACACCTAAAGGGTTAACAACGTATGTAAAATCAGTTTTGAATACCTTGAGGGGTGTAGTTTCTTAGATGGGGTCATTTTTAGGTGGTTTCTATTATGTAAGCCTCGCAAAGTGACTTCAGACCTGAACTGGTCCCTAAAAATTTGGTTTTTGTAAATTTCAGAAAAATTTTAAGATTTGCTTCTAAGCTTTGTAACATCCCCAAAAAATTAAATATCATTCCCAAAATAATTCAAACATGAAGTAGACATATGGTGAATGTAAAGTCATCACAATTTTTGGGGGTATTACTATGTATTACAGAAGTAGAGAAACTGGAACTTTGAAATTTGCTAATTTTTCCAGATTTTTGGTAAATTAGGTATTTTTTTGTGCAAAAAAAAAATATTTTTTTGACTTCATTTTACCAGTGTCATGAAGTACAATATGTGATGAAAAAACAATCTCAGAATGGCCTGGATAAGTCAAAGCGTTTTAAAGTTATCAGCACTTAAAGTGACACTGGTCAGATTTGCAAAAAATGGCCAAGTCCTTAAGGTGAAATAAGGCTGTGTCCCTATGGGGTTAATGCACCTTTAAACAGGATCTGTTGCTGGTATGGGCTTTGGCTAGTTAGGTGGGGGCACAATATGCAGATTATTGTTGTTCTGGTCTGCAATCTCCTGTAGGGTTTTTGACAGTAAACACAGAATATTAATCAGCCCTGGCATACCCTCTTCTGCAAACCCCAGCGGTCTCCTGCCCTGCAAGTGGGAGCCCTTCTTCTGCCATCTACTCTTCCTCTTTTTCCACATCATCTAATATTGATGAGAATATAATATCAGGGACATCCAGCTGCTCCTATCTCTCCATCTTGTTGAATTTTCTAGGACATGGAGACTTTGAAGGATGATTTGGAAGAATCAAAGCCAGCAAAAGATGAGGATGGTCATCAAGGGGCGCATACTGGATGGTACTGGTTGGCACACTGGCAGTGGAATAATAAAGGCTTCCATCTTATTGGTTTTGAATTACATTTATGTCTGATGTAGTAATAAGTTCCCCAGTCCGCACACAGTTCCAGCAGTCCGCACACAAGTCTCTATGTGTTTGGTGACCATTTTGGAGGTGGCACTCCCTGTGAATACAGTAAACCAAAAAAGATACATGGATACCCACTAAACGATATAAAATAATGTACCACTACGCGATATAATGAAACCGTACACAATTCTATTAGCATCACATAAATACTCACGATTTACAAAACACAAGGTTAAAAACACAATTTAAAAAAGCTACAGGGCTGGTGGCGCATGATAAAGTGCAAGTGCAAAATGTGATCAGCAAAGAAAATCTTAGTTCATCAGCAGTGATAAAATCACTAAGTCGATATAGAGAAAGAAAAGATGGTAAATGCACAAACACAATGTGGACCAGGGAGTGGACTGGTGGTGCCCGGTTGCAGGTGTGGATTGTGGTCAGTATACATTGCAAGACTATCTTTATAGATCTTTCTCTGTACATACATTATTGTCTGCTGATGATCTGTACTAGTCATATCCAGTCTTCAGTTTTTTCCTATATTGCACTATTATATGCGTGTTGTGTGCCACATTGTGTTTGTGCATTTACCATCTTTTCTTTCTCTATATCGACCTAATTAGTAATTTTATCACTGCTGATGAACTAAAATTTTCTTTGCTGATCGCATTTTGCACTTTATTTCTATATGACTATCACCATCTTAGAGGTGGCACTCCTTGTGTGTATACACTCTGACTATCACCATCTTAGAGGTGGCACTCCCTGTGTGTATACACTCTGGCTATCACCATCTTAAAGGTGGCACTCCCTGTGTATACACTCTGGCTATCACCATCTTAGAGGTGGCACTCCCTGTGTGTATACACTCTGGCTATCACCATCTTAGAGGTGGCACTCCCTGTGTGTATACACTCTGGCTATCACCATCTTAAAGGTGGCACTCCCTGTGTATACACTCTGACTATCACCATCTTAGAGGTGGCACTCCCTGTGTGTATACACTCTGGCTATCACCATCTTAAAGGTGGCACTCCCTGTGTATACACTCTGACTATCACCATCTTAGAGGTGGCACTCCTTGTGTGTATACACTCTGACTATCACCATCTTAGAGGTGGCACTCCCTGTGTGTATACACTCTGACTATCACCATCTTAGAGGTGGCACTCCCTGTGTGTATACACTCTGGCTATCACCATCTTAGAGGTAGCACTCCCTGTGTATACACTCTGACTATCACCATCTTAGAGGTGGCACTCCCTGTGTGTGTATACACTCTGACTATCACCATCTTGGCGGTGGCACTCCCTGTGTGTATACACTCTGACTATCACCATCTTAGAGGTGGCACTCCCTGTGTATACACTCTAACTATCACCATCTTGGAGGTGGCACTCCCTGTGTGTGTATACACTCTGTGTAACGGATCTCGGAGGTGGCACTCCCTGTGTGTATACACTCAGACTATCACCATCTTAGAGGTGGCACTCCCTGTGTGTGTATACACTCTGACTATCACCATCTTGGCGGTGACACTCCCTGTGTGTATACACTCTGACTACCACCATCTTAGAGGTGGCACTCCCTGTATATACACTCTGACTATCACCATCTTAGAGGTGGCACTCCCTGTGTGTGTATACACTGTGACTATCACCATCTTAGAGGTGGCACTCCCTGTGTGTGTATACACTCTGACTATCACCATCTTGGAGGTGGCACTCCCTGTGTGTATACACTCTGACTATCACCATCTTAGAGGTGGCACTCCCTGTGTATACACTCTGACTATCACCATCTTAGAGGTGGCACTCCCTGTGTATACACTCTGACTATCACCATCTTAGAGGTGGCACTCCCTGTGTGTGTATACACTCTGACTATCACCATCTTGGAGGTGGCACTCGCTGCGTGTATACACTCTTGACTATCACCAACTTGGAGGTGGCACTCCCTGTGTGTGTACACTCTGGCTATCACCATCTTGGAGGTGGCACTACCTGTGTGTATACACTCTGGCTATCACCATCTTGGAGGTGGCACTCCCTGTGTATACACTCTGTGTAACGGATCTCCTGGCACCCCGACCGGGTACCTCTGTTGATAGATGCTCCTAGTGCTTTCCGAGGACTCTAAGCACTCCACTTGACACCGTACGCACTGCAGACCCCACAAACCGCCGAAGCTTGGTTGAGGCCTCACCGTCTCCTACCCACCCATGACCTACGACAAGGCTCCAGTGGGTGAACCTCTCCTAAATCCAGAGAGCAGGAACAGCTCTTACAAGAGCTAGTAGTTATGAAAGGGGAGTATAGCAAATCTCCAGCGTATAGCAATCCCCCATTGTTGATCAGTTACCCAAACACCAGCCTCAACATGATGAAGGTATAAAACAGGAACTCTTTATTGAGGGCTACCCGCCCGTATTTATGCAGGTCCCCATCTGGTGGACACGCCCTTAAGGGACCAGAAGGAAGACTGTGACACAGGACAGATATGCAGCAATTCAGGATACACAGACACAACACATCCCCACAATGCATCATGCTTTCCTCCTCTCTGCCCTGGAGACACCCGAGGAGTAATTCCATTATCTCTCAGGACAAAGGGAAATCGCCAATACACATGTGGAGATAACAGGACAGAAATCACCATTTAAACACACAATGTCACAACCCTTACAGTAAACACAGACATTTAACATATCCCCAGATAGCTCCGGTCTGAGTGCATATTATTAGGTGAATGGCACTCAGACTACATGAATACACTAAAATTAGCTATCTGGGTACCATCACATAAAATACAATACAATTCCAAAGACAGATTTAAGCTGTGCGGCCGGTCTGTCTTCTCCTTTAAAGTTAGTATGGGCCATAATCCTGAGGCAAGAGGCTGGTAGCCAGGCCCCTCCAAAACCCAGTGGCGAGGTTGATTTCGCCACACATCTCCCCCTCCCAGGGAAGACTAACCAGATACCTGACCTCACGCCGGTCGGTATCTGAGTTAGTCTGGCAGTCCACCCACAACCCAATACTGGACCTGTTGAATTTTGGGGCCTGGCTCTGTTCTGTATGTCCCCAGCTGTTGAGGGGGCATCTGCTACTCCTTGCTTCCTTGTTGCTCTCTAGCTTGGAGCTGGAGGTACTTGGTGGGCAGAGGCCGACTGCGCTCTGCCCCGATGCCAGCTCTTCCGCTGGGGTAGCCTGTGGAAAGTCAGCCCCTGGAGAAGAGGATAGAGGAGGGCAGAGGCCAACTGCGCTCTGCCCCGATGCCAGCTTTTCGGCTGGGGAAGCCTGTGTGGAGTCAGCCTCTGGAGAAGAGGATAGAGGAGGACAGACGCCAACTGCGCTCTTCCCAGATGCCAGCTCTTCCGCTGGGATGGGGTCAGGGAATCCTACCCCCAGGACCTTGTTGCGGATCAGCTGTGGAGAGGAGGGATCGCTTACCTCCTCCTCCTGGCATTCCTGCGGGGTCGGTGGGGACTCTGTACTGGCCGTCCAGCATCCCGGTAGGCCTGGTGCAGACACTGCGGTCCCATCTGCATGATTGGAGTTAGGGGTGCTGTCCCCCTGTGGTTGGGGAGAGAGACCGGTTGTCTCCTCTCCCTTCAAAGTACACTGCCTCTGGGGAGCAGGACCAACTGTCCCTACTCCCTGAAACTCCGGCTGCCGTTGGGGGTCTGGGCCGACTGCCCAGCATCTCTGTAGGTCCGGTGGAGAGACCTCAGTCCCATCTCCACCTGCCATATGGGGTTCCCCCCCAGGACCAGTCTATGAGGTCCCCTACCTGTGTAGCTGGTACTGAAGCAGGGGATACTTCAGTCGGGTATTCCCAGTAAACCTCCACAATATCCTCCCAGCTGAAGGGCTCTGGACCTGGGTCTGACACTCTGCTCTCTCGCTGAGCCCTCTCAATGGAGTTGAAGAGATCTCTGTAGTCCTGCTCCAGTTCCCACTCCAGGGTCGCTAGGTGAGCCAGGTCTTTCTCTGCCTCGTGGGGGTCATCCCAATCCTGCCTAGCCTCCCTCTGTAGAAGATGTTCTGAAGTCTGGACTGTGCAGGGCTCCTGAAGTCAGGCTCTGCAAAGGACTCCCATAACAAGCCAGGACCATAAAACTCCTCTCCCTCTGGCTTGTCATGCTCAGCTGTCCAGGGTATATACTGTGCCATATACCACCAGAGCGCCAGGTAGGCCTCCTCCAAACATAGCTCCTGCCATACCCGGTGCTCTAGTTCCTTCACCCATTCCTCCAGGGGCTGCTCTCCCAGGAAGGGCATCCTCAGGGCCACTTGCTTCTCCAATCGCTGCTCTCCACTGGGGAGACTCTCACCTCGCTTGTATTGTACATTACCCAGGGCCTGGCACCAGATGCCTTTCCTTAATGCATCCCGGCAATCCAGGTCTCCCTAATCGTAGTGGAACGCTGTTTGAAGACTAGCCGATTCCATCCTGCTGTAGCCAGGGGCGCTGTACGGATACTAGCGTTGCACTCAATATACTCCACGAACGGTGTCTCCGAGCTGACTATCACCATCTTAGAGGTGGCACTCCTTCTGTGTATACACTCTGGCTATCACCATCTTAGAGGTGGCACTCCCTGTGTGTATACACTCTGGCTATCACCATCTTAGAGGTGGCACTCCCTCTGTGTATACACTCTGGCTATCACCATCTTAGAGGTGGCACTCCTTGTGTGTATACACTCTGACTATCACCATCTTAGAGGTGGCACTCCCTGTGTGTATATACTCTGGCTATCACCATCTTGGAGGTGGCACTCCCTGTGTGTATACACTCTGGGTATCACCATCTTAGAGGTGGCACTCCCTGTGTGTATACACTCTGGCTATCACCATCTTAGAGGTAGCACTCCCTGTGTGTATACACTCTGGCTATCACCATCTTAGAGGTGGCACTCCTTATGTGTATACACTCTGACTATCACCATCTTAGAGGTGGCACTCCCTGTGTGTATATACTCTGGCTATCACCATCTTGGAGGGGGCACTCCCTGTGTGTATACACTCTGTGTATCACCATCTTAGAGGTGCACTCCCTGTGTGTATACACTCTGGCTATCACCATCTTAGAGGTGGCACTCCCTGTGTGTATACACTCTGGCTATCACCATCTTAGAGGTGGCACTCCCTGTGTGTATACACTCTGGCTATCACCATCTTAGAGGTGGCACTCCCTGTGTGTATACACTCTGGCTATCACCATCTTAGAGGTGGCACTCCCTGTGTGTATACACTCTGGCTATCACCATCTTAGAGGTGGCACTCCCTCTGTGTATACACTCTGGCTATCACCATCTTAGAGGTGGCACTCCCTGTGTGTATACACTATGGCTATCACCATCTTAGAGGTGGCACTCCCTGTCTGTATACACTCTGGCTATCACCATCTTAGAGGTAGCACTCCCTGTGTGTATACACTCTGACTATCACCATCTTAGAGGTGGCACTCCCTGTGTGTAAACACTCTGGCTATCACCATCTTAGAGGTGGCACTCCCTGTCTGTATACACTCTGGCTATCACCATCTTAGAGGTAGCACTCCCTGTGTGTATACACTCTGACTATCACCATCTTAGAGGTGGCACTCCCTGTGTGTATACACTCTGGCTATCACCATCTTAGAGGTGGCACTCCCTGTGTGTATACACTCTGGCTATCACCATCTTAGAGGTAGCACTCCCTGTGTGTATACACTCTGGCTATCACCATCTTAGAGGTGGCACTCCCTGTGTGTATACACTCTGGCTATCACCATCTTAGAGGTGGCACTCCCTCTGTGTATACACTCTGGCTATCACCATCTTGGAGGTGGCACTCCCTGTGTGTATACACTCTGGCTATCACCATCTTAGAGGTGGCACTCCCTGTGTGTATACACTCTGGCTATCACCATCTTAGAGGTGGCACTCCCTCTGTGTATACACTCTGGCTATCACCATCTTAGAGGTGGCACTCCCTGTGTGTATACACTCTGGCTATCACCATCTTAGAGGTGGCACTCCCTGTGTGTATACACTCTGGCTATCACCATCTTGGAGGTGGCACTCCCTGTGTGTATACACTCTGGCTATCACCATCTTAGAGGTGGCACTCCTTGTGTGTATACACTCTGGCTATCACCATCTTGGAGGTGGCACTCCCTGTGTGTATACACTCTGGCTATCACCATCTTGGAGGTGGCACTCCCTGTGTGTATACACTCTGGCTATCACCATCTTAGAGGTGGCACTCCCTGTGTGTATACAGTCTGGCTATCACCATCTTAGAGGTGGCACTCCTTGTGTGTATACACTCTGACTATCACCATCTTAGAGGTAGCACTCCCTGTGTGTATACACTCTGGCTATCACCATCTTGGAGGTGGCACTCCCTGTGTGTATACACTCTGGCTATCACCATCTTAGAGGTGGCACTCCCTGTGTGTATACACTCTGGCTATCACCATCTTGGAGGTGGCACTCCCTGTGTGTATACACTCTGGCTATCACCATCTTAGAGGTGGCACTCCTTGTGTGTATACACTCTGGCTATCACCATCTTGGAGGTGGCACTCCCTGTGTGTATACACTCTGGCTATCACCATCTTAGAGGTGGCACTCCCTGTGTGTATACAGTCTGGCTATCACCATCTTAGAGGTGGCACTCCCTGTGTGTATACACTCTGACTATCACCATCTTAGAGGTAGCACTCCCTGTGTGTATACACTCTGGCTATCACCATCTTGGAGGTGGCACTCCCTGTGTGTATACACTCTGGCTATCACCATCTTAGAGGTGGCACTCCCTGTGTGTATACACTCTGGCTATCACCATCTTGGAGGTGGCACTCCCTGTGTGTATACACTCTGGCTATCACCATCTTAGAGGTGGCACTCCCTGTGTGTATACACTCTGGCTATCACCATCTTGGAGGTGGCACTCCCTGTGTGTATACACTCTGGCTATCACCATCTTAGAGGTGGCACTCCCTGTGTGTATATACTCTGGCTATCACCATCTTAGAGGTGGCACTCCCTGTGTGTATACACTCTGACTATCACCATCTTAGAGGTAGCACTCCTTGTGTGTATACACTCTGGCTATCACCATCTTAGAGGTGGCACTCCCTGTGTGTATACACTCTGGCTATCACCATCTTAGAGGTGGCACTCCTTGTGTGTATACACTCTGGACTATCACCATCTTAGAGGTAGCACTCCCTGTGTGTATACACTCTGGCTATCACCATCTTGGAGGTGGCACTCCCTGTGTGTATACACTCTGGCTATCACCATCTTAGAGGTGGCACTCCCTGTGTGTATACACTCTGGCTATCACCATCTTAGAGGTAGCACTCCCTGTGTGTATACACTCTGACTATCACCATCTTAGAGGTGGCACTCCCTGTGTGTATACACTCTGGCTATCACCATCTTAGAGGTGGCACTCCCTCTGTGTATACACTCTGGCTATCACCATCTTGGAGGTGGCACTCCCTGTGTGTATACACTCTGGCTATCACCATCTTAGAGGTGGCACTCCCTGTGTGTATACACTCTGGCTATCACCATCTTGGAGGTGGCACTCCCTGTGTGTATACAGTCTGGCTATCACCATCTTAGAGGTGGCACTCCTTGTGTGTATACACTCTGACTATCACCATCTTAGAGGTAGCACTCCCTGTGTGTATACACTCTGGCTATCACCATCTTGGAGGTGGCACTCCCTGTGTGTATACACTCTGGCTATCACCATCTTAGAGGTGGCACTCCCTGTGTGTATACACTCTGGCTATCACCATCTTGGAGGTGGCACTCCCTGTGTGTATACACTCTGGCTATCACCATCTTAGAGGTGGCACTCCTTGTGTGTATACACTCTGGCTATCACCATCTTGGAGGTGGCACTCCCTGTGTGTATACACTCTGGCTATCACCATCTTAGAGGTGGCACTCCCTGTGTGTATACACTCTGGCTATCACCATCTTGGAGGTGGCACTCCCTGTGTGTATACACTCTGGCTATCAGCATCTTAGAGGTGGCACTCCCTGTGTGTATACACTCTGGCTATCACCATCTTAGAGGTAGCACTCCCTGTGTGTATACACTCTGGCTATCACCATCTTGGAGGTGGCACTCCTTGTGTGTATACACTCTGACTATAACCATCTTGGAGGTGGCACTCCCTGTGTATACACTCTGACTATCACCATCTTAGAGGTAGCACTCCCTGTGTGTATACACTCTGGCTATCACCATCTTAGAGGTGGCACTCCCTGTGTGTATACACTCTGGCTATCACCATCTTGGAGGTGGCACTCCCTGTGTGTATACACTCTGGCTATCACCATCTTAGAGGTGGCACTCCCTCTGTGTATACACTCTGACTATCACCATCTTAGAGGTAGCACTCCTTGTGTGTATACACTCTGGCTATCACCAACTTAGAGGTGGCACTCCCTGTGTGTATACACTCTGACTATCACCATCTTGGAGGTGGCACTTCCTGTGTGTATACACTCTGGCTATCACCATCTTAGAGGTGGCACTCCCTGTGTGTATACACTCTGGCTATCACCATCTTAGAGGTGGCACTCCCTGTGTGTATATACTCTGGCTATCACCATCTTAGAGGTGGCACTCCCTGTGTGTATACACTCTGACTATCACCATCTTAGAGGTAGCACTCCTTGTGTGTATACACTCTGGCTATCACCATCTTGGAGGTGGCACTCCCTGTGTGTATACACTCTGGCTATCACCATCTTGGAGGTGGCACTCCCTGTGTATACACTCTGGCTATCACCATCTTGGAGGTGGCACTCCTTGTGTGTATACACTCTGACTATCACCATCTTGGAGGTGGCACTCCCTGTGTATACACTCTGACTATCACCATCTTAGAGGTAGCACTCCCTGTGTGTATACACTCTGGCTATCACCATCTTAGAGGTGGCACTCCCTGTGTGTATACACTCTGGCTATCACCATCTTGGAGGTGGCACTCCCTGTGTGTATACACTCTGGCTATCACCATCTTAGAGGTGGCACTCCCTCTGTGTATACACTCTGACTATCACCATCTTAGAGGTAGCACTCCTTGTGTGTATACACTCTGGCTATCACCATCTTAGAGGTGGCACTCCCTGTGTGTATACACTCTGGCTATCACCATCTTAGAGGTGGCACTCCCTGTGTGTATACACTCTGGCTATCACCATCTTAGAGGTGGCACTCCCTGTGTGTATACACTCTGGCTATCACCATCTTAGAGGTGGCACTCCCTGTCTGTATACACTCTGGCTATCACCATCTTAGAGGTGGCACTCCCTCTGTGTATACACTCTTGCTATCACCATCTTGGAGGTGGCACTCCTTGTGTGTATACACTCTGACTATCACCATCTTAGAGGTAGCACTCCCTGTGTGTATACACTCTGGCTATCACCATCTTGGAGGTGGCACTCCCTGTGTGTATACACTCTGGCTATCACCATCTTAGAGGTGGCACTCCCTGTGTGTATACACTCTGGCTATCACCATCTTAGAGGTGGCACTCCCTGTGTGTATACACTCTGGCTATCACCATCTTAGAGGTGGCACTCCCTGTGTGTATACACTCTGGCTATCACCATCTTAGAGGTGGCACTCCTTGTGTGTATACACTCTGGCTATCACCATCTTGGAGGTGGCACTCCCTGTGTGTATACACTCTGGCTATCACCATCTTGGAGGTGGCACTCCCTGTGTATACACTCTGGCTATCACCATCTTGGAGGTGGCACTCCTTGTGTGTATACACTCTGACTATCACCATCTTGGAGGTGGCACTCCCTGTGTATACACTCTGACTATCACCATCTTAGAGGTAGCACTCCCTGTGTGTATACACTCTGGCTATCACCATCTTAGAGGTGGCACTCCCTGTGTGTATACACTCTGGCTATCACCATCTTGGAGGTGGCACTCCCTGTGTGTATACACTCTGGCTATCACCATCTTAGAGGTGGCACTCCCTCTGTGTATACACTCTGACTATCACCATCTTAGAGGTAGCACTCCTTGTGTGTATACACTCTGGCTATCACCATCTTAGAGGTGGCACTCCCTGTGTGTATACACTCTGGCTATCACCATCTTAGAGGTGGCACTCCCTGTGTGTATACACTCTGGCTATCACCATCTTAGAGGTGGCACTCCCTGTGTGTATACACTCTGGCTATCACCATCTTAGAGGTGGCACTCCCTCTGTGTATACACTCTTGCTATCACCATCTTGGAGGTGGCACTCCCTGTGTGTATACACTCTGGCTATCACCATCTTAGAGGTGGCACTCCCTGTGTGTATACACTCTGGCTATCACCATCTTAGAGGTGGCACTCCTTGTGTGTATACACTCTGACTATCACCATCTTAGAGGTAGCACTCCCTGTGTGTATACACTCTGGCTATCACCATCTTGGAGGTGGCACTCCCTGTGTGTATACACTCTGGCTATCACCATCTTAGAGGTGGCACTCCCTGTGTGTATACACTCTGGCTATCACCATCTTAGAGGTGGCACTCCCTGTGTGTATACACTCTGGCTATCACCATCTTAGAGGTGGCACTCCCTGTGTGTATACACTCTGGCTATCACCATCTTAGAGGTGGCACTCCTTGTGTGTATACACTCTGGCTATCACCATCTTAGAGGTGGCACTCCCTGTGTGTATACACTCTGACTATCACCATCTTGGAGGTGGCACTTCCTGTGTGTATACACTCTGGCTATCACCATCTTAGAGGTGGCACTCCCTGTGTGTATACACTCTGACTATCACCATCTTAGAGGTGGCACTCCTTGTGTGTATACACTCTGACTATCACCATCTTAGAGGTGGCACTCCCTGTGTGTATACACTCTGACTATCACCATCTTAGAGGTAGCACTCCCTGTGTGTATACACTCTGGCTATCACCATCTTAGAGGTGGCACTCCCTGTGTGTATACACTCTTACTATCACCATCTTAGAGGTAGCACTCCTTGTGTGTATACACTCTGGCTATCACCATCTTAGAGGTGGCACTCCCTGTGTATACACTCTGACTATCACCATCTTAGAGGTGGCACTCCCTGTGTGTATACACTCTGGCTATCACCATCTTAGAGGTGGCACTCCTTGTGTGTATACACTCTGGCTATCACCATCTTGGAGGTGGCACTCCCTGTGTGTATACACTCTGGCTATCACCATCTTGGAGGTGGCACTCCCTGTGTGTATACACTCTGGCTATCACCATCTTAGAGGTAGCACTCCCTGTGTGTATACACTCTGGCTATCACCATCTTAGAGGTGGCACTCCCTGTGTGTATACACTCTGGCTATCACCATCTTGGAGGTGGCACTCCTTGTGTGTATACACTCTGGCTATCACCATCTTAGAGGTGGCACTCCCTGTGTGTATACACTCTGACTATCACCATCTTAGAGGTGGCACTCCCTGTGTGTATACACTCTGACTATCACCATCTTAGAGGTGGCACTCCCTGTGTGTATACACTCTGGCTATCACCATCTTAGAGGTGGCACTCCCTGTGTGTATACACTCTGGCTATCACCATCTTGGAGGTGGCACTCCTTGTGTGTATACACTCTGACTATCACCATCTTAGAGGTGGCACTCCCTGTGTGTATACACTCTGGCTATCACCATCTTAGAGGTGGCACTCCCTGTGTGTATACACTCTGACTATCACCATCTTAGAGGTAGCACTCCCTGTGTATACACTCTGGCTATCACCATCTTGGAGGTGGCACTCCTTGTGTGTATACACTCTGACTATCACCATCTTGGAGGTGGCACTCCCTCTGTGTATACACTCTTGCTATCACCATCTTGGAGGTAGCACTCCCTGTGTGTATACACTCTGGCTATCACCATCTTAGAGGTGGCACTCCCTGTGTGTGTATACACTCTGGCTATCACCATATTGGAGGTGGCACTCCTTGTGTGTATACACTGGCTATCACCATCTTAGAGGTGGCACTCCCTGTGTGTATACACTCTGACTATCACCATCTTGGAGGTGGCACTCCCTGTGTGTATACACTCTGGCTATCACCATCTTGGAGGTGGCACTCCCTGTGTGTATACACTCTGACTATCACCATCTTGGAGGTGGCACTCCCTCTGTGTATACACTCTGGCTATCACCATCTTGGAGGTAGCACTCCCTGTGTGTATACAGTCTGACTATCACCATCTTAGAGGTGGCACTCCCTGTGTGTATACACTCTGACTATCACCATCTTAGAGGTGGCACTCCCTGTGTGTATACACTCTGGCTATCACCATCTTGGAGGTGGCACTCCCTGTGTGTAAACACTCTGACTATCACCATCTTGGAGGTAGCACTCCCTGTGTGTATACACTCTGGCTATCACCATCTTGGAGGTGGCACTCCCTGTGTGTATACACTCTGGCTATCACCATCTTGGAGGTGGCACTCCCTGTGTGTATACACTCTGGCTATCACCATCTTGGAGGTGGCACTCCTTGTGTGTATACACTCTGACTATCACCATCTTAGAGGTGGCACTCCCTGTGTGTATACACTCTGGCTATCACCATCTTAGAGGTGGCACTCCCTGTGTGTATACACTCTGACTATCACCATCTTAGAGGTAGCACTCCCTGTGTATACACTCTGGCTATCACCATCTTGGAGGTGGCACTCCTTGTGTGTATACACTCTGACTATCACCATCTTGGAGGTGGCACTCCCTCTGTGTATACACTCTTGCTATCACCATCTTGGAGGTAGCACTCCCTGTGTGTATACACTCTGGCTATCACCATCTTGGAGGTGGCACTCCCTGTGTGTATACACTCTGGCTATCACCATCTTGGAGGTGGCACTCCCTGTGTGTATACACTCTGACTATCACCATCTTAGAGGTAGCACTCCTTGTGTGTATACACTCTGGCTATCACCATCTTAGAGGTGGCACTCCCTGTGTATACACTCTGACTATCACCATCTTAGAGGTGGCACTCCCTGTGTGTATACACTCTGACTATCACCATCTTGGAGGTGGCACTCCCTCTGTGTATACACTCTTGCTATCACCATCTTGGAGGTGGCACTCCCTCTGTGTATACACTCTGGCTATCACCATCTTGGAGGTGGCACTCCCTGTGTGTATACACTCTGGCTATCACCATCTTGGAGGTGGCACTCCCTGTGTGTCATGCGTATTGCCAAAGTCTGTCTTCAATTTGCACCTCATTTATTATCCCTTCTTAAACTGTTTTTTTTTTTGTTTACGTCTGATATCTAGTGGTTGTTTTCTTGTAAGGTCGATTCAAATTCACTATAACTGGTCTAATTAGTATGTGCATGAAAATGTGGGGCGTTTTAGTGCAGTCAGGTTTTTCCACGTGATTATTTTTCACATTTTGAGAAGCAAAAAAAGGCACAAAATAGGTCAGAAAAAAGTTGCAAAATTCTGAATTAGTGTGAAAAAAAATTATAGGCGAATGAGGCGCAAAAGCCTCCAAAACATGTGCAATTTCAGTAGTAAATGTGACAAAAAGAAAAAAACAAGACAGTTTAAGGCCTCGTCCACATTTCAATGTTATTTTTAAGTCCGTGAAACGGCGTCCTTGTTTCATTCGTGTGTCCGCTTTTAGCCTCCTTGTGTCATCCGTAATCCACGGACGCTCCTCACATGAAAGTCAATTTCCAGAGCATCTTCTATTAGTCTTCAATGAAAAACGGATGCGCCACGGATGCCACATGGATGTCCGTAAGCACGCCCTGAATGGTGATACATCAGGAGAGGTATATAAGATCTATGGTCCCTGGTGCTTACATTTAAAAAAGCAGCATTGCACCTCCGATAAAGTCTGCAAATAGAGGATAGACCATGGTGTGAACTGGTACTCTATATAACGTGCCGCAAATAGCGGATAGACCGTGGTGTGAACTGGTACTCTATATAACGTGCCGCAAATAGAGGATAGACCGTGGTGTGAACTGGTACTCTATATAACGTGCCGCAAATAGAGGAAAGACCGTGGTGTGAACTGGTACTCTAAATATCCTGCCGCAAATAGAGGATAGACCGTGGTGTGAACTGGTACTCTATATAACGTACCGCAAATAGAGGATAGACCGTGTTGTGAACTGGTACTCTATATAACGTACCGCAAATAGAGGATAGACCGTGTGTGAACTGGTACTCCTATATACGTACCGCACAATAGAGGATAGACCGTGGTGTGAACTGGTACTCCTATATAACGTGCCGCAAATAGCGGATAGACCGTGGTGTGAACTGGTACTCTAATATACGTCCGCAAATAGAGGATAGACCGTGGTGTGAACTGGTACTCTATATAACGTACCGCAAATAGAGGATAGACCGTGGTTGTGAACTGGTACTCTATATAACGTACCGCAAATAGAGGATAGGACCGTGGTGTGAACTGGTACTCTATATACGTACCGCAAATAGAGGATAGACCGTGGTGTGAACTGTACTCTATATAACGTGCAGCAAATAGAGGATAGACCGTGGTGTGAACTGGTACTCTATATAACGTGCAGCAAATAGAGGAAGACCGTGGTGTAACTGGTACCTCTATATAACGTGCCGCAAATAGAGGATAGACCGTGGTGTGAACTGGTACTCTATATAACGTGCCGCAAATAGAGGATAGACCGTGGTGTGAACTGGTACTCTATATAACGTGCCGCAAATAGAGGTAGACCGTGGTGTGAACTGTACTCTATATAACGTGCCGCAAATAGAGGATAGACCGTGGTGTGAACTGGCACTCTATATAACGTCCGCAAATAGAGGATAGACCGTGATGTGAACTGGTACTCTATATAAGTACCGCAAATAGAGGATAGACTGTGGTGTGACTGGTACTCTATATAACGTGCAGCAAAATAGAGGATAGACCGTGGTGTGAACTGGTACTCTATATAACGTGCAGCAAATAGAGGATAGACCGTGGGTGTGAACTAGGTACTCTATATAACGTGCAGCAAATAGAGGATAGACCGTGGTGTGAACTGGTACTCTATATAACGTGCCGCAAATAGAGGATAGACCGTGGTGTGAACTGGTACTCTATATAACGTGCCGCAAATAGAGGATAGACCGTGGTGTGAACTGGTACTCTATATAACGTGCCGCAAATAGAGGATAGACCGTGGTGTGAACTGGTACTTATATACGTGCCGCAAATAGAGGATAGACCGTGGTGTGAACTGGTACTCTATAACGTGCCGCAACTAGAGGATAGACCGTTGGTGTGAACTGGTACTCTATATAACGTGCAGCAAATAGAGGATAGACCGTGGTGTGACTGGTACTCTATATACCGTACGCAAATAGAGGATAGACCGTGGTTTGAACTGGTACTCTATAACGTGCCGCAAATAGAGGATAGACCGTTGGTGTGAACTGTACTCTATATAACGTGCCGCAAATAGAGGAAGACCGTGGTGTGAACTGGTACTCTATATAACGTGACGCCAAATGAGGATAGACCGTGGTGTGAACTGGTACTCTATATACGTGCCGCAAATAGAGGATAGACCCGTGGTGTGAACTGGTACTCTATATAACGTGCCGCAAATAGAGGATAGACCGTGGTGTGAACTGGCACTCTATATAACGTGCCGCAAATAGAGGATAGACCGTGGTGTGAACTGATACTCTATATAACGTACCGCAAATAGAGGATAGACTGTGGTGTGAACTGGTACTCTATATAACGTGCAGCAAATAGAGGATAGACCGTGGTGTGAACTGGTACTTTATATAACGTGCCGCAAATAGAGGATAGACCGTGGTGTGAACTGGTACTCTATATAACGTGCCGCAAATAGAGGATAGACCGTGGTGTGAACTGGTACTCTATATAACGTGCCGCAAATAGAGGATAGACCGTGGTGTGAACTGGCACTCTATATAACGTGCAGCAAATAGAGGATAGACCGTGGTGTGAACTGGTACTCTATATAACGTGCCGCAAATAGAGGATAGACCGTGGTGTGAACTGGTACTTTATGTAATGTGCCGCAATAGAGGATAGACCGTGGAGTGAACTGGTACTCTATATAACGTGCAGCAAATAGAGGATAGACCGTGGTGTGAACTGGTACTCTATATAACGTGCCGCAAATAGAGGATAGACCGTGGTGTGAACTGGTACTCTATATAACGTGCCGCAAATAGAGGATAGACCGTGGTGTGAACTGGCACTCTATATAACGTGCAGCAAATAGAGGATAGACCGTGGTGTGAACTGGTACTCTATATAACGTGCCGCAAATAGAGGATAGACCGTGGTGTGAACTGGTACTTTATGTAATGTGCCGCAAATAGAGGATAGACCGTGGTGTGAACTGGTACTCTATATAACGTGCAGCAAATAGAGGATAGACCGTGGTGTGAACTGGTACTCTATATAACGTGCCGCAAATAGAGGATAGACCGTGGTGTGAACTGGTACTCTATATAACGTGCAGCAAATAGAGGATAGACCGTGGTGTGAACTGGTACTCTATATAATGTGCCGCAAATAGAGGATAGACCTTGGTGTGAACTGATACTCTATATAACGTACCGCAAATAGAGGATAGACTGTGGTGTGAACTGGTACTCTATATAACGTGCAGCAAATAGAGGATAGACCGTGGTGTGAACTGGAACTCTATATAACGTGCCGCAAATAGAGGATAGACCGTGGTGTGAACTGGTACTCTATATAACGTGCCGCAAATAGAGTATAGACCGTGGTGTGAACTGGCACTCTATATAACGTGCCGCAAATAGAGGATAGACCGTGGTGTGAACTGGTACTTTATATAACGTGCCGCAAATAGAGGATAGACCGTGGTGTGAACTGGCACTCTATATAACGTGCCGCAAATAGAGGATAGACCGTGGTGTGAACTGGCACTCTATATAACGTGCCGCAAATAGAGGATAGACCGTGGTGTGAACTGTTACTCTATATAACGTGCCGCAAATAGAGGATAGACCGTGGTGTGAACTGGCACTCTATATAACGTGCCGCAAATAGAGGATAGACTGTGGTGTGAACTGGCACTCTATATAACGTGCCGCAAATAGCAGATAGACCGTGGTGTGAACTGGTACTCTATATAACGTGCCGCAAATAGAGGATAGACCGTGGTGTGAACTGGCACTCTATATAACGTGCAGCAAATAGAGGATAGACCGTGGTGTGAACTGGTACTCTATATAACGTGCCGCAAATAGAGGATAGACCGTGGTGTGAACTGGTACTCTATATAACGTGCCGCAAATAGAGGATAGACCGTGGTGTGAACTGGTACTCTATATAACGTGCCGCAAATAGAGGATAGACCGTGGTGTGAACTGGCACTCTATATAACGTGCCGCAAATAGAGGATAGACTGTGGTGTGAACTGGCACTCTATATAACGTGCCGCAAATAGCAGATAGACCGTGGTGTGAACTGGTACTCTATATAACGTGCCGCAAATAGAGGATAGACCGTGGTGTGAACTGGCACTCTATATAACGTGCAGCAAATAGAGGATAGACCGTGGTGTGAACTGGTACTCTATATAACGTGCCGCAAATAGAGGATAGACCGTGGTGTGAACTGGTACTCTATATAACGTGCCGCAAATAGAGGATAGACCGTGGTGTGAACTGGTACTCTATATAACGTGCCGCAAATAGAGGATAGACCGTGGTGTGAACTGGCACTCTATATAACGTGCAGCAAATAGAGGATAGACCGTGGTGTGAACTGGTACTCTATATAACGTGCCGCAAATAGAGGATAGACCGTGGTGTGAACTGGTACTTTATGTAATGTGCCGCAAATAGAGGATAGACCGTGGAGTGAACTGGTACTCTATATAACGTGCAGCAAATAGAGGATAGACCGTGGTGTGAACTGGTACTCTATATAACGTGCCGCAAATAGAGGATAGACCGTGGTGTGAACTGGTACTCTATATAACGTGCCGCAAATAGAGGATAGACCGTGGTGTGAACTGGCACTCTATATAACGTGCAGCAAATAGAGGATAGACCGTGGTGTGAACTGGTACTCTATATAACGTGCCGCAAATAGAGGATAGACCGTGGTGTGAACTGGTACTTTATGTAATGTGCCGCAAATAGAGGATAGACCGTGGTGTGAACTGGTACTCTATATAACGTGCAGCAAATAGAGGATAGACCGTGGTGTGAACTGGTACTCTATATAACGTGCCGCAAATAGAGGATAGACCGTGGTGTGAACTGGTACTCTATATAACGTGCAGCAAATAGAGGATAGACCGTGGTGTGAACTGGTACTCTATATAACGTGCCGCAAATAGAGGATAGACCTTGGTGTGAACTGATACTCTATATAACGTACCGCAAATAGAGGATAGACTGTGGTGTGAACTGGTACTCTATATAACGTGCAGCAAATAGAGGATAGACCGTGGTGTGAACTGGTACTCTATATAACGTGCCGCAAATAGAGGATAGACCGTGGTGTGAACTGGTACTCTATATAACGTGCCGCAAATAGAGAATAGACCGTGGTGTGAACTGGCACTCTATATAACTTGCCGCAAATAGAGGATAGACCGTGGTGTGAACTGGTACTTTATATAACGTGCCGCAAATAGAGGATAGACCGTGGTGTGAACTGGCACTCTATATAACGTGCCGCAAATAGAGGATAGACCGTGGTGTGAACTGGCACTCTATATAACGTGCCGCAAATAGAGGATAGACCGTGGTGTGAACTGATACTCTATATAACGTGCCGCAAATAGAGGATAGACCGTGGTGTGAACTGGCACTCTATATAACGTGCCGCAAATAGAGGATAGACTGTGGTGTGAACTGGCACTCTATATAACGTGCCGCAAATAGCAGATAGACCGTGGTGTGAACTGGTACTCTATATAACGTGCCGCAAATAGAGGATAGACCGTGGTGTGAACTGGCACTCTATATAACGTGCAGCAAATAGAGGATAGACCGTGGTGTGAACTGGTACTCTATATAACGTGCCGCAAATAGAGGATAGACCGTGGTGTGAACTGGTACTCTATATAACGTGCCGCAAATAGAGGATAGACCGTGGTGTGAACTGGTACTCTATATAACGTGCCGCAAATAGAGGATAGACCGTGGTGTGAACTGGCACTCTATATAACGTGCCGCAAATAGAGGATAGACTGTGGTGTGAACTGGCACTCTATATAACGTGCCGCAAATAGCAGATAGACCGTGGTGTGAACTGGTACTCTATATAACGTGCCGCAAATAGAGGATAGACCGTGGTGTGAACTGGCACTCTATATAACGTGCAGCAAATAGAGGATAGACCGTGGTGTGAACTGGTACTCTATATAACGTGCCGCAAATAGAGGATAGACCGTGGTGTGAACTGGTACTCTATATAACGTGCCGCAAATAGAGGATAGACCGTGGTGTGAACTGGTACTTTATGTAATGTGCCGCAAATAGAGGATAGACCGTGGTGTGAACTGGTACTTTATGTAATGTGCCGCAAATAGAGGATAGACCGTGGTGTGAACTGGTACTCTATATAACGTGCCGCAAATAGAGGATAGACCGGGGTGTGAACTGGTACTCTATATAACGTGCCGCAAATAGAGGATAGACCGTGGTGTGAACTGGTACTCTATATAACGTGCCGCAAATAGAGGATAGACCGGGGTGTGAACTGGTACTCTATATAACGTGCCGCAAATAGAGGATAGACCGGGGTGTGAACTGGTACTCTATATAACGTCACGACATCAAAGAGCGGATACTATAAAGTGGAGGGTCTAAACCCAGCCACATTGCAGGAATTAGGCCACAAACACCCTCGTTATAATTGACACGTGCACGATCTCCGCATCTGATGTTAGGAGGACCGTGACCGTGGTGTCGAGATTTACAATTATAGTATTTTATGAGGGGGGGGGGGGTCAGGATTTAGGAAATGTATGTATAATCTGTAGATGGTTACTAAATGTATCTACTGTGAGCTAGCCAGATTTATTTTCACACTCAAGTCAATGGGTCGGCAAAAAAAAACGGAAGTTACTCTGTGCGCATTCTGTTTCCGTTTTCATATGTCCGTATTCTGCAAAAAAAAATAGAACATGTCCTAATATTGTCCCCATTACGGACACGGATAGGACTGTTCTATTAGGGGCCAGCTGTTCCGTTCCGCAAAATAGGGAATGCACACGGACATCATCCGTAGTTCTTTGCGGATCCGTTTTTTGCAGACAGCAAAATACATACGTTTGTGTGCATGAGGCCTTCTAGCTCATATCTGTGGCGTCTCCAGTCCCGGTTTTGGCTCACAATCACATGTGAATGAGCCCTAGGGCCGCTTTCACACGAGTGTATTTGCAATCCGTATATGTCGCGGAATCCACTGCTAATGTTAATGAATTGGTCTGCTCTCATGGGCGGATCATTTCTGTCAGTAGTTGACATCTGCGGCATGTCCGTGTTTTTTTTTCCAAGTACTCACATTACAGTCTATGGGATTGCGTCACAAATGCAGGACGGAAGGAATACGCATCCTAATGGTAAATCATCTGGAATCCAGAGCCAGAATACATCCTATATACTCGCTGCTAAGGTGGTCGGCGCCATCTGCTGTCTGATAGTATTTATTGCAGATATTGTCTGAAGGGCTCATGCACACGACAGTATTTTGCCTTCAGTATACTGTCCGCTTTTTTAGTTCAGTATGCGGTACATATACGGAACCATTCATTTCAATGGTTCAGCAAAATAAACTGAAGTGTCTGTGTGCATTGCGTTTCAGAATTTCCGTACCGTGAAAAGATAGAACATGTCCTATTCTTGTCTGTAAATCACGTGGCTTTGCTCCATTCAAGTCAATGGGTTCGCAAAAAAAACGTATCCGTTCTGTTTTTGCAGAACCATCTATTGAAAATGTTATGCCCAGCACAATTTTTTTATATTTAATTACTGTATACTGTATATCGCATACGAAAAAACGTAACTGCAAAACATAAAGGAAACGGAAACACAACGGAAACAAAAAAAAACATAACAATGGATCCGTAAAAAATGGACCGCAAAACACTGAAAAAGCCATACGGTCGTGTGCATGAGCCCTAAAGGAAATGTGTCGCCACTTTTAAACATATTAGAGTCCATTCACACATCCGTGTGTGTTTTGCGGATCCACGGATCCGCAAAACACGGACAGCGGCAATGTGCGTTTCCGCATTTTGCGGACCGCACATTGCCGGCACTAATAGAATAATAGAAATGAATGGGTCCGCAATTCCATTCCGCAAAATGCGGAGCGTAATTGTGGATGTGTGAATGGAGCCTTAGGCCTCACGCACACGACTGTTGTTGTGTTCCGTTCCGCAAAATGAGCTTCCGTTGTTCCGTGATCCGTTTCCGTGTGTCTTCCTTTATTTTTGGACATAAAGGAAGGTAAAAAAAAAGTCAGACAGGTTTGCCATGCAAATGATAGGAATAAAACAGACGCGGACGTGCGGACGCGGATGACAATCTTGTGTGCCTCCGCGATTTTTAGCGGTCCAATTTACTTGAATTGGTCCGCAAACCGTTTTCCCCGGACAATAATAGGACAGGTTATATATTTTTTTTTTACGGACTGGAACCACGGATCACGGACGCGGATGGCAAACGGTGCACTATCCGAATTTCCAATGGCTCCAAAGAAATGAATGGGTCCGCACCTGAAACGCTAAAATCGGCGGAACGAACGTGGAGACAAACAAAGGTCGCGTGCATGAGGCCTTATTAAAATAATTTTTTATTAGGGTCCATTCACGCGTCCGTAAGTGTTTTGCGGATCCGCAAAACACAGACATTGGCAATGTGCAATCTGCAATTAGCGGACCGCGCATCGCCGACACTAAAATAGAAAATGCCTTTTCTGGTCCACAATTGCGGACAAGAATAGGACATGTTCTATGTTTTTCCGGGAATGGAATTGCAGATCCCGAAAATACGGATCCTGGAAATCCGTTGCAGCCCTATTGAAAGTAAATGGGTCCGCAAATTGCGGAACAGATGCGGACCCAAATTACGGACGTGTGAATGGACCCTTAGAAGTTGTCAGCTGTGCCGCGAATTTTTTTTGTCTGTGCAGCGGTAAAGAGAAATCTACAGGAGCTCTGATGGCGGCCTCTTCTAGCTTCCATCTTCAGGACAGTGGTGTTCCTCATCCTTCACCTCTGAGATGCTAGGAGACTTCACCTCTGAGTGGCTTCACTGAGGGACTGCGTGGAAGCTGCTGCCGGACGTTGTCCTCAGTGTGTACAAGGCAGCGGCTTCTGACCTCCTGTATAATGGCGCCAACCGTCCCCCTGCACACGCCATAGAGTATGTGCACGTCACATGTAGCACGGCTCAAGTATAGGAGATAGGCAAGGGCTACACAGCGACACTGGTCACGCGACACCTTTACCAAAGAAATTAATAGGATCGCCGCGGCAGTCAGAAGAAATCCAGCCGTGTTGGATTTCTCGCGACTGCCGCAGTGATCCCATTCATTTCTATGGAATCACCGCTTCTCAGCGATCCAGGTGTCGCGTGACCAGTGTCGCCGTGTAGCCCTTGCCATAGGGTCGCCTCCCGTCTATTGTCTCGTAACGCATCTACTGTCTGCCATAACTCATCTATGTGTGTCATGCACTGATACCCGACCCAGATACGGTCAAACATGGCAGCCCCCATGGAATTATTGTAAAGAAAAATAATATTCTAATAATGAAGTGGTTAATGGAAAAATAAATACAAGGTGACCATTGTACTTTAACCTAGATCTCCAGTGGACTCCTGGAGGAGAATTGTGGCCTGGATGGGTTGTCACATGCCTCTGCTGATGGTCAGGAGCCCACTTAGGCCTCATGCACACGACCGTTGTGTGCATCCGTGGCCGTTGTGCCGTTTTTTTGTTTTTTTTTCGCTGACCCATTGACTTTCGGAAAATGCACCGTTTTGCAGCCGAGGCCGTGATCCGAGTTTCCTGTCCGTCAAAAAAATATGACCTGTCCTATTTTTTTGACGGACAACGGTTCACGGACCCATTCAAGTCAATAGGTCCGTGAAAGAACACGGATGCACACAAGATTGGCATCCGCGTCCGTGATCCGTGGCCGTAGGCTACTTTCATACAGACGGATCTGAAGATCCGTCTGTATAAAAGCTTTTTCAGAGGTGAGTTTTCACTTCGTGAAAACTCAGATCCGACAGTATATTCTAACACAGAGGCGTTCCCATGGTGATGGGGACACTTCTAGTTAGAATATACTGAAAAACTGTGTACATGACTGCCCCCTGCTGCCTGGCAGGTGCTGCCAGGCAGCAGGGGGCAGATCCCCCCCCCCCCCTGTTTTTAACTCATTGGTGGCCAGTGCGCCCCCCCCCCCTCCCTCCCCTGTAGTTAACTCATTGGTGGCCAGTGCGGCCCCCCCCCTCCCTCCCCTGTAGTTAACTCGTTGGTGGCCAGTGGGCCCTCTCCCCTCCCTCCCCCTCCTAATTAAAATCTCCCCCCCTATCATTGGTGGCAGTGGAGAGTACCGGTCGGAGTCCCAGTGTAATCGCTGGGGCTCCGATCGGTAACCATGGCAACCGGGACGCTACTGCAGTCCCGGTTGCCAGGGTTACTTAGCAATTTGTAGAAGCATCATACTTACCTGCGAGCTGCGCTGTCTGTGTCCGGCCGGGAGCTCCTCCTACTGGTAAGTGACAGATTATTAGGCAACGCGTCGCACAGACCTGTCACTTACCAGTAGGAGGAGCTCCCGGCCGGTCACAGACATCGCAGCTCGCAGGTAAGTATGATGCTTCTACAAATTGCTAAGTAACCCTGGCAACCGGGACTGCAGTAGCGTCCCGGTTGCCATGGTTACCGATCGGAGCCCCAGCGATTAAACTGGGACTCCGACCGGTACTCTCCACTGCCACCAATGATAGGGGGGGAGATTTTAATTAGGAGGGGGAGGCAGGGGAGAGGGCCCACTGGCCACCAACGAGTTAACTACAGGGGAAGGAGGGGGGCTCACTGGCCACCAATGAGTTAACTACAGGGGAGGGAGGGGGGCCCACTGGACACCAACGAGTTAACTACAGCGGAGGGAGGGGGGGCCCACTGGACACCAATGAGTTAACTACAGGGGAGGGAGGGGGGGGCTGGCTACCAATGAGTTAACTACAGGGGAGGGAGGGGGGGCCGGCCGCACTGGCCACCAACGAGTTAACTACAGGGGAGGGAGGGGGGGGGGCGGCCGCACTGGCCAATAATGAATTAAAAACAGGCGGGGGGGGGTCTGCCCCCTGCTGCCTGGCCGCACCTGCCAGGCAGCAGGGGGCAGTCATGTTCACAGTTTTTCAGTATATTCTAACCTGAAGCGTCCCCATCACCATGGGAACGCCTCTGTGTTAGAATATACTGTCGGATCTGAGTTTCACGATCTAGCTCATATCCGACAGTATATTCTAACATAGAGGCGTTCCCATGATGATGGGGACGCTTCAAGTTAAAATATACCATCAGATTGGAGAAAACTCCGATCCGATGGTATAAAAGGGACTCCTGACTTTACATTGAAAGTCAATGGGGACGGATCCGTTTGAAATTGCACCATATTGTGTCCCAACGTCAAACGGATCCGTCCCCATTGACTTGCATTTTAATTCAGGATGGTTCCGTTTGGCTCCGCACGGCCAGGCGGACACCAAAACGACTTTTTTTTCATGTCCGTGGATCCTCCAAAAATCAAGGAAGACCCACGGACAAAAAAACGGTCACGGATCATGGACCTACGGACCCTGTTTTTGCGGACCGTGGAAAAATACTGTCGTGTGCATGAGGCCTTACTGTAGAGACTTTATTCCTGAAGACCACCCTCATAGTCCCCCCCGTCCACTCAGGATGCAGCGATATGGCTAAAGAGTTGTGAGGGCTTCCATTACTGACTCCAAATTCCGGATGACCAAGTTCTGAAGACAAAGCTAAGAAGCCATCACAGTTCAGTGTCAAGAAGATTTTTACAATCAGAGGATACTAAGACCCTTTGGAGGCCCAGGGCCCTTCAACTTGAGGAGACTCTATCCAAGGTAGTGGCAGTTGGGCAGACTGCACTGGGTAAACCTCCGAAGGAAAAAGTAGAAGACAGTGACACCTGATGTGAAATGAGGATGGGTCTGATTTAAGAGACCAGATGAAGCAGCCAGTGTGAGAGTCTGCAGGAGAACTAGAGACACGTCAGCGGTCAGATTAATCAGTTGCAGGTGGTACCTGGTGTACTGAAGCCGCGACTGAGGACCAGGGGCAGACTGGCCATAGACCCTTCAGGGAAACTTCCTGGTGGGCCGATGACCAGGTGCCGCCTGATGCCTCTTCATGGCCACCTGCTGGGTACTTAGCAACCTGATGCTCATCCTCAGCATTAATTAATGCTAGGAGCTTTAGGCACTTGTGGAACTGGCCAACGGCCGCTGGTTCCTTCCTGATCTCAATGGTATCACCGTCCTCAGGATGGTGATGCAGTTGAATGCTATGATGAGGTGGAGGTATTTTGCGCTGCTCTGCGGTATTTGCTTCTGCTGAAGCAGTATTTTCTGCTGCACTATAGTATAGTAATAGCCAGACTGGGGGGCGTAGCCTTTAGGGGAGGCAAACATGATGGGGGGCTGGTTTGAGGGAGCCCCCAGGGAAGCTAATTGGCTGTTTTAAGTTATGGGGGGCGTGGAGCAAGGGGTTAAATAGTCGAGGGTCCGGTGAAGGAGGCCATTTTATGGTGAATCGGAGCTGTACAGATCGCTACTCACCATGGACGTCGATTCGCTCATCGCCGATCTCAGGACGGCTGCAGCTGCTCGGGGACCCGGCTGGCTTCAAGAGCAGGTCCAGTCCACCTCAGCCAACTTTATCCTGGCCGTGGCGGTCCAGGACGCCGGCACGCCTCAGCCCACAGCTCTTCTCTAGAATGGACAGTAGTGGACTCTTCCGGATGTGAATCAATCATTCACTATCTGGCCGATTTCTTATGTGCTGGCCCCCCGGAATCCAGTGTGTGCTCTTTACTGCTGCACACGATGGAGGTGTTGTTTAATTCCTTCGGGGTACCCCTAGCGCCAGAAAAAACTGTAGGACCGACCACGGAATTGAGTTTCCTGGGCATAGTGATTGACTCAGTGAGGATGGAATGTAGGCTGCCCATGGACAAGGTTGAGGACTTAAAAATGGAAGTGGAAAGGGCGTGGCGACTAGAAAAAATTAGATTGCGGGACCTACAGTTACTCCTGGGAAAGCTCAATTTCGCTTGTCGGATCATTCCCATGGGAAGAATATTTAGTAGGCGTTTCGACCTTTTTTACGATGCTGCGGGGGGAGGTGGTTATAGGATTTACTGCGGGGGTCCGATGCCTAGATGGAAAGGGGCTGGGTTAAGAATTTAGCAATACTGGAACTTTTCCCCATTGTAGTGGCGGTAATACTATGGGGGAGGGATTTTAGGAACAAGAAGGTCCGTTTCCACTGTGACAACATGGGAGTAGGACAAGCGATCAACGGATTGTCGGCTTCTTCACTGTTAGTGGTATGCCTATTACAGAGGCTAGTCTTGGAGTGTTTGTCACCTAATGCTTGGGTAGTAGCAGTTCATGTACCAGGAGTCGACAACTGTATTGCTGATGCCCTCTCTCGTTCACAGTGGGAACGTTTCCGCCAGCTGGCCCCAGAGGCAGAGGAACACGGGCTGAACTGCCCGAGTTGCCTGTGAGAACTCCTGGAGACACTGTAGTGGGGCTCATACAGGCTTCACTCGCACCCGGTACGTGGGAAACATACAATAGGGCATGGCAATGCTGGGAAGAATGGAAGACAAGGTTGGGTGTTGAGACAGATGACTTCGAAATGCCAATGCTGTTGTTCATTGGCCATTGTACAGAGGAGGGGTGGTCTATCTCTAGAGTTAACAGTTGCATTTTCGCCTCAGGAATCTGCCGGACGTCACCAAGTCTTTTCTGGTAGTGAGGGCGTTAAAGGGTTGGCGGCGTTCTCAGTCGGGGGATGATGATCGTAGGCCGGTGTCTTTTGCCTTGCTTTTAAGGTTGGGGGAGCAATTAGACGGTGTCTGTGCCTCGCCTTGGGAGTTGCGTTTGTTTCGGTTAGCGTTTTCACTGGCATTTTTTGGGGCATTGCGTTTAGGTGAATTGGTTTGTCCGTCGGTTAAGAGACAGGGAGGTCTGTTCAGGGATGATGTGGACCTCTTTCCGGATAGGGTGGAATTTCGTATTAGAAGATCAAAAACGGATGGGGAGGGAAGAGGCCGCAAGGGATGTTCTTTTTGCGGTCCCGGTTTGTTCAATGTGTCCGGTATATTGCTTGCGGGAGTATGGGGTGGAGGTGCGGGGGACAACTTCCCCTCTCTTTGTGCATGCGGACAGGTCTTTCCTTTCCCGTTTCCAATTCACAGCTGTCTTCAAACTGTGTTTAGGGCAGTTGGGCATAGAGCTGGCAGGTTACTCTAGCCACTCCTTTATAATCGGGGCAGCAACGGAGGCGGCTAGACGGGGGCTGGGTCAGGACGTCATAAGGCGGATAGGGAGGTGGGAATCGATTAGTTTTAGATCTTACATACGTCCAGAACTACTGTGATACTGCGTTTTACTTTGTTTCATCCCGCATGGTATGCTTCTTTGATCTTATTATTTCGTTACAGATTCGGACCCAGCGTTAATCTGGACAATGGGTCATTCATACGTTTTCTGGGAGCCATCCGGGCAGCGGTTCGGCCGGATGGTCAACAGTTGGGGTTTGATCGATCGGTAGCACTGGTAATATGGTTGAGTCGTAGGGGAATGGTGTGGGGGGGTGTTGCCTGAGGTCCACAAGTTTGTTAGGATGGACACGGCACCGAATGTGTTGGTGTTGCACGTGGGGGCAACGATTTTGGAGTGCGGCCATGGGGGAATTAGTGAAGGACGTAAAGTTTGATTTACTCCGGTTGTGGGCGTTTTTCCCGGGTTTAATTTCCGTTTGGTCAGACATCGTTCCCCGAAAAGTGTGGAGAGGAGCACGTTCTGTGAAAGAGATTAATAAGGCTAGGCTAAAAGCTAACCGGGCCATAGGGCGGTTTATGGCAAGGAATGGGGCAGTGGTAGTAAGGCATACTGAATTGGAAAAAGGGGTCGGGGCTTTTTGGCGGTCTGACAACGTTCACTTGAACGCAGTTGGGATAGACATGTGGTGCCTGGCGATACAGGAGGGCATAGAGACAGCTCTGCGGATGTGGAGGGACGCACAGGCTTAAGGGTCAAGCAAGTGCGTTCGTGGCGGTGGGAGGTCCTTGAAGTTGGAGAAATTCAGGTGACGAGGATGGGAGGGCTCCACGGGTGGGGCTGGACTCCCATGGCTGGTGGTCGGTTGTAGCGGAATTTGGGCGAGCCGTCAGTGGTGCCTCCAAGCTGGCGCTCAACGGCAGGGTGCAAGTCGGCTTAAACATACTGGCGAAAAATTCCTAGGTTTGGGGCTTCCAGGACCTCCCCCATGTTACTGCCACGACCATGTTTATGGCCGTGACTCCTTGGGAGCCGCATACAGTTGCCCGCGGTTTGGGTTGTAGTGTCAACCGCAGCTGGAGGCATTATGTGGTTAGCCTCAAGTGCGGTTTCCGCGGACAACAGCTATGTGTGCGGTCCCCTTGGAGTTTTGTGCGTGTTTGGATGCACTGTTGTATGTCTGGTGTGCACTCTGTGTTATGTGTGGTGTGCACTGACATCTTTCCTACACTGTGGTTGCCCGTGGCAACGTTTGGTTGTAGTTGTACATGTGGTGGCAGTGTCCCGGCCTTCGGGCTGACTCCCAGGACATGAGTGCCACCCATGTCGTTGCCTGTGGCAACAGCCACAGTGTGTTTCGTGTTTTGGACACTTCTCCTTTTAAGTTGTGTTTTCCCTTCCCTGGTGCTGGAAGGGTTAACTCCCTTCCCAGTGTGTGTGTGTGTCACTGGGTGTGTCCGACTGTGGGTGTGGCTTCTTGGCCTATAAAGCCTCACTGTTAGCACAGGTCTGAGGGTTGCTTCAGCCATGCTTAGCTGGCGCAGCCTCCTGTGTTTTCTACCTGCCAGTGAGAGCCACCCCTGTGGTCATAAAGATATTGTCACATTATGTTTATGTCTTGTTGTGTGTGATGTCCATGCGATGTTCTGTTGGGACTTACCTTTTGTTGTTTTGTGCAGCTTATGGTTCTGGATCCCTGTGTGCACAGGGATCCAGTCAGCAAGGCTGTGGCAGGTAGGTGGAACTACTTAGTTTGCCTGCCATTTCCGTAAGTCTGTTTGTGTTCCCCTTTTCCCAGCAGCTTGGCCATTGAGACCCCTGTTCCTCCGTGTCCTGGAGGAACAGGCCGTCTTACCCTGACTCCTAGTCCAGGGACCGGATGGAGGGCGAGTTAGGGATCCGAGGTTCCGGAGCATGGGTCCTCCTACCTTAAAGGTCGGCCCATGCAGCTAGGAGTTAGGGTCAGGTTAGGGACACGTTAGGAGGTGACCTGCTCCCTAATCCTGTCTTCCTGGCCGAGCAGCCTAACATCATCTGGCATCGCACGGCTGAGGGTTTTCCCCATCCTCAGCCGTGACAGTTACTCAGGGAAATGTTGGGAATAAGTTGGCTATATATCTTAAGGTTATGTTTTGTAAAAAATAAAAGGTTATTTATGTATGTGTTTGTAATAAAACGGTTGCTCCAACTTAGTGTCCGTGTCTTATTGGGGTTCGGACAAGGCCAGCTTATGGGGATCGGGCTGGGGGTAGGGGAGTCAGGGGCTAGTAAGCAATAGATCAAGGAGGGCGAGCGGAGAATAACCAATACCTCGTCACGTAGACTCATATGCGGTACAGCCTTCAGGCAGGCTGTTCTAGCCAGGAATTGGCCAGAAAAATCCTCTGCTCACAGTGGTTTCTGTCCAGCCAATTCTTGGCATATTTGCCAGGTTGCGAACGGATTAATAGTTAATGGGAGTAGCGGGCATTTCGGTAGCATCTGGTAATGCCGGATCTGGAGAATTCCAACAAGCTGTTCTCTGCCGGAACAGCCTGCTGGAATGCTGTGCTGCAGTGGCCTTAGGCAGATAGATTTACTTGTTCCTGGATCCTTGTGTTCCTGATGGAGGCACGCGTTACTTCCCAGATATTGCACTGATGATAATCGCATTGCTGTGAGGTCCCATTCTAACTTGTTCTGTAACGCCCCAGAGGTGCATTACCACCTTTCACACCTCTCCACTATCTCCTATGGTTGATTCAATGTTATCGTGTGTATTTATTCTAGGTTCAAACACTGTGCATTTTCTTTTTTGCAACTGTGTGTAAATGTAATGTTCCTGGTTCACCAGCAGATGGCAGCAGTAATGGCAGAGCTACTTTGCATAGAATGGAACCTTCTATCCATTCTAGCCCTCTCTAGAGAGGGAGGAGTTACCCCCTCAATGGGTAAGGCAGCAGGCCCTCGTCCCTGCTGGATGAGCCCTGCAAAAGTGAGAATAGTGTACACCCTCCTAGAGGAAGGCAGTGTGCCAGCCAGCAGAGCACCCCTAAGCTCTGCTGGACAGGGAGGCCAAAGCTGCAAGCCTCACAAGCCAGGAGTAGAGTTCCTTGGTTAAATATAAAGACAGACCAGACTACAGAAAGCAAAGTTCAGCAGAAAGGAAAGGTTTCCATTGAATCCTGTTAGCACAGCAGAGCCAGAGAGCAACAGATGTAGCAGCGCCGAGTGTGTTTGTCTGCCAGAATTCATGCCAAAGCTTGCTGGTAACCAAGACAAAGTTGAAATATTGTTTCCTGATGAACATTTATTCAAGTAAAGCTGTTATCAACTTCAATATAAGGTCTAGACTAGAATTTATTTCATCACTCCCTGTGTGAACTATCCCTTTTTCTAGGGTTCCAGCGAATCCAGGTAGGAGCACAGGGACAAGTGCAACACTATTAAAGGACATTATAGACTACCCTTACACCACTCTGGCATTCCTACACCTGAGTACCATCATATCACTGAAGGGGGCCCTGTGCCCTGGTTGCTGCAATGCAACTGGCGTTATGACAAAACCATTGACTTTATTTTCCCTCTTAAAGGGACCCCCATGGCTGCTGGTGTAGCGCTGCAGTTCTAGATCTCAGCTGTCAAAAGCTTGATGGGAAAATGTATTCTGGGTCTGAGAAGCCAACTGGTGTGGAGAGTGCTCCTGGATAAAGTGCTAAACGAAAAGGAGGAGCAAGGCGACGCTGCTCCTGCACCCCAACAAGTGTTGGATAAAGACAAGCAGCTGGAATTTCAAGTCTTTAAAAAATTTCGCAAGTGCGCAAGTAGCCTGCGCGGATCCGTTCAGACTTTCAATGTAAAGTCAATGGGGGACGGATCCGCTTGAAGATTGAGCCATATGGTGACATCTTCAAGTGGATCCGTTCCCATTGACCTTCATTGTAAGTCTGAACGGATCCGCACGCCTCCGCACGGCCAGGCGGACACCCGAACGCTGCAAGCAGCGTTCAGCTGTCGGCCTGTCCGTGCGGAGGCGAGCGGAGGGGAGGCTGAACGCCGCCAGACTGATGCAGTCTGAGCGGATCCGCCTCCATTCAGACTGCATCAGGGCTGGACGGAGGCGTTCGGGTCCGCTCGTGAGCCCCTTCAAACGGAGCTCACGAGCGGACCGACGAACGCTAGTGTGAAAGTAGCCTTACTGAGTAGGGCAGGCAGCGTGAAAGTACCTTGTCTGGTCCAAGGGGAATCAAAGGGAAAGTGTCATGAGAAAATGACCTGTTGTTTAAGTGCCGTTTTTATGTTTAACATATTTTTTAAGAACTTTTGATGTTATTTTTCATTTTCCACATCGCTATCTGTATATAAACAAAATCCCTAAAATCCTGCAGTTTCAGTAAGCCTAGACTTCTTGGTCTGTACAGATCAATTTACTGCAGTTTAGTGATAGACGAACATCGACCGGGACGGTACGTGATTAGAGTTGAGCGGACACCTGGATGTTCGGGTTCGACGGGTTCGGCCGAACTTCACAAAAAAGTTTGAGTTCGGGACCCGAACTTGACCCCGAACCCTATTGAAGTCAATGGGGACCTAAACTTTTGAGCACTAAAATGGCTGTAAAAATTGTCATGGAAAGGGCTAGAGGGCTGCAAATGGCGTCAAAATGTGGCTAAGAGCATGGCAAGTGGATAGGTAAATGACTTTAAATAACATAAAATATGTAAAAATAAAAAATAATAATCTTGATCTAGGAGGACCAGGTTCATATGGAGTAGGAGGTTGAGGAGGCGGTGGATGTGGCGGTGTAGGTGGAGGAGGAGGTAGCCTACACTGCATTGGGAAAACATTGGGAGATATAACCTGTGATGACCCCTCCAGTCAGGCTAAACACACGTTCAGACAATACACTGGCGCAGGGCAGGCCAGCACCTCCAAGGGTAAAGGGCAAGCTCAGGCCATGTGCCCAACCTGGAGTTAAAGGGGCAGACCTATCAGTCAGTACGTGTAGGTGTGTGCACACATACTGCCCCACCATGTCGCACGTCCCCGTGATGTCCACGATCCAATTGGATATCTACTCTATCAACTTTCGATGTTCTTTTCTGCGCCTACCATGGTGATCACGGGTGGCGGGGAATCAGGGTTCCAGGCCGGAGAAAGAGAGACCACATCCAAGGGAGATAAATCGATTACATTTTATTGTGATTGAGCGGAAATGTGGGAAAAGTTATTAAAGCAGCAGAATCGAAGTAAAGGAGGGGGCACACGGTAATTACCCACTCCCACCTCGGGGAGGTAGTGACGATAAATAACAATACAGGACTCTTAAGATGCCCTGTTATTGGAATGATTGATAAAAAATTATAGGGAATGTCACTGGGGTATTTAGGATTTGAAAACTTTAGCCAGGAGAGGCCCTGCTGCCGCTTTGTTGACTCTAGATAACTTCTGCCTGATCGCACGTCCCTGTGACGTCCACCATCCATTTGGATATCTTCTCTATCAACCTTCGAAAGAGAGAAAGAGAGACCACATCCAAGGGAGGTTAATTTTTTTAAATTAAATATGATCGAGCGGAAAAGTGGGACAAATTATTGAAGCGCAAATGTGGGACAAGTTATTAAAGTTTAAGCAATGAATGAAAGGATTTGGCGCGCATCAATTAAAGAAGAATTTTTTAAATTGAATTCCCTGTCACCTATGCAGAGCAGGGGTTTTGTATATGGCAAAATTGGTAAAATGTAAACTTGTAACAGGTGATTTTTTGAAATTTAGGTCCCTATCACCTATGCAGAGCCGGGGTTTAATCACTGCAAAAATGGTCAAATGTCACCCAAGAATGTAACAGACAAATTAATGATTTTTTTTTACTTGTCTACTAGGTAAAGCAGGGGAATATCACAGCCAAAAATTGGTGAATTTCAACCGAATATGTAACAGGCAAATTAATGTTTTTTTTTTACCTGTCTACTAGGTATAGCAGTGGTATATCACACCCATAAATTGGTTCGCATGTTCGGCAAATCGCAAACGCGCAAAGTTTGCCGCAAAACGACCGGGGGGCGAACCGCAAGGCCATCTCTACTGCAATTACCTGCTTATCTGTCATTCTAATCCTGACTGTAATGATATCACCTCTGTGTATAGATAAGACATGATCCACCATTCACAATAGGTGATTGTTAGAGCTTATCTATTCTTTCTCTGGCCCATGGGCTGCCGGAAAGCAATTTTCTTAATGCTTTCTAAATGCTGTTAAGAGCAGCTCAGGCAAGATGGCCGCCCCCCTTATATTGTTCAGGAAACAGAATAAAAAAAATCTTCAATCAGAAAATAAAATAAGATTAGAAAAAAAGGAAATGTGCCCCTATCTGCTTTTAACCAGCAGAACAAAGTTTGAATTACACATTTCCTTTAAGTTCTGTGGCTTTACTCTATGGCACTAATTCAGAATTACAAGGGCCATCGTCTAGATAGTGTCAGCATTACAATGAGATGGAGTCACTCTGGCCTGGAGCCTTCTCAGAGCATCGTAAATGTCACTAAACAGATGGCTGTCCTGATGCCATTAATTGTAAGGGTCTTCCTATTCTCAAGGATCCAGTAGCAAATGAGTCACAATGGTGGATGGAGCCTGCAGAGTTTGGCTCCGCAACAACAACGGTGTGACTAATGAGCATTGGACCTCCAGAAACTACAGCAGAGCAGTTTCTGAAGAGATACCGCTAGAGGGTCCTAAATTGTTGTCAAGCAAACAGAGGGAGCAAGCACCAATGTACAGTATGCCATTTATAACGTCCCCACACCCTCAGACACAGATGGAGTTAGGTCTAGTGGAGCTGTCGTAACGATGCCGCTCTATGACGGCATTGTTTTCTCAGCCACTCTCCATAACCATGGTGTTGAAAATGCTGCAACAACATGGACTGAAACTAAAACCAAATAAGTGTCATGTGTTCAGAGATAGCATCAAGTACCTGGGGCAGGGGAAGAGTCCAGCCTGGGATCCCATAGTCAGGGGGTGCAACAGTGGCCCACTCTGGACTCTGTTCCTGGGTCTGGTCTTCTACTACTGACATTTGAGCAGAGACTTTGCTCAGGTAACTGCATAACTTACTAAATGGATGAAAACCAAAAATTACAAAACAGAGCACCCTGAACCCTGAGGAGGAACCGGCACTCTATGAGCCTCGGTATTGAAGACTTTTGGTTTAAGTAGACGTCAATAAGCTATTTCTATAGAATACAAGTGGAAACCTGAAGGTACTGGAGTGTGGTCTAGGCTAGGCTTTGGACTGGGATAAAAAGAGCAAAAGGAAAGAAAAAATAGAGTCTGATTGAAACCCCAGATATTCTCTAGGGGAGCGCCAATGTGAAGGATAGTATGTTATATATTCTGATATAGTGATTATACAGTTATGAAAGAACGTGCCCCTAGAAAAGCTGGTGTAGAACAAAGTAGAACACAAGGACCCCTCTAGATGCTGATAGAGCTGCCCTCTATAAGAATTCCCAGTCACAGCAGGGTGCAAAGGGACCATATGGAACAGGCGAGGAGAAGGATAGTCACTTCTATCCTTAGGACCAGGATAAGTGAGAATAACAGCAATGGAGCGAGGCGCAGACATAGCGGAGTGCGCATTGACTTGGGGGGAAGACCTCAGGCTAGGAAGGGGTTAAGTTCAGGAAGCTTGCTGGGGGGAGGAGTAGTATTTTCACGGGCAATATATAGGGTTTGGGGGAGTGGTTTGGGAGGCAGTCGTCATTGGAAGGCAGAGTGTTTTAGCGGCAAGATGTCATCTCTGGAGGATCTTTTGGCGGCGGTCAGGGCTGCGGTGCAGGAGCATGGTGCGGAGCGTCTGCAGGAGACCATTCAGGCGGCTCTTATCCCTTCATCCGAGGTGGCGGTGGCGGCGCGTCCCTACAGGGCCAGAAGGTCTGTCCCCCCTGAGCGTCTGAGTTCGGAGTCCACCCCCCGAGTGCGTCGGCGTCTCCGGAGTCCCCCTGTGAACCCTCCGCTGCGGTGCCGGTGCTCGGCGCTGCACCCAGACGCAGCGGGAGGACCTCGTCTGTGCGTGGTGGAGCGGCGGGAGAGGGCCGGGCTGATCCCGGTCCCGTCTCCCCGGCAACTAGAGGCAGAGATCGTGGACAGCGGGTGCCACCCCTGGTGCGGTCCGGCGTGGGGAGCGAACCCTTGCGGCCTTACCTGCTGTTAGGAGGAGCGGTGCGGTCGGGCAGTCTGGCAGCCTGGGCCTTCCTGTGAGCAGGGCGGAGAGGTCTTCTGCGCCGCGGCCGGCGGCTTCCGGTCGGCGGCAGGAGCGTTCGAGGTCTGGTGAGCGTGGAGGAAGGGGAGTTCGGCGCATGCGTCGTGGCCCCTGGTGGTGAGTCGGCGTCATGGCAGCGTGGAGGGGGCCATGGTGGTGGCTCCGCCCCCTGACAGCTTGCTACAGGACGCGGCTTTCAGCGGTCATGCTGAAGAGCAAGGGATGATTGTCGGAAGTGGAGGATGTGCGGCCCTGTCTGGGGGACTGTGTGGCGTGGGATTTCCTGGATGACGGTCACCTGCAGGCGCAGGGGGATTTGGAGCTGTCGCCATTAGAGGAAGGGGAGGTGGAGCCGTGTGGAGATTCAGCGGCAGGCGCTATGGACGTTCCTTTGAGGGAAGAAGCCGTGCCGTGCAGGTCGACTACGCCACTGATGACGTCTGGGAGGAGTTCCGCAGCTGCCGGTGATGTTATCCGGGGACGGCCAGGTGAGAGATCGGCGGGTCAATGCCATGTTGTGGGGGGTGTGGGTGCTGTTGCGGATGCTGTGGGGGGTTCTGATGTCTTGATGCGGGAGGCATTGTCGGGTATGTTGTCGTTGTTGTCTCGTTTGGGTTCTGGGTCTGGGGCGTCTCCGGTGCCAGTCTGGGCTCCGGTACAGGCTGTGGGGCAGGGGCCGGCGCGGGGTTCCGTGGGGGTTGGTGAGGACGCCATTGCGGGGGGTACTCAGGCATCTGGGTCAGGTGTGGTAGCGAGGGTTGTGGGCGACGTGGGTGATGGTGTTCGGTTGGCGAACGCGGCTAAGGGCGAGATTTATGTGTGTTTTAAGGGGCCGCTGGGGGCTCACTTGAAGCAGGAGATTAAAGAGAAGATATGGAGGGATGAGTATGTGGAATTTTTTCGTTGCTTCCATTGGAGAAGTTTAATTTGGCTGGGGTAAGCTGGACAAGAGTAAGAAGGAGGAGGAGGAAAGGAGGCGGTACAGGCTGATTCCGCGTACCTTTCAAAATTGGCTTCAGGCCTTTGCAATTCTGGCTAGTGTAGTTGGGGAGAAGGCGCCGGGGCACTGCTCTGCGCTGTTCTGTTATATGGATGCCATCGGTGAGGCGCATCGGACGTGTGGCGTGGCTTAGGTATGACGAGCAGTTCCGGCAGCGGAAGGCGGTCAGGCCTAACATTCGTTGGGACCACAAGGATATTGGTCTGTGGATGCGATTGATGGCGGCACCAAGGGGGGGTTCCCAGCCCTTTCGTGTGGGGGCCGGGGGTGCCTTGGCCTCGGAGTCCTCGGGGGGAAATAGGAGGGGTTGTTGTTGGCAATACAATGAGGGACATTGCAGGTTCTTGTCCGACTGTCGGTACAAGCACGAGTGCTCCGGCTGCGGTGGTTCACATAGCTTGTCGCGATGTTTCAAGCGGGGAAAAGGTAAGGGATCCGAGGTTGTGCAGAAGAGGGGTGACGCCGGTGAGGGTGGCCGAGATGGAGCCTTATTTAAGGATGTATCCAAATAAGGAGGCTGCGCAGTTGTTGTTGGCGGGGTTTACCGAGGGTTTTGTGATTCCCTGCGGTTTGGTTGGTGTTAGTCGGGCTCTGCGGAATTTGTCCTCAGCGTTGCGCCATCCGGCCGTGGTTAGGGACAAGATTGCGAGTGAGATTGCTGCTGGCAGGGTAGTGGGCCCCTTTGTGGAGTGTCCTTTGATGGATTTGTGGGTTTCTCCTTTGGGTTTAGTTCCAAAGATGGTATAGCGGATGAGCTGTGTTCAGTTTCGTACACGTCTTTTGATGAAGCGGTGCGGTGGGTGCGACGTTTTGGGCAGGGTGCCCTACTTGCGAAGACGGACATTGAGGCCGCCTTTCGGTTGTTGCCTATTCACCCTGATAGCTTGCATTTACTTGGTTTTCAGTGGGATGGCTGTTACTACGTTGATTGTTGTTTGCCGATGGGTTGTGCGATTTCGTGTTCTTTGTTTGAGGCGTTCAGTTCTTTTCTGGAGTGGGTGATAAAGAAGGAGGCGGGTTGGAGTTCGGTCTTGCACTACCTGGATGATTTCCTGTTTTTGGGTCCGGCTGGATCTAGGGTGTGTTCTGTTCTGTTGCATACCATTGAGAGGGTGGCGGCGCGTTTTAGGATTCCATTGGCGGCTGATAAGACTGAGGGCCCCTCCACGGTAATAAAGTTTTTAGGGATTGAGATAGATAGTGTGGCCATGGAGTGTCGTTTGCCTGTTGATAAGGTGTCTGGTTTGTTGGATGACGTGGTGTTTTTGCGGAAGGCGAGGAAGGTCCAGCTCAAGCGGGTCCAATCGGTTTTGGGGAAATTGAATTTCGCTTGTCGCATCTTGCCAATGGGGCGGGTGTTTTGTCGTCGTTTGGCGCTTGCTACGGCGGGTGTTGTCGCTCCTTTTCATTATTTGCGCTTGCCTGCTGCGGTGAAGGAGGATTTGGTGGTGTGGGAGGCCTTTTTGTCGGAGTATAATGGCCGGTCGGTGTGGATGGAGGCGGTGGTTGGTAGTGTTGATTTGGACTTGTTCTCTGATGCGTCGGGTTCGTTTGGCTATGGGGTCTTTTGTCAGGGTCAGTGGAGTGCGGGGGCGTGGCCGGTAGAATGGAGGCGGGCCGGTTTCCTTACTAACTTGGTCTTGTTGGAGCTTTTTCCTATTGTTTTGGCTACCGAGTTGTGGGGGGACAGGCTTCGGAACCGGCGGATTCGTTTCTATTGTGATAACATGGGTGTTGTGCAGGCAATTAATAGTCAGACGGCGAACTCGCCTTCGGTGTTGAATTTGCTGCGACATCTAGTATTGCGGGGCTTGCAGTTGAATGCGTGTTTTGTTGTGGTGCATGTGCCTGGGGTGGATAACTCACTTGCTGATTCCCTTTCTCGCTTTCAGTGGGATCGGTTTCGCAGCCTGGCGCCGGGTGCCGAGGTCGAGGGGTTGCCCTGCCCCCAGTGGCTCTGGAGCGTGGCCTTGGGGTGTCGGCGGGCCTGATTAGACAGTCTCTGAGTAGAGGTACGTGGTCGGCCTATTCTTCAGTGTGGGCGTTGTGGGAGGAATTGATTGAGCGGATGGGTGGTTGCAGTTCCTTTTGAGGATTTTCGGATGTTGTTGGTTTTTGGGTGGGTCAGTCTTATGCGGCTGGTTTGTCTTTTTCGGTTGCGTCAAAGAGGGTGGCGGCTGTTGCCTTTTGGTTGCGCTTGAGGGGCTTGGCCGACGTGTCTAGGTGTTTTATGGTGCGCCAGGCCTTGAAGTGTTACCGTCGTAGTGTGGTGCGGAAGGATGGTCGGAGGCCGGTTTCTTTTGCGGTGTTGCAGTTGCTGTGGAAGGAAGCGGGGTCGGTTTGCAGGTCGGCGTACGAAGTGTGTCTGTTTAGGGCGGCGTTTGCATTGGCTTTTTTCGGGGCTTTTCGGATTTCGGAGCTGGTGGCTGCTAGTCGCACGAGTGGGGGCGGTTTGTTGTGGGAGGATGTTGTGCTGGTGGATGGTGCTTTGAGATGTTTGCTCCGCAGGTCTAAGACGGATCAGGTGGGTAAGGGTGTGGTGTTGTGGCTTAGGCCGCTTGCGGGGTCGGTTGTTTGCCCGGTGCGGTGTGTCAGGGAATTTTTGGCATTGCGTCCGGGCGTTCCGGGTGCGTTGCTGGTTCATGTGGATGGTTTGTGTTTGTCTCGGTTTCAGTTTGTGGCTGTTTTTAGGAGGTGTTTGTCGGCCGCGGGTCTTCCGGCTAAGGATTTTGCATCGCACTCATTTAGGATCGGGGCCGCGACCGAGGCTTCCAGGTGGGGGCTTGGAGAGGAGGTTATAAAGCGTATAGGGCGGTGGGAGTCTGATTGTTTCCGTTCATATGTTAGGCCTCATCTCTTATGATGTTTGGGGGTGGAATTGTTTTATTGGCTGATTTGTGTGGTTGGAGTTGTCGGGGACGGTTTTGTTTTATTTTGACTTTGTTTGTTTCGTTGCAGGGACGGCTCCTTGTCTGGCATGGATTTTGGGCATTCATACGTCTACTAGGGGGCTTTGCGAGCTGACGTTCGGAGGAACGGCCGTCAATTGGGTTTTTCGATGGAGGAATTGCAAGTTCGGTGGATTGGTATAAGGGGGCTTATCTGGGGGCGGATTTTGCCTGAAATTCATACGAACGTCATGTTGGATTGCCAGCCTGATGTTTTGGTTTTGCATGTGGGTGGCAATGATTTGGGGGTACGTCGGTCGCGGGACGTGATTCGGGACATTAAGTTGGACGTGTTGCATTTGGTATCGGAATTTCCGGATTTGCTGTTGGTATGGTCGGAGGTGGTGGCACGGAGTAGTTGGCGTTTTGCAAGATCGGTGGAGAGGATCAACAAGGCTCGGGCGAAGTTAAACAAGGAGGTGGGGCGTTTTGTTCGCAGGCAAGGTGGCGTGGTGGTTCGTCATCGGGAATTGGAGGCGGCGTCGCCTCAATTCTTGAGATCTGATGGCGTGCACCTTAACGATGTGGGGATTGACATGTGGGCCTTAGGTATTCAGGAGGGGTTGGAGACTGCTCTGAGGGTGTGGCAGGACGCCCACAGGTGAGGTGTCACCGGTGGTCTTCTGGTGGCTGATTGATATGAGATCCTGGGGGAGCAATACAATGGTTTAAGAGATGCAGGACATGTTGGAGCCTGTATCTCATGTGGTTTGTGAATGCCGAGGATGGGGCTCCTGTTTGGGCTAAAAAGGCCTACAGGAGGAGATACTTGGATACTTCAAGGATTTGGTGCCCTTGGGTCGGTGAGTGCGGCCAAGGGTAACTTTGAAGTATAAGGAGAGATGATTACGGAAGATACCGCTTGTTGGGGTTGCCCTCCAGGATCCTTGTTATGGTATAATTGCTCATAATGTTGAAGGATGTATTAAAGTGTTTGTTGTTATTATTATTATTTGTGTGGATAATAAAGTTGGCCGTAATGGTCATTTTACCAAGCAAGAAGGTGTCAGTGTGGTTATTGGTAAGTAAGGGGGTTTGGTGAATCTAGCCGGAGGAGAATTCTTCCATCCTAGTAAGTCATGAATTACTGCCTATGCAATCAGGATATTGGGGGACGGGGAAAACTCAACAACTACAGCTGGTTAATTGAAACTACTGGCAGTTGTCTGGGCTGCAGATATCGTCAAGGAGCCAAGTCTGAACTGTGAAAGGTAATAATCCTTTGATTTACTTGAACACTGCCCAAGTGTAAAGTTTCTGAAGCTGACATCCCAGCTGGTCCCATAATTACTGGATTGGAGATAAATCTGGTGACCGGGCAGCCAAGGAAGTGTTGTGATCTGGAGAAGACATTTTAAGGAAACCCTTGCTGTGTGTGGGCGAGCATTGTCCTGATGATAAACGTCAGTTGGAAGCTCTGCCATGAGAGGAATACATGTGGTGGCAGTGGGATGTCCTGCACCTATCACTGAGCTGTTAGTGTCCTCGTATCACTACTAGGGGTGACCGACTGTCATATTCGATGGCTCCCCCAATCATCATAACAGCAGTTCTCAGCCCTGCCATGAGAGGATCATGTGGCGGCAGGATGTCCTGTACATTTGACTGAGCTGTTAGTGTCCTTGTATCACTACTAGGGGTGACCGACTGTCATATTCAATGGCTTCCCCAATCCTCACACCAGCAGTTCTCAGCCCTGCCATGAGAGGAAGACATATGATGGCAGTATGTCCTGCACATATCACTGAGCTGTTAGTGTGCTCATATCCCTACTAGGGGTGACCGACTGTCATATTCGATGGGTCCCCCGATCATCATAACAGCAGTTGTCAGCCCTGCCATGAGAGGAACATGTGGCGGCAGGATGTCCTGTATATATCACTGAGCTGTTAGTGTCCTTGTATCACAACTAGAGGTGACCGACTGTCCTATTCGATGGCTCCCCCGATCATCACACCAGCAGTTGTCAGCCCTTCCATGAGAGGATCATGTGGCGGCAGGATGTCCTGTACATATCACTGAGCTGTTAGTGCGCTCATATCCCTACTAGGGGTGACGACTGTCATATTCGATGGCTTCCCCGATCATCACACCAGCAGTTCTCAGCCCTGTCATGAGAGGAAGACATGTGATGGCAGGATGTCCTGTATATATCACTGAGCTGTTAGTGCGCTCATATCCCTACTAGGGGTGACGACTGTCATATACGATGGCTTCCCCGATCATCACACCAGCAGTTGTCAGCCCTGTCATGAGAGGAAGACATGTGATGGCAGGATGTCCTGCACATATCACTGAGCTGTTAGTGTGCTCATATCCCTACTAGGGTTGACGACTGTCATATTCAATGGCTCCCCCGATCATCATAACAGCAGTTGTCAGCCCTTCCATGAGAGGAACATGTGGCGGCAGGATGTCCTGTATATATCACTGAGCTGTTAGTGCGCTCATATCCCTACTAGGGGTGACGACTGTCCTATTCGATGGCTCCCCCGATCATCACACCAGCAGTTGTCAGTCCTGCCATGAGAGGAAGACATATGATGGCAGTATGTCCTGCACATATTACTGAGCTGTTAGTGTGCTCATATCCCTACTAGGGGTGACGACTGTCCTATTCGATGGCTTCCCCGATCATCATACCACCAGTTATTAGCCCTTCCATGAGAGGAAGACATGTGATGGCAGGATGTCCTGCACATATTACGGAGCTGTTAGTGTCCTTGTATCCCTACTAGGGGGGACGACCTATACGATGGCTCCCCCGATCATCATAACAGCAGTTGGGGAGCTGTGTCGCTCCACAGCAAAGGCAGGATTGAAGTGTTCACCACAAGGCCTTCATACTTAAACCCAACCATCGTCAGATCCCAAACAGAACCTGGATTCATCACTAAAGACTATATGGTTCCAGTCCATAAGGTCCAGGTTTCTTGCTAATCTCCTGGAAATGGTCCAGACAGAGACAGAGGTGTGTAATGAAGGGGTCGCGTGTCTGGATGTCAGACAATGAAACTGTAGGAGCTGCTTGTCCTTGTCAGTGGATCAAACGGTTCTCTGTACTTGTGGTCTGTCTGGGACGTCCAGAGCCTGTTCACCATGTATGCCCTCATGTAATCACTGCTCCCAACATCTCCTAACAGCTTGGTCAGCATGCCCTAGATGGTGGAAATTCAATGGAATGACCATCCTGCTTCACTTAATCCAGTGATGCGGCCCCTCTCGAAGTCTGTCAACTGGGCAAAATGTCAAGTGCATGATAGATGCATGTCTAGCAGTAAACAATCTGCCACTAAGAGGTATACTACCCAAAAGTGGCCCCTGAGAGTCTTTTTAATAGGGCAGTGGGGGAAGCACTTTTATGCCAGTGCAGCAAATCCGACACGCTTCTGTTCCTGATAATACAACAGTCTGCATCCGTTAGGGCATTGACTGGATACCCCCTATGAGGCGGGGTGGTAACCTCGAGCTGCAGTTACAGGAGAGAGAGAGATGGCTTCGATCCGTCGCCTGAACACCCTGCAACCGAATGGACAAGATTATTGTATAGATTAATGGGAGTTACAATTATGCAGAAGAATAGTTTTCCTGTATGACCTCCATCTAATATATTTTTCTGTTTCCCCCACAGGGTCTGAGCCGTCTGATAACGGGTGGCGACCCCCGTGAAGCACGCCCCACGGTCCATGTATTTCTTCCATACTCTGGTATCGGTCGCTCTGAGAGAATTGTGAATAATATAGTATTAGTGCCAATTCAGCCTGCCGCACACAACCACCGCAGTCGAACCTAAGGTCCGTCACTCTGACGTCACCGCCCTGTTATTACATGGCTTATCTCGTTCCCCCTAGTTTTAGTGTGCGCTTGCGCGCACCTCCTTTCTTATTTTGGGCTTCCTTGCCCTTACCTAATATGGCTCCCACGTACATCCTCTGCCTCAATATGCCTGCGCATGCCGCAGGCAATACATATGCGGCTATACCTGCTCACTCCCTTCTTCTGCCGGCCCGCTCACTGGGCCCGCCCTTCTTCTTCCCTGCCCGACCCGCTCACTGCGGGTGGTATCCGCAGGGTTAATATATGTGCGTGCCGCCATTGGCGGCCCCATGCGCCTGCGCCATTCTCGCACCAACCAGAATCGCCCCCTGCCTATCTAACATGGCGCCCTACACGTCCCACCAGCGCCGGCTCTTTCCTCGGTCCAGTGGACACTCTTCTGGTTAGCCCATTTTACCCCTATCACTGCAGGCCGTTCTTATGTGGCGCCGTCCGGCCTTTCTCTTGTGCGTCGGTTTATACCGTTGCCATATTCTGCTTTACCCTTTATTGCTGGCTATAGAGCTCCCCCCATTATCTGTCCCCCCACTAGTGTTCTCTGAATTATGTTCAGCGTTACACTGCCCCCTGGTGGTCACTTTTTACTCTGTCAATCAGATGTTCTATGTGATAAAAGTACTGATGACATTTTCTGATAAATACTTACCGGTGAAATTCATTTGATGAAACCCATGGATCCGTGACGTGATCCATTATGTTACTATTTGTATAACTACCAATCATGTAAACTACTGTCAATCATGTTCCTTTAATTGTCATATACTTCTATGTACCGATCTTTCTATTTTTGTACATCAGCCTGATGAAGGGCATCCTATTTGCCCGAAACGTTGCTTTGTGTACCACCATGTCCGGCCAATAAAAATCATATAAGCATCATAAAAAACTGGAGTGCTGTCTGAATTGTTTGACACGAATTGAGTTCCAGGAGGTGAAGCCAGAAGCAAACCCCTGACGAGCACCCAGACCAGCCAGGACAGACGGAGTGCTGTGATCAACTAGGAGTATTATGGTAAACAATCTGCCACTAAGAGGTACACTACCCAAAAGTGGCCTCTGAGAGTCTTTTTTATAGGGCAGCGGGGGGAAGCACTTTTATGCCAGTGCAGCAAAAGAGTGCAGCAAATCCGACATTTCTATATGGGGGTGGGATTTTTTGGGGCAATGACTATATATATATATATTAGTGGTGGGACGACAAATCCGTCGAATCCACAATCCCGACGTAATTTATGAAATTCAATTCCGATGAATCTAGGGCTGCAACGATTAATCGAAGTTTTCGATAATATTCGATAACGGGATTCGTCGACAACGAATCCCGTTATCGAATATTATCGAAAACTTTGATTAATCGTTGCAGCCCTAGATTCATCGGAATTGAATTTCATAAATTACATCAGGATTCAAGTCCACGAATCCCAGGAATAATCAGCCGATTGGTTGCTGAGGGGAGTGGGTGGTTTACTTTAACTTTAAATCAGCGCATCTTTATTACCTTACAATTAGGGATGAGCGAACCTGAACTGTATAGTTCGGGTTCGTACCGAATTTTGGGGTGTCCGTGACACGGACCCGAACCCGGACATTTTCGTAAAAGTCCGGGTTCGGGTTCGGTGTTCGTCGCTTTCTTGACGCTTTTTGAAAGGCTGCAAAGCAGCCAATCAACAAGCGTCATACTACTTGCCCCAAGAGGCCATCACAGCCATGCCTACTATTGGCATGGCTGTGATTGGCCAGAGCACCATGTGACCCAGCCTCTATTTAAGCTGGAGTCACATAGCGCCGCCCGTCACTCTGCTCTGATTAGCGTAGGGAGAGGTTGCAGCTGCGACAGTAGGGCGAGATTAGGCAGATTAACTCCTCCAAAGGACTTCATTCAGTGATCGATCTGCAGCTGTGGATCATTGAACTGCTGCTATTGAATTGCTCACAGTTTTTAGGCTGCCCAGAGCGTTTTTCAGTCACTTTTTTCTGGGGTGATCGGCGGCCATTTTGTGTCTTGTGGTGCGCCAGCACAAGCTGCCACCAAGTGCATTTAACCCTCAATAGTGTGGTTGTTTTTTGGCTAAAGCCTACATCAGGGGCTTGGCTGTGCTTGCTATTTTATTGAGGGGTGAAATACAATTGCCAAAATAGCAGTACCCTAAATCTGGTGTTTCAGCTGTGGCCAGCCAATTGTAATACTGTCTGCTGTCTGGCAAAGGATATATTTTTGTTCAGATTAGACATTAACTACCTCCCCTTAACCATATATTATTGGACTCCAGGGCACTTCCTCATTCAATCCTATTTTTATTTTCATTTTACCATTATATTGCGAGGCTACCCAAAGTTGAATGAACCTCTCCTCTGTCTGGGTGCCGGGGCCTAAATATCTGACAGTGGCCTGTTCCAGTTTTGTGTGACGTGAAGCCTCATTCTCTGCTATGACATGCAGACTGATTCTCTGCTGACATGAAGCCTGATTCTCTGTTACGGGACCTCTCTCCTCTGCCTGGGTGCTGGGCCTAAATATATGCCAATGGACTGTTGCAGTGGTGGCTGACGTGAAGCCTGATTCTCTGCTATGACATGCAGACTGATTCTCTGCTGACATGAAGACAGATTCTCTGTTACGGGACCTCTCTCCTCTGCCTGGGTGCTGGGCCTAAATATCTGACAATGGACTGTTGCAGTGGTGGCTGACGTGAAGCCTGATTCTCTGCTATGACATGCAGACTGATTCTCTGCTGACATGAAGCCAGATTCTCTGTTACGGGACCTCTCTCCTCTGCCTGGGTGCTGGGCCTAAATATATGCCAATGGACTGTTGCAGTGGTGGGTGACGTGAAGCCTGATTCTCTGCTATGACATGCAGACTGATTCTCTGCTGACATGAAGACAGATTCTCTGTTACGGGACCTCTCTCCTCTGTCTGGGTGCCAGGGCCTAAATATTTGACAATGGACTGTTCCAGTGGTGGGTGACGGGAAGCCTGATTCTCTGCTATGACATGAAGACTGATTCTCTGCTGACATGAAGCCAGATTCTCTGTTACGGGACCTCTCTCCTCTGTCTGGGTGCCAGGGCCTAAATATTTGACAATGGCCTGTTCCAGTTTTGGGTGACGTGAAGCCTGATTCTCTGCTATGGGACCTCTCTCCAATTGATATTGGTTAATTTTTATTTATTTTATTTTTATTCATTTCCCTATCCACATTTGTTTGCAGGGGATTTATCTACATGTTGCTGCCTTTTGCAGCCTTCTAGCCCTTTCCTGGGCTGTTTTACAGCCTTTTTAGTGTCAAAAAGTTCGGGTCCCCATTGACTTCAATGGGGTTCGGATTCGGGACGAAGTTCGGGTCGGGTTCGGATCCCGAACCCAAACATTTCCGGGAAGTTCGGCCGAACTTCTCGAACCCGAACATCCAGGTGTTCGCTCAACTCTACTTGCAATGAAGCTCCAGTAACAGGCAGAGCAGGCGGCGGTGTAACGTCACTTACTCACGTGATGCGTCTGCTCCGCCTGCTTTATTCATAAAGGTGAGTGAGTGACGTTACGCCGCCGCCCGCTCTGCCTGTTACTGGAGCTTTATTGTAAGGTAATAAAGATGAGCTGAACCTGATTTAAAGTTAAAGTTAAAGTTACTGCCGGGGCGGGGCTGTTATGGGGAGGGGGATCTGTGGATGGCACTGTTATGGGGGATCTGTGGATGGCACTGTTATGGGGGATCTGTGGATGGCGCTGTTATGGGGGATTTGTGGATGGCGCTGTTATGGGGAGGGGGGATCTGTGGATGACACATATAGCATAAGATGGTATATAGTGTCATCCACAGATCCCCCTCCCCATAGTAGTGTCATCCACAGATACCCTCTGTAACAGCACCATCCACAGATCCCCCCCATAACAGTGCCATCCACAGATCCCCCCCATAACAGTGCCATCCACAGATCCCCCCCATAACAGTGCCATCCACAGATCCCTCCCATAACAGTGCCATCCACAGATCCCCCCCATAACAGTGCGTCATCCACAGATCCCCCATAACAGTGCGTCATCCACAGATCCCCCATAACAGTGTCATCCATAGATCCTCCATAACAGTGTCATCCACAGATCCTCCATAACAGTGTCATCCACAGATCCCCCATAACAGTGTCATCCACAGATCCCCTCCATAACAGTTTCATCCATAGATTCCTCCATAACAGTTTGTCATCCACAGATCCCTCCCATAACAGTGCCATCCACAGATCCCCCCCATAACAGTGCCATCCACAGATCCCCCCCATAACAGTGTGTCATCCACAAGTCCCCCATAACAGTGAGTCATCCACAGATCCCCCATAACAGTGCGTCATCCACAGATCCCCCATAACAGTGCGTCATCCACAGATCCCCCATAACAGTGCGTCATCCACAGATCCCCCATAACAGTGTCATCCACAGATCCCCCCATAACAGTGTCATCCACAGATCCCCTCCATAACAGTTTCATCCATAGATTCCTCCATAACAGTTTGTCATCCACAGATCCCTCCCATAACAGTGCCATCCACAGATCCCCCATAACAGTGCCATCCACAGATCCCTCATAACAGTGCCATCCACAGATCCTCTATAACAGTGTCATCCACAGATCCCCCATAACAGTGCGTCATCCACAGATCCCCCATAACAGTGTCATTCATGGATCCCCCATAACAGCGCCATCCACAGATCCCCCATAACAGTGTCATCCACAATTTGTTTTTATATGGCCTTTGAACATAATTTTTCAAGTAAAATCTTATAAACCCCTTTATTTGTTATTTTGCTGTTTTTTCCTGATTGATCAATGAAATAATCATTAGCTGCAGCGAATCTTGCCGCAACGTCACGTCCCCGCGCCTCCCGAGACGCCTGCTATTTCCCTACCCGTGAACTTTCCCCAGTAAAACCCTAAGCAAGCACCGCATAACAGCAGCCTGAGGAGTGCACTGCCCTCAGGTCCCGGGCGGCCGCCTCTGCTGTGCCCGGGCAGCGGGTGACACTCTCTGCCAAGTTTTCTGTGTTGACGAATACTTTGTGAAAATAGTGAGGACTCTTTATTTTTTCATATTATAAGAATATTGAGTTTGGATCACTTTGTTTCTTACACCGTTCACACAATTCTTATGTACAGGATTCGAGATTCAAAAGGTTCAATATATTCGAGAACCTTTTCGGATTCGGATTTGAAAAAAAATGGATTTGTCCCACCTCTAATATATATATAGAGAGAGAGAGAGAAGGGGGGAGTGTAAGAGACTTTAAAGTCAGAAGTGCCATCGTTTGGGCCAAATGTATTAAAAGTCACAGCTCGTTTGATGATTTTGGTGCCTCTTTAGGTCGAACCCTTCTGTCCTACGGTTACTTTCACACCTGGATCCGGCAGGGCTCAGCAAAAAGCTTCCGTTTCTGATAATACAACCGTCTGCATCCGCTATGAACGGATCCAGCTCTATTCTCTTTAACATACCCATTCTGCATTGTGTGGTGGGCACAGTTTTCATGTATTTCTGTTGCATGACTTAGGGCGCCTTTACACTCGGCAGAATATTCCGCGGCTGAAAATCCGTTCCATTCCTTTGAATGCGGCAGAAAGCTCACAGATTTCTGCAAACCCCATCAAGGTGAATGGAACTGATGTTCAGTCGTGGAATTTTCTGCCACAAAATCTGCCACGTGTGAAGGAGCCCTTAGTCCTCAAAAATACCCCAGTGGCTGCCTGGCGGAGGAGCCGAGTCACAGATAGTAACTGAGCCATAATCCAGGTCTAATCTCACTTTTCTGCCTTAAACATAGAACCCTTTAAAAAGTTGTGCGTCTCCTCAATGTTGCACTAAAGTCGCCATTGGCATGTGGGCGAAATTTTTACACCAAAAACCTGACGTATCGATTAATAAATCTGACTTAAACTTCGCTCACTTTTCAAAACTAGAGAGAAAATATCCCAAAATGTGTGTCCGGGTAAATCCGAAAAGTCTCAGGTCTCTGTTTTGAGCCAGTTTTAAGCCTCAGGATAAATCCCGGCATAGTCTTCATTATGTATATCAGATCTGACCCTGCTTCCTCATCCTCACGCTACACACCGCGGCAGGGAAGGGGTTACTCTGGTTTGCAGCATCCGCAGAGACTGGGGCTGTGTAAACACGTTATTAGGCGCGTCCCTCGCCTCCTGGCCGGAGTCCGCTCGGCCTCGTTATTCCTGCACTGACCCATTAATTAGCTGTTTTCCTATATTTCTCGAGCTCATTAAATGCGGCGCTTTGTGACCGGCAGATGGTGACGAGATGACTGCGTCCCCGTGTGACCGCCGGCTCCCCGACTGACGGCAGAAGAGTAAAGATCAGTGACAGTAAATCAGAAGCTGACATCTCCTTCATGGCTGACAACCACTGGTCACCACTTTAAGCTCATAGGGGATGCCACCCAGATTTCCAAACACGTGTCTTTATCCGATTGCTCGTGTCAGTGATGATTGCAGTTCTAGTATTCTATTCATGAAGCAGGAAAATATGGATGTGGATTCCCCCCAGTACAGGGGTGATGAATAATGAGAATCCGCCAGACCCCCCTTCTTTCCCACACACGCCAACTGAGCAGGACCATTCCTCCACCATAGCTGCTCGTCATTTCCATGCAGAGATCTCCCCCACTGTATAGGGATCAGCCATGGCTACTGCTGCCGCTCATCTCCATATGGATTCTTCGTCTCTGGGCAGCCGATCCCTGTTCACACATCACAACCTGCTGCCCTGAAAGGATGATTTAGGTGTCTGCATGAAATATGGTCATTCATGGCACAATGGGTGGCACGGGCCGATTATTGGGAGCAAGCATTCGTACAAACCTACTTTCGAGATAATCAGGCCAATATTAGTCCTATGTAAATGGGCATTTAGAGTTCACCGGAAAGGTGGAGCGCTGCTAGCTCAGCTTCTTCTGGAACTTTCCTGGACTCTGGTAGTGTTGAGCACGAATATTCGAATAGTGAATATTAATTGCGAATATCGCAACTTCGCTAATTTGTGAATATAGTGCTATATAGTCGCTATATCAAAAATTCGTCATTTTTTAACATCTGAACACATGATTCCTCCCGGCTTCTTTCTTGTGGGTCAATGAGTCATTGGCCTACAAGCAACTTAAGCAGGAAGGAATCATGTTTCCATATGGAAAAAAAATGACGAATATCCTAAATAACGAATATATAGCAATATAGGGGATATATTCGTTATTTTAGAATATTCAATTTTTCCCCCTATCTGTACAGTTGTTCACATACTCCTCCCCGACTAGCGTCCCCGTTACCAAGGGAACGCCTGTGGGTTAGAAAATACCATCGGATCTGAGTTTTCCCTGAGATTGTGAAAACTCAGATCCGATGGTATATTCTAACCCACAGGTGTTCCCATGTTGACGGGGACGCTTGTCGGGGAGGAGTATGCCAAAGTGGAAGAACAGTACAGATTGAAAAAAAAAAAAGATGAATATTCTAAATAACGAATATATTCGCCATATTGCTATAACTTAGTTTTTTTAGAATATTCGTCATATTCTAAAACAAGAATATATAGCAATATAGCGAATATTCTTAAAATACACATATAGACTGCAATTTTGCTAATATAGTGCTATAGTATTTTTTTAAAGTGTAAATGTTTTTAAAACCTGAAGTTCAGAAGAGACAAAAAAAATTTGACTATAAAAAAAGATTATAGCCCTGTATTAGCTAAATTACAGTCTATATGTGTATTTTACAAAATTTCGCTATATTGCTATATATTCTTGTTTTAGAATATGACGAATATTCTAAAAAACTAAGTTATAGCAATATAGCGAATATTTGTAAAATACACATATTAGCCATAGCCAACCAATAGTAAAGTTGCCTTATATAAAGAAAATCGCAATAGGCAAATAATTAAATCGCATATCATTCGCAATAAATAGAATAACAATCTCTACGAATATAAGACGAATATTCAATCAAATATTTGCAAAAATATAGCGAAATTGAATATGGCACCTCCCGCTCATCACTAGACTTTGGTGGAGACTGCAGCGAGTCTGAACCAGCAGCTGGGGGTTAGTGCCAGGGGGGCATTCAATAGCTCCCAACCTCCTGGTGATGCTTCTGACCTCTGGGTGATGCTCCTGACCTCCTGATGATGCTCCTGACCTCCTGATGATGCTCCTGACCTCCTGATGATGCTCCTGACCTCCTGATGATGCTCATGACCTCCTGGTGATGCTCCTGACTCCCTGGTAATGTTCCCGACCTCCTGATGATGCTCCTGACCTCCTGGTGATGCTCCTGACTCCCTAGTGATGTTCCTGATCTCCTGGTGATGCTCCTGACCTCCTGTTGATGCTCCTGACTCCCTGGGTATGTTCCTGAACTTCTGGTAATGCTCCTGAGTTCCCACTGATGCTATTGACCTCCCATGATGCTCCTAACTTCCCGGTGATGTTCCTAACCTTCCATGATGGGAACTAGCTGCTAGAAGAGTGGAAGATGACAGCCAGTACAGATGTAGCAGTCATTAACTTGATGCCTAAAACGCTGAATAAACAGTGTTTTCAACGCTTTGTCAAGTGAATGTCTTCTATATGTATGAGTAAAAGAGGAGACACAATGAAATATCAAGTGCGAGAGTCACAGCGCCACTTAGAGTCGTATACACAAGCTCGAATATGAGACATCAATTAGGGGAAGCCACCATAGCCAGCCACTGCTGACAGCTGTTTGTAGCAGACGATAACTAAGAAGCGTATTGTGCCTTTGTGAGCAACCACCATGCCTGGAGCTCCTCCTAGGAGTGAAAGGGAGCTGGGAGAACTGGGTTGTGGGGCGGTCACTGTCAGGCCCCTCACTTACCACACCCCGGTTTAGTCATGTTACATTGCTATGGGACAAGCGGTGCTATAACGTAGTTAATTGAGATAGAAATATCTGGTGTTATTTATAAGGTTCTGTGCTTTCTAAAGCGTTGGGATTCTTTTTCTTTCAACCTGTTTTGTAGCTGGTATTTTAAAGGGATTCTGTCATGAGATTTGAGCCCTATAAGCTAAACATATGCCCATGTCCATCCTAATAACATGAATCCTAAACTGGCCTTATTAAACCTGCTTGTGGCTCTATTAGCCCAAAAGACAGGTTTTTATAACCTTTAAATCGCCTACCTAAGGTGCCCAAGGGGACGTCAGTTAATACAGGGTGCTCTTAATCGCCGCCCTCCCTGTCTACAGTGCCGGCTTCCTCAGGGCGGCGATTAAGACTGGGAAGGAGGCGCTGGGCACCAGACGGCCGGGCACCCTGTATTAACCGACGTCCCCTTGGGCACCTTAGGTAGGCGATTTCAAGGTTATAAAAACCAGGTTTTTGGGATAATAGAGCCACAAGCAGGTTTAAAAGGCCAGTTTAGGATTCATGTTATTAGGACGGACATGGGCATATGTTTAGCTTATAGGTCTAAAATCTCATGACAAAATCCCTTTAAACCTGCCAAAAAGCAAAAGAAACTGGATGGAGCAAATTCAGACACTAGTGTAAACAGAACCCGAGAGGATGAGGGCACTCTTCTCAGAACCCTAAAAGTGAAGAAAAAATAATAAAGAACGCACACTCACCCCTCAGTCCCTGCCCTCTCCAGCACTGGAGCTGCAGAGAATTAAATGCTGAGTATCCAAACTTTCATTATTTCATCACATTTGGGACAACCCCTTTAACAATCTGGTCCGAGAGACTCATAGATATTTGAAGATACTATCTCAAGGTCAAGCCTTTTGTGCAAAGGCCTCCATACACATAAGAGTAAAGTCATCCAAGTCCACTGATTTTAGTAAGTTGTATGGGGACCACCCGACTCTCAGGGAAAGGAAGCAAACATCCCGCTGGCTTTCCCTCTCTGACTCCAACTGGGTAATTTGGCAAGTCACAAGGGCCGCAACATTGCAGCCGTACTAAATCTGTGGAAAATATTGCATGCTCCCTGCATGGAACAAGTGATTAACCCAGGTGTGCAATGCTTTTTAAAAAAAATTACTGGCTTGCGCAAGGTGCTGGTAATGTCCAGAAGACTGTCCTCGCATTTCATGCCTTCTTACGTGGCGAGGAATGCTCTCCTGGGCTTGTAGCAACAGCCTGACGCTACACTGCTTATTCCGCAGAGTGCCTACTCGCTGGAATTGAACATCGCACATGCCACAGTGTCTGCACGAGCAGAGGAAAGCCATGAATGATTTCGTCATGCACCAGACAGCTTTAGCAGCAGACAGCATGTGTTGCTTCGAGGTCAGGCAGTGACAGCTCATCCGAGACTCCTGTTAGGTGCTGAAGCCCTCTAAAGAGGCCACAAAGTTTGTCAGCAGGGACAGACTGCCAAGACTTATACCCTTGCCCCCCCAATGCCTTGGCCGTCTTGCAGCCTATAATAAATAACAACACATGACAACCATCTTGTTGGGTGAGGGTCAGTCACAGCTTTATTAGTTATTTTTCTCCAACCATCCAACTCTTATATTACCAAACAAATTACCTCGGAGTATAAGAATCGGTATGCCCCACAGAATTCTTCCGTGGGCAAGTCCACCTTCTTCTCCCTCTTATATTACTCAACTGACCTCCGCTGTGACTTCTGAACATGAGTAGATTTGAAAACAGAACACCAGCAGTGAGAAGAAAAATAACAGAAAAACAATGCAACAAGGGGTGGGAAGCTTTCACTGAGGTGACGGAGAAAGAGGCTGTCCTCTGGCCCTTCCCCTTTTCTACATATGGCCACTAACACCCCTTTTTAACCAACCAGGATTGAGGGGGGAGCTTGATTACTGGAATGCCTCTTTTATCTTACCAGCCTACTAACCAGAACACCCCTGAGGGCTGTGCCACTCTAACCAGTCTGCAATCCTTTCTTCTTTAACCCTTTGAACCGCCATTCTCTCTGCAGTCAAGGATGCCTGCATTTATGCACCATGGAGTCATCTAGACTGCCGAGACTTATACCCTTTCCCCCCAACGCCTTGGCCATCTTGCAGCCTATAATAAATAACAACACTTGACAACCATCTTGTTGGGTGAGGGTCGGTCACAGCTTTATTAGTTATTTTTCTCCAACCATCCAACTCTTGGATATTACCAAACAAATTGCCTCGGAGTATAAGAAGCAGTATGCCCCACAGAATTCTTCCGTGGGCAAGTCCGCCTTCTTCCCCCTTTTAAATTACTCAACTGACCTCCACGGAGGAGTCTGTGTACCCCTACACGGCGCTCCGACCCCCACCCAACAAGAACAATGCTTGCTCCACGCCATCTTGCAAGCCAGAGAGAAAGATGTCGAGACCGATATCATTGAGATGTACACCATCGGGCCTCATGAAGTGCGTATGAAAATGTCTGTCTGTTTTTGAGTGGCAGATGAAAATACACAGGGAAGAATCGCTGAGGAGCATGTCCTTAAACTGCAAACCTACCGGCCGAAAACTAGCTCTCCAATCGTAAGTGCCTGGCGAATGATGAAATGTTTGGTGACATCGGGCCAACCGTACAATTTAAAATAGAAACTAACACCCGAAAGCCTATGCTGCACCACAATAAGTGCGAAATTGTACCCTGCTGGTACATCTCCAACACGTGCCCCCCATTCCACCCATGCCTTACTATGTCCAGTCCAAGTCGCAGGTGTAACCGATGCTCTCACTAGCGACATCATGCGGTGATCAGCAAGTCCCAAAGCTGTTGCAGTCATGGAAGGCCTTCCTGGTCCGCCTCCGGCAAGAAGTTCCGGAATTCCTGCCAACGAAAACGGGAAAGAGCATCAGCAGCGCCATTGTGTATGCCAGGGACATGGCGAGCGCGAAACCAGACGTTGAGCTCCAGACTTCGAAGCAAGAGGTGTCAGAGCAGTGCCAACACAGCAGGCGATTAAGATGTCACCCTATTAATACAGTAAACCACTGTTGTCCGTCCAGAAACACACCCGTTTGTTCCTAAGTTTATGGCCCCATAAATTAACAGCAACGATAATAGGGAAAAGCTCCAGGAGTGTAATATTGGAACAGAACCCTACCTAACGCCACTCCTCTGGCCAAGGATCGAATATGGCCCTAAAACCAGTTGATCCTGCTGCATCGGTAAAAAAGAACAGGTCTACAGAGGACTCTTCCGCGCTTTGATAACATGTATGGCTGTTGTAACAATGCAAAAATTCCCTCCAGACCAGCAAAATACGCTTAAGGCGTGTTGTCCGGTGTATGTGGTGCTCGGGTTTTTTAATGCTGCAGGTGGATAAAAAAAGACGACACGAAAAACTCTGCCCATAGGCATTATACTTCACGCAAACACTAAAAGGCCCAGCAAACCCTGCATTTGACACAACGTGACAGACTTGGCTGAGCAAAACCCCTCGATCAAACTTAATCATTTCTCTAACTTATCCTGAGGGAGATGGAAAACCATCAGATTTTGATGCCTAAGAATGTGATATTAGTGGTAGGGCCAAGCGTCTTAACCTCGGACAGGGGAACGCCAAAATGGGCCATGTAAAAATAAAAGGTGTCCAGCAGAAATTGACATTGGGGGGAATGGGGGGAGACAAACAGGAAATCAGCCAAATAATGGATGATAGAATGAGAACCCGTTTCATAACGGATAACCCATTCTAGGAAGGTACTAAACAATTTAAAAAAATGGCAGGAGATGGAACAGCCCATCAGTAGGCAAGTGTCATAGAAATACAAGTCGTCCACCATACATCCCAGAAGATGGTAGCTATCCGGGTGCATCGGAAGAAGACGAAAAGCTGCTTTGAAGTCTGTCTTAGCCAGCAAGGCTCCTTGTCCCGTCGCTGTGACCAGAACCACCGCCCTATCAAAAGGCACATAAGAAACCGAGGCGTCATCCTTGGAGATGCCACGGTTAACAGACGTGCCCCTAGGAAAGGACAGGTGGTGGATCATTCAGAATTTTCCCGGTTCCCGTTTGGGGATGAGGCCTAATGGCAAAACTCGGGGATTATAAAATGGTGGGGGATGAAAATGGGCCAACCATCCTGCCTAATAAAACTTCTTTATAAAAAAAAATTTGCAACAAGTCGGTGTTGTCCCTAGCAGACTTTATATTTCTAGCAAAAGTAGAGGAACGTGGAAAATAGAACGGCATAAAAGAACCAAAAGAGAACCCACATCACATTTGGCCCGCGGCTTCTTTATTGGGGTACAGATCTAACCACTTGGACATCGCGCCCATGCTCACCGGAGTCTTTCCCACTAGTGGGAGCTGGGGGCTTGGACCCGGGGGGTTGCGTGAGCAATGGACCGCGGCGTGAGATCCGCCGCAGACAGAACACTCGTGCTTGTATTTACTCAGGGCAAACAATTTGCAATGTCTCTCGTTGTACAGCCGGCATGCTCCAGGTCTGCGTACGGCCACTTAGCCCCTGTACGTTAGAGGAGCCAGCGGCCAACCGTTGGGGTTGGACAATGCTGATGACAGTGACACCAGCCAGGACACGTAATTGTCTCAGTAGGAGGCACCTGTCACAACCAG